>NC_090214.1:37500-646562 GCF_033026475.1 Channa argus | reverse complement strand
TTCATGCAACACTTCTACTATGAGAGCTCACACACATTCTGTGCTCCTTTGTCTTTCTGCAGAAGTCAGGGTCGTCTACACTTCCTGTAGCCGGAGCCATTTCTTTTTCTTCTGACCGTTTTATGTATATTTATTACAGGAAGTGTTCATAAAAACTCTTTTTCTTATTTGAATCAAGGAAAATGTGTGTGACTGTATGAATTCTGCCCATAATCAATATGTTTTGAATGTTTGATCTGTCTCACATCACTTATTGAACATTGCTCATTGATTGCTATGCGCAGAAAATAAATGTAAAGTTGTAATTAGTTACTGTAGGCAGAAACCATCACATCCCCCTGTGCAGCTCGCTGTGTTGTCAACATTTAAAAGAGTATTGGTGTTAATGAAAGACAAACAGTGAGAGTCTGTGGTGCCCAATCACATTAACACAATCTGACCCTCAACCCTCTGATGACACATTATAAAAGAATCATGTGCTGACTTTGGAGAGCTGTGGCGCTCACTGTCATCAAACGATTGGGAAAGCAAACATGAGTAAGGCTTTGGATGCTCCAGAGGAAAGAGAAACAGAGGTTTGGGGTTGAAGATGTGGGCGGCGGGGGCGTCCTGCAGAGGAGGCTGTTTTCTCTCCACACACAGGGCGCAGAGCACGCCTACTCTTCTAGCCAGTGTGACGTTAGCTCGCTGCGAGGCGTTTATTTTTGCTGCGTCGTGTGCGGCAGCCACAATATCTCTTTCATCCACGGCATTGTCCGTCCCAAGCTGAGGTCTGGAAACTGAGAAAGCTCCTCAAATAATGACACAGAGCTGCACAGTAACATTCCATAATTTGTTGTTAGAATATTTATTCACCGAGGTCATATGAAGAAGTTCAGGAAGCTTGGTGTGCAGCTACAGTATGTGTTCGTACTTCACCCGTTTAGAGTCTTTAAGCCAGCGCCTGTTGGCAGAAACAGTATTTGGAGCCTATTAATCCAAATTCTGCAGGTCCTTGCTAAAAATGACAATCTTCACACTTCACTTTCCTCCAACTTAAATCAATAATATAAATGAGAGAATAACTCTGTCAGGATGTTATCTAACGTAAAGACGTATCACTGCTTTGGACTTTCTGATAATCTTTGTCTGAGTATGGACAGAGTTTAGCGAATCCATGCATTTTACTAACCACTGTGTTCAAATAGTTTTATACATTCACACACACAGGCTGCATTAGGCCACAGATGATGTCCAGTCTGAATGAGAACAGTTTATATTGAACCTAAAATATCTTTGCTTTAATTGACATTTTTTTGTGGCACGATGCCGCAAATGTCGCAAATGTGAAATCCAGCTCAGTGCATGTAGTTTGTTGCAGCCCCGCTGATGACCTGTTGAAGCGTGTCTTTGAGTTCCCCTTGTTTCAGCAGCAGCTTGGGTGTCAGGAGGTCAAAGGTCGCGAGGTCATCATAATCCTCTACTTTGCCTAATTACAGCGGAGATGAGAGTTGAGCCGACATAGCCGTTTGAATGGTCCTGATGGGAGAAGCGTGGCAGCAGTTCAAAGTCCTGTTATGGAAATCTTTAATATTTAATACATCGATTAACATTAACAACTCAGGCAGAACTGTTTCAACAATTCCATTATTATTTGATATCTCTCCATAGAGCGATGATGGGTGGCATAATGAAAGGTGGATCTCTATTTCAACCTTGAAGGGGTTGGGCAGAGTTCCAGTAATGAAGACGTATTAAAGCTTAATGTAGCTTAATGTAGCAGGTGTCATATATATAATGTACAGAAGCTCTTTCTAAAGCATTATATTCATCGCTACTACCTTAAAAGCCACTAAATCTTCTGGGCTAAGTTAGTCTGGCTATGATTCTCTTCCAATTAATCGATAGAAAAATTGTTAACACACCTTAACTGGGATCCATTAGAGTGTCCCTGGGTAATAAATGTTCCTGCAGTGCTCTGAGGGGGGGTAAACTGCCTCCTGCACTCAGGTTAATGGGCAAAGTTGAGAGAAGTGACCACTAAATCTGCAAGGACATCACATTCACACTGGCTGAGCCTGTATCACTGGCAAACGAGCGGGTCTGAGAGCTCGGCGCTAATCAATGGCTTCTGCGAGAGAGAAGGGAGAGCAGCCGGGTGCCGAACGGACCTTCGCTCCCGTCCATACAAGGCCGCTTCATATAGGACCAGACAGGCCACTTTGTCCGTCCTCATATTGTAGACAGAAACCATCATCAGCCTGTCACATTGACACACAGTGGTCACACAACTGCTGGTGTTGAAGTTAGACGACCACTGTCTTCAGATGTATGTCCTCCAGCACGAAGAGATGATAGGAAGTGCTCTCCAACACAGCTTTCTGCTGCGGGAGAGCATGAACGTTGGTGTCCACTGCCTGCTCGTATCCCCTGGTGCAGAGCACTGCCCCTTCCTGGACTTTAGATGGTGATACTTTATAATAACTGCACGCTATCAGGCATCAGTCAATAAATACTTAAGTCATCATTTAGAAACCCTTGCTTCTTCATTAAAATGCATTAGCAAAATGTTATAAATGCTTTATTCCTGATCAAAAGGCACATCTGCAAAGCATGTGATTACTGCATTTACATAATTTATTAATGATTGATATATATCAATATTAAATTAATTCATAAATTACATATAAAGCACTTATTTAGAGGGTGTTAGTGTTTCATAGCATCACTTAGAGTGCAAGAAACGATTGATAAACTATTTAAATGTATCATTATTATTATTTTGGAAAACATATTTATTCACTTTTATTCATACTCCTGTTTGTTTGTTGGAGAGCACCACTATAAATCATGATTAGTTCAGGTAATTAAAATAAATGTAATAATAATGGGGGAGCTCATCGAAAGTGAGGATTTAAAGGCACAGTTAGTTTTTTAAAAATCATTTTATAATGTTGCTTTTCATTCACCTGTTCTCTCTCTCTCTCACACACACACACACACACACACACACACACACACACACACACACACACACACACTCCCACACCGATGACGGCGGCTGCTGTGTAAGTTGCACACTTGACCGTGTCGTTGATAAGAACTGGACTTCAGATTTCTGTCGCTCATTGTTTTCTGTGCTTCCTGATCTTCTTCACAATGTTCTTAATGTTTTTTTCTTGAAATGTCTGAAATGAATATAATGTTATGATGAGACGTTGCAAGATGTGTAGACTGCCTGTTGTTTTCTAAGAGCAAGTGTTTGGTTCAAAGCTCAGTAAAATTGCACAATTAGTTCAAAGTTTAGACCATCTTGCTGAATTACTCTGATGAAAACTGCGTCACTTTATCAGCATTTTAATGAGACTGAGGTATCAAAAGTAAAGTAAGAACAACGCAGCAGCTAAAGGAATTTACAGCAAGGTGACGAGCATTTTATTCCCATTTCCAGCTCTAAGTTAATCTGTATACTGAGCAAAATCAACCAACCATATTAATAATAACAATGAGTTTAACTTCAGCTGTTTCGCCTTCAATGAAATCTTCATTCAAAAACATGAGTGAAGCCGGTTTTGGAGCTCTGAGCAGCTCTGGAGCTGTAAAGCGACCCAGCTGTTAATCACATTTATGTCCTGAGCAGAGTTAGCCCAGGAATCTGTGCACTCCCAACTCTTTGTGCAGCCGCTCTTTCTTCTTATTGAGATGAGTCAGCTCCAATGCATCAATGTGAAGGCAGACAGAGGGGGGCCGGCTCTGCTTCACATCCACTTTGAGCTGTGGCAGAATTAGATCAGGAGGAAAGTGTATGTGACAAGAGCTAATTAAGTCACATCATGCTGCTAAACCTGACAGGAGGAGAGGGAAAACGCCCGAGCTAATTGCATTTACTTCATCTTGTAATGTGGGCCGTCATAACTGCTAATTCAATTGTACAATCATTCTGCCAACTCCTGGCCATTAAGCGCACATTTAATTGCTTCCATAAAGCTTTTAATATGCAGCGCACAGAGCAGGAGGACGTGACACGGACCCCCGCCACCGGTCAACATGCAGATGTCCCGCCGTAACCACGGAGACACAGGCCTGGGCGTAGTCCTGCTGCTAATGCATCATTGTGAGATGAGTGTTTAGGGCCCGTTTCATGGGGGCAATTCAGAGGCTGGATGGATAGATGGCAGCCCAAATGTCTGTCTGTTGTTGTGAGACCACGGCCGACAAACCGTGTCTTATGTTTTAACACACAGAGACATAAAAACACATTAAGGCAAGATACAAATCCTATACACAACAGAAAAAGATTAATGTCGAGTTGAAAACTGATTTCTTCAAAGTAAATACATTTGGTGTATGAAACTGAACAACTGGGATTGAACAGCTATGGCCAGTTGCTTTTAAAGGTCACACAGTTCCACAGATCAGCTGAGAGCAGTGAAGGTGTTTGAAGGACTGTAGTATGAATACACCGGGATCAGGAAGGACCAGCTACTGCTGAACCAGAATCATAGATAAATCTGCACCATAAAGAAGAAACTGAAGACTTTTGAAAAGTCTAGAGGATGGAAACAAGAACATTTCCTAATCATTAAATATTTATTTTTACAGAATGAGACACAGGTATAAATGTGCCTAGAAGCTCAGGGAGCCTCTGATTTTGTTTAAAAGAAGCTTCTTTGGTGTGATGGGACCAGAATTCAGCTTTTTGATCCGACTTCAAACACCGTGAACATCTCCTTTAAGGAAAGCACTTATGTGAACCAAAACCATGACATTCCCCTAAACTGAATCAGGTTTGTGTGACTAAACTAACCAAACATTCCAAAGTCTAAATGTCCCTCATGAAGATGAGCTTCATATCTCAGACCGGTGAGAGACCGAGATCTCACTGAATAGTTCCCATTTTAAAGCCTGGTTTGACTGAACTGGACCAATCCGGAGCTGTCGTAACCACATTAAGACGTGTTGCGATAAGCAGACGGGCTTCTTGAGAGAGGGGGAGGCAGGGCCCATAACATCCGGCTCAAGGCCGAGGCTCAGGGGCCCTGACAGGCAGAGACATATATAACAGGCAAACAAAGCCCTGAGGAGACAGAGCATCAATAGCCAACATGTACACCATCATTACTGCCCCCAGACAAAGCCTGGTGTCAATAGCAGCAGCATTATGGAGCAGCCTCTCAAATTAAAATCTTGTCTCAAACTGCATCTGATGGCAACAACTATTCAGTTGCCATATTTTATGGCAGAGCCAATGAAAAGTAATAACAGTTGTATTTAATGTATCTGCTGCTGCCAGCTGCCGGGCTCAGAGGATCTTAATAGGAGCTGTCCATCACTGTCAGAGCGGCTCCGGGTCCAACAAGAGGCCGACTGTAATAAACACGAGGGGGAGATAACACCGTCTGGCTGCTGCTCCACCATCACACTGGTGTTAACTTCCTGCTTAACCGCCCGTTTGCAGCTCTCATCTCTTCCTCCCTCTCGATCTCACTCCAGTCTCCTTTTTTTTCAAACTCTAAATTCACCTGCAGATGTGCAGCACAGCGAGAAACACAGGTTGACATGTCCGGCTCTCACACGTCCAAACTGTAAAATGCTGCTCGGTGTTAAAATTTCATGAGTTCATCATCCTCACAAAAATCTGGTTTTGTTTTAGATCAGTGTTGAACGAGCTCCTGAACTTGTGGCAATATGTTAGAACTGCTGGAACAGTTTTTCTCTACAACCTGCACAGGTGCTGTGACCTCAGTTACAAACTCATTATTGTTGTTCTCAGTTAAATGCAACTAAAGCTTAAAACCCTAAAAGGTTTAGTTTATGTTGTTTGATCATTTCCCCACTTTTGTGAATGAGGCTGAAGTTAAAACCAATTAAAATAAAACTTTTTTTTTTGGCCTGTTCCATTTTCTATCATATCTCTGGTCATTTTTGAGACGGGCTAAAATTAAACCAGCTCCGTGTCAAAGTTGACGATGATGTCGTCTTTGACCTTGATGAAGGCCACAACGAACATACAAGCCAGTAGCAGTGGAGTTTAGTGTCAGTTAAAAATAACTACACAACAAGAAACAGACCCTGCAGGTCTGTATGCAAGAAGCATTTCCTCCACTGACTCTAATGATAAGAAGAGATGCCTGTAAAACTGTTGACAGGATCCCTGACTACAAACAAGGTCAGGTGTTTCTCTTCCTATTACAGGTTTTTAATCCCTGTCACTTTTATATGTGAAAACTTTCTCACTTTGCAGAAAAGTAACCTTCATCTTCATGTCGTCACTCTAAAGTAAAGTGTATGGAAGACTGTGACGTCATAGAGACACAGGTGAGCAGGCGAATGTGGAAGAAAACCAGGAAGCCCCTTTTCAGTCCAGTGACACAATGACAAACGTGAAGCATGAAGCATGAAGCATGAAGCACGTTTCAGAGCTTGTGAAGATGTGAATCCAAGATGTGAATCCAATAAAGACAAAACACAATTCACTAGTGTTCCATCAGTGGGACAGTGTATTTTAAGCTTTATTCTAGTAACAAATATGATTGTTGTTCATTACTTCTCCTCTGTTTTAGCTCGATCTGTCATTTTTTGGCAGCAGATGAGCTGAGTGCTTCCGTCTTCTCTCACCTCAATAAAACACATCAACTTTAACTGAAATGAATCGATCCAGAATATGTTCCGCCGCATGATTTGCAGCGTGTGCATGTGTGTTAATGTGTGTGTGAATACACTGCCATGCATGTGATTGCGCGCGTGTTCTCCCAGAATCCAGAGTGCGTCCTCTCCTTGATTAGAGGACAGCAGTGTGGGTAATAAGAGCGTGGCGTTCTGGAGGCAGTTTTAATCTTTATAAAAACCTTCACCCGGGTCCCTCGTCCCACAGGAGGGAGATTAAATGCTTCTTCACATTAGTAATGTCAGCACAAAATGATTATCTTTTCTGAATAATTTATTCCTCAGCCCAGCGTAATTTTCTTATCTCTCCCTTTTTGCCTCTTTTACTCTCCAGGAGACGGTAAATGGCTGTTAGTCTCCAGAAAACCTATGGATCGCTGTTTCCATCAATCAATTAAAAAACACTTACCTCACACTCAACATGATTTATATCTTGTTAATAGAATTGTCTCACTATATCCCTATATTATTATAGCCTTAATTCCATTAGCTATTTGCTTAATGCTTTTTTTAAGGCTGACCTCCAGGAGCAGGGAGATGGAGGGTGGGATTAGTCCAATATTGGACAGAAAACAGAGCCTATTTCTGGGAATGCTGGAGGTCAGGGCAGCTGGAGGACTGTGCACGCTGTCTTCTGAATGGCTATTGTAATCCCAAAGACCTCATCCTTTCATTATTCCCTATTTACTGCTGTGGCATTCGATTAAAGGACCTGTTTGTGGAAGACAGATCATTGCACAGGGCGGCGGTTCCCAACCTTTTTGGCTTGTGACCTATTAAATGAAGCGACATGCTGCGCTTGAATCTTCTCTGTCCTATGATTACCAGTGTTACCTGAGTAATCTTTATGTCTTATGTAACTTTCAGAGGCCTACAGAGACAAGACCATGATAAAGGAAAGGAAAAAGATGCCAAGTGGTGTCATTTCTGCATAACAGAATAGAGCTACACGTGTTTGAAGTCCAGCCTGTCTCCTAAAAATTATATCATGTTTGTTTAGCATTTCATTATGTTCAGATGCAGCATATTTTGAGAAAGGGAAAGTGAGTTGCTAGGATGTGGATGCGGAGGGTGGAGGGTGTACAAAGCACTGGACTGTCAAGCCAAAGACCTGAGATTGATTCCTGTGTCCTGTGTCTGGTTAGTTTTAAGCAGAAAAACTACTGACGTTATGGTTAGAGAAACATCATGGATTCTTTAAAAGTGAGACAATGTTTTCCTGTATTACACCAGCCCTGGATCTTCCTCTGACCCTAAAACCAGCTGCTGTACCTGCCCAAACACGACCATAAAATGCTTTAATAACACTGTAGTTACACAAACTGGAAAAAAAAAAGAAAGGATGCGATATTATGGGAAATGTCTTGCTTATATCCTGTTGTTGGATTCCTGACCCACAGCTTGAGAACCGCTGGCAAACAGTCTGTGTTTGTCCATCACATAAACCACGAGAAGATAAAACAATATTCACATTTACTGTGAGTAATTTGCACTGAAACAATCATTTGAACCCAGTCTGTCAAAAAGACACTGACCACCTCCGACTGATGCTAAACTAATAATTCAGTCCGTGCCCTTGACAAAGCTGCATGTAAGTTGCATTTTAAATATTCATCACATATGGCCTCATGATCCCATTACTGGGCTCTTTGTTCAGCACCCACCCCCAATACACATGCACATAGCTAGTTAAAGGTGAAATAAAACTACTACAAAGTGTCGTCAAATAATCAATCATAATCCCCGACGGTGATTGTGCTCAACTAATACCTAAGCATGTTGCATAGTATTTCAATATATTAGGAGGGAATGAATGGGGAAGAGCCATTAGGTTGCTCTTACAGGAAGCAGATGAATTCAGCTGTGTGAGGTAATGAGGATCATATCTGGCAACCTTTGATACGGAAGCGTCTCCAGGTCCATATCAAACATGAGGTCACGGTAACAGTAAAGCTGTGCATCGTTCGTATTCTGCAGCTCATCTTTTACTTCCAGTACAGTACAGGATGCTAGACAGCAGAAGCCATGATTGGACAGCACCACACCATTCCTGCCATTCCCATCATTTCAGATAAGACCAGCCTCTTATAGTAACTGATAATGACAATAGTGGGAAATGTGTCAGTGGTGGTAATGAACATCCAGATAATAATGATCATTGAAAGTTTTCTGTTTTGCTTCACTCTCATCACTTTTACAGAATTGGTTTTGGCCACAGCACCAAGCAGATACTGTATTTTCATAGAAAAAGCCTCTAAAAACAGCAAACAGCCGACAGACACAGTTAGAGAGCAGCAGGTGAACATAGTGGAACATTCCACTGCTAAAGAGCAGAGATTTACCTCAGATGGTGGTGGAGACCAAAAATGGACCTCAAGAGAGGAAACACTGGACTTTGGTTTGTCCTGTGGATACAAATACCAGATCATATAAAAATATTAAGTTGTTCTGGAACTTTGTTAAAGAAATAAGTAGCTGTTTTCTAAACGGTCCCAACCAGCAACTTTATAAGCTGCCAAAATGTCTCATGTTGTGTCTACAGCTTGCGGTTTGCAGCTATAGCTATGTAAAACCTTTGTTTCCTAAAAAGAAACTGAAAATAGAAAAAGAAAAATAGACAACATACACAGCTCCTAAATTTAAATCATACAGGACGAAGAAAAGATCCCTGAGGAACCCAACAAGTAAAGCTGTGAGGATGCTGTGTGGAAAGAGGCATCTGATCGATAACAACTTGAACATCTCGATTTGAAGGTGAAAATGTGTGAGTGGTGCTGTGGTTCTGCAAAAAAAAACAGTTATTGCAGCTTTAAAATACAGTTTTCATCAAAAAGTATTTAGTCATAAAACTGTATTTGGAGTATTTCAAAATGTGGTTTAATATTTAACCTGGAATATTTCCACTGTGGGCCTCATATTCCCACATGGATCATGGGGAAGATGTTACAGTAACAGAGGCACCAGCAGCCTCCTATGTAGCAGTGCAGGGAGGAAAGGGGGGAGGGGCAACCAGACTACAGCTGACCACTTATTAAATTACTCTGAAGCTTTATGTCATGATCAATAGCAATGTGTTTATTTTCCTGCACAGTGTTATTCATTAGAACCCAGAGAGCTCCACAGAGGCTCATTATGGTGAGATGTATGTTGGGGCTTCACAGACTGTGGACGATGCCTTTGTGCCGATTCTCACAGGAAACTAAATATACGTCTGTACAAAAACTCTGATAAAAAGACATGAATACTTTTAACATTTGATGTTTAATCGTTTCTAAAGATCCGGAGATCAGGATGTGTAGAAAAGTTACAGTGTTTGTTGCTAGACGGCAATGGCATCATGGTTTAGGGAAACCTAATCTCTTCTTTAATTCAAAATTTTATTTAGGCAATACAAAGACTTATGAATCTATATGAATTACGAGATCCGTAGTTTGTATTTACGAGATCAAACGTAATTTCGTCGCCGTACTCGCCTAAATGGTTTCTCCAGTTCCCAGATATTTATGACCTGTTTAGTAGCTACTCCGTTTACACCTTCAGGATCATTGTTGTCACATGTGGACCATTGACCTGCTTGACCATCATGTCTGCTGTGAATGGCTTTTAAACCACCTGGTTAGAGATGCCACCACTGCGGTGTAGGTACAGGTGGTGTTGTAGACCACAAAGAAGCCTTATAGGAACATACCTATTGGTTTTGATCAACACAGAAACCAACTGAAAGTACACTATTTTTTAAGGTTTGCTGCTGTTATCAAAGCCAGCACGAAATGTTTCCTTAGGAGGGAAAGATCCAGCACATGATAACAGCCCGCTGAGTTGAGTTGGAGGTGGAGCAGAGCCCAATTAACCCACATCTATGTTCCCGATGAAGACTTATTCCGTCCGTGTTTTTCTGGACTGTAGTTTATTAACCTGCCGTTTGACATGACAAAAACTGTTTTTTGCTGGGTTGTGGTTAGAACGTGGCTTTACTGGTAACAGCTCAGTCGAGTCAGAGGCTCCATCTAAAATTCTTTCATCAAGTCAAATTTAAAACAGTGAATCAGCTGCTCCAGCAATTATACATGTAAAATCAGTCTGAATGTTTAAAAATGCTAAATATTTGACGCCGGCATTTCCAGCTGTGGAGCTATGTGAAGCCACACTGCCATTATCACATTAGTGATTTAGCATTATGTGGCGTACAGTAGACAGAGCCTCAGATAATTCAGCCTAATTGAATGAAAGCTCTCAGGCCTGATCTCACTGAGGATATGGAACATTAATTGACATTTGCCGAAGCCAAACAAAGGACAGTAGAGCCGTAACGCTGGTTTAAACGTATTAATCCCAGGAATAAATTGTCCTCTTCAATCTATTATTGATTTGAAAACGAGTTAAATCAATCCAGAAAATATGGAACGAACTGAGACGAGCATTTCTCCAGATTAATGTGAATTTAGCTAAATCGGTAGCATTCGATCTGGAACGTGCGTTCGTGCCAGAGCAGAATTAAGGGAGCTGCTCCTTTTGGCGCACGCACACACACACACACACACACACACACACACACACACACACACACACACACACACACACACACACACACACACACGTGAAACTGGAGAGGCTCTTATTGTGGCGGTGCCTCTCTATCCCCCTCTTCAAGTCTCCATCACGAGGCGATAGATAATAAGAAATCCCTGCACTCTGCTTTTAAAGACAGGGGGATGGTGGGGGTTTGGATGAGGGGTTAAACTGGTGAGAGCATGTTTGCTAAGCTGTTTGAGGAGCATTCTCAAATGGCCGGTGGCAGTGATGTGGTAGGGTGGGAGCAGTCAGTGGGTGGTGGGGGGGGGGCATTTTTTCTTCCTGCCTTTCCATCTCAGTGCTCCGGAGTGCAATGATGGAATGACCTGGACTTGATCTTTGAGGGCAACATGCCTGATGGCTGCTGCAGATTGATAAATTGATTCAAAACTATTACCATGGTAAAAAAGCAATAAGGTCATAAAAATTGCATCGGTCCAGCCGGCTAAGTAAATCCGAGGCATTTTCAGGAGCGGGGACGGTGGGACAGGAGACACCAGGCATGAGGTGGAATGAGAGAGCAAGAAATGACTTTGAAGAGCTCATCATCTTCAATCTATTTTTCCTGCCGGAGCTCCATGCCGCTGCATAGAGGCACTTCATTACAGGGGAATAACTGTACACAGGCACAGCCCCGGCCAGCCTCACCCGATCCCCTCAGGCCCCCGGGGGGCTCCAGCTGGTTAATACCTCATCACTGGCTTCATTGAACGCTTTAATCTGCACTCCTGTGATCAATAGGAGCCCGCTGTAAATTAAAAGGGCCATTTCGTGTAATCAACCCTGTTAATGCTCATTCTGAAAACCATTATTTGTGGAAGGTATTTAGGAGAAAATTGCCACCGTGACAAGCCCAGGAGCCCCCCCACCCTCAACACACACCACACACCACACACACACACACACACACACACACACACACACACACACACATACAGCACTTCCACAGCTCTGCAGACAGAAATCATCAGATTTTTGGGAGGAGGCGACAGGGAGGAGCAGAGGAGGGATGACGGGCACAAGGACTATTTGGCTTGGGAGGGGGGCATGTGCAGGAGGACCTGTACTGGGTCCATGGGTTTTCTCTTAGTCCAGTGTTTGTTATAAGGCCCAGTTTAACAAAGCGGCAGTTTAGACGACGTTGAGCATAAAGTAAAAAGTCCTGCAACTCGTCGTGTGTCCAACTCAGAGATACTGAGGTCACTGTTCTTTATTAATCCACAACACAGTTTTTGTCTGACCTCAACCAAGTGCTTTGAGAGACTAAACACAACCATAAAACCATTTATTGACATTGTGGTGTCTGGACATTGTACTTCATATGCTGTCTATTTTACTGATACACAGAAAGTACATTTCCATTTAGTCATTTATCAGACGCTTTTATCCAAAGCGACTTACAAGTGAGGTACAAGGCAGAAAAAATCTAAGTCAAGGAAAAAACATCAGAGTCCTGTCAGAAAAGTATTCACAGTTCATGTGTAAAAATAACCCTTGTCTTCAGTTACATAAAGTAACTGTGAGCACTGAAAAAGAGCCATTATGTCCAGAGATGTGTTATCCTGCAGCCAAAGTCTGATCAGTTTAAGTTCGAGGTCCGTGCAGCTTTTGATGTTTTACACAAGATTTAGAAACTTACATTTGGTACAACACAGCGGGAAACGTGTCCCTGTCCCAACTATTTTGAGACATGTCGCTGGATCAAATGCAAAATGAGCAAAAAGATCCAACATAGGTTTGTTTCAATGTTCTGCACTTCAGGCTTCCAAAAATGGAAATATAAAGAATATGATGTAATTAGAAACATATTTGGATTAATTTGTTTGTTGTGATTGTGTCGGAATAACAAATGAATAAACCAGTGGTGGAAAGTAACTAAGTACATTACTTAAGTACAATTCTAATGGATCTTTTCTTCAGTATTTTCTTCATGTGTCATGTTTTTGTATCCAGCTGTCAATAATGTTTTACTGTATTTGTCCTCCTGCCTACACACACACACTCCCATGCATTAGGAGGCATCACTATAAAAACATCAGCTTTGGAAGAATCCACATTTAAACATCGATCGCTTGAAGTTGACTGTTGTAACCAGACGTATCCATTTTAAAAATGTTGTCGTTGAACATAATCCAGGGTTTAGCAGAATATCAGCGTGTTTGTTGGGTGGCTGAGAGGCTGAAGGCAGCAGCGGTGTGATGAAGAGTGTGTTGGTCCAAAATGGAGTTGGACGGGGGTCTGTGGGACAAGCATGGAGGCTGGGAAATGGAAGAGAGAATAGATCAGTTAGGAAGGAGAGGACGTGCCTCGCCTGCTTGTGCATCCAACACACACTCGTGCGCATCCTCCGAGAGCGAAAATGAAATTTTCCAGCCGCACCATTTCTGCAGCAAATTCAATTACTGAAGGCACTTGTACAAAGAGCTGTGACTTCCCTGATGGTGAGATTGGAAAAGGCTGATGGCTGTAGACAGTGAATAACAGGACAGGTCTGCGGCAGGGCAGGTGCGAGCACAGAAACAATAAGACTGATCTGGACAGGTGAGAGAGCGAGGAGGGGGCCTGGTATTGGGGGGGCTGCTGGTGATAAAAGGTTACGAGTTCTGAAAAGTTCTATAGCATTATCTTCCTCTTATATAAAGTGGGAGAACAGATGATGGTGTGATCTGTTGCAGGGCTGGGATTTACAAATGGCTGTTGTCGATACGCATGAGTCATCCTCCATCACATGCTGCGGCACTTAAACACACCTGAGATGATAAATAGGAGCTGAGACAGGGCAGGATATTAACCCCACAGCCATGTGCACACACACACACACACACACACACACACTCACAGTAAATCTGGTTTTATATTTCCCTCCACTGTAGAACTCCAATATTTAATGCATCAATAAGAAAACATGATTGTGCCGAGTGAATAAATAGTAAAATATGTCTATAAACCAAGTTAAAGAGCTTATTAAGACTTTTATAATCCGAACGTTAATAGAAGGGAATATAGCAGAGTGCAAAAACAAAACAAAGTAAATCAGTAAATTTACTTGAGTTCATTTTCGCATTATTATAGAAATGTGTTAATGAGGATTCATGTTTTAATGTTTAGATGCCGGTGAGGAAGACTTAGCAGCCATTTTGTTGGAGGCTGTGAAGTTTTCATTTGGAGGCTGCTGTCACGGTGTTTTCCCACTGGATCATGGGGTTTGGGAAGTGAAGAATGATGTGGTCACAGAGCCGGCAAGGCTACGACAAATACAGTTGGTCGATTGTTCCTGTGATACCTGCCTGAGTTTTACCTGTGTGTGAACACGAGGACATGTTGTCAGCTTATGTAAATGTAAGAGGACACTATGCTGATACTGAACATGTCAGTAAAACATCGTGTTTGTTTGACCCTCACAGTTCTGTGTTAAGGTTAGAGATGGACGTTGCTCTTAACATTCACCTCAAACACAACATGTTTGTGGCATTTTAAACCAAACCACAATCTTTCTCTAATCTTAACCAATATGACTTGTTGCCTTATTCACAAATAGGTGGTTGTTCACGCAGGAGAAAAGCAGCAAAGGTAGTTTGCAAACCTCTTTATAGTCAACATCACTAACATTTAAATTGGCAGCCCTTCGTCCTAAAAGTGACGTTCTTATACAACTGAACTGCAAACGCAAATGCGTTTCTTTAATTTCAGCCACATTATATACTGTGAACTACTGAAGCTGCCACACAAATGCAATAAGATGCATTTATGTGTCTTTATCTGGATTTCACCAGCTCGTTAAATGGTTAATCTACAGAGGTAAATCTACAGTAAGTAAACAGTTATGCCGGCGGCTAGTAGCCAAATGGTTTAAGGTTTGTAACATGTAATGGCAGCATAGCAGGTTTGACCCTGAGCCTGGCAGACCAGTCTCATTTCCCCCTTCTCACTGACCCAATTTCATATCTATCCGTGCTCTGTCCACTATTAATGAAAAAACAAAAACTAAACATAGAAGCATGACCACTGAGAGGCTCAGCAGTGTTTCAGTCTAAACTCACTAAAAGCTCCGTTCCCAGAACAACATGTGTAGATTTAGACAAAAAACATGCAAAATTCAGTTTGGTAAAAACATGTGGTTTGGCTTCTTTGTCTCTATGTTCTTGATAACAAACACCTGATTAAGGATCACAGATAAAAAAACACCAGAATCAAACGTGTTTTCTGATCTGGACTCCTGACACCAACTTTCTCTTTTCTTTGCGTCCTTGTGTGTGTAGTTGCTGGAGGCGTCCTGCTGTGTTGCTGTATGTCATAGTAACACAAAGGACACACTGACAATTTGTTTCCAATGAGGACTTTATTATTTTACAGGTCATTTTCCTGGAAATGTTCCGTAGACTTTAATACATTTTTTGATGCCATTGAAGTGTTAATTACAGACATTTCAGTAACATATAAAACCCACGTCATGGTGTAAATTCTACTAAGTGGATCTGTCAAATTGTTGGTATTCCTGTGAATCTCTGAACACTGACATCCGTTTATGAATAATTATTCACTTGCCTACTACACAATGTGCTGATTTTGTTGTTAAGATACTGAAACATTATGAGCTGGTCCTTTACTGTCTCTTATGTCTTTTATGGAGAGTGTCCCACAAATTAATAGCTGAATCTGAGCTATTTTAGTAAATTGTGAGGATTGTTTCTAGGCAACGATCAGTATACAGGATATGTAAAATAAAGTGCTACCAATATTTTATGAACATGTGCATAAATGTTCATAGTTTAGTGGCAGATTTAAAATTATGAAATAATTTTATAATTACTTATTTATTACCTTTAGGTTGCTGTATAACACCCCCCCCCCTCTCTTCTGTCAGAGATGAAAACTGTTTCTACAGCTGGTGGTTTGGTCTTAGTGCCTCACTCAGACTTTGTCTAGCTTGACTGGCCACTGGAAAATGAATGTCCTGTCTCGTAATCCCGATCGCCTGCTCCTCATTCTCATTGTGTGCTTTCCCTTTAATTTCTCCTTTCTCTGCCACAAAGCCGGCGGCATTACCTACGAGGAAGAGGGGATCTAAAGTATTTGATTCCAATTCCAGGCAAACCCTGAGGGGGACTTCATCAGCACGGCAGCCGCTCGTGTTTCACACCGAGACAGATGGAGAGGGGAGAGAAAAGCTATTAAAGTTGTATCTTAAAAGGTCAATAACATTCGCTGTAATGACTCTGACTGTTTAATCCAAATATATGTGTGTGTGCTGAGCCCTGCTGCTGACATTGATAGACTTGAGTGGCAAGTGGAGGATTGGTCCTTGTCAAAACATCCCAGAGAAATACCACTGATTTCTTCTTTTAATCAGCTGGTTTTTCTGACTGTGAACAAGTTGTGGTATGTGTATGTAGCAGCATGAGACAAATCCTTCAATATGTTTCTACAATGTCTGCACGACATAGTTACTAACAACAAGGTGTATGTCTTCTGAATCTCATGTCTCATGTGGAAAAATGACCCAACATAGGCTTGTGCAAACCCAGTAAGATTTGAAACCATGCCGAGAGCATGTTTTTCAGTTTACTAACATGTTCACATGTTCACAAATGTCAAATTAAGCTCAATATTTCTATGGCTTTCGCTGCTCTGCCATGCTCTGCACAGACCTCCAGGTGTTAGTCATAATCAAATCACAATGAATAAGAAGCTGTAAAACGTACCTTCTGCACAGATGCCTTTGCTGCTCTGTGAGTCTGTGTCACAGGAAGCTTCAGCAGCACTTCCACAATACTAAGAAATGAAAGAAAAGGTAGCTTGAACTTGTGTTTAGACTTTGCTAATTAAGTGACTTTGGGGAAATGTTGTCCATCACCATCCTTTCCACACTGAAGCTCCAGGTACATTGTGAGGTGCAGGATAAGTGCTGGTGCTGAGGTGGATCAGACTGTGTTTGGCAGATGGGATGATATGTGGTCTGTTTGTCCAGAGCTGAAACACACTCTGATATCATCTCCCCAGCTCCTGAGCAGCTAATGTGATATTTGCTGTCGCCCTGGCCCCCGAATCCGGTGTCAAGCGACAGATCTCATCTGCAATGTAAGACAATTTCCGCAGATCTGAAAGGACAGTTTCTGCAGTCAATAGACTATAAATTGCACTTGGAAAATGGTATCATCTTAACTAAAGGTTATTCACTTTCCTCCCTGGGTCCAGAGGGTAACCCCTCCTTTTTTAATAATTTGTATGTTTAGTTGTTTGGTGGATCCACGCTGCACTTGTGATGTCTCATCGGAGAGACCATCAATCACACGGAGCCGGGCACAAATCTCCTGCCACAGTATTACAGGTTATTAAAAGGATGATCACAAGGCAGACGGGTGTGTGTTGGCTGAGGCCTCTCTTCTCATCTTCCGAGTGCACGGCCCCCGCCGCATACGCCAGCGCCCCACCACCCCTCCCCTTCAACAAGTGCTGCCGCCTGCGCCTCCTCTCTGATGAAACGCTGTTTACTGCGAGGTTACGCCGGCGCGAGGTCTCATCAACACATTGCCTTTTTGTTCAGCTTCAAACTGGGTGTTGTCTACTAAGGACTACGCACCTAACCACCAAAGTCTGAGACAGTGAAGGATTTAAAGGTGAGAAATGGAGGATTTAAGCGCATCCAGACCACAGTCTGTCTCTAACCTTGACCAAGTCCTGTGACGAGGCTCAGTGATGCTGTAGACAAGCTGCATGTTGTGCTGCAAAATCTGATATTTTGGGAAAAAAGTGACTATGTTCAACACAAATGTAAATTGAACATACATTTGCATATTCTCATTGTTGTATTCTGTGTTTGCACTTTAGTTGTATACCATTTTTGTATATAACATAGTTTTTACACCAGCCAAAGGTCAGCAGTTCGATTCCCAACTCCTCCACTCCAGGAGTCAAACAGAACATCATGTTCCAGCTGTGTGTGTCTGATAAACAAAACCATAACAACCGACCACAAAGTGACTTCAATCACGAACACGGACGATAAAATCATTTAATGACATAGGAAGTAAAGAAGTAAAGAAAACACTGTCAGTATCTCTACTATCACCATCTTTACAATCTGCTAACTGCTGGTTTGGATGGTTTTATATTTTGTGAGCAGATATCATTGATCTTTGAAAAACTAATTCTTAGCAACAATAAGCAAATAATTATGAACACAAAATAAAGTCTTTCAGCACTGTGAGGCTTCTTTATTACATTCATTTATTTTTCTGTTTCCAGTTTAATTAAACTCTGGGGATTTTTGCAGATTGACCTCGTGGTTAATTTTGGGAGTCTCTGTTTTTTTTTTTTTTTTCATCTTGACATGATTTTAATGTTTTAAAAATTTAAACTATAGTGAAATGAAATTTTACATGATCTGAACTAAATGAATGCTGTTTAATGTCAGTGCTCCACAAGCAGGAAATGCTAAAATATTGAGGAATGATGTTGTACACAGATTTCCTTCCTTGGTAGCTTTTAAAAAACTTCAAGCTTTAGAAGCTAAAACTTAATTTTAATCTCTCTCTAAAGCTCCTTAAATGAATCAGTGCATCAGCTCTTTATTCTCTGTGATGCTCAGCTCCATTTTTCTGCACACTGATAACGTGATAACCGGTAATTCCTAAAAAGATTTATGATGGATTTAACAAGATTTTCAGTTAAACCACAAAATATTGCTTTGATTACTCAGCATTAGAGAAATTAATGTCTTTATTTAAATGGAAATAAAGCCTTATCACAGTGGTGTTTAAATAAGACAAACGATGGCAGGACTTAAATAATGACTCTGTCTTTATGTTGGCCTTACGTTAATATTACTTTTTATCTCCATCCAGGATATTAATAATGGAATACTGTGGGAATTAATACTTTTGATCATTAAGAGTCCAGAACTGAATGAGTGGGAGAAATAAGCGCTCAGGTCGTCATTAATAACTATCATCAAACAGGGAACCGAGGTGGCTCTTTGGGGCCTCGTCGCTGCTCATTGATCATGAATATTAACGACACCAAACAGCAAATAAACGCCACCATCTCATCCCCTTGGTCTCCTCCGTGTGTGTCTTATCAGGACAGTGCTGCACCAAGACAGGAGACATATTTCATCCACCACAAGGAGGATGGAAGACGAGGGGGGACAAGGTTTAGTCTATCAGGCAACAGGTCACGGCCTGCTCCGAGAGACGCTCAGAGGACGGCTGCAGTGTGAAGGGAGCTGGGACAGTCTCAGTCATCCTGTCATCGTTGCCCCAAAGTGGATGCTAGATTTTCTGGAAGACATTTCAAAAGGCTTCTTCAGTTCTGGTCCAGCAAATGTGTCCAGGCTGAAATATGTCAACAACTATTGGATGGACTGTTGTAAATGTGGTCCAGACGTGCAGGTTTTCCTCTGATTAACTCACTGACTTTTCATAATTTGTGTGAAACTAATGACTTTCCCATCAGCCTCAGCTGGCCTTGTGTCTAAGTAATGGGACCCACTAGTAAAGACACCAGACCAGTGAAGGAAGTGAAAATTAAAGCAGGTAAATGTCAGACAGCAACATGCATTTAGTGGATTTATTAAGAAGAAGTGGATCCCAGGTTACAACATGGCTGCACATTCATTCCTATAAAAGCTGCTCACACAGTCCAAACCAAGCTTTACGCTTCCAGACAAGGGACACAAAAATGAAGCCGAACAAACTGAACCCTGAGTGGATGAAACGGTGATCAGTGCTTGTGAGGGCTCACACAGTGGCAGACATTCTGCCCAATGTCTGAATTCTCTCTTAAATCTATTTGTACAGTGTGTTAACAATCCTGCAATCCAGTGATGAGGCACAGTGATTAGGGTTAGTGAAGGATTGGAGATGAAAGGAGTTTTTCTCTCTAGCTCCTCATTTAGCCTGTTAGCATGTAGCTTCGAGCTCTTTCTTCAGCGCACAGTTTAACCTTCATATTAACCTTAAATCCATCATAACAGGTTGTTTTCTAAAGCGATTCTGCAATGTTCGTTCCTCTGACTTCATTGGGTGGAGTCCCACCCCCTCTGCTCCCCGGGCCTGTAAATGATAAAAGAAGCTGCAGCGTGAAGTCCTGTGGGACGTCCTCTCTCCAGCACAGCACATTTGTGTTCTAACATGGACTGTAGCAGAGCTGGGAGCAGAGCCCTGCAGCTAAGAATAGATTTATTCCCAGCGAGCAGCACGGGGCGGTGCCGCCGGTGTTACGATGACCCCATACATCAAGCCTCGTGTGAGCACATATTAAGTGCTTTTCTCGCTCCCCCCCAGCCAACCCCCACCCATTAAAAGTAAATAATCCGCAGAGAATGGGACATTTGTTACGGAGCGATGCTATTCTTCATACGTGACATGTATCTGTTTGCACAAAGCCGGGGAAGGTGTGCGAGGAGACGGGGCGGAATGATGATGTGAGACGACTGACTGTGGCTGTTCCATGCTGCTGTTAAACCCCCTCTGCCTCTGCTCAAAGTGCAGATCTACGCCCTGATGTTTGAATCAAGCGCACACCTGAAAGTGTGTTGGATACACTGCAGGTTTGTGAGCCTCCAAATTAAAAAACAGAATAAAAACGCACAGTGTTCAGTTCATTAACACCATTTTCCTAATGAGCACAGGGAGAAACCAATTAGTAATTAAGTCCCAGCAACACATGAGAATAAATTAAAATCATGCAGCAGCGATGCTTTGGTGTTTCTGCATATTTATGATGCTGAATTCATTCCATAGCCTCCGTATAAATCATGCAAATTTATGAAGTGAACGTTTTGTTTTATTGCAGCGTATTATGTCATGTTCAATGTCTGAGGTGTCGTAAGAATGAGGTAAAGGCCGAGCTGATGGTGCTGAGTCTGGATTATTTATGGCCACTTCCTGTGTGTGTGAGATCAGGATATTGATGACACAATCTCTTTCAAATGTCCACTTCTGTCACTCCGAGGCCTGAATCAATGTGGACTGAAATATGTGTTGATTATCCAAACTGGTGACCTTTCCTGTCAGGAGGGTAGACTGGGGCTTTTCTTTGTCTGGCAGTGGAACAGTGGACAAACACACATCATGTGGGTGGAGATAGAAACCCAGAAAAAGTAAGGGGTGTGATGTGTCTGCATTTTTTTTTAGATTAGATTAGATTAGATTAGATTAGATTAGATTCACCTTTATTGTCATTACACATGTACAAGTACAAAGCAATGAAATGCAGTTTAGGTCTAACCAAGAGTGCAATAGCAGCAAAAGCAGGATTTTTTTTTTATTTTGCCTAAAAATTTGCCTAAAAATCTAACCTATTACCTAAAAGTTTCCCACCTGCACGATGTGTTTACATCATTTCTCACTGCAAAGTGCTTAAATAAATTTGACTTTCAACACAAATTTTGTTGACAGTGAACAGATATGTGAACTTTTGCATAATTTTTAAACAGCAGTGGAATTTAACCGTTCTCACTCTAAGAGTTTCCTATTTTAATGTCACTACATTTACTTGATAATGTTACATTACATTACATTACATAAATACAACATGTGACCAGAACGAACAGGAGACTGATGTTTGCAGAGGGAATCGGGAATCTTGGTTTCTGTTTCACTTTGTGCATCGGTCAGTTTTCACTGCAAATAGTTTGGGTATCAATACATCATGAAACAGAAACACTTCGTCTCACAGCACTTTGCTTTGATGTTTTCTCCATGACTAGGATTGTCGCTTTAGATAAGAGCGTCACTTGTAAAAGTAGGTGCCTCTACCTAAATTCATCTCTGAATATCTTTTCAACTTCTTGTTATAACAGAACATTTTCATATTAGAGCAATATTTGCCACCATGATACTGAGAGTAAAACGATATTTTGGTTTAACATTTTCTTACAATTCAGATGTAAAAATAAATAAATAATATGTTTCATTCAAATAGGAAATGTTTCCTGTTATATGTTGACATCTTAGCATGTTCTCATAACAGGAAAAGTCTAGTCAGCTTAGCAGTAATACTTCATTTAAGGCTTCTTTGCAAAACAAAAAGTGTAATTAATGGTTTAGAACACATACATCTAAATATTTATCATTTATAAGATCATTTTATGTTAGAGGAAGCACTTATCATCAGAATATAAACATGTAAAAACTTGTTGTAATAGATCATGATGTAATGGTATATTTAGTTGTGAATGTATATCAATGAAAACAATACAAATTGCTCATTTGCTATTTTGATGCAAGCTTATCTATTTTGTATATTTTCTGTTTTTGTTTCAAGTGGACCACTGTAACAAAATAATTTCCCCGCAAAGGATCAATAAAGTATTATTCTGTTCTATTCTATATTTAATAACTATAACCTGTGTCCTCAACGTGGACACCTAAGAGCGGAGGCTAAAAGCTCAAGAAAGATAATATAGTAAAACAACTTTTAACGAGAAGTTAGAACAAATACTGAACCTGATCTTAAACCTACCTGCAGCTTTGTGACTGTGTTTGCTAATCTTTTCATCAAATGTTTATGCACTGATAATAACTGCTAAATAAGGGCCCATGTGTAAAGTGTCATTAATTTTTCATCTGGTCTCAGACCAGAATGTGCTCTGAAGGCCGCAGGGTTCCCTCCGATTCTCCCAATTCACATAATAAATAATGGATGCGGACGCTCAACCCAGCAGCTGAGAGAAAGCTCTGCGGTGTTAAATGATCTGAGCTGGGATGAAAAGCGCACAATGAGCGAGGAGGAGGAGCTGCCACGGGTTAAATGCTCAGCAAATGAAAACCTCCGAGCATTCACATCCTCTCCGCCAGTGTCAGGAACTTTGAAACGTGAAATGGGTCTTCAGAAAGCTCACCTTAAAGTGGCGGCCCGCTGAGCGCCGGCCCCTGACCCGGCGCCACGCTCTGGACATGATTGTCTTTGTTCTGTGGAGAATATTCAAATAGGGCCTTATAAGAGCGCAGAGTGTGGGTCGTAACACAGCGATTCTTTCAAACTGGTACAGATGCTGTGTATGAGCGGGGGTCACGGCTCGGCGCTTAACAAAGCCCCGCATGCTTAAAATGATCCACACTGCACATTCACTGCAATTTAGCTTGAGTAATAGATGGGGGTCACGCTGGGTCACTTTCAATTTCCACTTCCACGGGAGAAAAATGAAAACAAGTCATTTGCACAAATCTGAATAATTCAGTCACTCAAAAACGGGGGAGATGAAAATATGGGCACGGGGAGAGGATAAAGGAAGAGGAGGGAGACACTGTTGCACGTCTTGCAGTAATGACGGCCAGCCTCTTAGTCGTCCTGCATAAAGGCTAATGATGAATCTGACAGAGGATATGAATCCAGATGTAAGAATAAAGCGCCCCTTTCTCTCGGCAGCCTCACTCGGGAGGCTCCGCTGCCTCCAGTGAGCTTTTAAACTTATCATAAATGTATTAAGATTGCAGCGGGCCATGAAACAGCTGTAGACAATTAATCTTGTGCAAATCTTATCCGAGGAATTGGTTTCTGCAAAGTAACATCTGCTGCGAGAGGCGATTATTCATGGGCAACGCACAGCCGCCGCGCTTTTATGCATAGGGCACAATCATTGCCAATGAAGTAAAAATTTATAGTTTTCCCTGTTCAGTAAAAATAACATTCAGCAGCATTAAAACATCATCCATCAACATTGTCCTGGGGCCCGGGGCCATCCCAGGCAGAGAAATTAAAAAGTATTCATTTTGCAGAGAAGTTGCAGAGCGTGCTGCTCCGCTCGACTGGTTTTTTTTTCCTCTCTGCATCGCTGCTGAGAATGAAATTGGTTGCCGGCGTTGCTTTTTGCTCTGCTTGGTGGAAGAGGAGAGATGAACCCCGTCCCCCGGAGACGCTGATCAGACAGTGCAGGCCGTGATGGATGACAGTCAACATGGACTTGCCAAATATGAACTTGGAATAAAATCAAGCGGTGTAATTTTCTTTGAAAGTCGTTTCTGTGATGAGATGTGACACAGTTTAGTGCAGAGCAAACTAAATGGTGACAACACACAATATGTATCACTGGGGCTGTCGTAAACATACTGTACGTACACTTCTGAAGGAGACCTGGATAAATGCAATTCAACATTTACACAAATTAAAGACATGCAACTAAAAACCTTCAAATCCTGATCACTGTTTAAAAAGCAGCTAACGTGGTTTTGGCTTCATCTGATGCAGACGGAGGAAAACACACAGGAGAATCTGCTTCCACACAAAGATGGCAGACCAGTGGCCTCAGGGTTGAAGTTAGCTCCAAGTTGGTGATTTCAGAAGGACGTGGATGGTTGGGGTTCAGGGAAAACCTGTCGGTCCTGATGGAAGCCTCAGTAAGAGCTCCTGTCTAAGAGTCGACCATCTTGAAAGGCATGTCAGTAAGAACAGGAGCAGCATGAAGGACAAATATGCTGCTAATAGCAAACAACACACACACGTTTTGAAACGATTTGACATGTAAGTGAAACACTTTAAGATCTGTGTATCAATTGGGTTGTTTCTTTTTCCGCATTTGCTCCTCAGAAACTTTTCCATTTTTATCAGTTTTAAGTGTTTCTGACTTTTTCGGCCTTCTTCTATTTGCTGCTCTTCCCTGAACGTTGCACATGTTTGTCAAAGTGGTGAAGTTGTTTCCTTCAGGCTACAAAATTCTCCGCACGGACCTTTTTCTCACTGCTTTGCTCCACTCTGCGCAGCCTTTTAGTTGCAGTATCTGGTGTCATCAATAAATAGGAAGATGCCAAAACTTCAAGCAGAGTCTCACTGAAGAACATTTCTGTGAATTTCTGTTTCACCAAACCCAACACCATCTCGTTTCATTAGTCAAGCATGTTCCTGAATGTATTTCTACATACTGCAACTGTTTGTCCCATGAGAAAACCGCTGTCTTACTCTGCTCGTCCTTGAACTCAGCACTTAAACTAGTGTAAAGATGTTAAAGCAACTTTGTAGAAAATGTTGATGCTGCACTACAGCACTGACATTAGCAGCGCTGTAATATGAATGGCCCGAGTAGAGATTGATAGAGATCCTCTTCTTCATTCCCCAACTGTTGTAATCTCACAGATGGCAATATCATTTACAATAGAGGCTGTCAGCTGGAGCCGGGCCAGACGTATCGTAATATGAGTTTGATCATCCGTAACTTTGGCTGCCTGTCAGTTGTTTTGGTTTTTAAACAACGCAAAGTAAAAAATGTTCTTGCAATCAATCCCCATTGCTGCTTCTGTGAGTTATTCAGAGGAACAATTAAACGAACTGTGTCACTGATGGTGGGTGAAGAACTGGCTGAAGGAAGTCGGTTAGGGCCCACAGGAAGACGAGCTGCTGCGGGAGGACCAGATCACCATCAGTGACCAAGTCTGAAAGGTTGGAGAGTAAATGAAGACAGCGGTGCCTCCGGGAGCAGCTACCTGACGGTCCACGCTCCCTCCGTGTTCAAACCTCAACATGTATTGTTCAACGCGACACGCTCAATTTATCATTAGTTGTGGGGGGAGAACGGATGAGTACACTTTCAATTTAGTTCCGCTGCTTTCTCCATTCATCACACCTCCCATCATCCATCATTTCCCCAGCTTAGATCCATAGCAAAACACACTTTCATAAGTTTAATGCAATTAATCTTCATGCTAAGATAATTTCATATTAATGAAGCACGACTTTTATTTGATTATTCGTTTAATGAAGTTGCACGAGCAGGGAGCACCGACAGAGCATGAAAGCGAGAACATCTCAGTGTGTTTCCTTTGTATTGTCTCTCTGCTGACTTTTATGTACATTTCCCACAGAGCTGCTGACGACAATGCCTTCTGTCTTCATACAACAAGCTCTGAGAAATTGGAAAAGTTGCAGCAATAGATAGAAGGTGACCTGGAAACAAAAGCAATCAAGGTTGGAGGAGGATGTGGGCAGAGGTGGGCCACCGGCAGGCTGCAATTCAGC
Organism: Channa argus; assembly: GCF_033026475.1. Lineage (NCBI taxonomy): Eukaryota > Metazoa > Chordata > Actinopteri > Anabantiformes > Channidae > Channa > Channa argus. Next base: position 620,393 of record NC_090214.1, on the reverse strand, counting down.
CGCTCTGTCAATAAAAGAAGAAATACCTTTTGAGGCACAGGGCCGAGGGCAAAGAGGAGTCTGCAATTTCACACCTTCATGTACCTCGCTGCAGGACATTTTTCATGTAACTCCACCTTTCCACTCAGTAAAACACAATGAATTGTTTAGGACGGATTGTAGATGGCGGCAGAAACGATCCCTCTGATAACAAACAGAGGAGAAAGAGGAGGAAGGGGATTGGAGGAGGAGGTCAGTGACTCTCCGCGGCCCCTCCAATCACAGCATGACTACATAATTATTTCCTCGGCGAAATAAACTGGATTTTAACCACAAATCAGTCCGTTCTGCACTTGAAGAACTTCAGACTCAATCGTAGCTCAATCAAAGCCGGAAAAAAAATCAATTCGGACCAATTATAAGTTAGCTTTCATTAGTGTATGTAAATGAGAGACATGCCGTGACATGGGTTGGTCTCATATTTCCCCCTTCTGGTCACAGTGACTCAGAGACAAGGGACAGGACAGAAGAGACACAGGAAGAGAAACTGCTTCCTCTTCCTAATAACCTCAGATGGCTTCAGAAGTTGCAGGTTGTGTTTGTCTGTGACTCTCATAGTGTGTGTGTGTGTGTGTGTGTGTGTGTGTGTGTGTGTGTGTGTGTGTGTGTGTGTGTGTGTGTGTGTGTGTGTGTGTGTGTGTGTGTGTGCGCAGAAGGTGACGGTGGCAGAAAGAAAACAGATGCTGAGCTGCTGCAGAGATGCGTCTTCAGGTAGAAGACGTGAAAATGTTGTCCTCTTGTCTAATTTATTTCCCTCTTTTTAATCTTGAGATAAGAAGTTGCACAAACAAAGTATTAACTGTGTGAATGAAGTAATAAACACGGTAAATGTGAACAGCAAGATATTTAGAAACAAGATATCTCACCTGAAGAACACAGCACCTGTGAAATCTCACTTGTAAAAAAATAAGTGGAAAACAAGATAGTATCTTTCTTATTTCTTATAGATAAAGTGTAAAAAATTAGACAAGTCACCTCTTCTGTATAAAACAAGCTACAATCTCTTCCAAACATGATAAAAACAAGATCATATCTCAAATGCAAACGATGAAACCGCATCTTGACCAAACAAAGTGACAATTTGCTAGAAAAAAATCAACAAGCTCAGAGCTTATGTCAAAGAGATGAGATAAAAAATAAAATCATTTTAGTTTTTATTTGAAGCGTCATAACATATATCTAAGCTAAGATTATAACGTGACAAAAAAACCTCTCTTAGCATGTCTCACACGTCCCAGCTTGTCTCCCTAGGCCACAGATTTTAGGGTGGTAGCATTAGCACTTAGCCCCCCCCCCCCCCATTGTTGTGTATTTTGTGTTGTAAATTCAAAAATGAATTCAGACATAAAGTATCTGTATTATCTGTTTCCCTCTGAAATGTGGTGCAGAAACATCAAATTCAAATACTTGAAATTATACTTTAACAGTACTTGAGTAAATGTACTTCCACTTATAATATTGTGGGTCTGATGTTTGCTGAATACGCTGCAGATTTCAGGAAGCCCTCCGAATCCAGACGGTCTGCCTGTATCGATCCTGCTCTCTGGGCTGTATTGTACCTCCTCAGCATCACATACATTACAGCAGGAGCACAGAATAGATGGCAGAACAATGTATTTAGAGGCATTACACTCCAACTAATGGCAAGTCTTAGAAGGAGCTTCAGTCATTTACCCTTGTGAGTGGTCAGACCGCTCAGTTCCCAGCATAGCGTGATTTAAAATGATGTCCTCTGTGGACTACATTCACTTGGATTCAATTTGGAAATGTATTCATATTTACTTAGTGTACCTGCATTACATTTGTATAGATCACTTGAGGGTAAAAGTAAAATTGAGCAAATCGAATCAACATATTGGGACATAAGGGGCTGGTTGTATGGAGTCCACAGTGGGGGTCACTCCAATGCCTTTTATGATGTCCCTCTGAAATCTATCTGAATCACATTAAATTGGATATAAAGATGTGCAGACACATACATCACAGTAAATGGTGTGGTGGAGCATCGCTCGCCAAGAATCCCACCTCAACAATCGGGTTATAGAATCGGCTTTAGATCCTATTAATAATTCACAATCTTGTTAGGGGAGAACAAACATTTCTGTTCAAGCAATTTGAGTCGCGGGATTGTTATTATAGGCGGGAGCTGGAGGCGGCCTCGGCGTGAGAGACAGAGGGGCTGTGTGTGGAAGAATAACTCCATGCTATTTCACAGTCTCTGATTTCTTTATTAAAGCACCGTCACAGTAAACATGTCCCGGCCCGACTCAGCTGTGCAGACGCTTACTGTAATTCTTCTCCCTGTCGTCTCACTCATTCACTGCCTCCATTACACATTACACAAAAGGACCAACGGGTTTCAGCTTGTGCCGCCAAGGACACACTCCAGCCTTCACACAGCCTCAGTCACAAGGTCAATACAACATCAGATCAAATATTTGATGTTACAGCAATTTAGGGTCAGTTCATCAACTACAAAATGTCAGAAAATTTCACATTTTTTCATAGAATAAAAGCACATTTAGTTAAAGAGTATTTAAAACCTTGTTAGTCATTAAATATATTAGGATTTCTGTCTATGAAGGCATACATTTCTGCCAAAACTTTAAAATATGAAAGAAATGACACATTTGAATCTATAAAAATTTGGATCTATAGGAAACATTCATTATTGATTATTAGTAGAACTATTAGGCTATTGTAGTAATAGTGGGTATAATCAACACAAACAGCTTCTATTAATGCTTAATTAACTTATCAATTTAAACGGGTATTTTTAGGGTTTGCTTGTGTCTTGTTTTCCTTTTCTTTTCTGCACAAGTGAGTCATTATGAGAGAATAAAACCACAGCAAAACTAATAGGATAATGTTCAAGCTGATGCACTTTGTCATGTTTTCTGCTTAAAAACTGAAAAGAGATTTGATTAAAACTTCCAGTGTTTGGATGCATAATGGGACCACACGAACAAAGAACCACAGTAATTTCATCTGTATGTTACATCTTTTAAGCCTGCAGCAGAGGAGCTGTGTTAATATGGTCTGAATCATAGTGTTTGAGTTTTTATGGCCAACGCACTGTTGGTATTTTACAGTTTGTTGTTCTGTAACAGAACAGCAACAAATGTTCATTTTCAACATCTGGATACACAACAACCCAATGTGCTGGGATTCAGAACAGACGCAATGCATCAATGACGGTGTGTTTACTTAATTTATGTACTTTTAAGACACATTTAAGATATTTTTTTTGGCAACTTCATTATATTTCAGAGACAAATACCATAATTTTACTTGACCATTTATTTAATAACTAGAGTTACTTTGCAGAATCAGCGTAAAACAATACACCAGCATCACCAGACTTTGATTGTGAAATTCAGGATCCACCCAGAAGAACATAAAGTAAATCACACTATAATTAATAAAGTTAAAATCACCTCTATTGTTACCAGCTGCAACGTTAAAGCGATGAACACATTAATGCATCAGTATTTATGATGCAATAAAATCACATTCACTGCTGAGACTGAGACATTCTGCATAAAGACAGTTTTTACTTTTGGTGGATTTTTTGAAGGCAGCAAGTTTAATTGAACAGAGTAATTCTACACTGTGGTAATGATAGTTTTTGTACTTGTACAGTCACTGTCATTATAAAAGTAACGTTCCGCTTCTGCTTCTCTAAATGAAAAAAGACAAACCTAAAACTCAGACATGTTGATCGAAAACAATGATTGTTGGCTTGGTTGGTTGTTGGCTTGTTTTACCATTTTATTGACTGAACAACTTATAAATCAATCAGGAGAATCATCAGCAGATTAAAAAATAATGAAATATCCATCGCAGACACAGTTGATGCAATAAACTGGTTGTTTTGCCTAAATGTTCTGAGTTCTATCACATCTCTCTTTGTCTTTTGTAATAGTCATCAATATAATACATGTGAGTATATATGTGTGCAGGTGAGTTGTATTTTTCCTGTAAAGAAGAAAACACACACACACACACCCACGTGATTTAAAAAACATTGCTTACAAACATTTAAACAGTGGTTGTGCTGCTGCAGTTAGGAATAATAGACTGTCTGTTGTCTGTTTGCAGTCAGCAGCAGACATATGGACACATTGTGTGGTGGAGCTCTGCCTCCTGGTGGTGCAAACGTGCTCCTGCACCAACACAGGACATGAGGAAAATAATGAGTTGGTTTGAGTGTAGGAGCTGGTTAATGTGACAAGAACAGCAAATCAAGACTTGTGGAGTCAACATTCAACTGTCCCCAAGAGCAGAAACACCTTTGTCCAGTTTTACTGCTCCTCTGAGTTCTGGCTGCATGTTTCCGGGGAGTCGGTGCTGTTCTGACCAACAATGATGCTGCTGTACATCTTCTGCTGCTCTTCTTTAAGCGAGTCCTTCACTTTTGCTCTTTTCAGTCCTCCGTCCCTGTGAGGACGACAAGACAAGAGCAAGTTTAAACACAGAAACAGTAATTCAGCCCCACAAGTCAAAGTCTGTAATTCAAAGCCAAAACGAATGACAGGAAAATAATCAGCCACTGTTTTGACAGTTGCACTCATTTTTTGAGGTGAAAAATATGAAAAAGTTTTATGTTCTCTGATTGTCAAATATAACAAGTCCTTTGAGCTTTGGATTAAAGACGTCATGATTAATTTGTAAAGTTTTAGCTTAAAAGTATAACGGCACCGTAAACAACATCAGACAAAGATCAGACATGGACACTCAATGTTCAGTTTATTTATTTACTGTAGTGCAGCAGTAAAAAGTACACAATTTATCGCTATATTAAGCACAGAAATGAACAAAGTCAAAAGATACAGAATTGTTTGTAGCAGTAGTACTTCTATACTTCTAAGGCAAAAATAATAAAAACCTGACTGAGATTAGTGGCCTTATTATGAGTATTTAGCAGCTGATTGTCCTCACCACGCAAGGTCCAGTAGTCCCCCCTGAAGAGCGATGGCAGACTTGACTCTGCTTGCAAACTGAGCTGCATCCTCACCGTCCTGCACAACACACAGTGCACAGTCTTTTCATTTACGGTAACATTTAGCTGAAACAAAAGCCCAGTGGATTTATTATTTAAGGCAGTAATGATGAAAACAATTGTTAATTCCAGAAGGTCCTGGAACTATTCAGAAGGGGCTTGCAGCATCGTCAATCTGACTCCAAGGGTTCCCCTCAGCTGTTAAAGTGCCAATGTGGTTTTCTACAAACTGCCAACAGGATATGACACCTCTCATCAGTAACCAGCAGATAACATCGAAAAGACAAGTTTGTCCGGCAACTGTCTATTTTTAGAATCGTTTTTTATCTTACAGTATAAGTACTAAACAATTTTAGTTTCCTTGCTCACAAGTCTGTCTGAGGTTTTAGTTTTAAACCACAATATGATTATTCTTGTGACACCAGTCAGCTGATAATTACCCCATTTATTCAGTGCTGTGCAGACAAAAATACACGTAGCACACAGAGGCAGGTGCTCATGATGTGTGACGCTGACTCAAAGACTAAAAGTTTCCGTTTAATTTAGTCCCTCTGTGACAGATCGTTTACCTGCTCTGCTCAGATCAACAGACTTCAGGTGGAGGTGTTACCTGTATGGTCATGGGGGGCAGGTACCACACATTGACCACTATGGCCCAGCTGGTCATCGTCCGCAGCAGGTAGCTCACCATGTTGTGTTTGCTGCTGTTCCAGAAGGCATCACCTAAGCGAGGGTCATACTGAGACACACAGAGAAACGTTTCTCAGAGGAAGCAGGAAGACTTCACCCCGACAGCAGCCGGCATCATTAGACAGTTTTATGTGCAATTTCTGGTCTCTGATTCTAACAATGATTTCAGAAGCCAAACTATTATCACACACAGTCGTCCAGTCGTTCGTCGATTGATGTTGTTATGAAACAGGACGAAACTAAAAGCCAGTTCATGTTTTCTGTGCCTGCTTGGACAGACTGTGTGTAAAATGATGATCCAGATTTATGTGTTTTACTGTTGATCGCTTTAGCTTCTAATAGAGCTTCATGTTTTCTGAGCTGTTAGTATGTGTATTTTTCACACGCATGTGCTCACATTTTCTCAGGTGTTTCTTTTCTTTCACACCAAACGCACATAAGAACTGAACCAATGGCTGTGGACAGAAGCTGAACTGTGCAACTAAATTCATTCTTTTCACCTTGATTGCGACCGGGTAAATCGTCCCTCCAATTTCAAAGCTTCCCTTCTTAAACATCATGACTGAAGTGTTGTTGATGCAGGTTCCTGTGGGAAACCGACACACAGGAAGACATTAACCGACCATAAAACCACCGTCACATCCTCAAGTCACAAGCTGCAGCACAGCAGAGACTGACCTTCAGGGAATATCATGATGGGAAGTTTGCTTTTCGCTGCAACATGAGCTCTCAACCTGCAGAGAGAATAAGAGGTTAGTTACTGAGGAGCCGTCCTGCTGATCAAACTTTAAGCAGCAGCTTCTCATGTTTAACCAGAGCTGAAGCTGCATTTACTGCTTTAAATGACAAATGTGTTTCAGCTTCATTAATTAATTCTGTAAGGAACTTGGTGAGTCATGTGCAAAAACCTCATCAGACTCTAGTGAAGCTGTGGATGCAGACTGTAAAGAAGTCAGTGTGGTTAGTCTCTCTGTAGCTGATGTCTGTACTCAGACAAAGGTTGTTTGTGAGGGAAGATGCTCCACTCTAACGACGACCGTTTCTGTAGTTTCAGAAAATCTCACAGGGTGATACATCCCATCATGCCCTTTTCAGACTCATTCTACCAGTTTTTCTTTCATTCAGTTCAATAATTTAAACTATTAAACTAAAGTATTAGGTCAGACAGTATTAGAATGACGAGTCACCTTACAGGATAATAATTTGACTGGGACATTCCTCTTTAATATAAATGAACCATTTTTTCCTGTAATGATTATCTCTATATACATTTTTTTTAAAAATAGAAAATTACAGTGCACTGTTTTGAACACATGTCAAAGATTTTTTTCCCACTCAGCTCTGCTGCTTCTTTCACTCTGACTTTAAATCCTTTTTGTTTTTCTAATTTCAAGTTCACTAAATTCCGGATCCTTCACTTCCTCCAAATTCATGAAACATCTGTGTAAGTGGGGGAATCACTGGTTAAAGTGTATACTCTGTCTTTCCTGTAACATGGTGAGAACATTTGAGGCTCCATGTGTGGTGCATGCTGAATGTGAATGGGAACACGTTGGACTTGTAGTTGTAAGTGCCTTTACTTTACAAACTAAGGTCAACACTGTGTCCCCGGAGAGATGGAGTAAAATCGTGCATTGTTATTCCTGTTTGGGCTATTTATGCAGGCTCTAGGGAGCCAAGTAACTGGTTCCTCTGAAGCAAACGGACACTTTAAGACTACTGCAGCTTCCACAGTCTGGGCTGTCGATTGAAATCCTGTCTCACCTGCTGGTCACAGTGTGGCGGTCTTTCATCTCTGACCTCTCGAACCAAACATGTGGACAGGACTTCACCATGGACCTCTGAAGGACCCCCAGTAGACCTCCGTGGATCTGACCCACCTGATAATGACATGAGGTGACATACTGCTCAAGACACATGCTGACCTGCTGCCTGTGGGGATGATACTCACCATAGCGTAGCAGCCGTCATTGGCCAGGATCACAACATCAATCGGTGTGGTGTGATTCGCTACACATATTCCTCCTTTCTGTGGTTTATTTTCTCTGTAGAAGTTAGACATGTGATGTTGCTTTGTTAGCAGTGCGAGATTTACCTAAAAAGGATCGAGTTATTTATTTGTGTGCCAAATTCCTTAGTACACAACTTTTTAATTATCATATAAAAATATCTTATGAGAATGGCAAAAATACTTTCTGAGCCCAGGAAATAATTTTTCATTTTGTCTCTTAGTTATATAAACGTGCTATTATAATAACCTGTGGCTCATGCCGCCTCTGATTGGCTGGTTTAGCAGCACATTATCAATACCTAAAAGAACTGAGATGTCGTGTGAGAGAGCGACTGCAGATACAAATACTGAGCACACATTAGGTTTCTGTTTGCTCAAAGTAATCAATGTTATTCTTCTTTGCATGAAAATATTTTGGCTAATTTTTGTGCATGTACCATGGTCCACTCAGGAACCTGGCAGCTAAAGTCATGTTTCTTTGTACTTTGTACATCTGGCTAATAATGCAGTTCTGATAAAACCTTTGAATCATGACAAATTATCTTTTTTTAGAAGACTCACAAATAGAGCTGCACCACCTTGTCAGGCAAATGATTAGCCAATGGAAAGAAATTAGGTCGAGCTTCTCAAATGTGAGTTTTATTTGCTTTTGGTTTGCAGCTCAAATAATACAAGACATTTAAAGATGTCCCCCTTATCATATAACATCCTATAGTTATAGTTATTTGCCACGTTCTGACATTTCATAAATAAGATTATTATTAGAGTAAATTGTCAGCAGATCGACTAATAATAAGAACAATAGTCATTAGCTGCAATGGTATAAACCTAATGTTGTGTAATAAGTAGCTCCAGCTGTCCAATAAATATTTGTGGTGATAAGTACAATATCCGTTCAGGAATCGAAACTAGTGGAGTAGTAAAAATAAAATAAAATAAAATAAAAAAATAAACAAAACAAAAAAAAATGTGGACAAAATTGATGTTACCCTCACATGTTTCTCTATATTAGCTTAAATCTGACCAACGTAATATTTCATAATAATTAGGTTATAATTTAAGAAATTGTTTTCTGTTTTAAAAGAATAACTTAAATACTCCAACAAAGGCACAAAGCAAACTGAGAGGCTAGTTTTATCCAATCAAAATGGGCTAAATGATGCTAATTACAATAAACTGGTTGTAATATAATCACATTTATAATCTTTGTTGTATTATTTAAAATAATCTGTTGACTCAAAAAACAAAAATAAATACTTGTATTTATTGTTTTTTTTCTTTATTACTTTTGTCAGTTTGAAGTTATTGCAGAGGAAATTGTGGGTTTTGTTTGGAACATAGAAAGACTCCAGTACTTAATGCCTGTAGATAGTTTCTACTAGTGTTACATCTAGTTGTGGTGACAAAGTGAAGACACTGACCTGTTGTGGTAATGGATGGTGGCTGACAGTGCTCGGGCACAGATCCTGTAGCAGGTCAGATGCACCAGTTCACTCAGCCAGTTCTTCACACTGACACACACAGACAGGAAATATAAAAATACACAACATCACAAGACAACATGAAAACCACAGCTTTTTTTGCTGTACCTGCTCTCAGGCAGAAATCCCACCAGAGTCGTTCCGATCACGAGCCACGATAGGCCGATGATGGCCAGAGTAACCCTGCAGCAATACAACAAGGAGGACGATAATTTCATCATTTCATCAGTGATAATAAATTGTAACCATCCTGAAGGATGCATAGTGTTATAAAAACCAGGAACTCATTATTGTCAAAAACAAAATGGGTATTTTTACTAGGAGAATTTGATCCATTTGTTCTGATAACAGTTAAAACTCTCAAGGAGTTGTATGTTTGAAATCTTTTAATTAATTTAAGTGCACGTAAAGAACCAACAGGAGGAAACACAGCTCAGCCAGAGTCCTTTGGCATTATGCATCTGAATGTAATGAATCTGGCACCATCTCTGAACACAGATATAAAATGCCACAAAGGTCCACGGCTGGACACAGACAACTAAAAATACAAATAATGAAAATGTGGGTAGTAATAAACTGTAGTGCTGTCACACACTGACCTGAGAGGAAGGAGGATGCAGTACCGTACGAAGACCCCGATGCCCCAGATGATGGTGAGGCGCAGGCTGATGTAGCGGAAGTTCTGGTTGGTGCGAGTAAGGAGGTTCCAGGAGACCAGCTCCTCAGAGGAGAAGCGTTGGGTCACCTGGTCGTCTACGATGCTCTCCAAACCTTTCTTGCAGAAATAGAAGGCGTCGCCCAGAGCGAACTCCCCCTCTGCCAGTGACTGAGAGCTCCGCAGCTGCTCTATCTCCTCCTTCATTGAGCTCACGGCTCGCTCAATGATGCCTGGGAAACAATCACAACACAAAACTACTGCACATATTCTACTTTATTAAGGAGAAACTTACTCCTTTACAGTCTGCATCCACGTCTGTGTGCACAATTTAACTATAGTCTGACGAGGTTTTTGCAGATGACTCGTTAACTCACCTCTGTGCATTTTAACAGGACATTCTAAAGTTTGTCCCGTACAAAAAGCTGCAAAAAGCTTCTTTTATTACAACACGTTCAGACTCGGTACAATAATTAGCCACAGTAGGATTTTTCTGGTCTGTGTGTGGTTTCTGCAGGTTTTGTTCTAAAGCTTCAAATTAGATTAAAGCAAACACTGTGCATTATGTTTAAGAACAAACGACCTCTCCCAAATATTTAAACACTTAATTTACATTTACATTTATATTTAGTCATTTAGCAGACGCTTTTATCTAAAGCGACTTACAAGTGAGGTACAAGGCAGCAAAAATCTAAGTCAAGGAGAAAACATCAAAGCAAAGTCCTATCAGAAAAGTGTTCACAGTTCACGAGATACAAGTGCAAGAGAGCAGAAAGGTTTTTGTTTTTTTTTTATATTAAAGATTTAAGTGCATAGGAAGATGCGGAAGAGTTCAGTTTTTAGCAGTTTTTTGAATATTGGGAGAGAATCAGCTGAGCGTGCAGCGTTTGGTAGCTCGTTAATTAATATACAGTCCAAGTATTTTTAGTGGAAGTCCTCTTATTCCAGAGAGTCCCACAAGTTTATTCTGAATACACGTTATTGTTAAAAAAGTCTCTACCAAAGAGCTCAGCAACCACCGCTTTTAAAGTCTATACTTATTAATGTCAACTTTGAAGAAGTGATGTCAATTTTAGCACATTTCAGACCTGAGAGTAGAAGTCCTATTTGAAATACTTTATGTATAGTACTGTGCATGTACACATAGACTAATGGCTGGATTACATAACAGGCCTACTTGGCCCCTTCTGGGGCGACCCGACCTCTCAAGCTCCTGGGCCAAAACCTCTGCATGAGTAGTTTGCGTTTTAAAGTCACAGAGCTCAAGTAAAAGACACAAAATGTTCACAAAAACACGATAATTCCTACAAACCGTCAGGAAATGACAACCAAGAGACAAGTAATGAGACTAGTAAAACACACCTACAAACAGAAAATAAATGACCAAAAACATCAAGAGATTATTAACAAAAAGCCCCTAAAATGACTACAAAAGGGACAAGATTACTGATGACCAAACAGCAACAATAGGTGACAAAAAATCAGCACACAGAGACAAATAAATTACTACATAGACAAAGAAATAGAAGACAAATCTGACTGCCAAAATGAATAATTACAAACATACAAAATAAGGCCTGTCCCCTTCTGTGTCCAGAGCCTCATTTTCTTGTCCCCCTATGAATATAACATCTTGAGACGTTTGAACTTTTCGCTGAGGTTGTATAACAAACAGTGACACACACTGGCGGCTTCGTGGTGAAGGCCTGAACTGTGGTAGATCTGACTCTTGGCTGCACAGAGACACTTTCAACGGTAAACTCCATCTGGTTGGCTGCAGTTACATAAACTGCTGTTGCGTCATCATCATCCTGAGACAAGCCATGTGTTTTTCAGCAGATGCTGATGCTGACCAATGGGAAGCCTGCAGTGTCACATGACCCCAGAAACAAGTCCCACATACAGCTGGACAGAATCTACTGAGAGGACAAACGGGGAACTACAGCTGCTGCTTCCCACTGTCCACCCATGACTGTCTCATGTCAGTCAGGATGTGCAAGAGCAGCTCACATAAGCTCAGTCTGGTTTAGTTATGTGTGTCAACCTGAATTTGTGTGAACTATATGTATATAACTATGCTGTAACTGACATTTTTTTTTGGTCACAAATAATGTGCTCAGTATTATCACTGTTGACTGATTTACAGAATGAGGAAACCTGGAGGAAACTGATCTGTCTTATCAGTGTGTGGAAGTAGAAGGTTTAATTACTAAAATGCTTCTGGTGGTGCATGGGGTTCCTCAAGGTTCAGAACCCCTCTCCTCTTTTTGATCTATGTTGAAGTGTCCTTGGGCAAGACACTGAACCTTAAGTAGCTCCAGGTCTGGATAAAAGGTTTCGACTAATGATAAACGAATGAGTGCTAATGTAAATTCTTCACTTTTATGCTGATGATGCCATCCTGTTCTTATTTATTGATTTGTCTGCAGATTATTTTCTTGATCTATAAAATTATGGTCTTCAGATGTCTTTAGTTTGTAAATCTGAAGACTTGTTATGTTCAATTTACTGTGATAGTTGATGGTGCTCTTTTTTTTTTTTCTCTCTCTACACTTTCCACTCACCCCAACCGGTCAAGGCAGCTGTTTTTTAAAATTTCTTTTTACTTATTTTCTTTTATAGTATATGAGTTTTAAAATTTTGAACTTATTGTTTGTTTCATTCCATTTTTCAAGGATGTTTAAATTTTGATGTCTTTATATTAACATTTTTGATTGTATGTAGTCTGACTTGCACGTGTTTTTTCATAATCACCTACAAAAACTCTCCTGCTGTGGGTTTACACAAGCCTAATGAAGCACAGTGTTAATCAGCTTTAATAAATAAGTATTCAGAATACAGGTGACACCACGAATCACAGTTACTGTGAATCACTTACCATTGTGCAGAGGGACAGGAACACTGGCCTGCTCCTGCCGACCTCTCTGGATTCGAATTGTTGCCCACTACAAACAAAGATATTTTCAGATGACCTCTGACATGATGCCTACTGTTACACATTTCTGTAGTGTACACAGATATTAAGTAAGGAGAGAAGAGGGCAACCACATGTCCTGCTGACAACACTGGGAGTCTGAATTCAATAAAACTTCAAGAGAAGGAAATCTGACAGAAAATGCTTAGTTTCAGTTACCTCCAAGATTTTAACCAGGATTTGGATGTAGACCCCAGTGACCCCCAGGGACAGACCAAACATTGCAGGCAGTGTGATGAGGAACACCACCACAAACATCCACATCTGGAAAACACTCACAGCCACACACCAGATGTCTTCCATTGCTAACACTGGAGGCAGTCACAACTCTGCAGCTCTGAGGTCACGTCATTATCTGTGGAATAGATGACACCGGAGTCAACACAGTTTTCAGCCAAAGTAACAGAGTCATTCTAATTATCTCTGTTAATTTCCTGAAGATGCTTCACCTCTTGTTAGAAACACCCTTTGATGCACACTGAAACATCTTGATGGACAGATTATCAGTTATGTTTCCTTCAGGTTGAACTGTAATTGCTTTAGTGACCCTAATGCCATCACTAATTTGGCTTATGACTACATTTCTGCCTCCATATGAATGCCACCCCATTCTTAAGCACATTTAGTTTAGCATTGGCGTTTAACGTGTTGTGTCAGTCCGGTCAGTTGCGAGGTCAGGCCTTCGTGGATTCGACTTGTTCTTCCAGCACATCCAACAGATGCTTGATTGCATTTAGATATGGAGGCAAAATCAACACCTTGAACTAGTCCTACTGAAAGAGTCCACCAAGGAATATCATTTCCATGAAGAATTGTACTCTGTCACCTGTCACAAAGACCTACTCTGTAGGTCATATGTGTCAAAGTAGCACAATGTCAGGAGCCAAGGTTTCCCAGCAAAACATAGTCCGAAGCATCACACTGCGACCACCTGCTTGACTTCTTCCCATAGTGCATCCTGGTGCCATCCCTTCTCGCTGAAACGGGATTCTTTTGACCAGGTCACCTTCTTTCATTCCTCCAAGGTCCAGTTCTGATGCTCAAGGTCCCATTATAGGCAGTTTTTGCAGTGGACAGGGGTCAGCATGGACACCCTGAGCCTATATAAACAAACTGAAGTGCCGTGTGTTCTGATGCCTACCAATCAAAACCGGCATTAACTTTCTCAGCAATTTGAGCTACAGTAGCTTTACTACTGGGTCGAACCACACAGACCCACCTTCGCTGCCCACATGCATCAGTCGGCCTCGGCCATGGCCCTGTCGTCAGTTCACCTGTTTTATTTTCTTGAACCCCTTTCATACGTCCTGACCACTGCAGACCGTGAACATCCCATAACAGCTGCAGCTTTGGACTGGTTCTGACCCATTCGTCTTGCTCTCACAAATTGTCCCTTGTCATAGTGGCTCAAATCATTTCACCTCAACTTGTGGGACAAAATGCTCGCTTGCTGCCTAATATGTTTAATGAGATAATTAATGCAGATCACTTCACCTGTCAGTGGTCATACAGTTATGGCTGATCAGTGTATCTGGGTGCAGCACCAGTTTCTCTCTAATGTCAAGAACCTGTAAAACTGCCCGGAGAAATGTCTGGGTTGTTTAGTTAAATCGAGCAAAAGTCAAAACCCCAAATCTGCTCAGTTTTCTATGTTCTACTGTAAAACTTGGTGCCAAAGGATCAATGCCATGTCTGCTTAAAAATTACAGTTAATGAAATGTTGATAGCATATTCACTGCTGTGAAATAAGCCACTGTCCATAAAGGTACCTTTACTTTTGGTTCTTTAAGTATTTGAGCTAATACTTTAATACTTACTTACAGATAAAGGGTTGAGCCAAAAAAAAAAAAAAAAAAAAAAACTTAAGCAGGCTAAATAACCTGAGTACTTATTTCACCACTGTGGACGCACACACACACTCATATCCCTGTAAATACACTTGCATGTACACATCAGTAGTAGGTCTGTGTACCTGTGGAGTACACAGACATGTACTGCAGTGATGTAGCATTTTGGAAGTGTTACCTTTCTACGTTCAGCCATGGTGTTAAGGAGAAAAAACAGACCCTGTCGTTACCGTTAGTCCGGGTCAGCCTCACACTCTTCCAGTATCTGAACCAAACTAAATTCCGGAAACAGACAACCACAAAAACATGAATAACTGACAGTCGGCGACACAGTCACAGAACTGTTGTGTGAAATGTCCTACAGCGACAAAGAAACTGTGTGTTGTGTCGCCAGCGTGAAGACAAGTCCGCTGCGCGGAGGAAAACACGCCCCTGCTGCGGCTTCCTAATGTCGAACTGCGCAGGAAAAACGCAGGAATTCACTGCGCTGACGTTGCGCTTCCGTGGCGCTTCGGAAACAACCAGCCCCTTAGTCAACAAGCAGCATGGCGGAGCCGACGGTCCGCATGTCCGGAATTGTTTTAGCTTCTCTAATGTTTCATCATGTCAACAGCGATTCGGACGTGGTGAGGAGCACAACACATTTTCAAAGGAGTTTGCCGGGCGGCGGGTTAGCGAGTAAAAAGTTAGTCAAGCGTCGAAACTTCATCCCCAAACTTCTACACGGATGCGATGGCGTTCACTAGTTTAACAGTTAGTCAGTGTTTCAGCAGCTGAGACGTTTTTAAGCTAAAACACTGAAACTCTGTAAACCAAGCTGACGCCAACAGTCGCGGGAGCACAAGACTCGGTTTAAAACATCGGATAATTTCAATTGACGCTGATCATGGACAACTATAATGTTCTTTTGAAACATTGCTGAATTTAATATTTAAGGTGCATAGTATTTGCTTAAAAGTCCGTTAAATATAACATACTTAATGACTCTAATTTGTGTCAAAAGTCAGAATAAGCTAGCACTTAGGCACCGCCCGCCTCTATGTTGCGTTGAAATTGGTAGAAAATACAACAGAAATTTAAATGAAATTCACAGGGCAGTAGGTGCAAACTAATGACCAGGCTCTTTTCATTGTAAGTCTCTTTAAGGACAAGAGCATGTCAGAATAAGATCAATAATACAAATACAAAAACAACAGAGTTCTGATGATCATTTGGCACTTTATGAAGTCATTGATCATCATTACCAGCTGCAACATTAAAGTGATGAACAAATAATTGTAAATAATTATAATTGAATAACATAAACAGCTGCAGTTAAAACTGTAGGTAGTGTGTGGTTGTTTGTGTCACAGTTGTGTTCACAAACTAAAAAAGGTTCTAGCTATGATTTCACATGTGTGTCATTACTGTCCAGGAGGGTCTGATCCTGGGGGAGAGTAGATTTGAGGAGCAGGTCACCATCAGTGACTCTCAGGCTGATCACATTCACATCAAGGAAACGTACAGTAAGTTCTGCATCTTACATCCTCACTGACATCTTAGCACGGCACTGACACTTCATAAGTACTTCACTTGAGTTAAGTCGTGTTACATTACACTTTTACTACACATTGTACATTTCCGAGTGAATTAATAGGTTTTAACTGCTCTAGTTTATGGTTGCTTTGAAGATTAAAATTTCACATTAACACGTATTAAAATCATGTAAAATACTCATTTAGATATGCTTTTACTGCAGAATGTGTGCTTTTGCTGCTCAAACATTAGTACTCTTAATTATAATTAAAAGAAAACAATAATACCTCTCCCCACACTTTATACAAAGATTACAATACTTTTGTATTCTTACTTATGATAATTTAAGGAAGAGGGGCTTATACCACTAGTGTACTTTTACTGCATAACTTCATGAAGGCAATAGCTAATACTTAAGTACAACTGCTGGTACTTTACTTTAAGTTGATAACACTTGTGTACCTATGAATCTTTTTCTTCTCCAACAGATATCCAGAAGCACATTCCCGTCCACATGCTGAACACGTGAGTACTGCATAGGAGTACTTTTGCATTATCTTATTTAATAATATTAATTATTATTATT
Organism: Channa argus; assembly: GCF_033026475.1. Lineage (NCBI taxonomy): Eukaryota > Metazoa > Chordata > Actinopteri > Anabantiformes > Channidae > Channa > Channa argus. Next base: position 603,593 of record NC_090214.1, on the reverse strand, counting down.
TCAATTAGTATTATGTATATATTATAAAGCAGAGGTTTACAATTGTTCAGTATTTTAAAGGAGATTTGTGTGTTGATGTTAGTAGCTTTTACAACAGTGTGGGAGCAGTGGACACCGAAACGATAAAGAAAATCCTGGCCGACAATAAACAGGTGTGTAAGACAAATTTGTAATAATTCTTAATGATTAGCAGTGATGGAGCAGGTTTGTGGGTTACACAGGAGAGTGTGATCGGGTGGTACAGGCAGCGCAGGAACACGGGCCAACAGATGGCGTTCCGAGAGAAGATTGTCCATGAGAACCTAAAAAGCGCTCTCTCCAACCCTCACATCGTGTTCGTGCTGCTGACGCAGAGTAAGATGACGCCTCCAGGTTCAACCCACAGGATGGAGTACGCCGCCTTCATCTCACGCAGCAGGTGAGAAACAGGAAAATGTTAGAAGGGAATGATTTCTGTGGGCCCTTAAAAAGTCTGAAATCCCAAATTCTGAAGAATATAATTTGTTAGGTCTTCATGTTTGACCCGCTGCAATAAAACTGCCAGACGTAAACATTTCCCTGAGATGTAGTGGAGTAACACTAAGAACTTGAAATAATAAGAGTATTATTACCTCAAAATTGTTCTTAAGCACAGTAGCTGAGTAAATGTACATAATCACTTTTCACCATTAGTACTGAGTACTTCTTTTACCACTCTGTAAAGGTCCTATCACTGTTTGAACACTTCACTCACACTTCAAAAGTAGCTCTTGGTGTTCTCTCTCTCTCTCTTCTCTTGGATAACATGTTGTGTTTCTTCTAATGTGAAGGCAGTTCACGAACATCCCTGTACTGGTCAACAACCTGGGTTTACTGGAGCAGCTGGCATACTGGAGGGTGCCAGCTTCATGCTCTGCAGCGGGTTACAACCTAACCATGAAGAAACACGGGTATGATCCTGCACACAGCTAACGTCATATCCGTGACTTGTGCTGCACTAACTTCCATCTTCTGTTGCTCCAGTTCCAAGTTCTTCTCCTCCAACGGGCTGTTGAGAGAAGTCAACGAGGTGAACAAAATGAACGACTCTTTGCAGGGGGAGCTGCAGGTGAGGAGCAGATGGAGCTGGTTGGAGCTTGTGTTTTAATGTCCCACTGCTTTAACTCTGTCTGGTGTTCTACAGAAAGCATGCAGAGACGTGGAGGAGAGTGAACGTCTGGTGGAAACGCTGCAGGCTGAAGTTTCAGCTCTAAGGAAACGAGTCAGAGAGAAGAAACACAACGGCGCAGCTGAAGGTGCACTGCTGTGTTTTTATTAAAAAGTAGTGTGTGTTTAAGTTCACTCTACCTCGGTTGAAATTTGTGATGCAAGATGACATCATCTTGTTTTCTCTCATGTTTAATTGGGTTTCTTTTATACAGTTTTATGTGACAAACTTTAAAGTTTGATTTAGGACTAAATGATGATGTTTTGTGTGAGCAGACACAGCAGAGGATCCTCCCGAACAGAAGAATAACCTGCGGCTTCACGAGGCCGTCAGAGCTCTGTTTGCCAGCTCTCCTCTGTTCCACACCCAGACTTTAACCCTGGATGCCTGTCCTGTCGCTGGCAACTGCTGCTGCAGCTCAGAGCAGGATGACAACACAGCGGTGATAAATGCTCAGGAAACTCCCTCCCTGCTGAACCCGTGCAGGACAAACTGTAGCAAAAGGCTAAAGGAAACACCGGCACGGAGAGAACGCAAACGCAGGAAGAGCACATCTTAATGTGGATATGAAGTGTCCTGTGGAAAAAGTCAGTCCATAAAACCTAATCTGTCTTGTTTTTAAATCAGTTCCTGTTGTTTTGTTTTCTCACTGACATTAAATGTTCTTTTAATGCCACAAAACACACACAGACTCAGTCTATGAAATGTACAGTTTGTTTTGGATATATTTTCATGTTTGCTTAATAAAGATGTTTTGTTAAGTGCGTTGTTGTCATTACCTGAGAATTGGAATGTTGCTGTCATTGAGCATGTTAATCATTTCCCAAAATGGGTTTTTAAACACTCTGCAAATGATGCCAGTTGTTGTTTTCGCCCGTTGTAATTTTACAGCTATAGAAAAAGAAAAAAAATCTTCGGTTGCACCAAAAATCCAGTTGTTAAAATGACTTGTGTTACTTCAGATCTCGGTCTCTATTTAACAACAGCTGAGAAAATAATAATTTGAATCGTTTTAGAAGCCTTCAGCATTTAAACTAATCTGAATGTAAGCGTTTAACATGGACATCAAAAGCTTTTTCTTTGCTTGTTTGAAAGCGGACTTTACAAGCTGACAGTAGGCTAATACCTCAGGGCAGACAGACTTTAATAGACAAATTATTACAGCTTAACACACAAACTCAACCACTAATCCACATGTTTGATGCCACAGATGTTAGGGTCCTTCATGAACTGTGGATGCTTGTGTGTCACTGGCATGAAACCTAGAAGGAGGTATAAAAAAAAAAAAAAAGGAATTAAACCTGAGAAAAAGCAGTGATAGACTGAGTACAGAAGTGATGCTGAGAGGTTTTTGATTTCCTGCTGTGACACTCTGAAATGGTTTTTCTCATGTTCACCTCTTATGCACTACTTCTTACACACATTAACTGCACTAAACTACTGGAGATAGAACTAGTAAGATTTAGTGACATCTAGTGGAGAGATGCATGGATCTCACCCCCTGCACCCCCTCCCTACCGTGTCTCACAGGCTCATGTCGTCTGATGGCAAAGTCAGTGTTAAGAGATTAGACTTCCCATGCGGCTGCTTCACAACAAGAGCCACTTAGCTTTTTGAAAATTTGAGGAGCACGACGTTTTTAGCAACGCTCAGTGAAATGTGGTCTGTTAAATATAAAACTCCAGATGATTAAACACTAATAAAAACATAATATTTAACACTGTATTCCATCTCTGCTAATAAATCCCACCTTGAACATTGTCACTAGAACAGAATGAGAGAAGACAGGATTACTAAGACGTGGTGAAACAAACCTTCAGCTCAGGACAGTTTAAATATGTTCATTTCATTTCGTTCATTTTGATTCTGATTCAATGAGCGAATTTGGAACTGAGTCAGATCTTTAAATAAATAAATAAATCCTTGTTGCTGCTGTTGGACAGATGCTTCATCCAAAACATCAGTAAAAGAACAATCTTTGGGAAACTCACCCAGTGAGTGAGCCTTCTTTATAGCTTTTGAAACTTCCTTTTGTTTGCTTCCACACAGACCTGGAAAAAAAAAGAAAGAAAGATGGTTTTCATCAACAAAATACTGCTACATTCAGCATCACGTTGTAAACAAGATGATTGCATTACATTTTAATGTGCAACTGCTCACCTGTGATGTGTCGGCCATAGATTCTGCCTGTGTGAGGTGAGATGAACTGAGACAGCAGCTGTGAGGAAGACAGGTAAGAGTAAATTTAAAAAACACAAATTTACGCAGATTAGAAACAGCAGTTTCTGCTGGATCTGTACAATGAAACAGTTCAACCCTGCAGCGTTGCTAATTTTCTAAAAGGTGTGCGACAGCATAAGATTTGAAATATTTATTTGAGAAAGTGCTAACAAATTTATGATATTAAGATTCCAAACAGGCCAACGCTCACTTTTTGCACTATGTGAATATTTGCATTTGATTTCTGTCAACAGAGCCTTTTTTTTAACATGCCATCACTTCAGTTGCAGTAGCTGCACACTGATTGCTCTCTGGTCAGTGAAAACTTCTCAACAGCTTTAAACAGGACTGCAACTTGTTACAGAAATACTTGCTTTCCAACTAAATTCGGTTATAAGAGCCTCTCACCTGAATGTTTTTGTAATCCACCCTGACATTGCAGAGAACACATCGTTTCTGTGGTTCTTTATACGGATTTTCCATCTTTACAAGCTTAAAGAAAATAACAAAACAACCGTTGTCGTATTTCATTTTATACCAGAAGATAACATTTTGTACTTTATCTTAGTAGCATATTTTTATGAATTATAGACAACTACCTCTGGCACATCTTTAGTAATATGAGCCTAATAAATTAATGAATGAAAAAACAAACCTACCATGTCGTCTTTTTGTTGTACAACATCCGAAGCGGCGGTGAGTCTTCTTAAACCTGTAGAAAATGAAATACATTTTCATTATAGCTCGTTAGCCTATTAGCTAACGTTAGCATCAGCATCTAAGTGGTCCTGAATCTAACTTATGTTTAACTCAAGAAGTGGTCATTAGATTTAGCACGTTTATACCAATATTACAAACATTTATTTAGCCTTACTTGTGTTTCCATGTTGTGAGAAAACAGTCTTTAGCCTCTGTAGCCCTCTCAGAGCCAGCATTTTGACCTAAGCGAGGACAGGAAGTCGTACAACTGCCAAATGGTTCCGTCGCGCCGCTCTAAATGTGACCATTCCTATCAGGTGGTTGCAACTTATTTGCAAAACTGTGCAAAATACGTACTAAAGATAAAGAAAAGAAAGACAAATGCTTCAGAAACTCTATCTTTATTCGCAAATAATAAGCATATAAACTATTTGCGAAATGTTAAAGGTTTCCGATTTAAAATTTTCGGAAATCACTGAACGTTACCCTTTTCAAAGAACACCAAAACAAGCCAGACCTCATCAGCGGTATATGTGAGGGACTGCGGTACCTTGATAGCGACACACACAGTAATAAAGTAACAATCTATAAACTGGAGAAAGGAAATAAACAACTTAGTTATTGTTTGCTAGCCAGCTAACTGGTACTATGACAACGGAAGTGATGTAGGGGGGTCCCTCTTAGTCCAATAATGTCGGCAAATTTGAAAAGGAATGAAAGCCAAGCTGTGGTCACCTTCACGTTAACACAACGTGCAGCTTGAAGCCAGTTACCTGTTTGTGTGTACTTACTTTACCGACAAACCTTTATACATATTCAGGGCCGTTTGGGATTAATTTGGAGTGTAACGCTAGCTAAGGTAGCTGAGGGATTGTAGCGTCCAACTGCCAGGAGTCGGCTAGCTAACTAGCTAACTAGGCTGGCTTTTTATCATAACCCCGACTAGTTTAACAATGCTGCTGTGGTTTTTACCAACATGGGCTCAGACCGTAATGCGGTAACTACGTACGATAGTGTATAGAAGTTTATCTGCTCCTCTCCAGTTTTCAGTTTGTTAGCTTCCTGGGCTACAGTTTGAGTATGGCTTGTTTATCAGTGGACGCCGTTTGACATGTAGCGTCTGCTGAACCTGGACATGAATGCCGACAAGCAAGATATCAAAATAAAAAGAGTTTGCACTAGGAAGAGGTCAAGGGACATCCTAAAGAGCCACCTGACACCTGCCAAAAAGAGAGGAGCGGGTCCACGTTTCCAGCAATGTCCCCCAACCAGGAGGTTCAGCAGCATCATGGCTGATATTAAAGATGTGGAGGTACGTTCCTATTTATATCAATACAAGCACCAACTTAGTACTCGAGTAATGTGTATGTGCCAAACGTAGGACCTACTAGTTTTTCTCAAAATACGTGCTCTAAAATCTACTCCAAGTACAACAATACAAGTATCTCATTAGGGAGGTGATTTGTCTTGGTTTCTGATTTTAAAGAAACACTGTTCAACGTCATGTTGATCTGTTCCACTTGTGCCGCACGTTTTTGCAGAAATTTCAAAGCTTCAGTTTTTGTTCAGTTTCAGTCATTCATTCAGATTCAGTGAGGGAGCCTCTTCAAAAACCAATTTCTGACAAGATTGATTAAATATTTGGCCATACATGATACCACATTAACTATGCATTTACAGTCTTATGTTTTTTGGCAGTATTGCAGTGACAATGAGGATTTATTTGGCGGCTATGACAGTATTCTGGAGGACAGCTCTTTTTTGGCAAAGCTAGATGATGCAGAAAAACATGAAAGGCAGCGTGACTTCCAGAGTGCATCTTACACCAGTGATGTGGATCAGCAGGACTTCACTAGTGCATGTTCATCAAATGACTGGAAACAGTCCTATGAAGACATTCTCACAGACTCCATCTTAAACGGCCTTGGAGATGAACCCTTGGACTTACCGGTCAGCCAGCTCCACTTTCAGGAACAAGTTTGTGAAAATGTAAAGAGGAGCAGACTCCAGGAGGGAACTAAAACCTCTACCCCTTTCAGAAACACCGATAGGACTGAAAGAGAGAGAAACGTGTTTGATACAACCAACAGACAAGTATGTGAAGGTTCTCTTCGAATAACCAAGAAACAAAGCAAAGTGAGGAGGAGTGTGACTGATCAGCTAAAGAGGACGATGCTCTGTAACGCTGCAGCTCCTTCTAATGTGTCTCGGGCTGTAGTTTTAAAAGAAGCAGTGGTTTCTGAGGAGATCAGCGTCGCCATGCAGGCCATGGAGACTGTATTTCCTGAGACCACTGACCTTGGGCCTTTTTTTGGACTCCCCACTAAAGTTAAAGACCTAATGTACAAACTCAAAGGAATCAAGAATTTATATGGTGATCTACTGTTTTTTAAGTCTTGAAGGTAGTCTTGAAATAATATAAGAGAGTTAGCATTAAAATGTATATGTAATACATACATTACAGATTGCACAACATGTTACAGTAATTGCAATATTTAAGAGTCCACTTCAACCACACATTGCTTGCTGAGAAATTAGAAGTTAGTAAGTAATTGTGTGAGCGTGGAGATGCATGTTACAGTTTGCAGCATTCAGCCAGTGCTGGTCTTTAACAGTTGTGCTATTGAACATATCTACTGGCTTAGCATGGCATAAAAACTAATCAATCAATATTAAATGTTTACACTATAACTGTTGTACACAGTAAACAGATGTGATATGTAAAGCAGTGAGCCTCAGAAGTGCTAAGGCTCACTGAATCCTTTGTTACCAGTCTTGTTTCCAGTCTTTATGCTTAGCTAAACTAATCAGATCCTGGCTGTAGCTTCATATATACAGTACCAACCTGAGTGAGCAAGAAAGCAAAAGCTTTATATACTGTAAGTTTCAATATAGAGAAGACTTAATTTTGTGTTTCAGACTGGCAGGAGAAGTGTCTGAACCTGGACTGTGTTCAGCAGCGGAAGAACCTAATCTACTCTCTTCCCACCAGTGGAGGGAAAACTCTTGTCGCAGAGATCCTCATCCTCAGAGAGCTGCTGTGCAGAAAGAAAGACTGTCTGTTTATCTTACCCTACATATCATTAGTGCAAGAGAAGGTACTGGTACCAAAGAAAAGCTCTGATGCAGTAAAACGTCATTTGGATCTGTATGCTACTAGCGTCAGCTTTCTGTTCAAAGCTTGTTCTGTTATTACTTTTTAACATAAGAGAAGTGTTGCTGAAGGATTGGAGTTGACATTTTTCTAGATCCATAACTCATAAATACACTAGTCACAAAAAGTTTGGGATATTCGACTTTTCCGTGAAATTTCAGAACGCATCCAAAATGCGCTAAAACCTTTATAGGTGAACCTAATTTTACCTTCTGTAAACTTTTGAAAGCACATGTCCAACTGTACAATGTGTCAGTACTTATTTCACAACATGCTGTTCTCTAACAAGGTGATTCATGAATTGACCACAAAATGTTCTGGTTCAATGTCATTTTGTATGTAAACAGTCCTCTTCATCATTCTGTTCACATTTTGACCACATAAGACCAATATGACACCCAACAATTGACATTGAGATATTGACATTATTTTGTTGTGGCACATCCACCACTGTTGTTCGCTTTTGTTTCAATAAAGTGTTTCAGGTGAAGAAATTACCATTGCTTGCTTTTACTTAAATGCTGTACTTTAATGACATAATATCAGTGTATCCTTAACTTTTGACATTTTTTTTATAAATTTTATCCAAAAGTCGAATATCCCTAACTTTTTGTGAGTAGTTTAAAATAGTATTGTGTATGAAAATGTACACTATGGCATTAGCAGTACAATTTGTGTAGGCACTGACTAGAAGAAGACTACGAACAGAGCCTTCCACCTTTGATAACCTTAAAAGAAGCTGGTTTGAATGGAACTAGAAACTACTGCTCCTTCTCTGCAGGTCCGTGGGTTGGCCAGCTTTGGTCTGGAGCTAGACTTCATGGTGGAGGAGTATGCTGGCAGCAAGGGCAAGTTTCCCCCAGTAAAGAGAAGAAACAAAAGCTCCCTTTACATCGCTACAATAGAGAAAGCACACAGCCTCGTTAACTCTCTGATAGAGACCAACAGGATTGAGAACATTGGGCTGGTGGTGGTTGATGAGGTGATTTTGTTTGAATGAAAGGTGTTTTAGACGTAAACTTATGGCTATATACAATTTGTAAGATTGTTTTCTTCTTTTGCAGCTTCACATGTTGGGTGATGGCAGCAGAGGAGCTATTATTGAAATGACACTGGCAAAAATTCTTTACACGAGCAGTAAGTCCCTTTTTATGAATTCATTCTTATTTCGTTACAGCTAGTTTGTTGAGTGCTTTTTGCATTAAATGAATAATCTTGTTCTGGTTGTCTTCAGAAACAACTCAGATTATTGGAATGAGCGCCACTCTGGGGAACATCAAAGACCTTCAAACATTTCTGAAGGCTGAAAATTACACAAATGACTTCAGGCCTGTGAGTGATTTTAGCCTTTTTTATATACCTAGTGTAGATGTAGAATGAAGGTTGGCCACAGACAGAAGACAGAACACGTGGGTGCGAATGAGAGGGACCCAAGTGGAAGGTGAGGTTACAGGGAGCAGAGGTGAAGAAGGAGACTCCGAGCGTAAAAGTTTTTTTATAGCATGCTGTTCCCACAGTGGTTCAGACCGAGACACCCACAGGCTCTGAAAAAAAAAAAAAAAAACACAGCCCGAATGTTGCTGCTCTGTCACCGGTGCTGATGTTTTGTATCTGCTTGTAACATTTGCTCATTACTGGCAGCTAAATATCTCTCCAAGGAGTGGATTAAATATTGGCTTCATAACTTGTGTCCCTTCAGGTGCAGCTCAAAGAATATGTTAAACTGAAGGACACAATATATGAAGTGGACCCAAGGGAAGAGGAATGTTTCAAGTTCTCACGTCCTCTCAATTTTAGGGTAAGAACAGTATTAACGTGTTGATTTAAATTAGAATGCTTAATGCCATGGTTCACTGTCAGCCCTGTACATGAGTGAGGTGTGGGAGGTAGTGGTGGTGAAGCCCCTTTACTCCTACTCTGCAAAGCATTTGTTGATGAGAATTGCCAATGTGGTAAAATCTTGGTAAAATCTTATTTCCGTAGAGATGCACGCAGCTCATAAACTCGCTCTTTGCCCCTATCTGCCTCCTCACACTCTCCCTGCAGGTACCAACACAGATTCATCTCAAATGTCATACTAACGGTCGTTTTAATTTGTGCTACAAACAACAAAACAATGATATCAGACTTCAGTCTGATTATTATGTTAAAAACCTGTTTTGGCTCAGAATGTTATTATCTGTGCACGTCTACAAGTAGCTGTTGTATTAAAGATAAATGTTATTGGGACCAGACACTGTGGTGAGTCATGGCCTATTGGAAGAAAAAGAAGTTGTTTGGTATAAAAAGACTTTTATTCCATGTGTCTAAGACCAAAGACACGGTCACTGATAGGGTCTGTAGCAGCTGGACATGTGTCCTCTACTGACACTGACAATTATCATCTCTCTATATGTGTATTGTATTTTATGATTGTATTCATTTCTGTGAATACAATCACAGAAACTTGAGAAGAACCTTAAAAGACAGTATTTGATATTTAAAGAAAATTAGCTCTTGACAGTATCTGTGATGTAACTGACGTCCCTCAGTACTCCAGTGCTATGCAGAAGATAGACCCAGATCACATCATTGCTCTGGTTACTGAAGTCATACCAGGACACTCGTGTCTGGTTTTCTGTCCCACCAAGAAGAACTGTGAGAATGTCGCTGGGATGATCTGCAAATACCTGAAAGAGTAAGTGAAGAAGTTGACCAACATCTGCAACTCCGCTTTCGCCTGCGCTCACTGATCCAGTGTTGTTGGCTCTCACAGGGAGTTTCTGCAGCACAGGGAGGCAGAGAAGGCCGTCCTCCTCAGAGACCTGATGGACAGTGGGAACGGATCCATGTGTCCTGTGCTCAGGAGGACCGTGCCCTATGGTCTTGCCTATCACCACAGCGGGCTGACCAATGAGGAGAGGAAACTGATTGAAGAGGCCTACTCCAGCGGGGTGCTCTGCCTCCTCACCTGTACCTCCACCCTGGCTGCAGGGATCAACCTTCCTGCCCGCAGGTGACTCTTTGGAAAACAACCGGCAGGAAAAACTCCGCTTTAGTCATTAAACATTTGTTTTGTTAAATCCCTGAACATCCTCTGTCTCATAACAAATTAAATTTCCACATTGTTTGGGTCTGATACAGAGTGATACTGCGCTCTCCGTATGTGGCCACTGACTTCCTGAAGAGGAGTCAGTACAAACAGATGGTGGGACGGGCCGGTCGGGCTGGGATCGACACTGTGGGAGAGAGCGTCCTCATCCTGCAGGACAAGGACACAAACATGGTAACTATTTTAGATGCTGTCTGGTTTTGTCCCACTAACAGTGCAGGATAAACCCAAAGGCGTTCATTTTACTTTTTACAGAAAACTTCAAAAGTTCAGATGATCATTAAAAGAAATATTTCAAGTATATTTCAAATATTTCAACATTTATTGTCCATCCAGTGGCTCCTCACTTTTCTCTAAGAGGTATTTCTATTTACTTTTATTGTTGTTTTCAGGCTAAAAACCTTGTGTGTGCCCCGATGGAGAACTGTTACAGCAACCTGATGCATGATGATGGAAAGGGCGTCCTGAGTCTCATCCTGTCCCTCATTGGATTAAATGTAAATCCACCTGCTGCTGTTTTTTTCTTCTCCTCACATCTGAGCACATTGTTTAGCGGCAGCTGAGTTAAACTGTGCAGCTGTTTTGTTGCAGATCACCACCTCCCTGCATCAGATGAAGGAGTTCCTGAGCGGGACGCTGCTGTACGTCCAGCAGCAGCAGCTGTGTGTGGAGAAGAGTCTGTGGGAGGTGGTGCAGCAGAGTGTGGAGCTCCTGAGGGAGAAGGATCTCATCACTGGGACTTCAGACGGCCAAACTCTGCAGGTCACCAAGCTGGGCACAGCTACTTATAAAGGTCAGCAACTATAAATCACTCTCGGGACTTTGAATCACAGGTTGAAGAGTGGTGGAAGAGGAGTCAGTACAAACAGATGGTGGGACGGGCCGGTCGGGCTGGGATCGACACTGTGGGAGAGAGAGTTCCTCATCCTGCAGGACAAGGACTCGGATCTGTGCAAATAAAAGTCTTACATTCAAAAAATTACTTAAAAAAAAGTACAAAAGTACGATCAGAAAAATATAATTACTGTACCAAAAGTCACACAGTCATCATTTACTGGTAACTAGTAATGACAGCAATAAGAGTAAAAGTATCATTAAAAGAATTATTTAAGTACCTTGAGTAACACACGTAGTTACTTTCCACCACTGTTTGAATGTTTACAAATTGTGATGGTGATCTCCAGTCCGTGGTCATATTATTAGGTACTAATGAACCTTCACTAAGTCATAATGGTCACTTTTTGTTAATATTTTCTCATCACGTGCAGTAACTTCCAGCTCACAGACAGTAAAACAAGTGTTATAATAAAACAGGAGACTTACGATTTGAGGATTTTGTGAAATTTATTTTGAACGTCTGGAGAGAACCTTCAACATACAGCTGAATCCTGTAGTTGCAGGGGAGGCAAATGTCACAATGCCTCACTTTAAGTAATTGTCTCTAAATGTGCAGCAGGTGTTTGAGAGCAGCTCTGTGTCCACCTGTCCTCCTCAGGCTCTGTGGATCTGACCTATAGCCACGTTCTGTACAAAGACCTGTCGAGAGGTCTGGAGGGTCTGCTGCTCAACAGTTACCTCCACCTGCTCTACCTGGTCACACCATATGACCTGATTTCACAGTGCAAGCCTGACTGGATGGTTTACTTCAGACAGGTACAGAGACAGCGCTGGACATTTTAAAGTCCCTTCTTCACTGATCTGTGTGTTATTATTGATGTTGTCGGTCTCTCCCAGTTCACCCTGTTGTCAGCTGCAGAGCAGAAGATGTCTGCAGCCATTGGAGTAGCTGAGAGCTTTGTTGCTAGAAAAGCTGCAGGACAGACGGTGAAAAAGGTAAGAAAGGCTGCTGGATAACCCCAGATACCAACTGCATGATATTTTGTCCGATTAGACCGATTAGGTCACTGGGTCAAATCCGATGATTACAGAGCCATGGCTTGACAGAGAAATTTGACAAATACCTGAATCAATCACAGCTTGCCATCAGTGCCATTGTTGATCTGTTGTGTCAGGATTTGTTTTTGCTTTCTTTTAGATCACCATTGCTCTGTCTTCGTAATTATTTTCCAAAAATTCGATTTTGGTATAAGCCTAAAGTGGTTTTATTCCTGTTCTTCGTGCTTTCTTTGGCTCTCACTTCCTGACACCTTTGGTCACACTGAGAATCAGCAGTAACAGTTTCCAGAGGTGATGGGAAAAACTCTTAAACATGTATTAAACAAGACCTGATAACCATGAATCTTTATTACTCATATGTGGAAGGTACAGTGATGGTTTTACACATCAGATTTCACAGCACTTCCACTTCACAGCATATCTCAAGGCACTTTACATAATAAAGACTATACAGATTTATAGAGAAACACTGACAAATCCCCCTCAAGCAGCACTAAGGAGATGGTGGAGAAGTTTATTTTATGTGTGAGGTAAAGGACATATCCTGGTCAAAAATAACTCCAAGGTCCCCCACCATGGTACTCATGGTACACCATGAGGCCAACATAATGCCATTTAAAGTACCTATATGGTTAGACAGCATATGTGTGAGATTTTTAAGCCCAAATACTTCTGCTTCAGTTTTTATACAGCATTTAATACAAGCACAAATACCAGTAGTATTTTGACTGTTATTGTAGTCAATAGTTGTAGTCAGTAGTTGTTATTGTAGGGGACTGTAAATCCTGTAGTCTGAGCCCAGCATTAAAGTGTCCAATTGTAAATATGGGAGTTGTTCACGGTTTTACTTTTAATCTTGGAGCAGATGAGCCGTGGACTTTTTAAAACAACTAAATAAATCGTTGACTTCTCTGGTAGCAGCTCCTGTCGTGGTCGTCAGTGCGTCCTTCTGTTTCAGGACGTGGACATGGTGGTGGTGAGGCGGATGTATCTCTCTCTGGTGCTGTTTTCTTTACTGAAAGAAACAAACCTGTGGAGCGTAGCCGATCGGTTTCAGCTGAGCCGAGGCTTTGTCCAGACTCTGCTCAGCTCCTCCTCGGCTTTCTGTTCCTGTGTGCTTCACTTCACTGAGGTACCGCCATCACTAGCATCTGAGAGAAACACTTCACTGGAAGATAACTGAGGCTGTTTATTTTGAGAAATGATTAGTGCTTTTTGTGTGTGATCAGGAGCTGGAGGAGTTTTGGCCATTTAAAGCTCTGCTGATGGAGCTGACGCAGAGGCTAAGTTACTGTGTGAAAGCTGAGCTCATCCCTTTGATGGAGGTGGCTGGAGTCATGGAGGTCAGTGAGTAAGGACATTGTCATTACTGTTTCCATGCAAAATCAGAACCAGATATATCATTTAGAAATCATAGGTTATTGACAATCTTCAGGGTTTCTTCACTATCACAGTAATCCAGTGGTAGTCATCTGTACATCCACACCGATTACACCGCAAGCAAGACCTAAATTTGATCTGGTAAAATAATCAGGACATTACATGACACTGTTGAGCTTTTCTAGCCTCTCATTTTCTGACGGTTTTAATAGTTTTAGTCTATTCGAATGGTTGTTTTCCATGTGGGTGGCATGTTTCCACCTCACATTTGCGACATCCCTCTTTTTAGACTAAAGCTTAATTTCACACGGGGCCGATACAATGCAGTAAAAAGGAAACGGGACAGGAAGAGCAGCCAGTTCATATTATACAGTTATGCAGTCATACAGTTGTTGTTATGTAAACGGGATTTAAAATGACTGACCACCTTCACTACTGAGATAAATGCTCGTGGCTTCACACACAGCAAACAGGTCTCCTGAAAATCATCCTGTGTTAAAATCCCTTAAATATACAACATTTGATAAACGGTGTGTTTGCTACAGTTGTGTTAATTTTTTCCCTCCAGTCAAGAGCGAAGCAGCTGTATAACGCTGGCTATAAGACGCTGACCCACCTGGCAAATGCTGACCCTGGTGTTCTTTCAAAGACCATAGAAAACCTCTACAAGAAACAAGCCAACCAGATAGTGGCTTCTGCTAAAGTGAGCCTCATGTTTACCCGTCTGCTTCATCATTATGCTTTGAACATGATCAATAACAAGTGAACTGCTTGTGTTTATCAGATGATGTATCTCTGTGTTCCAGATGCTTCTGAATGAAAAAGCTGCAGCTCTTCAGGAGGAGGTGGATGACCTGCTGATGAAACCTTTGGATCTGCCCCTACAGCTCATCTGAGCTCACTTATTACTGGGTAGTTATGTTGTCTTTGTAAACTGCAGGGGTTTTCTGTTTTTTAATTATTTCAAATACATATTTTATTAAAATACCATAAAAGGCATGAGAACCATTCAGTTCGTTTGTCATCAACTCTTTTACAAGTGTTCAATTCTGTGAGAAGCACAACAAGAATATTTATATCACTCTTGTTTATGGGATTAGTTTGTCATTGTAATTAATGAAGCGTGACGAAATAGTGCATTTGTTGGGAACTATTTTCAACAGCGGATTAATCCACATTTGGTGTCTAGTGAGCATTTGACGGTGAATGTGGGGCCGAATCTAAATAAAGCACCGTTTATTCATATGATAATGAGTTTTGATGAGTGTTTGGCTAAACTGTGGAGCTTCATGGCAGAGAGGAAAAACCAAGTAACCATGTCATTTTTTTTTTTCTTGGAAAACTTATTTCCCATAATAATGAGGATCTCAAAATTATAGGATGCCAATCTTGTAAATATGAGATCAGATTGTTGTAAGGAAAACTTTCCCCTTAACTCCTATATGTACCTCAAAAGGCTGATGTAACGGTCAGTAAAATAAAGTCAGTCATCAACATAAATTATAACTGTTACATTGAAGGTTTTTTGGGGTCATGCCACAGTTTTGTAATGTATGTGACACCCATGGTAGACTACCAAACCATGGTTTGTGATTTACTGACTAGCAGCAGAGTTGCCCTCTACAACATACAAAGGCTGCAAATAACAATTATTTTTATGCCGATTGATTATTTTTTCAATTAATTTATAGATTTTTTTTACATTGTCATGGCAAATCTGGTCTTAGACGCCTCAAGTGTAATCAATAAACAAGCTTCAACATCCAGGACGTTTTTTAGGGTTTTATTATCTTGCAAGAGAGAATAACATCGACATAGTTTCAAATCTCCATCCTATGCAGTTCTAAACTTTACACATCACACATTAGTTTTCTAACCTTCTGTTGCTGGGCAGAACATTCTCCACCCTCAGGCTACTGCTCCCAGCCCTTTTCCCCTTTTATGGAAACCTTTTCCCCTTTCAGCACTTTGATAAGCACCTGTGAGCATGGAGTGACTCTGGGTGACTACAGTGTGGGATGGTCTGCTGTTAGACAATAACTGACCTTGGAGCAGTTCTGCAAACACTTCACGACAAAACATGGATATGAGAGAAAATTTGATCAACATTTTAAAAGTCCTTCAAAAGTAAACTGAGTACAAGTTGCTATTACAACTAGACAAAACACAGATGTTAAAATGTAATCATACTTTTTATTTTTCAATTAATATAACAATTTATTAAACATTAGAATTCATCAATCATTTATATTTCATACGAAACATACATTGTTTATGTAAATTGTCTCATTACAAGGAAATCGTATTTAATCGCATGTATACACCTGTAAGGGCCATTTATGTTGTTGCGTCTTCCCACCCATAGGTTGGACACACCAATACTCTTAATAATATACTCTATAAATTTGTTGTGCAGAAGAAGTTAAATAAATAAATAAATAAAAAGTCCTATATTCTTTGAGCATCACACATTAAAAGTTGAGTGCCACATAAAGCAAGAAAAAAGCAATGAAAAGACACATAAACACAGGTTGAAGTAAAACTTACTAATAGTCAGAAAATGAAGCTTAAAATGATATTGCAACCACAAGGAGACACAAGCCAGTGTCTTCTTGTGCCAGTCCCAAGTCTGGATAAATGCAGGGTGTCGTGTCAGGAAGGGCATCCGACGTAAAACACATGCCAAATCAAATATGCAAATCATGATTTTCAAAGACTCCCATACCGGATCGTTCGGGGCTCGGGTTAACAACAACCGCCACCGGTGCTGTTGACCTACAGGGTACCGGTGGAAATTGGACTACTGTTGGTCGAAGACGGAGAGGAGGAAGGCAGAGAGAATAGGAAAGCTAAGAATGTAGGACTGACAGTAGGGACTTTGAATGTTGGGACTATGACAGTGAAGGATAGAGAGTTGATTGACATGATGCAGAGAAGGAAGGTGGACATACTGTGTGTCCAGGAGACCAGGTGGAAAGGTAGCAAGGCTAGAAACTTAGGAGCAGGGTTCAAGTTGTTCTACCATGGGTCAGATAGGAAGAGAAATGGAGTAGGAGTTTTCCTGAAAGAGGAGTTTGTGAGGAATGTTCTAGAGGTGAAAATAATATCAGACAGGTTGATGAGTCTGAAGCTGGAAATTGAAGGCGTGATGTTCAATGTTGTTAGTGATTATGAACCACAGGTAGGATGTGAGTTAGAAGGGAAGGAGAAATTCTGGAGTGAGTTAGATGAAGTGATGCAGAGCATCCCCAGAGGTAAGAGAATGGTGATTGGGGCAGATTTCAATGGACATGTAGGTGATGTATGGACAGGTTTGGTCTTCAGGACAGGAAGGCAGAAGGACAGATGGTGGTAGACTTTGCAAAGAGGATGCAAATGGCTGTAGTGAACACTTTCTTCCAGAAGAGGCAGGAACATAGGGATACATATAAGAGCAGAGGTAGAAGCACTCAGGTGGACGACATCTTGTGTAGACGTAATCTGAAAGACATCAGTGACTGTAAAGTGTTGGTCGAGGAGAGTGTAGCCAGACAACACAGGATGGTGGTGTGAAGCCTCTGTTGATCAGAAAAATGCTCATAATCTGCAAGTGTTGCCGGTGGTTTGATTCTTCAGCAGACCATAGAGTTTGCAGAGTGTAGTTTTGTGATTTGTTGTCATTCTGAGATATCGACTGTAATATTCATATGCTAAACGAAACAGTGTGTTGCCAGACTTTCAAGTGGTTTTATGTGAAACGTGTTCTTGGGACATGAATGATGAACAATGAACTTTTGCCAGTTTCAAGCGTATGATTCAAGCTTGTGTTTGAGTGTTGCAGAGGGCCAAGCTGTAACTCAGAAGCTGCCTATAGTTCTCCCATATGTTTCTGAGTACTTCACTCATTCACTTAACAGAATGCTGGTTCTCATGGAGAAGAAATCGAATTGTAAATGGGGAAAAAAGCGCGTTTTCAAGGCAAAGCATGTTATTGAATTTCATGTTGTAAATTGAAATAAAACAAAAAGGACACATTTTTCTCTCATTCTTTTTGTTTTAATAACTTAAATGCTCTAGTTTAATGATTTGAAATAAATTACATTTTACTGACTTTTAACTTAAAACATTAAGAGGAGTGATTGGATAAAGCAATTGACATGACAAAGGATTTTAAGGTAAAGGAACTTGGAATTTAGTGCATTGAACCTTTATGTTTGTAAGTTCATGCTATAAAAAGTTTTCATTAAACATTACTTAAACGTTTTAAGACAAGCAGTATCCTCACATTGTTAAAGTAAACTCAACTTTTCCAGGCTCACAGTGTGAAAAACAGATAAGGGAAACTAGGAAGAGGTGACTGGGGATGGTAGGCTTTGTAAAACAGGTATTATTCTTCTCCTTCGTATTATTATTATTATTATTATTATTAAACGGTAAATCCAGAGTTTCTATACAGTATAACCACAACGTGACACCTGTGACACTTTGTGCCAGATACGTCCACTTTAAAGTAATTTAAAGTGGTTCATTCAAATCAGACCAAAAGCCTTTAAATCTAACCCAGTTTGTTCAAGTGTGACTGAGTGTCTGTTTCACACTAGTTCATAGTAACTAAACATGATTAGTATTTTTTCATAAATCTCTAATCTCTAATTAGCCAGTTGATGTGTTGACAGTGTGTAATATAAATGTCTCTGCTCTTTATTCATCAGATCTGTCACTGAGTTGGGATTTCTTCTAAGTTCAGCAGTCAGCTGGTGCAGCAGAGGTCCACAATAAAGTCTGAGAAAGAAGAAAAGCACAAAGTTAAAATGTCGACGGTGGAAGGAAGAGACCAAAACGCTGCCACTTGAGGAAAGAATGACACGATGTAAAGGTGAGAGGTTCTGTACCGGGAGCAGTCAGGTTCTGGTAGAGGCAAACACAGCAGCTGGTTCAGATGGAGACTCTGTCTGAAGCAGCACTGCCACTGGCAGAAAGCATGAGCCACATCTGGCTGCAGCTGGCTCCATTCCCCTTCAACCTTTATATCTTCCATCCTGCTCTCAAACTCCCCCTCTGAGAATGTTGCACAACACAAGAGAGCAGATTTAGCCTGAGTATTTAGGGTTTAAGTCTGTGGTCTAACTACAGAAGAGCTGTTAGTGAAACTATGTGATAACAAGCTGGAAGATGTTTTGTCCTACATTTATGTTGAACACAAAGGAGCAGAGACTCACGTGGATCCAGGTGTTCTCCATACACAAACCCCAGCAACAGAGCACAAACGTACTGCTTGTTTGGAGCTGTGGTGTGATTTCTCTGGCGATACTTCCACCAGAAGTTGGTCACACAAAGCGGCAGCTTCATGTGGTCGGGGACGTTTTCTAACACTAAATCAGGAGATTCCAGAGCTTCCATCAATACATGACGACGCAAATCCTCAGGAGCCTGAACAGACACATATTACACTGACAACAACTTATTTATTTAAATCACAAAACAGCCATGAAGTCATGACATCAGTCAGTGTAATGACAGATGTATGAATGAACCTCAGTACCTGATCCAGATGTTGTAGCTGCAGCTGCTGCAGTTTGTCCTGACTTACACTGGGATGGAGAGGACGGACGTCTTTTTGGGACACAGATTTTTCATCAACTCTGTCAAACTCAGTGCACAACTCCTGTCCTAGTAACAGTCCATAGAAGTACTGTCTGATATGCAGAGCAGCAGAGTAACTACTGGGCTGAGAAAAGTCCTCTACAAGCGGAGTCAACATCATCCTCTTGTGATGCAGAACATCTGTGACGAAGGAGGTGAGTTTGCCCTCCTGAATTTTATCACACATCCACTGAGGCAGGACTCCACCATGTGTTTCTGCTTTGACGGGACCTATGACGTATTTTCTGATGGACTCGAGGAAAGGTCTCTCATCCATTTGGACATTAACAAACATAAAAGCTTCTTTCAAAGCCTTCTTCTGTTTCTCCTCTGTATCCTGCAAATTCCTGAGGTTCACTGTACTCAGGAACTCCAGCAGAGCATGAAGGCGATTGAGCTTCCAATAGTTAGACATTTTACGTGGAGGATATTTTTTTACAAACTTTCCTTCGTCTTCCAGTCTTGAATAATCATTTCCTGCCATTGAAGCAAACACTGGCATGAGAGCAGGGTCGATGCTGAAACGGGTACAAAACTCTGAACGTCTGTAGCGATTGGCAGAGATTTGTCCATTTTGGATGTTTTTCCACTCAAATATCTTAGGATGGAATGGAAGGAAACCTCCTTCCAGGTCATAGATGTAAAAATCAGAGTCATGAGACAACACAGGACAGCCCAGTTCATTTGCCAGAGAAGCAATCCTTGGGTCTGCCTCTCCAAAACTCTGTTCAAACTCGATCTCTTTTTCAGTTAAGACTTGTTTGAAGACTTCTTTGATGAGTGGAGGTAAGATTTTCTTACCTATTGAAAAGGTGCTGCCAATCATCCCGTTAGCTATTCTCTTTGCATTTTCAAGTTTATCTTGCAGACGAGACTTGAGATTGTCAAACTTTTCAGGACCTGATCCTCCATCCAGAATCACATGTGGTGTCACTTTACAATCCTGCAGAGCTTGAAAGAATTGACAGACCTTCTCTTTGAATCCAGCATAATCTCCACCATGGCTCTGGTCTAGACTGGAAAAATAATACAAAGAGTAGTACAGACTTGATGCATCGATGACAATATGGCTGTTTTTTAATGTAAAATCCTCCAAGATGTTTGACACATTAACCAGTGAATTAAAGATTTTAACCCCCATGATTTTAAAGAGACTCGTGAAAAATGACCAAAGGTGTTCTAACATGTTCATCGTCCTGCTGCAGAATATATACAGACCAGATTAACACACTGGTACATGCCCACACTGATACAACCTGCCTGACCAGTCGGATTTACCTGCCATGCCAACACCCATAATTCAGTTCCTGATCAGAAATGCTCACACTAACAAGCTGGGCAGAGCAGATAGCATCCAAAGCATGTAATCAGGATGTGAACGACACACGTGGGTGAAATTCCCTTGTTAATGAGCAGGTTGGCTAAAGTTTCTCTTTTACAGAAACACCATATGAACAGTTTAACAGAAATGAAACAAAAAGAAGAGATGAAAACATGATGGTGAGTCCTGTCCTCATTCTTTTTACTCTTCCAATATTGACTTTTACATGTGAGCTGTACAGTAAAACACGGGAAAACACGATGCTATATGTTAAAATACTAAATTTCCAGATCTTGGTTCTCAGTATAAATGGCTCTATGCAGGGGGATAGAGACACTGACCCACATGGAGAATTGATACAACTGGGGACATCGTGGTCAGCAACAGGGTGTTGACACAGGTCCTTCAGAGCCTCAGAAGATAAAAGAAAATACAATTTATTAAATTTACTTTTACTTATTTGTGTTGTTCATTCACTAAATCTGTTTGATTTTGGATTTTCTCTGCACACCTACAGTTACATATATTTAGAAATTCTGCTTTTCAAAATGTGTATTTCCACTTTGGTTTCTATATTCCTGAAGTGAAAATGTGAATAAAACACAGAAGGAAATGAAACTGCGCAAGGACGTCATAAAACCTGGAATGTTTTTTCTCTGTAAGATGAACACAGGCCAAAGGTTAAGATGTTTTAAAAAAAAATAAAAATCAAAACAGAAGTTTACCACAAACATTCAGACATAAATATCCCACGAACACCAAACTCAATGATCATTTACGTTTACGTTTACATTTACATTTACATTTAGTCATTTAGCAGATGCTTTTATCCAAAGCGACTTACAAGTCACGACTTACAAGGCAAGCAAAAATGTAAGTCAAGGAGAAAACATCAAAGCAAAGTCCTTTACACGTTTTACATTTAGCTATTTAGCAGATGCTTTTAACTTACAAGTGAGCTACAAGGCAGCAAAAATCTAAGTCAAGGAGAAAACATCAAAGCTAAGTCCTATCAGAAAAGTGTCAAGTCAAGTCAAGTGGCTTTTATTGTCATTTCTGCTATACACAGTGGTTCACAGTACACAGTAGAAACGAGATAACGTTCCTCCAAGAACCAAGGTGCTACAAAACAACACAAGCTATGTAAAGTGCATCGAGTGCAACCTAGTGCAAACAGTGCAGATGAAAAACAGTACAGACAGACAGTGTTGACAGACAACACAAGTAACACAGGACAGGACACAGAACCTTAGACACTGCCGACCAGTAAACCTATTGTATACTATTTTACAGTACAGTACAGTCAAGTGTGCTAAAGGTGCAAAAAAAGCAGCATGTAAACAGTATAGTGCATTTGAATGTCCAGCATGTAAACAGTACAATTGCAGTGGAATGTGCAAAAAACAGCAGGTAAACAGTGCGGTAAGTGTAGAATAATAAAAATAAATAAATAAATAAGTGATGGTGGAATGAATTGAGATGAGTAGTGAGTGATGAGAGTGTGTTGAGTTCGGGTTGTAGTGTGTGTAAGTTCCATTTCAGTTCCGTGTGTTGAGGAGCCTGATGGCTTGCGGGAAAAAACTGTTGCAGGATGTATCGGGATGTTGTCTGGATGTAGCAGCCCGAATGCTTCGGAACCTCTTTCCTGATGGCAGGAGTGTCAAGAGTGTGTGTGATGGGTGTGTGGGGTCGTCCACAATGCTGTTGGCTTTGAGGATTCATCGTGTTGTGTAAATGTGCATAATAGATGGGACAGAGACTCCGATGATCTTCTCAGCTGTCCTCACTATCCTCTGTAGGTTCCCAAACCAGGCAGTGATGCAGCTGCTCAGGATGCTCTCAATGGTCCCTCTGTAGAACATGGTCAGAATGGGGGGAGGGAGATGGACCAGGTGAGGTTGTCCGCCAGATGAACACCAAGGAATTTGGTGCTCTTGACCATCTCCACTAAGCATTCATCAAGAATCAGTGGAGAATGGTCGCTCTGTGCTCTCCTGAAGTCCACAACCATCTCTTTAGTTTTGTCAACGTTCAGAGACAGGTTGTTTGCTCCACACCAGGCTGTTAACCGTTGCACCTCCTCTCTGTAAGCTGACTCGTCGTTCTTGCTGGTTAGACCCACCATGGTTGTGTCATCGGGAAACTTGATTATGTGGTTCGAGCTGTGCATTGCTACACAGTCGTGCGTCAGCAGAGTGAACAGGAGAGGGCTGAGCACACAGCCCTGAGGGGCCCCAGTGCTCAGTGTGGTGGTGCTGAAGATGTTGTTCCCGATCCGGACTGACTGAGGTCTCCCAGTCAGGAAGTCCAGAATCCAGTTGCAGAGGGAGGTGTTCAGGCCCAGTATGCTCAACTTCTCGATCAGGTGGTGAGGGATGATTGTGTTGAATGCTGAGCTAAGTGTTTATATTTCATGAGATGCAAGTGCAAGAAAGAGCAGAAAGGAAGTATTTTGTTTTTTAATAGTATATTTAAGTGCATAGGCAATGCAACCGCAAGGGGGCACAAGCCAGTGTCTTGTTGTGCCAGTCCCAAGTCTGGATAAATGCAGGGGGTCGTGTCAGGATGGGCATCCGATGTAAAACACACGCCAAATGAAACATGCGAATCATGACAATGACTTCCATACCGGATCGGTCGGGGCCCGGATTAACAACGACCGCCACCGGTGCTGTTGACCTACAGGGTACCAAGGGAAATTAGGCTACTGTTGGTCGAAGACGAAGAAGGAGAGGAGGAAGGTGTGTTCGTAGGCAGAGAGGGAAGAGGAAAGCTAAGAATGTAGGACTGACAGTAGGGACTGTGTGTCCAGGAGACAAGGTGGAAAGGTAGCAAGGCTAGAAGCTTAGGAGCAGGGTTCAAGTTGTTCTACCATGGGTCAGATAGGAAGAGAAATGGAGTAGGAGTTTTCCTGAAAGAGAAGTTTGTGAGGAATGTTCTAAAGGGGAAAAGAGTTTATTTTTAAGAGATTTTTTGTTCATCTTTTGTAGACGTAATCTGAAAGAGACCAGTGACTGTAAAGTGTTGGTAGGGGAGAGTGTAGCCAGACAACACAGAATGGTGGTGTGTAAAATGACTGGCAGATAAGTGAGGTTACAGTGAGCAGAGGTGAAGAAGGTGCAGGACTTTAAGTACTTAGGGTCAATGGTTCAGAACAAAGGAGAGTTTGGAAAAGAGGTGAAGAGGCGAGTGCAAGCAGGTTGGA
Source organism: Channa argus (assembly GCF_033026475.1). Taxonomy (NCBI): domain Eukaryota; kingdom Metazoa; phylum Chordata; class Actinopteri; order Anabantiformes; family Channidae; genus Channa; species Channa argus. Next base: position 579,819 of record NC_090214.1, on the reverse strand, counting down.
ACAGGTGGAGAAAAGTGTCAGGTGTGTTGTGTTATAAAATAGTATCAGCTAGAATGAAAGGAAAGATGTTCAAGACGGTGGTGAGACCAGCGATGTTGTTCGGCTTAGAGACAGTGGCACTAAAGAAAAGACAGGAGGCAGAGTTGGAGGTAGCAGAGCTTAAGATGTTGAGGTTCTCTTTGGGAGTGACGAGGATGGACAGGATCAGGAATGAGGACATCAGAGGGACAGCTCATGTTAGATGTTTCAGAGATAAAGTCAAAGAGGCCAGATTGAGGTGGTTTGGACATGTTCAGAGGAGAAACTGTGAATATATCGGTATATGGATGTTGAGGTTGGAGCTGCCAGGCAGGAGGTCTAGAGGAAGAGCAAAGAGGAGATTTATAAATGTAATGAGAGAGGACATGAAGTTAGTGGGTGAGGATGCATAGTGCAAATATAAAAATGTTTGCACTGCAGGACTTTATTTAAACCTTCTGATTGACAAACTGTGATGGAAATTTACTGTATATATAATGAACAGTTCAGTTTAGATTCCATAATAGTTTAAATATCAGTTTAGCGATTTAAAAATTCATATTTATACTAGAAAAAGCATTTCCAAAAAGAAAATTCACTGTCAATGCTTCGGCACTGAACAGATTTTCGAAGCAAAGCTGAACTGTTTTTGCTACAGTAGCTGAAAGTTTTGCTTTTGCTGAAATAACTGTTTCTTCCTTATGTACTGGTTTTGCCAACTTCAAAGCCAGTTAGCTTTGAACTTACAAAATACAAAGGCAAAACCTTCAAAGGAAATTATGTAAAATTTTCCTAGTCATTCTTATTTTTGCACGTTATTTCCCGCCTAAATTCTTCGGGAGACTTTCAGTTAGAAACACTTTATAGATGTTCAGCTTATAAAGAATATAATTGAAGCTGCATACAATTACAATACAATTACAATACATTTTTAGCTCTAGTGGTTAGGCTTAGTTTGCCTAACCACTAGAGCCTTACCACTAACAGTTTGCCAGTGTTAATTAGTTTTATTAAAGAAGGTTATTGTTAGCAAAGGAGCATATTGAAGTGGTAAGCCCTCCGACTCGCTAGGTGGCGCTGGTCTCCAGTCTATAAGGGAGGACAAACAGAAGAGTACTTAACACTGGCTTGTGGGAAATGGAGTGTGAAACAAAAACGATACTTACTGTAGTGCGGGGGGAAACGAGCTGAGCCTGGAGGGGATGTAAGGATCTTATGGGGAGGAGTGAGGTGGTGGTCCTGGCAGTGTGTGCGTGAGGGATAGCCGTGAGTGATCTCCAGTCCCTGGCGAAAACAGAACTCCAAAATCCTCTTAGTTATACAGAGATTATAATTCCAAGCCCCTTGGTGACAATATCCAATAATATCCAAAATCTGTTTCAGTGAGCATGTGCACTAGGTGATGCTGAGGGAGTCCGTGACGCTCGGGACAATAATCAAAGTTCCTTACAGTAGCCTGAGTCTCACAGGTAGAAAGTCACATGGAGCAGTCGGCACTTATGCATGGCACGGATCAAACATGAGCATGGCATGGAAAGCTTTTTCTTTCATGAGGTCCGTGATCATAGCTTGGTTCTTTACGGGAACTTGGTGAGGGAACTGAGGAGGTATATAGACAGAGTGATGGGAGCAGGTGAAACTGATTACTGGTGATTAGTTAAGCTGGAACAATGTAACGGGACGAGGAAACAGGAAGTGGTTGCAAAACAAAAGTTCTGAGGGAGGAAGAGAAGTCGGGGATCCTGACACAACATTTCATTTAGTCATTGTCAGTCAGTCGATGCTGCTGAGAGGTGAAAGGGCTCAGAAAGGAGTTCAGCTGGACCGAAAAACCTTCTCTTGTTCGATCTGTCTGGATCTACTGAAGGATCCGGTGACTATTCTCTGTGGACACAACTACTGCTTGAAGTGTATTAAAAGGCTCTGGGATGAAGAGGATGGTAAGAAACTCCACAACTGCCCTCAGTGTAGACAGACCTGTTAGCAGTTTTAGTGGAGGAGCAAAAGAAGACTGGACTCCAAGCTGCTCCTGCTGATCAATGCTGTGCTGGACCTGAAGATGTGTCCTGTGATGTCTGCACTGGGAGAAAACTGAAAGCTCTCAAGTCCTGTCTGGTGTGTCTGGCTTCTTACTGTGAGAATCACCTCCAGTTTCATTATGAATCCCCAACTTTTCAAAAGCACAAGCTGGTGGAGCCCTGCAAGAAGCTGCAGGAGAACATCTGCTCTCGTCATGATGAGGTGATGAAGATTTTCTGCCGTACTGATCAGCAGTGTATCTGTTATCTCTGCTCCATGGATGAACATAGAGGCCATAGAGACCATAGAGGCCTCTCTCTGCCTCTCCACTGAGAGGCAGAGAAACTCCAGCAAACTCCAGCAGAGAATCCAGGACAGAGAGAAAGACGTGAAGCTGCTTCAACAGGAGGTGGAGGCCATCAGTCTCTCTGCTGATAAAGCAGTGGAGGACAGTGAGAAGATCTTCACTCAGCTGATCCGTCTCATGGACAAAAGAAGGTCTGATGTGAAGCAGCAGATCAGATCCCAGCAGGAAACTGAAGTGAGTCGAGTCAAAGAGCTTCAGGAGAAGGTGGAGCAGGAGATCACTGAGCTGAAGAGGAAAGACGCTTCACTGGAGCAGCTCTCACTCACAGAGGATCACATCCAGTTTGTCCACAGCTACCCCTCACTGTCAGCACTCAGTGAACCTACAGACTCATCCAGCATCAACATCCGTCCTCTGAGATACTTTGAGGATGTGACAGCAGCTGTGTCAGGGCTCATAGAAAAACTACAGGACGTCCTGAGAGAGAGATGGACAAACGTCACACTGACACAAATCTGTTATTGTGTGAAGTAAACAGAAAAGTAACAGTGATGTTGGAAAAACAGTCTTATTCTCCTCATCCAGACAGATTCACTAAATGTGTTCAGGTCCTGAGTAGAGAGAGTCTGACTGGACGTTGTTACTGGGAGGTGGAGTGGACAGGGGCAGGAGTTTGTGTGGCAGTCGCTTACAAGAATATCAGCAGAGCAGGGGACTGGAAGGAAATTAGATTTGGACACAATAACAAATCTTGGACATTGCTTTATTATGATAATATATATGATTATTATCACAACAACATCCCAACTCCCGTCTCAGGTCCTCAGTCCTCCAGAGTAGGACTGTACCTGGATCACAGAGCAGGTATTCTGTCCTTCTACAGCGTCTCTGAAACCATGACTCTCCTCCACAGTCCAGACCACATTCACTCAGCCTCTACATGCTGGACTTCAGCTTCATTGTTTTTTTGGAGTCACTGCTGAGTTGTGTGAACTCAAATAGAAAAAGTCATTTAAGGTGCAGTGGATCAAAATGTGTATTTGAATTTGTCTCCATCATTTTTCCTGAGAGTTAATTTTATTGTTTCTGATCCACTTTCAGTCACTATAGATACTGTAGTTCTCTGCAAGTTCATCTTCTCTTTTCTTGTCACTGCTCATGAATCTTTGTTTCCTTGAACTGACATTTCTCCACATCAAACTCTAAACTCTAAGTGTTGAATGGTTTTGTTTTGATCTATTTTCCTGTTGCTTGTTAAGAGTTAGCGCTGCCACCTCACAGCTAAAAGGTGTGGAGTTCTCTGTGTGCATGTTCTCCCTGGGCATTTGTGGACTTCAGTTTCCTCAGTAATCTGGTCTCTTAAATGCGTATAAACACAGTCATTGTCACAGTGAAGTTCACTGTCTCCACTGTCCCTGTGAACTTTAAACAACACTGTCAATAAAAACTGGATGTTTAATGGTTAATGTGCATAAAAAGGTGTGAAATAAAGTCAGAATTTTTTAAAAGCCCCTTTTCCCACTGTGTCAATCATTACTGTCATATACCTACGAGGATTCAGTTTATAAGAACTCGCTGTTGTTTCCTTCCTCTAAAGTGTTTAGCACTGCAGTGACTCCACTGATCCAAACTGTGTTCACACAATACAAAGCAGCTGTTACTATTTGGCCTCTGACTCTGTAGTTCTGTGTCATGTTGAGCATTAATTTCCATCCTCTGCTCCAACTGGACACCTGCTTTCTGTGTGTCACTTCCTTTACTCCGTCTTTGTAGCTGCTCAGTGGCTTTAAGTCGAACCTGAGATGCTAGAATAACAGCAGATGATTGAGTCCGATAACGTGTCATTAACCTGAAAATTGCTGTAATTATTTTTTTATTTATTCAACAAGGACTGAGAATGATGCTCATCACATCCACTGAAAGAGCTTTAGGATCTTTTTGTAGCTGGTATAAACAGTAGGACTGATCACAGCAGGTAAAACGTCTTCAGTAAAAATAAAGTGCACTCATTGTGAAATTGTAAAAATCAGTAAGAGTAGGGTCAAATAACATTAGACATAATCTTGGATTCTCACTTCAGTCTTTTTCCGTTTGTGCATTTGCCTGTAAAATCACTGTCAGCCAGTTTTTACATTTTTGAAGAAGAGATGACACAAAGGGTGGAGAATACAGAGCAGAGAATATGGAGGAGAGAAGAACACAGTACAGATAGAAGGGAGTTTGTGTAATGTACAGAGCCGATTATGGCAGTTTATATCATACAATACTTGTCAGTATGAATAGTCAGAGGTACTTTTTGGTGGACAACACAGCATAACTGGCATTCTTATGGTTTTCTTGTCAATTTGTTAGGATGTAACCTGGGACTTATACAGTGAAACTGTGGTGTGAAGCCTCTGTTGATCAGAAAAATGCTCATAATCTGCAAGTGTTGCCGGTGGTTTGATTCTTCAGCAGACCATAGAGTTTGCAGAGTGTAGTTTTGTGATTTGTTGTCATTCTGAGATATCGACTGTAATATTCATATGCTAAACGAAACAGTGTGTTGCCAGACTTTCAAGTGGTTTTATGTGAAACGTGTTCTTGGGACATGAATGATGAACAATGAACTTTTGCCAGTTTCAAGCGTATGATTCAAGCTTGTGTTTGAGTGTTGCAGAGGGCCAAGCTGTAACTCAGAAGCTGCCTATAGTTCTCCCATATGTTTCTGAGTACTTCACTCATTCACTTAACAGAATGCTGGTTCTCATGGAGAAGAAATCGAATTGTAAATGGGAAAAAAGCGCATTTTATTGAATTTCATGTTGTAAATTGCAATAAAACAAAAAGGACACATTTTTCTCTCATTCTTTTTGTTTTAATAACTTAAATGCTCTAGTTTAATGATTTGAAATAAATTACATTTTACTGACTTTTAACTTAAAACATTAAGTGGAGTGATTGGATAAAGCAATTGATATGACAAAGCTAAACACCCATAATTCAGTTCCTGATCAGAAATGCTCACACTAACAAGCTGGGCAGAGCAGATAGCATCCAAAGCATGTAATCAGGATGTGAACGACACACGTGGGTGAAATTTCCTTGTTAATGAGCAGGTTGGCTAAAATTTCTCTTTTACAGAAACACCATATGAACAGTTTGACAGAAATGAAACAAAAAGAAGAGATGAAAACATGATGGTGAGTCCTGTCCTCATTCTTTTTACTCTTCCAATATTGACTTTTACATGTGACACAGGTCCTTCAGAGCCTCAGAAGATAAAAGAAGATACAATTTCTTAAATTTACATTTACTTATTTGTGTTGTTCATTCACTAAATCTGTTTGATTTTGGATTTTCTCTGCAGACCTACAGTTACATCATATTTAGAAATGCTGCTTTTTGAAAATATGTATTTCCACTTTGGTTTCTATATTCCTGAAGTGAAAATGTGAATAAAACACAGAAGGAAATGAAACTGAGCAAGGACGTCATAAAACCTGGTATGTTTTTTCTCTGTAAGATGAACACAGGCCAAAGGTTAAGATGTTTTATTAAAAATAAAAATCAAAACAGAAGTTTACCACAAACATTCAGACATAAATATCCCACGAACACCAAACTCAATAATCATTTACATTTCCATCTACTCATTTAGCAGATGCTTTTATCCAAAGTTACTTACAAGTGAGCTCCAAGTCAGCAAAAATCTAAGTCCTATCAGAAAAGTGTTTATATTTCATGAGATGCAAGTGCAAGAAGGAGCAGAAAGAAAGTATTTTGTATTTTAATAGTATATTTAAGTGCATAGGCAGATGTTGAAGAGACCTGCTGACAGTCTTTTGAATATTGGGAGTGAGTCAGCTGAGCGGGCAGAGTTTGGTAGCTCGTGCCACCATCGTGGGATCATCTAGCTGTAGAGTTTTGCTTGGTGTCTTCTGTGCGGAGCTAGGACCACCAGACGTCGTTCGTTGGATGGACACAGTGGACGGGAAGGATTGTAGACCTGAATAAGGGAGTTGAGGTAAGCAGGAAGTGTTGAGGTGATCACCCTGTAGCTGAGAGACAGATTTTTGAACCTGATGCGAGCAGCTACAGGAAGCCAGTGTAGAGATCTGAAGAGTGGTGTGACATGGGTCCTTTTTGGCTGATTAAAAATGAGGGGTACTGCCACATTTTGGATCATCTGTAAGGTTTGATTGTGGATACCGGTAACCCCATCAACAGAGAGTTGCAGTAATGAAGACAAGATAAGTACAGTGCCTGTACAATGAGTTGGGTTTTAAATTCCGTGAGGTAGGGTCTGATCTTTCTGACGTTGTAGAAGGCAAATCCACGAACCCTAAAGACTGTGGAGATGTGGTCCGTAAACTTCAGCTGGTTGTTGATAATGACCCCCCCGATTTCTGCCCGACTTAGTGAGGGTAATCATCACAGATCCAATGTTGAAGCTGATATGTTGTGTCGAAAGTCTGGCTGGGAAGACAAGAACTTTGGTTTTGGAGAAGTTGAGCTGAAGATGTCTTTCTCTCATCCAAGTAGAGATGTCAGAGATTCCATGACCGACAGGAGTGCACTTTCTGAGGAGTGACCAATCTAACAAGGCAGACTCGTTGACATCAAGGAGGTTGTTTGTTACAGGCCCCAAACAACAGAGACCTGTAGACAGGTTATATACCCTGTTTCAGACAGGAAAAAGTAGAGACGGGAGACGTTAGTTGTGTCCGTTCAATCAGGCTGTTTCTGTCTTTATTAAACAAGCATATTTTATTCTCATTTGACTCTTCTGTTTTGTTTTTATAAACATTTTTCTCTATTTCACAACAACTCAATTCAACATGTTTTCATTAACATACATTGTGATTTCCATCTCACAGGTTAATATACTGTAACTTACAAACAGAGTCTGGAAATACAGTGCAGTACTGTTTAACATTAATAGTATTAATTCACCACTATAGATTGCATTAACAATACTTACTTTGTGTCTGCTATACTAGCTCTCACTATACACTACCTCAGTAATCCTGTTACTAGTTAAATTCAGCCTATTGATCAATTTTTATGTTTTACACATTTGCAAACATTTCAACAAAGTAGTATACAAAATAACCCACTGGAACTCTGTGCTGAAAACAATACAGAACAGGAAAAATTCGTTATACAACCCATATTCCTCACTCTCGGTCTCACATACAACTTAATTACACATGAATTATATTTCTAACAAATGTCCAGGAGTCTTTAGTCCACACAGAAACACTCACAATAAAACCGCCAATGGTATCGTGTTCACACACGGAAGCTAGCAAAACTTTACTTCGACAAACAACTAATTTTAGGCTTTAAACGCTGCTCAAATGTGTGTTTATCTCCTCAAACCTAACCGTAGTTAGCTCAAAAAGACCTTAGACATCCTATGGAGTATGTCGTGATTAAAATACACATGCTACTAACCTGTTTCAGACAGGAAAAAGTAGAGACGGGAGACGTTAGTTGTGTCCGTTCAATCAGGCTGTTTCTGTCTGAGAAGCAGAGGCCTGAAGGCTACGTTCAACTAGCGCTCATTTTGATGAATGCTCCACCTAGTGGCGTAACTTGACAATTACAATGAAAAGCTTGAAACCTAAAACCATGGTAAATGTTCAGGAATTTAGCCTCTCTGCACCAAAATACAAAAAAAACACATAATCCGAATCAACAATTGTGACCAACCATTGGTGGGTGTCACATGTTTTTGGAAAGGAAATCTGAGAGTTGATTGAAAACTGCTTGTTCCGTGGTCTAGGCCAAAAATGGAATATGAGAGATGGATCTGTAAGTCTCCACAAAGGAGGAGACAAGAGAAGGCTTCTTAAGAAAATCGGGTAAACTGGGCCTGCTTGAATGAAGTTGGAAAAAAGCGTGAGAGATGTTGATGATTTGTCTAATGTCTGGCATGGGTGAAACGGCTTGAAAAAGAGTGGAAGGGATCAGATTCAGAGAGCAGATGGTCGGATTGTTAGAGAGAATGAGTGTGGATGCGTCTCCCTCAGTCAGAATTGAAAATGAGGAGAGCGATGTAGTGTTGGAAGAAGTTAGCAGGACGTCATCATCTGGAGGAGAGAACTGTGAGCTGATGGCTTCCACCTTGTTAGTAAAGAAGCTGTTAAAGATGTTGGCAGTGAGAGAGCTAGATGGCGGAGGTGGACGTGGATAGATGAGTGATTTAAAAGTGGAGAACAGCTTTCTGGTGTCCATGGTGTTGCTGAGCTTCTCCTGGTATTGTTGAGTATTTTCCCTGGTGACAAGTGTGAGAAAAAGCCACAATCAACCTCTGATACTCAGCAAGAGCAGATGGGGTCTTGGATTTGCGCTGCCTCCTCTCAGCACTCCTGAGCGAGGTGTGTTGCTCACAGATCTGGTCGGTGAGCCACGGATTAGAAGCTGAGGGACAAGCGGATCTAGAAGACATGGGACAGAGACAATCCAGACAGGATGAAAGTGTATTGCAGAGGCTGTCCGTGGCTGCATTTGTATGAACGGTGGAGAGGTCCTGTGGTGAGGGCAGAGCTGCAGAGGCCAGTGAAGTGAACTGCTCTTGATTGATAGACCTGAGGTTGTGTAATAGGAGATTGCAAAGGTCTAGGGATGGAGTCTGTGATCTGAATGAAGAAGGGATCCACTAAATGCAGAGGAGATACTGATGTCTTCGGTGCAGTTCCGGGTGAGAATGAGGTCCAGGTTGTTTCCAGCTTTGTGGGCCGAGGGAGTGGAGACCAGTCTCAGGTCAAATGTGTTTAGAAGAGAAAACATATCAACCGCTTGAGGTTTGTCCAGGTGGTGTCACGGCTTTAATCTGTGAAGTCCTGGTTACCATTCTGTGCCAGAATCATGTCACAAGCCTGTTCTTTGCCTTCTGTCTCTCTGTGTTCTCTTCTGATGATTCTCCTGCGAGTGTTACCGCGTTTCCTGAGATCCCAGCCTGTTCCTTGATTCTTCTGTTTTTCTCGTCTGGCCTCAGAACCCGAGCTACAGTTTGCCTATCAGATCGCCGCTCTGTCTTCCTGCTCCTGACAATTGTTTACTGGACCACTGGCTCTTATTATCTGCTGCTCACAGTGAGTGTTACTCGTATTGTTGAATTGTTGGATTCCTTAATGCGTGGATTTCTCCCTTGTAGAGACTTTTAGTTGTTACCTTGTGTTGTTCCCTGTGATTTGTTACTCCTGTTTTCACAGTAGCCGTTCGTTTTTTCCCAAATACCTTATCAAATACTCTGTCAACAAAATGATGCAGTACATTCACACAAATAAAGAACAAGTATATACATAACATTTTTTAAAATCTAGTTTTAATGGGCAATTTTTATATTATTGCTGATCTGAAACAACAAAATGAAATAAAATGAATAAATACAATAGAAATTTATTACAGATTTTCCCTTTGACCATTTTAGTTAATGAAATGATGAATAATGAATCAGTACTACACACAGAACTCTCTCTAAAGATGTTTATTTTACAGACTTAGCAAATGAAAAAATCACGGACAAATTTAAAAATGTTTGTCAGTGAAATGGTTTTTATTAAATGCATTTGTGTGTTTCAGTCATTAATGATTATAGCAAAATAATACTTTTAAGCAAGTTTTAGTGTCAAAAGTGTTGCAGTGATGTTGAACCCAAGACAGATTACCAACAATGTGTATTTTGAACTTGACGTTACTATATGATTTGGAAATAAACTCTTCAGCATAATGATCCTACGATGTTGGAACGAGCTACCAAACACTCAGCAAACTCACTCCCAATATTCAAAAAACTGCTGAAAACAGAACTCTTCCGCATCTTCCTATGCACTTAATAAAAAAAAAGAAAAAAGTTTTCTCAATGACTTAGATTTTTGCTGCCTTGTACCTCACTTGTAAGTGGCTTTGGATAAAAGACTAAATGACTAAATGTCAAAATAAATGGAAATAAATCAGCAAATGAGTGATCAGAATGCTCCTTGGACACAAACCTTAGAAGCTGTTCTGAGTCTGTCACAGAAGTCAACAGCAAGACTTTAACTTTCTAGCAATACCAGACTGAGGATGAACCTAAACCTGCAGAAAGAGTTGGAGGAAGAAGAGGGACAGAAAGTCTGAACAATGAAGGGGACATTTGTTTCCAGCAGGTGGAGCTGCAGCTTCTGTTTACAGGAAAATAAACTTGTGGTCACTCACTGATCTGAGGCAGTGACATCAGAAGTAAGTGTATCAAAGTATATTCACTAAAGTACTGTAGACATTTGAAGGGCTCGTATTTGAGTTCTTCTATTTTGCGACACTTTATATTTTTACTCTGTTATGGTGAAAAGGTGTTGACAGTACATCATAGCTTGTCGTGTATGGAGCTACAGTAAGGCTCCACACTGATCCCCGTCTACCAGGTGGTATTAATGTTGTGGCTGAACAATCAGTGGGCAGTTGAATGAAGAGTTGGTAATAGACGACTTCATTAGTCTGTCCTGGGCTGCATCAGGCTGAGTCCCCGAACCACGAGGCTCAGGACCTCCAGCATGACTCCAGGTGGGAACTCCGGTCTGTCCCACTGGTCACTCAGTTGTTCCAGTGTCTGATTGGTGGAACAGAAGAGCTCCACCACCCAGCGGAGCTCCCCTTCCTCCTGCAGGGGAGGGGGCAGAGACTCTGGGAGTTTGGCCTGAGTGTCCTCCTTCAGTCTGTCCACCTGCAGACACAGAGACATCATTACAGCACGCTACCATCCTCCTCTTCCTCCTCCTCCTCCTCCCTGTAACCATGGTGATGTAGGTGAGTGAATGGACCAACCAGCTGGTTGAGGACCCTCAGTGTATCATGACTGCAGGAGATCAGAAGAGCAGGTAGATCATCAGGTAGAGCTGCAGAACAAAGAAACAAAAGCTGATTCTAATAACTGATCCCTCAGAGACAAAAATGGTTCAGCTTTGACTCCTGTTAATTCTGTCCAAATGCTGCACTACTTCTGCATTTAGAGCAGTTTTATTATTTATCCAAGACAGACTTGATGTGTGAGGGCCTTGCACAGTCAGTGAGAAGAAGAGAGGGGGTCATAAATGGTTTCATGTTAACATGTAAAGTCTATTAAATCGGTCAAATTTAGTCAAATTTATTTATATAACACATTTTATATCACACATTTTACAGATAAAATCATAAAGTGCTTTACAAAATGTAAATAAGAGAAAATAATACAGACAATAAAACAAATGTAAATTAAAACACAACTACAGCAACAAGAGCTTTTTAAAATAATCATTACGATTAAGATTAACTTAATGATTATTTGAAAAAAAATAGCTCTTAATCATCAGGATCAGCCACATGCAGAGACAGAGCCAGGCCCCTGTTCCACAGTCTGGGAACCACAGGCAGAAAAGAAAAGATCACAATGACTTTAAATGTGTTTTAGTGACCATAAGCAGATTTTGACCTTATGACCTCAATGCTATAGAGGAGCCATAAGGGGTCAACAGTTCAGAGATTTACTCAGGAGCCTGGCCATGAAGGGCTCTATAAGTGAGCACGAGAATTTTAAAAGAAATACTGAAGACACTGAACCCCAACTTAGTTGCTCCCGGTTGGCCAGATGCATAGCAGCTCCCCCATCAGTGTGTGAGTGTGTGATTGTGAGTGTGAATGGGTGAATAAGAAGCAGTGTAAAGCGCTTTGAGTGCCGATAGGTAGAAAAGCGCTATTTAAGTGCAGAACATTTACTATATTTGATTGGTAACCAATGAAGGGAATACAAAACAGGTGTGATTTGGGATCTTCCACTGGCTCCTTTTAAAAGTTTTGAGCAACCTGAATGCAATTTATAACACATTCGTTAAGATAAGTAAAGAGTGAATTACAATAGTCCAAACGAGATGAGAAAAAACATGTATGATCATCTCTTTATCTACACTGGACAACAATATTTCGAAAGTGAGGAACACTTTCGAAATATTCCGTAGATGATAAAAACTGTTTTTGACTGATCTGACCTTGAATGTTGATCGAGGGACATAGATTCATCAAATACAACACCAAGGTTCCTAAGGCTTGACTGAATAGAGGAGCCCAAAGAAACAAGGTTTAGTTGAAGGTAGTTATTGCCCAACCACTCCTTAATACAAGACAAACATTCCAACAGGCTAGACAACAACTTTAGACTCTCTAAAAGAACAACATAATTGAATATCATCAACATATAGGAGATAAGACACATGGTTAAAGCGCTGAATAATCTGAGCAAAAGGTGTCATATACAATAAAAATAGCAAGGGACCTAAAACTGATCCCTGTGGTACTCCACATGACGTCAAACATGATACAAAGAAAACCACTGAAGTACAGAAGCAGACAAACCAATAACATTTTGGGGACAATTTATCAAAATTCTGTGGTCAACTGTATCAAATGCTGAGGTTAGATCCATTAAAACCAGCACTGTGTACTGGCCTGAGTCCACCGCCATCAAAATATCACTTGACAGTTTAAGAAGGGCTGTCTCTGTTCAGTGCATTTTGCAGAAACCTGACTGAAACTTGTCCAAGACTTGATGATGATGCAGAAAAGTGGAAAGTTGTTGGGCTACCACTTTTTCTAAAATTTTGGACATGAAAGGCATTTTAGATATGGGTCTGTAGTTTATAGGGTCAGAAGGATCCAGGTTTGGCTGTTAGGAATAGGGTTCATTACAGCTTGTTAAAAGAGGAGGGGACCGTGCCAGTAGAAAGAGGCACATTTTTCATATTTACCAAAAAAGGACCAAGTAAATCAGTAACATTTCAAAGTAAAGTGGTTGGGATAATGTCAAAAGCGCAGAAGAAGGTTTAATCTTTTTTAATAAAACCTTAAAGTCCTGTAGGGAGGAGAAAAACAGGACCAAGAATGCATTAGTATAGGTGTGCAAGAAAGGACAAACACTGTCCCTGATGTCCTGCACTTTACTGCCAAATGTAAAAATCTGTGACAGTCAGCTGATGAGTATACAGACACTTGTGGAGCTGAGGGCGAGACAATATTTGTAATGGTATCAAACAGGACTTTAGGATTTATTTTTATTCGCAGATATAATTGGTGAAATATTCTGATCTGGACTGTTTAATCATGACATCAACAGATATGATCAGCTTCTTAAGGTGTAATCTGCGTTCAAGTTTAGAGGTTTTTCACAATAATAATAATAATAATAGCTTTATTTATAAAGCACTTATCAAACAAAGTACAAAGTGATAATTAATTATATAGGATTATCATTTACCATACGATGTTCCTAAGATGATAAAAGCAGGACTGAACTAGTTTAGTGTGATGCTCAAAACTCAAGTTGCAGTCAACTAAAACACCAAGATTTCTCGTAACTGGCTCAATTTTAATAGAGACCCTAAGGATGGGAGAATATCACTGGACATATTTTGAGGTCCAATTATGAGAATTTCTGATTTATTTGAATTTAATTGAAGAAAATTTAAGGACATTCAGTTTCTAATATCGGACATACAATTTTGTGGAGAACTCAACCTGCTATGGTCCATAGGAGCAATAGGGAGATACAGCTGAGTGTCATCAGCATAACAATAAAATGAAATATTATGTCTGCATATAACATCACCCAGTGGAAGCAGGTAGATTGAGAAAATAATTGGGCCAAGCATTGATCCTTGGGGAACACCATACTAAGAAGGGGAGATGGACGACTTATAATTGTCAATGGAGACACAAGAATGTCTATTAGACAAATATGAAGCAAACGAGTTTAACACTGTGCTCGATATACCCAGCCAGTGCCTCAGTGTATCCAACTGTCATGATCCGACACTCTTGTTCACTTCCTGCCCCGGACATTTATTTTGTTGCTCCTTTTCTCCACTTCCTGTCCCCAGTTTTTTCTCCGGCTTCACCAATCATCACAGCTCTCAATTGCTTTCACCTGTTCCCCTGCCCCTTGGTTCAGTGTCGGATAATTGACTTTGTTCACGGACTGCCAGCCAAGCAACATGTCGTCTCCTGGTTTACCCACCTCAAGATTCTTGTGGACTCTGTTTCCTGTGTTTGGTTCAGGGTTTGATTTTGGTTTACACTTTGTGTTAGTTTTTTCCTGTGTGTGTGGTTTTGTGTGTGAGGATTTTACTTTTTTTCTAGTGTACTCTGGTTTAGTTGATGATTCCATGCATCTCTAGTTTTCCAGTGTTTCTGTTGTTCTCTTGGGATAATTGTTTATCCCTCGCTTAGTTCATTTCTGTATCCTCTGCCTTGGTTTAAGTTAAGGTGTCCGTGTTTCTGTTAACGGGTTAAGATTGTTGGTTCTTAGTCACAAGTTTTTGGTTACCATCCGTGTCTTCCTTGTTCGTTTCCCATCCTGTCCTCTAGTTTTTGTCTATTTGTCCCTAGGTAAAAACCTAGTTCTGCAGTCTGAGTTTATTCCTTGTAGTCTCGTTTTTTGAAGTGGTTCTTCCGAGTTTGTGCCTGTTTTGTCCTCCTTCATAGGAGTGAGTTTATGTTGATTGCTTTTCCCTGTCCTGTGTTTAAATCATTAATAAAGACTCGCCTCATCTAACCGAACCCCTCTCGCCTCGTTGCTCTCGGGTCCACCCTAAAAGGCCTAAATCATGACAGAATGATCTGACCATAACAGGTGCTCTGGCGATGTCAAGGAGCACTCAAAGACGGGCAGGAAAAATAGTTTTTTACCTGGTCCAGGTAACATAGTCTCCCCATAAGATCCTTGATGTGAAACAACGTGTGCCGATCATACTTAATAGCACCTGATAGGGTTAATACAGCAACATATAACAAATGAACTGTCACAAATTCGCGAGAAAGCAGAGGGGGAGCGACAGTGAAGCCGAACACAGGCGCCATCTTGATCCGGAAGTATTCAGTCTGGGTTTTATACCAATCTGCATCATTCACTCCATTCAGATTTGAATTATATACACTAATTTAGTGTTACTATAAAATGTGTACGTTTTATTATGGAACTAATAATTTAAATAACTGCTCTGCCCCTAAGGCTGCTGGGACATGTAGTTAAACTGCACAGTTTGAGCTGGGTTGACTCACTGTCCATTGCGCTGATCAGCAGGTGAACTGCATCCTTCTGAGAGGTGGAGGTGTTGGAGGTTTTCAGAAGCTCCATGAATGAAGAGACAGGCTGTGGACAGTCAGACTCTCCTGTACTGTCCTGATCCCACTGAGGATGGAGAGGAGGGACATTAGAACTGTGTCCACTTCACACACTCTATAACACTGATTGATTCATTGGAAACTGATCTAATACATGTGCAGTCAGTACAGTCTGCATCACAGAGACATCAGTGGGACCCAACATGAGAACTTTTCATAGACGAATTCTGTTTCACATATTCTAGACGTGCGACCCCATCATTGATTGTGACCAGTTTCGTCATCACTGCAGGTAGAAACTTTTTCTACTTTCAAAAAAACCACAGAAAGAGGACTCTTCTTCATCGAATCAGAGTTACTCTGCTGTTACTGTAACTGCTGGAAACTGAAATCTGAGGTTTAACTTGAAAAATGTTCATGGATCTTACGGTTTCCTCCAGCAAAGTCAGAGCACGTCTATCCTTCAGAAGCTCGCTGAGATGTTTCAGCAGATCTCTACGGGTGGACTCAGGAAAATCTGCCAGCGGCTGCATGAGATGCTCTTTCATATTCATCTCTGCAATGCAAGGAAATAAAGGTTCAGTCCAAGTTTTCTGCACACCTCCACCTAACACAAGATTCTCCTGAGAAGTTTAAATTTTCAGCATCACTTACAATATTACATACAAGTTCTTCAAAAACAGACCTGCGACCACTTGTTGTAGAGTCCGACAGAAGTCGTGTTCTTCTGCGTCTGAGAAGATGTTCCACCATCCTAAAAGGATTCAAAAGGTCCACAGCTCAGTTAGAGAGACAGAAATGAGCAGTAAACAACACAACTGAGCTTTTGAAATCTCTGTGAAATCACATTAGAGTGAAAAGAAAGTAGAGAACACACCTAAGATATGATGCCTCACTTTCCTGGTTCTCGGTGGTATTCCTGAACAACAGAAGAGATGAAGTTATGGACACAGACCTCCACCTGGTACTAACCTGATCTGAATCTGGATTCACACCAGGAGACAAAGCAAAGTGTTTTTCAAAAAAGCAGACAATGTGTTAGGATCTCATTCTGCTTTAACTTGAGTGTCTCCTGATCCAGACCAGACACAAATCATATGTGGAAACCAGGTAGACAGGAGGAACAGAGTCTCACCCAGAGTTCCATCCTCAGTCATTACCTCCATCAGGCCGTAAGCGAAGGTGCATTCACCTGGTATAGTGAAGGTGGTCGTCTCCTTATTGCTGCTCTGAGACAAACACAGCTGCATCAGACTCACTATGACCAGAAATCAGGTTCAACAAAGGCTGAACTTAATTGTGAACTCTGAGTTTTCAGCTCCAGAGAAGTGTCTTTTTGATGTCTTTGTGTTAAAAACAAACACTCACCGACGCAAACAACTTAAAGAAGCTTTTGAATGCCGCTGAGATGGAGCCGGCCTTGTGATTGAGGCCAACAAATGTCACAGCAGTGGTGTTGTAGATGGTCTGCTCGACGAAAGTCAGCTTCTCCGTCTCCTTCACTTGCAACATGTCCAGATTCTTCTCATTTATCCTCCTGAGGACACAGACAGATGCATGATGGTGGAGGGTTTACCTGAGCTCATTTTATGGAGATTCAGTTTTCCCTAATTATTATTTGTTGAGTGTTTGAGAACTCGAGATATTTTCTTCATTCAGATGAGATTTATTTAGTAGTTTTCTTCTTTTTCTCTGGTTTATAGGCAGGTTTGTTTAAATAAATAACCCAGAAGCAGTGATCTACATCTCTGTTCCCATGATGCATTGGTGGGAGTCTGATTTGGGAGTTACCAATGGCCTTAAACCAGGGGTGTCCAAAGTCCGGTTTCCTTCTCATAATGTGTTATTTATGGCCTGTCAACACTGCATGACACATCTGACTATCATACAGTAGAAGCTAAAGAAGCAAGTCCTCTAATCACCACAGGGAGGCAGCATAATTCTGCAGCACTGTCTGGGTAAACTTGGCAGTAAGTGTAAGGAAGGAACATCTGGTACAGATCTCTCCCTGACACTGATGACCCCGTTTTGCTACAAGTAGATCATCAGTAGATGTTGACATGACTACTGCAGCTAAAAAGAGGAAAGTTGATGGTGAGGGCTCCCACTTCCCAGAAAGACGGAAACTACAGTATCTTTATACTGATAGTGCAAATCCACATATTTGTCTGAGCAATGATTCTGAAGTTATGACCTTGAACAAACAAGCTTTGCTCTGAAACCAGACATGCAACATTTGCCTTGATCAAGACCTCAGTATCATCATTAGTTTTAGTAAGTGAAACACATACAGTTGAAAGCAGATGTTTACGTTTCCTTATGATGCCATCTATTTTGTGAGGTTTGCTGGTCCCTGCTGCAGGACAAACACCCCCGTACTTCACAGGTGGGATGGTGTTCTCAGGCTTGCAAGGTTCCCCTTTTTTCCTCCACATGTAACAATGGTCATTAGGGTCTTTGTCCCTTTTGTCCTGTGTGCATTTGCAAACTTTAATTTGTTTTTTTTTTCTGTTGCTTTTGGAGAAATGGTTTCTTCTTCACTGAATGGCCTTTCAGCCTATGTTGGTACAGGACTCGCTTCAGTGTGGGTGGTTACCACCTTCACCCATCATCTTCAAAAGGTGTTTTACTTTTGTTCTGGGGTTGAGACACACATTTCCCACTACAGCACATTCTTTTCTGAGACACAGAAACTGTCCCCTTCCTGAGCAGTAAGATGGCTGAACGTAAAGAAAGTGGAGAATTATGATCTTGTCATTTTACCAGAGGGTTAGAATATTTCAGCCTTTAAATGTGAAGTAGGAACTGTTTTGGGATCATTATCCGCAGTAAGTTAATCCAGCTGTGATGCAGCTGTTGGAATCTGACAGGACTCAGATCAAATTGTCTGTTTCCTGTTAAAGCACATTTAACGTAGCGTGTGGATGGCACTAAAAGAGAAAATATTAACATCCTATAGTCTGAGGAATTATAATTTTCTTTGTTTTCAAGCCATTTCCTCATAAGTAATTTGCTGGATGTTGTAGAGAAAAGGTGAAACCTGTTTAACAAAAGATGAGAAGTAAACTGAGACATACTTGTTGGTGCAGTCCTTCCTCAGTTTCACGATGTCCACCATCTTTTTCTTCAGAGTGAAGGATGAAGCTGCGTCCACATTGTCCACAGACACTTTAAATTTACTCAAACCGAGTCCAAATTCAGGGGCATTAACTTCTGCTGTGCCACAGATTCCTCTTTCACTGCTGCTGAGAGTTTGAAAGTTCTCCATCACAATATCCTCCGTGTACTCTGAAAGTATTAACATGTGATATACATGTGATCACATCTGACAGATCAGCAAATACTACTTGTGTACTTAATACTCACCTGGGGAGACGTCTGCCTCCTCCAGGAGATCAAGCAGCGATTGGTCGATGATGGTGTATGTGATCACTGGCCAGAAGTTTCTCTTACTGACTTTGACCAGAGTCAGCGGTTTGATTCTTTCATTCATGTTTTCATTGGAGACCAGGTCCCCCTGAGCTCCCAGAGCCTTCACCACTGCTTTAGATGTAGCTGCAAACATCTGGACACAAACACACAGCAGAGTTCACACTGTAAATGCCCTGAACACACTGCACCTGATACTGTGTTACCGTGTGTTCACGAGGACCACGTTCGTGAGGTTTGTCTGTCAATTGTGTGTCTTTTTAAATATCAAAGTGACTTCTTCCTGAAGCTCTGTTTTGGTTTATCTCCCACACTTTCCAGTCCAAATACTCAACTGTGATATTTTTATGTTGGTGATTCACACTCATGTTTGTGTCCAGCTCTGGTGTGAACACACACACTTTCCAGCTCCCAAACTGACACACATGGACATATTTAACTGAAATATGAGATCATGCACTTAAAACCACAGCATGAGAAACCGCTGTGTGACATCGTCCTTCCAGTTTGTCCTGAGCAGAAGCTTCTCCAATATATCTGAAACTTCCTCATCTCCATATTCAGCTGTGCTCTGTTTCCTTTTAACCTGAGATGCTGTGTTTATCCATTTAAAGATAAAAACATGTGAAAGTGTCCCAGATATGATTTGAAAAGAATCCACTTTGATTTGTTCAGACGTCCTTTAACAAATCAGACAGGAAAAGTCTTTCTGTTTTTACCCTGCATCTGCTGTATTTCTTGTTCAGTGTGTTAGTTGTAAGCAGCTGTGGAGCCTGTGGATATTTTTTCTCTGGATCAAATGACCGGAGCAGATGTGATTGTATCTGAGTGAACGGAGCTGAAACTAATGATTTACACATGCTGTTAAGTAGTTAATCCTCATCCTACTGTCACATTCACATTTGTCTGTGTTGTGACTGTTACCTGACAGCAGTATCATCAAAAGCTGAAACAGAAAAAACTAATCTCTTACCTTGAGGCTGTGCTTTAATCCTCTGCAGTTATTCCTGCTAAATCTCAGAGTTTCCTGTTGTATAACCAGCACTGACACCAGTCTACTGAATGTGGTTCACGCAGCAGTGGAAACTGAGCCCCTTGAAATAAAATCACATGTGGTCCGAACAGGAAGTCACAGAAACACACACCCTGCTGTAAACACTGTTCTATCAGAGCCAAGCCAACTGTCCCAGTTTACTCAGCCCCCATCTCCTCCTTTCTGAGCGCACGACACAAACAGAAGCAGAGGGTGGCAACGGCAAGATTGGAGGAAGCTCCTTCTATGGTTTGATGGACTTTGAAATTTGACACCACATTCAATGATCCTCATTTAAAGACACATTTTACCATGAATTGGGCTGAAAATAGACCATTAATCCAGAGGTTTTCACTGTTGACAGAACAAACTCAGAGTAAAATGACTGCAGGCTCCTTTGAGCACTGCTAATATGTCAAAGACGTGTTTAACTAAGAGCTTGGAAGGAGGAACTGACACTATGACTGATCCTGGTTTGGTGAAGTGATTCATGTGTCACTGCTGATTTATCATAGGTCTTCTCTTCCTGCTGCTGTCAGACTTTATAACCAGAGCTGCTCCGAGTGGCTTGTCCCTTCAGGGGTCACCACAGTGGAATGTGTTCTGCCAACATCCTTCTGTTCGCCACCTCCTCCGTGGAATCAAGTGGGCAGCCCAGGACTGGCTCTCTTACTCAGCTTTGAGTCTCTTCTACAATACACTTCTACAGTGTCATAGAAAGTATGGAGAAGAGCCCTCACACCAAAGGACCTCAGACTCCTCAACCAATGAAGACAACAGTGGAAGTGACTCTTCAGTTGTGACTGTGATGTTGAAATAAAAGAAATCTGGTGCAGGTTCCTGTTGTAACTTTCACTGATCATCACTGTAAAACATCAGGTCGGATCATCTGTCACTAACATCAACTCCATCACTTTAACTGACAAAAGGCCCAAATGAAACGTTCTGTTCTCGGGTTTGTGAGCTGCCTGGTAGAGAAACGGGCTTTGACACTGCTGAGTGTGTTTAATGATAATAGATCCATCACTCTGCAACACCTCTGGACAAACCTGAACTCAGTGGTTTTGAAGTTCCAACAACTGGACAGTGTGAGACATCTTCTCTTCAGGTGATCTCATATCAGTTTCAGAAACCCAGGTAAAATTTTTCCACCTAAGCTGCTGAACCTTGTAACATCTTCACAGAATTTTACTGATGTACAACTGAGACTCATCTTGTTTGCGGAGTGTCACAACTGAAACAACAGTCTGAAATGTGTGTTTGTATGCACACAACATTGTCTCTGTCACATTAACCCTGACAGTGATGCTGTGTGTGTTTCAGACAAAACCAGGAAACACATTTCTCTTTATTCCAAAGTAAGAGCTGATGTTTGCTGTTCAATTCCAACCAACCAGCGACAAAAGGCAAACCACATCCCCACAAACAGAAGATGACAGCACCTACACAAACAAACAAATGTCCATCAGCCGGGTTTTAAAGTTAAAGTTAAACTTTATTTATCCAGAGAAAAATGCTTAACAATCTGTCCAATATCTTCTGTCCTTAGATCTTTGAACAAGTGAAGGAAAAACTTGCAGAAAAGAAATGTTAGAAACCTCAGAAAGTGCAGCAGATGACGGGTCCTTGTGAGAGAAGGAGGAAGCTGATGCTGCTGAGAGGGAGAGGGAGGGGACAACTGAACATCCAGAGCAAAGTGTGAGTGACCCCAGCTTCATTAAATTCATAGAGACTGAGTCTTAGACTAAAACCTGGAATAAAGAACTGTACAAAGAATAAACTAACTGTCAGGACGAAGAAGATATTTTAAACTGCCCTAAAAATAAAGTTCCGCAATCCAAGCTATAGGTCATCCAACAAAATATTAGAGTGAGACTTTTACTTTGAAACAAACGACAGAATTGAGGAGTAAAAAAATGTGATCACAGAAAAAATCAGGACAGATTCATGGTGAAGAGTTTCTTTGAAACCATGTGACCGCAGAGTCTGTCCCATCTGCAGATATATAAACCACTGAGCACTGACTCATCTCGGCTATTTCTGCCTCCTTAGCATCACAGAGCTTCCTGAAACAACACAACAGGTAAGAGCAGTTTGAAACAGGAAGGATGAGGCACTTTCACAAGATCAGGAGAAACAAATTCAAAGACAGATTAACTACACACACGAGAGAAAACCAAACCAAAGGCAAAAGGCTTCGTGTTTTTATACATTTATTTTATCAGAATTCTTACTGATCATTTTCTAAATGCTCCAGCAGTTTGGTTCTTTCTAACAGAGAGAGGACATTAAGTAGGAGACCGAAAACTGTACAGAGCAGAAACTGACAGGAGAAAAAAAACAGAAAAATTTACTTTTTCAAACTGCAGTGAAAACTAAAATCTTTGATTTGCTGCTGTCATTGGTGTGTGAATGTGTGTGAATGTGAAGCAACTTTGTGAAGCTCTTTGTCCAAATGTTCTGAACAAGGAGACAGTTTATAGAGGCAGATCTTTAGTATGAGCAACATTACAATATCTGCTGTCTTGACCCGGAACTCACGGGATAAGAAGAAAGTTCTGTATAATTCCAAGACCATCAGATTAATTGGTGCCAGGTGAGGCGACCATGACTTGGCATAAAAAGTAAGGATTCTGATAAGAGTATTTAGTACTCGTACTCGTGAAACTTCTCAGAACTGCACCCGATGCCAGTTTAACCTCTGCTGGAAAAATGTCTGTGGTTTAAACCTGTTGGACGATAATAGATGAGGACAAAAGTAAATCTGAATCCAAACTGTGCCGTGTTAAAGCCTAAAGATCGAGTTACTAACAGTCAAACTCCTGTTTCTCATCAATATATAAACACAGTTTAATATTTGAAACTGACATCATTAACAAGGGTCATATATAGTTAGTAGAACGTGAATTGAATTTGAATTTTTTCTTTATTTTTTCTTTATTTACTCCTGTGTGGACTAAATCAACATGAAGACTATAGCATCTCACCGGGCAATTTCTGTTCTCAGTTTTTTACAACAGATTGTTGAGTTGTGCACCAACTCCTTCTAGAAGTAAAACTGTTTAATACTTGTATCAGTACTTTGTATCAGCGAGTAGTCAAATGTAACTACAGGTCCTCAGTCTGGGAAAAGTGGTACCGACATCCTTAATAAAAAGCTTTCAGCATAATAAAGCTCAGTGTTTACAAACACAGATGATTCATGGTTCATCAGTTTCAGTTCAGAAAGATTTTTCTCCTTTTTTCATTCACAATCTTGTGGGCCTTTCACTATCTGCACTCATAATACTGTGAAATGATTCAGAGCCTTGAGGGAAATCTCAGTGTGTTGAGGCCAAGGGCAGAAACCATCGTGTGTGAGGGAACTTTGAATCCTCAGGCAGCATTGCATGAGAAACCATGGTAACAAACAAACACAATGATTTGTACTTATGCAGATTTATTCAGGTTTAGTGAGATACACACAAACAGCATGTTTGAAGCAGGATGGTTAAATAGAAATTGTATTCTTTCTAGAAAGGTTCAGACTTTGGAAATGTACTCGTCAGATCACTATTGCACCTGTTTCAACTGAACCGTGAGAAAACCATTGCACTGCTGCTTGTAGAAGTACAGATGTAAAGCGCAGCCACTTCCTTGTCATTGTCAGATTTGAAAAACAAGGTTTTGCAAACCATGTTTATACAGTTAATGTAGCACAGGAAGTGTGCGTTTGGCAGACAGAACCATGTTATTTCAGCACAATGAGCTCCATTGTTCTTCTGCACACACATACACACACACACCTATAAATGAGCTGAGCTAAACGTACTGACGAGTACAGTTATGAACATGCTTATATTATCTGAAAAATTTGAGGAACTAGACATGTTTTTATGCAATTTTTAATTTTGAATTGTTAACAATTTTCCAAATCCTCCACCAGTTTCTGTCAGACAGCTTTTGCTTTCAGTAGAAAGTTGTGTATCAGCAAACAGCTGGAATAACACTGAGTAATGTGGTGATTCATTCATGCATTCATTCATCAGCCTTCATTTGCTGCCTCCATAACAATAGACTCATCTTTGACCCCCTCGGGAGCCAATTCTAAACTAGACTGCAATAGGTTTCCACTGAATGATTATTATTTTTAGGGTGAAAATACCGGTTGGATGTGAGTGTGAAAAGTAAACAAACAACAGACAAATAATGCACAGAAAATAAGTCAAATCAAACTTCTTCTGGTCATTGATTTCATAGTTGCTTCCCCTTTCATTCATGTTTGATAAGTTTTTTCTTCTTCTTATTTTATCTAAAATTCCAATTGAAAAGCAAAAGTGCAAGTGAATCAAGCTAAATTATGTTATGAGTTATTACTGCAGCATGTTAGGTAATGAATTACTAAAATTACAGGTACATAGTTTTATGGGAAAGAACAACTGTATTTGTTTTTTGTAAATTTAACATGAAATGAAGTGAGAAAATAGTCAGCAGGTATGGAAAGAAATGATGTGTTGGACATTTTTTAATCTTTTCCTAATGTTGTTTTAACTCATCCAGGCACCAGGACCAGGTACCATCACATCTCTGTACCAGACATTGTCATGTGAGTACCAACAATGTAAGATATGAGCTCATATATTAAAAGATAAATCAAAGTTACTGTTTACAAAGTTTTTCTACTAAGTATATCGGCTTTTTTTATAATCACTGGTATAAAGTAATTAAGAGTGAAAATGCATTTATGGTAAGTTATTAACACAGTGGCATTTAAAATAAGGGAAATTGTTTTAAATGCATTATTGTTATGATAATGATTTAATGTAGTGTTGATTAATGCCACACTTGACGTACTGTAACTGTGAGGTGCGTTTGATTTTGGAGAGATGCTTTGTCTACCAGATGTCTGACTGTGACATTCTTCTACTTACTCTTATTTTCTATGTTACCAAACTAACTTCCAGTCAGTATTTCTACTTCAAACTGTTCTAAATCATGAACACTTCCTTCATGACACTTCCTCAGTTAGTGTTTGACTGTTAGTGTTTCCGTAAGCTGCTGACACTGTTCGGTGCTACAAACCTGTACAAACCAATATAAACCAACTCTCCTACAGAGGTACTTTCCCTTGACACTTCCTGTATTTGCTGAACAGATGCTCACTTTCATGACTTGTTGGCAGTAGAGTCAGTTTTCAGTACGTGTTTTCTAGCCTGTAGAACTGTGGATACTGCACTTAAATGACTCTTGTTGCTTGCAAAAAGGTGCTGTGAACAGCAAATGGTTTTTACAAACTAATCTTGATTAATTAAAATGATATAGCAGAGAAGAAGTGGTTACATAAAGATTCACCCCCTTTAAAGTAACTCACCTAAACCATCACTGATGCAGTTGATTTCCAAAGTCCCACAGTTGGTTTATTAGGGATTACCTGAGCTCAGTGTGCTGTGTGTATATATATAAATACATCTGGAAGCTCTGGTTACTGGTGAACTGTTATCCTGGACAAAATTTACACCATGACAACTCTGTGAGGTCCAGGGATGGATTCAAGACCATCTCCTAGTCATCAAACATCTACAAAGTACTGGAGTACATTAAAATCCATTATGAAATGAAAGGACACAACACAGGTGTAAATCTAGATAGAGCAGGTCATCTTCAAAAACTGAGTGACTTTAGAAGGAGACTAGTAAGGGAGGCCACCAAGACACCTCTGACTCCTCTGAACCTCTAACCCAAACTGTTAATATCAGTCTAGCTGTCTACAATACCCACGTGTTCCTATATTACATTCGTTTAAACAAGATCTGAGATGTCAGTTTAGATGGGGCAGGCTCTCTCCTCTCCTGCGAGGACATTGAGTGGTTTTACCCCTTTTCATCCATCCTGGTGGACATGGCTGTAATCCTTTATGGGACCTCTTTGATGAGCCCAAACCAAGGAGAATGGATAAGTCCAGCTAAAGTTGGTGCACTCCCAGTGTCTCCTTACTTTAATTCTCTATGCAGTGGCTGGTGGTATAAGTGGGAGGATGAGCCTCTGCAGTAGACTTGTCTGAAGCTGGTTAGTCAGGCAGCCAAGGCTTTGGACACCTCCATGAGAGAGGTGCCTAAACATTCCCTCTAAATTGAAGTGTTGGAAAAGGTGCACCCCTGTCTGGTGTGCGTGCCCTTTCTGCCAGGCTTCATGGAAACTATATTTGCCCTGCAGCCACACATAGGTAGTAAGTATTGTGCACGCAGCTTGCTGATGTTGCCCGGTTAGAGCAGGTGACTTGTAGACCTTTTTCATCAGTTGATAGCTAAATCTTTAAGATAAAACCCAACAGTGTCCATCTTCGTGTTGAAAATGGCTTTATGGACTAGTAGTAAAGTAGCCTTATGGACATGTGTCTTCATAGGTTCCTTTGTTATGTAAATCCAGACTCACCTGGCCAGTACAGGTGTTTTTGAATCTCTATCTAGTTGTCGTTCTGGCCCCATATCTCCTCCACTTGTTGTGTCCATTTGAGACCAACTGTTTGAGTCGCAGCCAAGACCAATTCAATTCAATTCAATTCAATTCAACTTTATTTATATAGCGCCAATTCACAACAAAGTCATCTCAGGGCACTTTACAGAATAAAGTCAAGATTATAAAGATATATAAAGAGAACCCAACAATTCCCCCTGGAGCAAGCCATAGGCAACAGTGGAGAGGAAAAACTCCCTTTAACGGAAGAAGCCTCCAGCAGAACCAGGCTCAGGGTGGACGGCCATCTGCCTCGACCGGTTGGGGTGAGTGGAAAGGGGAGAGAGAAAAGAACAGAGCAACAAAAAGCAACAACAAAACATCGGGCAGATTGGTAGGACCAGTAGCTGCACGCTGGAAGACACAGCTTCAAAGCCGGGGGACACCTGCAGAAAGGGACAGAGAGAGGGGGACAGAGGAGGACAAAGACAAGTACGGGAGAGAACACACAGAGTTAATGACATACAGTGGTGACAATTGCGGGGTGAGAGGAGAGGAGAGATGGTCAAGAGGAGGAAAGGAGCTCAGTGCATTGGGGGGTGGGTCCCCCAGCAGTCTAAGCCTATGGCAGCATAACTATAACTAACTATAATCTTTATCAAAGAGGAAGGTTTTAAGCCTAGACTTAAAAGTAGAGAGGGTGTCTGCTTCCCGAATCTGAACTGGGAGCTGGTTCCACAAGAGAGGAGCTTGATAGCTAAAGGCTCTACCTCCCATTCTACCTTTGGAAATTCTGGGAACCACAAGTAGGCCTGCATTCTGAGAGCGAAGTGGTCTACTGGGATGATATGGTGCTATGAGATCCTCTATATATGATGGAGCCTGACCATTCAGAGCTTTATATGTAAGAAGCAGGGTTTTAAATTCTATTCTAAATTTAATGGGAAGCCAATGGAGAGAAGCTAGTGAAGGTGAAATATGATCTCTCTTGCTAGTTCCAGTCAGCACTCTTGCTGCAGCATTTTGGATTAATTGCAGGCTCTTTAGGGAGTTACTGGGGCATCCTGAAAGTAGGGAATTACAGTAGTCCAACCTAGAAGTAACAAATGCATGGACCAGTTTTTCGGCATCACTTTGAGACAGTATGCTCCTAATTTTGGCAATGTTCCGTAGGTGGAAGAAGGCTGTTCTAGAGATTTGTTTTATATGTGACTTAAAGGACAGATCCTGATCAAAAATAACTCCAAGGTTCCTTCCAGTAGTACTGGAGGCCAGACTTATGCCATCTAGTGTGACAATATGGTTGGACATCATATCTCTGAGATTTTTGGGCCCAAATACTATGACTTCAGTTTTGTCTGAGTTTAAAAGTAAAAAATTGTGGGACATCCAGGCCTTGATGTCTTGTAGGCTTGAAGCTTTATTAACTGATTATTTTCATCTGGTTCCATAGATAAATATAGGTGGGTATCATCAGCATAACAGTGGAAATTTATGGAGTGTTTTCTAATAATGTTGCCTAAAGGAGACATATATAAAGTAAAAAGTATTGGTCCTAACACAGAGCCTTGTGGAACTCCATAGCTAACCTTTGTGTGCATGGAGGCATCATCATTAACATGAACAAATTGAAATCTATCAGACAGATAAGATTTAAACCAACCTAGTGCAGTTCCTGTAATTCCAATTTCATGTTCCAGTCTCTGTAATAAAATGTTATGATCAATGGCATCAAATGCGGCACTAAGATCTAACAGAACAAGTATAGAGATGAGTCCATTATCTGAGGCCATGAGAAGATCGTTGGTGACTTTTACCAGTGCTGTTTCTGTACTATGATGAACTCTAAATCCTGACTGAAACTCTTCATACAAATTATTCCTATGAAGGTGATCACATAATTGTTTTGCGACTACTTTTTCAATTATTTTAGAAATAAAGGGGAGATTAGATATTGGTCTGTAATTGGCTAAAACACCTGGGTCAAGACAGGGTTTTTTAAGTAATGGTTTAATTTCAGCTACCTTATAGGCCTGTGGTACATAGCCTGTTTCTAAAGATAGATTGATGATATCTAATATGAACGTATCTATTAAGGGTAAAGCTTCCTTGAGCAGCTTAGTTGGAATAGGGTCTAGCAGACAGGTTGTTGGTTTAGATGAGGTAATAACTGAAGTTAGCTCAGAGAGATCTATGGGTAAAAAGCAGTCTAACAGGGATTGGGGCCTTATTGATGATTCTAGCACTGTTGTACATGAAGATCTATCTGTAATTTTTGGGGGGAGGATCTGGTGAATACTTTCTCTAATAGCTACAATTTTATTCATAAAGAAGGTCATGAAGTCATTGCTGCTCAAAGTTAAGGGAATAGTAGGCTCAACAGAACTATGGCTCTTAGTCAGCCTGGCTACAGTGCTGAACAGAAACCGGGGGTTGTTCTTGTTTTCTTCTATTAATGATGAATAATATGCTGTTCTGGCATCACTGAGAGGTTTTTTGTACGTTTTTAAACTATTTTTCCAGGCTAAATGAGATTCTTCTAACTTTCTGGAACGCCACTTCCTTTCTAACTTTCGTGTTTCCTGTTTTAAGTTGCGTGTTTGTGAACTATACCATGGAGATCGCCTCTGCTGATTTACTGCCTTCTTTTTTAGAGGGGCAACACTATCGAGTATTGTACGTAGTGAGGCTGCAGAATTGTCAACAAGATAATCTACTTGTGCTGGAGTACTTCCCATTGTATTAACATATGGTGAAGCAAATGATGGAGAAATAATTTCTTTAAATTTGTTGACAGCTTTTTCACTTAAGCATCTGCTATAGTGGAATTTTTCCCTAACTGCTATATAGTCCGTTATTGTAAATTCAAATGTTATTAAAAAATGGTCAGAAAGAAGAGAGTTGTGAGGAAATATTGTTAAATTATCCGTTTCAATTCCATACGTAAGGACAAGGTCTAACGTGTGACTAAAACAGTGAGTGGGTTTATTTACATTTTGGGAAAAACCAATTGAATCTAATAATGAATTAAACGCAGTGCTCAGACAGTTACTGTCAGCGTCTACATGAATGTTAAAGTCACCCACTATAATGACTTTATCTGTACTAAGCACTAAATCAGCTAGAAAATCAGAAAATTCAATCAAAAACTCTGAATAAGGGACTGGAGGACGGTACACGATAACAAATAGTAGTGGTTTTTGAGTTTTCCAGTTTGGGTGTGAAAGGCTAAGAGTAAGACTCTCAAATGAGTTATAACTATGTTTAGGTCTAGGGTTTATTGATAAGCTACAATGGAAGATTGCTGCAACTCCTCCACCTCGGCCTGTGCTTCTAGGAACATGATAATTAATGACTTTTGGGGGTTGACTCATTTAAACTGACATATTCTTCCTGCTGCAACCAAGTTTCAGTGAGACAAAATAAATCGAATTGATGATCGCTTATTAAGTCATTTACTAACAGAGATTTAGAAGAGAGAGATCTGATATTTAATAATCCACATTTAATAGTTTTGGGGTTTTGTTCTGTAAGAGGAGTAGTCTTAACTTTTATTAGGTTATTATGATTAACTCCTCTTGTTGTCATATTTACTTTATGTAATTTAGGTCTGGGAACAGACACAGTCTCTATAGGTATGTTGGAGTTGTGGGGGGGTGACGGTTGTAAGGACACTGCAGAGAGGCGTGTAGGACTGGATCTCTGCAACCTAGGCTCAACTCTGGATTGTCATACTTTTGGTTGTTTAATAAAACCAGCCATATTTCTGGATAAGAAAGCTGCACCATCTAAAGTAGGATGGATGCCATCTCTCCTAATCAGCCTAGGTTTTCCCCAAAAACGTGTCCAATTGTCTATGTAGCCCACATCGTTTGCTGGACACCACCTAGACAGCCAGCGGTTGAATGACGACATGCGGGTGTACATGTCGTCACTGGTCAGATTTGGCAGGGGACCAGAGAAAATTACGGAGTACGACATTGTTTTTGCAAAGTTACACACCGATTCAACATTCATTTTAGTGACCTCCGATTTACGTAATCGGGCGTCATTAACTCCCACGTGAATAATAATATTACTGTATTTACGTTTATCCTTAGCCAGGAGTTTCAAATATGATTCAACGTCGCCTGCTCTGGCCCCAGGAAGGCATTTGACTACGGCCGCTGGAGTCTCTAACTTCACGTTTCTGACTATGGAGCTGCCAATTACCAGAGTTGGTTTCTCAGCGGGTGTGTCGCTGAGTGGGGAAAATCGATTAGAAACATGAACCGACTGGTGGTGAACCTCGGGCGTCTGTTTAGCATTAGATCTCTTACGAACTGTCACCCAGCCGGACTGGCTTCCCGGCTGCTCGGGAACTGCCGCGGGACAGCTAGCAGGGGCTACGCTAGGTTGGCCCGCACCAGCTACCGGGGCCTGACTAGCGGAGTTGTTTTCCATGGTGCGGAGCCGTGCTTCCAATTCCGTGAGCCTCGCCTCCAAAGCTGCAAAAACCTTACACTTATTACATATACCATCATCACTAAAGGAGGCAGAGGAAAAACTGAACATGAGACACACCAAGCAAGTGAGAGAAGGAGAGACAGAGGGAGACAGAGAAGCCATTGATAATGGATAACTGCTAACCTAGCGAAGTTAATATAAGTGAAATGTGGAATTTGTAAACTTTAGCTGGTTATGTTTTGCAAAAGCAGGTGCTTGTGCAATACAAGCGTATGTTACGACTAAGTATTAATTCTTGTGTGAAGAAATCACTTATTTAAGTAAAAATAACAGCTACAATTAATCAGTAAACAGTCTTTCGGTAGAAACCCAAGAGTGTGCAGAAACAGGAAGTGACGCAATACGCTTACCGCCAGCATTACATATGTCCTTTAATATGCTGTCAAAAAGCCGGGCAGCAACGGCTCAGCCTGCCATGTTGCTGAGAGGTTCTGCAGTGCTTTGATGCAACTAATGCAGAGATCACAAAGGAGGACACACATTCATGGACTGTGCAGAAGCCCCAGGTCCCTCCACCAGAATGTCTATACATTCCACTGGAGACTGTTTGCCATGAAACAGCTCTCAGCCAAAGCCAATTACATCCTGTTGCTAGGGCCAACAGTACAAGAACTCAGCAGCTAGAGGGGCATAGATGTTGAAGTCTGGACAGCGCACTTGGCTTCTAATGGATAAGGTGGCAGAGACAGCTGGTCCCCTGATTTCTCCATGGGACTTGTTTGTGCTCTGTGGGTTTCTCAGAACCCACTGTGCTGATTTGAATTTGCTTTCTGCTGACATGTCTTCCTGTTGACCTTCACCTCTGCTAGGAGGTTTGAAGCCCTCTGAGTCTACAGGGTCTTGCCAGGTGGTCCTTCACTCCACACATGGGTTTAAGTTTGGATGCCACGTGATGCAGCCAATTGGGTTGCAGCCTCAGAGGAGGCAGAAACAGGACGTGGCAGATGGGCCAGAAAATTGCGCAGCCTTTGCAAGTGCCATACACTGCTGTGGCCTTCAGGGAGCCCAGTCTCTCACCGGTGGACAAACAGGTGTTCCATGGTGGCCCATGAGTTTTGATGATCAGCCATCTTGGAGGTGTATTGGGCCTTCTGTTGGTGAGCCAGTTCTGGTACAACCTCATAAAACAGAATCAGCATCAGAGCCTGAAATACTTTATTAATCACAGAGGGGAAATTGTTTTCGTCCCAGATGGTGCATGCAAGAGTTGGAAATTGGGCATAAAACATCCCCATCAGATGTTAACAGACTTGAGCCTCCCCAGAAAATAGAGACAGCTCTTGCCCTTCTTGTAGAGGGCTTCAGTGTTCTGATCCTAGTCCAATTTATTTTCAATAAACACTCCTCCACAACTTCCACACTGTGACCCTGAATAGAAACGGTGCCACCAGTGCCTTGGCCTTCCTCAGAGCCACAACCAGTTCCTTTGTCTTTGCCACATTGAGCTGCAGATGGTTCTGCTCCCACCATGTGACATAGTTATTCACCACAGCTCTGTATTCAGACTCGTCCCCCTTACTAATACATCCAACTGTGGATTAGTCATCAGAAAACTTCTGAGGGTGGATTCTGTATGGTAGCTGAAGTTTGTGGTATAAAGGGTGAAGAGAAAGGGAGAGAAAACTGTCCCTTGTGTATCCCCAGTGTTAATCACCACTCTGTCTGACACACCGTGCTGCAAATGTACACTGCGGTCTGCCAGTCAGATACTCACCAATTCAGGACACAATGACAAGATCTACCGACATTGCTGTCAATTTCTTGCAGAGAAGAGCTAGCCCGATGACGTTGAAAGCACTGGAGAACTATGGAGAAGAAGAAACGTTATCCTCATAATACTCGCAGGCTTGTCCTCCTGAGCTTATGCACGGTTCAGCAGATAAATGATGGCACCCTCAACTCCTGGGGCTGGTAGACAAACTGGAGGGGGAAGAAGGGGGAGTGGTTGCAGACAGGCCTGGGGGACTCATCAGAGGCAGGGCGACAGTATCAAACCTTTTAAAGAACAGGTTCAACTCATTGGCCCTAGCCACACTACCATCAACCCCTTTGCAAGCTGGCCTGAAACCTGCGATGGTCCTCATACCACTTCAGACCTCCCTCATGTTTTTCTGCTGGAGTTTCCACTCCAGCTTCCTCCTGTAGCAGACCGGCTCCTCTGGTCACATGTCGAAGTGTCCTTGAGCAAGACACTGAACCCCAACTTAGTTGCTCCCGGTGAGTGTTGGCCAGCTGCACAGCAGCTCCCCCATCGGTGTATGAATGTGTGTGTGATTGTGAGTGTGAATGGGTGAATAAGAAGCAGTGTAAAGCACTTTGAGTGACAATAGGTAGAAAAGCGCCATATAAGTGCAGACCATTTACCATTTAGCCTTTAGCCGTTTTTTGCTGGGACAATGTTGTCTACGCAGAAATTGAGGTAGTCTGTGATGCCCGTCAATATACTCTGGCCAAGAAGAGATGAGCAGAAATTGCAAGCTGACTGCAGTGGTCATTTCATGCTCTCAGCTTGGCCTTAGCCTTCAAGGGCGGTAATCTAAATTTCTACCACCTCTTGCAAATCCTCCTTGGTGTAAAAAATGATTTTTCTGAAACCTTACTCTGAGATTTCCGATGGTAACCAATGTGATTTTTTTGTTTCCCAGAATCTCTACAACAGTGATAGGAAATTAGTAATAACTACATAGTTAACACACCCACATCTACGGGTAATACAACTGCAACTGAAATTTGTAATTTGGTTTAATCTTTGACAGAAAAGAATCAGTTTATGATGTGCTTACATGCAAATGTGTATTTTCTGTTTTCTATTTTTGTGCAGGTTCAGTAAAAATTTTAACAAGAACACAAAATATGAGGACATCATCTCTAAAAGTGTTCGGCTCCCTTCAGGATCTCCCGTTGTCTACCAGCTGACACCGAAGAAAAAGAAGTTTGGAACCTTGACAAGAATGACTGTTGGTGAAAGGAACATGAGCAAGAAAAATAAAACCATCTTACTTGTGGGTGAAACAGGAGCAGGAAAATCTACTCTGGTCAACACTTTGTTCAACTACACCATGGGAGTGACGTGGAAAGACAAAATCTGGTTTGAGATTGTAGACGAGGAGGAAAAACAACAGCGTGAAAGTCGGACATCAGATGTAATCATGTACGAGGTCTTTGAATTTCAAGAGAAAACTCTGCCTTTCTCTCTGACCATCATCGATACTCCTGGATATGGAGACACCAGAGGGATCGAATATGACAACAGGGTCAGTCAGAGATTATTGGACTTGTTTCACTCAGAGGACGGAGTTCATGAAATTAATGCAGTGGGTCTGGTGATGAAGGCAAGTGAGAATCGATTGAGCGACCGACTGAAATACATCTTTGATTCAGTGGTGTCTCTGTTTGGAAAAGACCTGGAGGAGAACATCGTAGCTCTGATCACACATTCAGATGGAGCAACACCAATCAATGTTCTAAAAGCTCTTGATGCCTCAAAGATTAAATGTCCCAAAAACGAGAAGAATCAACCCATTCACTTCCTGCTTAACAACTGTCAGAACTCGGAGAGAACAGAGGAAACTAAGGTTGGTTTGAAGAATGGATGGAAAGTAACAGCAAATGGAATGGCTGAATTTACAGAATATCTGGAAACATCTACACCTCAAAAACTGATGACAACAGTTGAAGTGTTGATGACACGTGTCAGACTGACGGCCTGCATCCAAAACCTGCAAGACAGAATCAAGCTGATTGACGGGAAACAGACCGAGATCCAACAAATCCAAGAAGTTCTGAAAAATCATGAGAAAGAGATGAAGAAGAATGAGAAGTTCACTGTAGAGGTTGATGAGGTTTACAAAGAGAAAGAAGACATCAAAGGTGGGATGTGGTTGGTGTTTTATGAAGGAGCCGTCTGCTGTAAAGTTTGTGAGGAGAACTGTCACTATCCTGGATGTACAAAGGCCTGGTATCCTGAACACTGTGAGGTCATTAACAATGGCCTCTGCACTGTCTGTACCAACAAGTGTCCTGCGTCAGATCATGTGAAAGTAAAGTGGAGGTTTGTGACCAAGACCAGAAAGGTTCAGAAGACTGAAGATGAAATGAAAGAGAAGTATGAAAAGAACAAGTCAGAGAGCGAGAAGACGGGAACTCTGCTGGAAAATCTAGAAAAGGAAATGAAAGAGCTGACAGCAGAGAAGAATCAGCTGCTGGAAGAGTCGTACCAACATGTTGTTAAACTTGAGCAGATCACCCTGAATGTTGAGTCACTGTCCACTTATGTTAACCTGAACTTCCTGACTGAAAAGATGAAGGAGAAAGCAGACACAGCAAAGGTCCAAAAACTGGAGGAGGTGAAAAGTCGAGTGGATGAAGGAACCAGAGCAGGACTGTGATACATCAACAGTGAAAAGACCAGTGACGTCGTTCATTCTCACCTGTCGTTTGTCGTCATTTTGTCCAAAATAACCACATTACAAAAACTGTCTGTTACAAGTAAACGTTTTGCTATGACAATGTTGCTTTAGCAAAATTTACCACAGTTTTTTACCAAAAGTCTTAGAAAGTATCTAAAGTAAAAGTATGCAGCGCTGAAAAATGTGTTTGGTTTTTATATGTATTACGTACGTTCATTATTACTATTGCACTGATGTAGAAACCGTACTTTTCTGTTGGAGATGTTTCAGATGGAGCTAATAAAATAATTAAAACAAGTTTAGAGATAATGACTGACGATAATCAATAATCAGACATTATGACATTCATTATGTGAACATTCAATCAAAACTATTTATATAGCACTTTTCTGTATAACCTGTTCTTGTCAAGAATCAGACAGCAGAGTTCTGAATCAATCTTAAAAAGAGTGACCCAGAGAGTTGAGCATTACAATAGTCCAGTCTGCTGTGCAATAGTGTGGAATAGCTTCTCTGAGACAAAAATTCCATGATTTAGCAATATTTTTGAGGTGATAAAAAACAGATTTGGTGACAGAGTCTACATGAGCCTTAAAATGCAGTTCTGATTTAAAGATGACACAGCGATTTCTGGCCTGCTGGCTTGGGGATACTCCAAGACAATTTAGTTTTTTGACCAGTTTCTTTCTCTGCACCTTTGAACCAATGACTAAAATCTCAGTTTTTTTTTGTCACTAATTTCTAAAATACATTTCAAATGGGCAACAATAGGTCAGTTGTCATCAGTTGATACAGCCACATAAAGCTGAGTGTCATCAGCAAAACTGTGGAAGCAGAATGACCTGCTTTTTTCATCACCACCAAAAGGAAACTTAAACAAATTAAAAAGTGGTGATCCTAAAATTGGTGACAGGGGACATCATAAACTATTTCAGAGGTTTTGGACATGTTTTTACTAATCTCAACAAAGAACTGTTAGCTAGAGAGAAGATGAAAACCACATAAATCCAGTTTCAGATATTGTTAGAATAGAGTGGAACACAATAGAATAGAATTCTACCTTATTGATCCTTTGCAGGAAATGACTTTCTCACAGCGACCTGCTAGAACAAACTAAAAGATAAAGATAGCAACAAAATAGAAAAAATGAAAAAAGTTGCAAAATGTTTGCAAATAATCAATGTACCAAATGCAATGTGAAATTTCTATTGTTTATTTAAAAGTCTGATGGCTGCTGGCAGGACGGACTTCCTGCTGCGTTCAGTCCTACATTGTGATGGTATAAGTCTGTGGCTAAGATTGCTCTGCCAAAACACCTTCAGGTTGTGTAGTGGGTGAGACCCATTACTCAGAATGCAGTTCACTTTCCTGAGCATCCTCCTCTCAGCTACATACTGAACATAGTCCAACTAACACCAAGGGTGGAGCTCACTTCCTTTATCAGTTTGTTCAGTCTGCTTCTTTCCATAGAGCGAGCCCCCTCCCCCCAGCTTGCCACACCAAAAAACAGTGCACTGACCACCATAGTCTGATAAAAGGTGAATAACAGAGGTCTGCAAATATAATAATGTGAGCGTTCTCAGAAAGTACAGCCTGCTTTGACCCTTCCTGTACACTGCCTCCAAGTGCCTGGACCAGTCCAGCTTGTTGTCCAGCTGAACACCCAGGTACCTGTAGCTTGAGACAACCTCTACCTACATGCCTTACATGGTGACTAGTGTGGGTGTAGGCCTCCTTCACTAGTAAACAATCACCATTTTCTTAGTTTTGAAGATGTTAAGATGGAGGTGATTAAGGTTGCACCAGTCCACAAAGTCCCCTATTGTGCACCTATACTTGTTCTCCCGTCCTCCTCTAATACAGCAGACAACCGCTGAATCATCAGAACATTTCTGAAGAAAATAAACGTCTGTGTTGTACTGATAGTCCAATCTGTAGATTGTGAAGAGAAAAGGGGACAAGACGATGCCTTGTGGG
This sequence comes from Channa argus, assembly GCF_033026475.1. NCBI lineage: Eukaryota > Metazoa > Chordata > Actinopteri > Anabantiformes > Channidae > Channa > Channa argus. The sequence continues at coordinate 542,573 of NC_090214.1, read as the reverse complement.
CCCCTGTGCTGCAGGGAAGAAACCCCACAGCTCTAAAAAATGCATTGTGGTTGACCTGTTAAAGCCCTAAATACAGTCTGAGGTTCATCAGTTAATATTTAGTATCAACAGGATCCAGCTGCTTCCTGCTTCATTATCCACCCACTGTCACCACAGTCTGGTTAAAGTTGTTCAGCTGATGAAAGATCCAGAACCAGGACGTAAGTGGATCTTGATGTTATGTAGAAGTTGTCAGCTGCACTTGGTGCAGAATGAATCCTGCAGCTCAGCTAGTCTCTATCAGTCCACACTGTCCAGTGTCCATGTGTAGACAGGAAGTGGGAGCGGCTCCCAGCTGAGCTCTGACATGGTGGGAGGACGCCCCCTGGATTTTAATGCTCACTACAACAGTTAGTGACAACAGTCTCTTCCGATCACTGACTGTGGATCAGACCTGGTTCTTTGTGGTAATGTTTTCAGTGGATCCAGGCTGTGATTGGTTGAATTGCTCTCATGTTGCCTCAGTCTCAGTAAAGAGGCTTCACTGTGTTTCTATTTGTTACTCAAACTTTATTCTGTCATTGATACAGCAGAAAAAACTGTAGTAAAAAGTTTGAATGTCTTTAATAAAAGTCTGATACTTTTCCTGATGCATAACATTTTTAACCTGAATAAATAAAGTTTCTGTCTTTGATACAAAGAGTTCTGAGTGTCTGTTACTGCTTTATGTTGAAGTACTGATCATTTCCAACATCGTTTTAGTAAATCACAATTAAATAAAATTGGACCCATACAGATGAATTGTGCAAACAATAGAACGACTTGTTGAAACTGTGTGAAACTGTGTAGTGACCCACATGCCAGGCACTTATCCACAATGGCACCAACATGACAGCCAGATTCATACATTTTTTTTACCCTAAAACACTCAAACGCAGTGGATTTGGTTAGGGTTAAGCACTGTTAGGCAGCAAATTAACATGTTAAGTGTTTCATTTCCCTGATTCCACCAATGTCATGTTTCACTACAACAAAGCAACAACACTGTACTTCAACTCCAGTCTCCTGTAGGAAGGTTCCCTGGTTTTGTGACCATCTATCACTATCACTAACTACCAGGTACTTTGCATGTGTCCTCTGTCTCTTTGCAATTTGCAGAGAGTTCAATAATAACTTTTGCTATTGTTGTTCATGTTGGAGTTTGCTTCATAAAGGTCCAAAGTCGTGTTTTTCTTACAGCAATTAACCTTACCCCTGAATATATCCTTTTATTTTTTTACCTTTGACCTTTTGGTTGATAATTAGAACTCAAAGAGTTCAAATATTCAGTCCTTAGTATTCAGGAGTTTTTTCTCATCATGTGACTTCATAATAAAGTGAAAGTGAAAGTTGAAGCTGATTGGACAGAAGTGTGAATCCTCTGAGAGTAAACAGGAACATGCTCGTTGCAGTTTTATCTGCGCCACAGCTTCTGCAGACATCAGGTGAGACCATTTTAAACATTAAAACACATAATGGAAAACTGCCTTCTTAACACGTGAAAGTAGAGGAACACTGAGGTTAAAGTGTGAATCTTGTTGTTAAACAGTTTAGATGACACACTTATCAGCATTGTCTCTCGGTTTGTGTATACAGCATCTTTTTTACATCAAGACAAAACAAAGTGTGTAACAGACTGTGTTACTGTCTTGTCTGTCTTTCACTCTAATAAGAAACAAGTAAAAACAGATATTCTGTCTTGATGCTGTTTGCTCTGACATGTTTTAAATACCTTTTTAACACAAAGACAGTTATAGACTTTTGGCTTTATTAAACTCACCTATTAAACCTTCAGAGTCACATGGTTGCTAACAGGTTGCTTATCCTATGGCTTCTATAGAGAATTGTGTGGAGTTTTACTTTCCGTTAATGTTAAGCCTGCACCCAAAACAAGTGAAATAGTGATCTGGTATTCCCATACATGTACTTCTTTTGGTTTTATTTTATTGTCTGCCCGTGCTGTGGCTGCCTTCCAGCTCGTTGCCTAACAAATCTCCCAGGAAATAGAGACAGCTGACAGTGGTGTTGTAACTCCAGAGAGCTGCTGGCACAGCTGTTTTAATGACAGCACAGCGAGAAATGAGCTCAGTTTTTGGATTTGGGCATTTTTTTACATCGCTCAAAAACAAAAATTCAAATAAATTGAATGACTTGGATTTATCGCGCAGCCCTAAGCTTTAATAAGTAAAGTGATCAGGAATATTATACGTGGGAGGGATGTGCATCTGAGACATTCATTCACATGTTTTGCAGTAACATAGGCCTTTAATTGTGACCTGTCAGTGAGTTCTTATGACATGAAACAGCTTTATTGTTAATTATTACTGAAATTCATTTTACACACCAAGGCTCACTCAATAAAAAAGACAATAATAGAAACACAACCACTCCAACAATGATCATATGTAGCAGAACTCATACTCATACAGTGCACAGTGCAGAGGCCACTACTTACAAAGCACATACAAAATTAAAGGCACAAACATTAAGGGCTACAACACAGAAATGCAGCAAATAGAATTTCCTGAACCGGAAGTGCTCCGCGCCACTAGGGGCAGTGATGAGTTTGTAAAGTTGTAAATGTCATCCTAGAACTACTGTTAAGTCCCTTTATATAGTTTTGATTTTTTTTCGGATGAGACAATAACATTCAGATTCAGAATATGCAGGCAGTTTATCCAAATATATTATTTATTTGGAACTTTGTTCCAAGGTTTTCAGTGAAACAGGAATTCAATTCAATTCACCTTTATTTATATTGCGCCAATTCACAACAAAGTCATCTCAGGGCACTTTACAGAATAAAGTCAAGACTATAAATATGTATAGAGAGAACCAAACAATTCCCCTTGAACAAGCTCTAGGCAACAGTGGACAGGATAAACTCCCTTTAACGGAAGAAACCTCCAGCAGAACCAGGCTCAGGGTGGACGACCATCTGCCTTGACCAGTTGGGGTGAGATCACCAAAGCCCAGGGACACCTGCAGAAAGGGACAGAGACACGGAGACAGAGAAGGACAAAGACAACTATGGGAGAATACACACAAAGTTAATCTCATACAGTGATGACAATTGTGGGGTGAGAGGAGAGGAGAGAGGGTCAAGAGGAGGAAAGGAGCTCAGTGCATTGGGGGGTGGGTCCCCCAGCAGTCTAAGCCTATAGCAGCATAACTATAACTAACTATATGCTTTATCAAAGAGGAAAGTTTTGAGCCGAGACTTAAAAGTAGAGAGGGTGTCTGCTTCCTGAATCTGGAAGCGACTGTCATCTCAGCAGCTCAAAGCCTGAGACGTGAGATGACCTGGTCAGTGTCCCATTCTCTCTCAGTGAACCTTGTGGTAATTTTTGCCCTGTGACACCTGGCACTGAATCCAACACCACCTGAACCTTTCACAGGACACGCAATTAAACTATCACTTCATTAGGAACACCTGCACAAAGTTTCAGCCACCTCATTGATTTTAGAGTTTTGAAGGGGCCAAAAAATTAAAACCACCTCTTCTTATAGTGCACAGCAGTACGACTCCACCACCCACCTCAATAATAAACAGATAGTAGAATTATCACCTCTCTGACAGTTTTAACCCTAAAAACTGAGAAATGATAGTAGAAAACAGTAGAATTCATGGCAGAGCTGCTGTGTTGGATTGCATTAAATTGTACAGGTGTACCTAATAAAGTGGCCAGTATGTGCTGCTTACTCCACATCTCCTGTGTAGACTAAATATAAGCCTGCTTTAATTGTGAGCTGCTTGAGAACAGGTTTCTCAGGGTCAGCCTCTTAACTTACAGATTTTATGATACAAATTAAATCAGATTAATAAACCAAGCAGTTCTACAATAAAACCTGACACGCTGAAAGACTGATGCTTAGCCTGTGGTGAAAAAATAAGAATTGTTGTATCTTCTTACCCTGTATTCCATAAGAGGGGTCAGTGAAACAGTGGCATCGACTCCCACATATTTGTTGACTCTTAATGGAAACAGCTAAGAATCAGGAGGGAGCTCCAAATTAATTTCTTTTTTATGTCGATAAAGCAGAATTTTCAGTGCAGCATTCAACCAACCACTAAATTTTACTTTGAGACCATCACTGCCAGTTAATTAAGTGTCAAAGTTTTGCTCTACAAAATGTGTAATAGAGGAATAAACAGAGATAGATGAGGCACATGTCCATATGATTATTATTTATGTGAACGTAATCTGTTATGCATTTAAAGAAGAAAAAACAGCCTCTGTGGTTTTACATACATCTTCACCTCTCCGAGAAATTTTATTTTTGTTTGTTATTTTATTCTATTTTATTTTACAATCTTTCCATGGTTCCACATTAGATTCAGAGTCAGTTCAGGTGTCTGTGATTGTTTTCTGTAAATCTGGTCAGCATAGCTTGGTGATGAATTAGAGTCTCGGAGATGAGCATATACAGACAGTTGGTAAATGAAGTCCTTTGTATCTGTTCAGTGTCAGACAAACTGACTGCAGCATACAGGCAGAGATTTAGACCTGAAGACATAAAAACAGGTAAAATAGTCTGTAGACCTTAACAAGAAATGAAAACCAGGTAGCTACAGAATAACTGTGTCGTCAGCAGAGCGTGGGTTAAAAACCACCTCAGTGAAAAGACGCATGGAGTGAAAATAAAACCGTTCATCACCACAGCAGAAAAGTTCTAACTCTTTAAGAAGAGAGTAAAAAGAGCAGTAAGAAAAGAATTCACTGAGTAAAGACTGACATTTGAATCAGAGACAATGTGATTATGTGATGTGTGTTTGTCTCCACCACAGAAGCTTCCTGACAGACAGCAGGAAACTGTCACAATCTGACTGAACATTGATCCCCAGTCAGGACCAGACCCTCACAGTTCACTTTGTTCTACAGACTCGGCAGAGAAAACTGCTCCTGAAAACTTCAGGGAATGGCTCTGAATACAGAGAGACGACGATTGAGCAAAGAACTTCCACCTAATTTATCTGATTTACTGAACAAACTTATAATACATGCAAATGCATTCATTGAACAGTTTGACATCCGTGAAAAAGTATTGAAACAGATTGTCCGAGAGATTGAGGTCATTGCTACTAAAGTTAAAGAGATGCAGAAGGAGAAACTGGGAAGACCTTGGGACCTGACATTGTTTGTTCCATTCACAGAACATTGGAACTTTGTAGCTGCTGAAGGAGATGTTGCTGTTGTTAATGTATCAAAATCACAAGAGAAACAATATGCGGAGATGGTAGAAAAACTTGGTCACAAGTTTAATGGGATTATTGAACCACTGAAAAATGAGCTGAAGGAAATAAAAACAACCTGCGAAAAGTTAGAGCAAGAATCAACAGAAATTCTGGCTGCACATTCTCTGTCGGATATGGTGCAGTTTCAGTGGATTCTGAGTAGAGTGTCTTACCTGGGAAAAAGAAGTGGAGGGATTATGGATATGATTATGATATGGATAAAGAAAATCGGTGATTTTGTAAGACTCATTCTCAGTTTCTTCCATTTGTGTGACTCAGAGGACAAACAATTAGCAGACGTCATCATACAGTCAGCCAGTCAGTGTAGGAAAATTGTTCTTGAGCTTGATATGATGAAGACAGAGCTCACAGATTTCACAAAAAACACTTAAACTGCAAAGTGAAGAATAAACCTGCTTCACGGAGAAATATCAAGACTCATCAAATATAGTGAAACAAGAATTCCTGAGTAAATCTACTGTTTGACACGTTAGATGTTGGAGCCTCATCATCTTCTGATACCCGGAGTTGATGAACATGAGATTGTTTGTGAGTTTTCAGGCTGGTTCTAATAGAAATTTGTGTGCTGAATTCATGCCTCGGACTGAATGCGACTACCCTTTAATAAATAAGGATCATGGTCTACGGCCCTCGTTCTGTCAGAAAACTGCACTTCAGTGTTCAACTCAATCAAAACTTCAGCAGTCGCAGCAGTAGCTTACTGAAGTCCACGTCTTTCACAGTTACTTTTTATCCACTTTTGGTGGAGGGACATTGAAGTTGTGCTTTGTTGTTTTTCCAGCAAACTGCTTCCTTCATAAGTTAAAAGTGAGTGGAGTTCATTTGGAAGCAGATTTATACAGATTTAGTTTTGCATTTTGAGGCTTTGGCACAGACACTCTTTGATAAAACTCGCTCCCAGCCTGCAAGTGGATTATATTTGTGTATGTGTGAGTTTCTCCAGACAACATCACTTTGTTCCTGGTTTTTCTTTGTATTATCTGCATTTTTCTGAAAGAAACAAGTGATGGATCAACGTGTTCCACAGATCCCCCCTGAGAGACCAACAGTCATCAAAATGGACATAAACACACTATTTGCAGACTGTTCCATGTATGTGAAGAAAGATCTGACATCACCAACTAACAGCAGCTGAGAAATATGTGCTCTCACTTGTTTTTCCCCTCAGTTTCGTATGTTGGTGTAATTCATCAGGGTGAACATATGGTGACTGGGATTCTGCTGTTTTTATTATTTTGTCCTTTTCCTGCACCTTTCATTCGTGTTCACGCCGTAGGTGTGATTCATTTTACAAAGCAAAACAACTTATTGTGTACTTTCTCTTTGATTTACTCTGTAACCATGAATATAATGCTGGTAATTATATCTCTGTGCTTGAGCTCTTGGGAACAAAACCCTGAAACGTATCTAGAAATTTAGATATATTCAGAATTGAGTCTCAAATGAGCTGAGAGCATTTTTAGACCTAATGAGGGCAGCACAGTGTGGAAATACTCGCAGACTCAGTTTGTATAGTTTTTATACACATAGTCCTACTTTTATTGTGAAGCAGCTACAGAAATGGATTTCTAAAGCTGATTGTTCACTTTAACTTTGTTTGTCATATGAAATAAAGTGATTAGACAAAATCAGACATAAGAATGAAACAAATCAGTTTTTAATCTGCAGTAAAACTGTGTAAATTACAATATGACTGTACTCTGTAACTGTATACAGCTGTACTGTGTGTACTCTGTTGGTGACATTAAAAAACATTTAAAAATATAGTCAAATCTTTGTGTTAGGCTCAGGTTATATTTGACATCATGGTGTTAATCCTCAGACACACTCAGTTCACATTATCCAGACTCCATCAATCAAAGCTTCTAACAAGTTGTCCCACCTTAACCTGTCTTTACCTTCTCATACGAGGTCATGTGATTTCATTTTTGATGTGTCAGATATTACAGGGCAAAAACGTGTGAATATTTAATTTTAAGCTACTTACCAAAAGCTACTGTGACCCTTCACAGTTCAACACTAAAATCATTAATGTTCACGGAACATATAAAAAGTATAGTGAACAGTCTGTGAACTCAGCATTTATAATACAAGTCACAATATTTTTCAAACTCTTCTGTGAAAACTAATAAAATTAAACCATTTCTACAAACCATTAATAAACACCTGAATCATTAAGCTGTAGGTGAAGGTGAAAACATCTTTGCCTGTATGGACTATGATGTGATGAGCTCCTCTGTATCCTGCTACATGCTACAACCCCTGAGAACAACTGCAGGTTAACTTGTGAATCCACACACACACATGCAGCAGCAGCGTCACCTGATTTCTCCTCCACCTCTGACTTAATTTGAGGCCTGACTCACAGAGTTTAAGTGTGACTTCAAAGTGACAGAAAACGCTGACTTTTGTGTGTTGAGTCACAGCACAGGGGGAGAGAAAGGGGAAAAAGGGGGAGACACACACAGCTGCTCCACAACAGGAACGGTCTGAATTTAACAAATCCACAGGGAAAGTGTTTACGAGACACTTTGTGTTGGTGTCATTTCTGTCTGACTTAAGACACTTACTAAGGTCCATGATGAGACCTTCACAGATAGTCATAGCAGTGACTCTGATCTGCGTTGCCCTGGTGACCACCTCTCTCGTGCATGCGTGTGTGTGTGTGTGTGTGTGTGTGTGTATTTTTCCATTCTGGTTTTAACAGAAAAACAACATAATGACAGTTAGTTTTTTTAATTTCCATAGATTCTTGCAACTGAGAACAATAGAATTAATGTTCATGTGTAATAAATTCATGTCTCTTTGTAAGAGTAAGAGGCAGTGATCAAAACAAACAAAATCAAGCAAATACTTCATAAATTTGCTTCAACAAAGACAAAAATTTGCTGCGAGCAATCAGACTGTTAGCAGAGCACATCTGAACCTACAGCTGAGCAAAAACATGAGTCGGAAACATAAAATGTTGCTCTTCTGGTTTTTCAGGGACAACAGAGACTCAAAGCCAGAGAAGAGTCAAAATAGTTTCTAAAAATATGTCCACAGAGACATGACTGACATTTGGTGTGATAGTTGCAACAGTTCAAATTTGTTAAAGCATAACTTCATTTTCTAAATTACTGGTCCAGAACCAGAATGTTTGGTTAATTTTCTTTCCGAGGTGACTCGGCTGGCTTGTTCTTCTGTGCCGTACAGGACGGGAAATCTTCTCTTATTGGTTCTTATGCCACCATCAGCTGCAGTTTGAGGTGCACAGAGTCAGATGGTAGTGATGCTACAGCTGTGTTACCTGATGGTCAGGTGACAGATGATGTTTTTAACCTGATGTGATTTTCACTGTAGTTTTATCAGGGGCCAAATGTTTGTAGCACAGAAATCATCCTGACACTGCTTTTTAGATCCACAACACATTTGAACAGCTTAAATGATTCAGCCCTTGTGTGACTGAAACTCAAAGCTCCTTTAAGTCAGGGCTCCTTCCTGCTCAGATTGTTTTTGATGTTTCATGTGATGATGGCATTTCTAGGAATTCAGTTGAGAAGTGAAACTAAACCTTTGCAGAGCAGGTAGATAAGTGTTCAGTCAGTGACTGGTCGTAGAGGCTGAGACTGAGCTTGGTCAGTGCTGACCTACCTGCTGCACACAGCTTCTCATAACAGGTGAGAACAACAACGTTTGATTAAACAAACCCACAACAGGTATTGTTATATATATATATATATAAATATAAAATTTGTTTTTGTCCTTTCGGCTTCTCCTGTGAGTTCAGGGTCGCGACAGCGGATCATTGTCCACATGTTGATTTGGCACAATTTCTACCGAGCTTGGCTTGGCTCTGCACAGCTGGGGAAGGGAATGGGCTGTTAGGGGTTCATATATTATTACATAATTTATATATATATATATATATATATATATATATATATATATATATAAATTATATAATAAACAAGCCAAATTTCTACTACAGTAAAGTTTTTGTTCACTAATGAAAAATGTCAAATTGTTAAATGCTTATTCATGTTTCTTCTTTTCACTCACAAAACTGTAAAACTTTCAGACTGAGGCTGGATTCATATTAAAAGTTCTGACTACAGCTGCTTCCACTGACTCAGTTTGAGGGAAGCTTCCTGAACCAGGAGACAGGATGGATCCACTGCATAAACTGCACCAACATGCAGCTTCATTCTTAAGACTACTTAATGAGAACGTACTAAGGATGAGGAACATTGTTGCCGAACTTCGGAGGATTTGGGCTGAAAATGAAGATCAGGCATCAGATAGAAGCTTAGTTACTAAAGTAGGAAAATGTGTAGCAGCAGCTGGACTGGGACTAGCAACAGTTGCAGCTCTGTTCACAAATGAGACCAGACTTCTAACAAGTGCAGTGGTGATAGCAGTTATTGGGAGTGTTGCTGCTGCAGGTTCATTTAGGGCCACATCAGTACCATGTCATAAAAGTGGCAATAACGTACAACAATTAACTAAAGAGTTCACAGAGATCGTCAGAACTTTGAGAAAGGACATTTTCACTATAAAGGAGCTGTGTGAAAAGCTGCTGAAATCGCAAAACAAGTGCAACAGTGAAGTTCAAAAACTGAACAACATCACGGTCAAAGTGCTGAAAATAGCTGCAGCTCTCAGAACATCATCATCTGTGGCTGAGACTGGAAATGTAGCTGATGAGTACGATTCTGCTGTGTGTGAGTTTGAAAAGCTGGTGGCACAAATCAAATCGTTTGGTTAATTTACTGTATAAGATACTGAGATGATGGAGTCACATGTCAGAATCTTAATGGGTGATGAAATTATGACATTAAAGCAAGAAGATGGAGGAAAAGTTTACTGATTCAAAGACAATAAATATTTGACATTTTCAGCTAAATACTGATAAAGGACAAATGTTTGTTTCATATCCTGTCAATATGTCTTCACACTGTGGTTGTTCGACTTGTATTTTCCTCATTATCATCTTTATTTGCTTATTTCTAGCATATTGAAGATTTCGTAGAACTTTTAAAGTGGACTTCACCAATTTTCCACTTGCTTTCTATGGCTTTAGTTTAGTGTGTAAACGTACATTAATGCTTTTAAACTTCCCTTTGACGTCTTTATATTACAATATTTCTCTTCTTCTAGCTAAACAAATTCCTCCAGATGACATTTTCAGTTCAGCTGATGTCATCTAGAGGAGCTCTGGAAAAGCAGATTGACCATGATTACAAATTCCATAGTCTGAGCAGTGATAGGACATAATCTGAGCGGAAGGTTCCTCCAAGTGATGTCATCTGGAGGCATGTTTCAGCTACAAGAAAATACATTTTCTTGTACCTGAGGACGTCAATGGGAAGTTTAATGGCATTCATTTACATGTATTAACCCAAACGAGAACCAAAAGAAGTACATTCAGTATCAGTGAAGGGCTCCTGTTGTATGTTTCACTTTCTATTTGGTTACAACGCAATAAACTGAATTTCTTAACCTTAAACTAAGAAACTGAGACTTGACTACATTTAGCCTGTTTATCCAAGCTTAAGGAGGATAATGCACAAGATTAGACAAAGAGGGGGAACAATTCTAAGGTGTGGATCTGGGTTTAGTTCACACTAGCTCAGGCCAGTTTTGTTAATGGTTGTTTCACAGTGACTCTTTGTTGCAGCTTTCTCATTCTCTATTTATCAAGTTCATTGTTGTTCTTGGCTTTCATTGAGAGTCTAGTATTTCCTGTGAAGCAGCAGTTGTGATTACAGCATAAAATGAAAGTCTTCACCTGAGCCACAAAGTTATAATAGTACAGGTTTGAAGTTGGAAGAATGTTTGTTTTGCTTAGGTTATCAAACAGGAATTTGAACAGGTGTTTGCAGGTGTATTTGTAGTTTCTAAAGCTTTAAGGGCATTTTTGGGTGTTTCATTACACACTGCATTAATTTCATGAACCCCTTCTTTGGAACAAAACAATGAAAATGATTTTATCCCTCTGGTGATTCCAAATCCAGGATTAACAATAATATTCAGAGAGTAGGGCAGAGTTGGATTCACCAGAGCACTGACCAGAGCAGAGTTTTCTGTTCTTGCTTTACCCAAAAGTAAGATACTTTTACTCCAAAGATAAAGCTTTGAATATTTCTAATACTCTCTTTTTTGTTATCTGCTGGTAGCGAACACGAGATCCTGTTATGATCAGATTACATTGCAATACACAGATTGCAATAATGTGCTAATTTTGATGAGATTGTTTCCTTGTGGGATGGGAAATACATAAATGTATTAAATTATTGCAATCAAATGGAGTCTTAAATGAAATATTTTGCTCATTACAGTGCTTCAACAAAAACAAACATACAAAAAACTTAAGTTTAAGTTGGAAAAATAATTAAAAGAACAAAAACCAAACCCAATGTAGCTCCACACATTTATATCCTCTGTATTATTTGAGTTCATTTGCATTAAAATACCATAAGACACTTCTTGTTTTTCTTACATCCAAAATGTACCGATAATCATGAACATATTCATAAAGAACAACATAAAAGCAGTGAACAATTCGATAAATTGGAGATGCAAATTGGAAAATTGGAAAGGCAGGTCAGCACTGTTAAACTTATGTTCTTGAACTTCTCAAGCGTTTTCATCAACATCCACTTCCTGCTGGAAATGCAGGTTTACACCGACAATGTGTTGAGACAGACTAGATCATAGTTTATGTATCTGATGTGGTGATGAGCAGCACGGGCACATCCTAAGAAACTGTATGGCCACCACACCACCTCATAATTCAGACCTTAGCTGATCTCTCAGATTTTTTTTTCCATCTTGTTTGTTGAATAAAACAAAATGGGCCAATACAGAGGGATGGAGCAGCACTCAGGCAGGTCAGGGCCATGCTAGGCAGAAGACTATCTCTAAATCCATAATACGAGACCTCGTCATCTAGTGTAACTTGCCTCTGTCTTTTAATTGACAGTCAGTGATAGTTGAAAGAGCTTGGGGACATTTCTTTGGGGACGTTGTTGCTGTTGAAGGAACAACCAGTAGGTTAAAGAAACTGGGATAACAAGGAGTGTTATTATTCGTTAGTAAGGGAAAGTAATGTCAGTGAGAATCTATGGTGTAGATTTAATCAAATCTGTGTATCTGCAGTGTGTTAACAACAAGTTCCACAACATTTGGATTGTGCTGAAACTTCAATCTGTGTTGAAATTTAAATCAGTTTAATAAAAATTACTGTGTTGTGGTCATTGTGTGATAGATGTGTAGGTGTTATGTGCTTCCTGTGATGGAAATCCCAACAGTAAAAGGAAAATACATTGTACGACAAAGTAGGAAGTAATAGTGCTTCCTGATTCATTGGCCTGTTGAGGAGAGTTTTCTATGTGTTTTCCTGTTTTTTTTATTTGATACAATTTTGTTTCTGTGGAAGCTGAACCACTTCACAAACCATTAGGGTCTAAGACTGTCTCCTAAATACAATGTTCCTGTGCAACTAAACTGCAAACACATCATCTCTGGGTGGATCATGTTCTGGTGCAACATATTCTCAGAATGACTCAAACACTAGAAACTAATTCACAGGAGGGTGGTTGGGTTCATGTCAGGTGTAAAAGGTGAAGGACAGTCACACCACAGTATGTTTCCAGACTCAACAAAAACACTTCCGTTAAAGTCAGAGAAAAACTGGAAAACAGAATCTTTGTCTAACATTAACCAAGTGCTGTGAGAGTCTGAATGATGTTAATAATGGTGTTGTGACACAGACTGGATTCTGTTGTGAAGGATCAGATATTGTAGAGAAACTGACAATCTAGAGAGAAACTGAGTTGTAGAGAGACTTGACATTTTCATTAATGAACAACATATCCGCAGAACATATTCAGTCTAATGATGTGTTTCTGTTATTATAACTGATGTTAGTAATACTTCAGTTTCATAAGCAAACAGAAAACAAACAGAAGCCACATCCAGAGGTGTGTGTGTGTGTGTGTGTGTGTGTGTGTGTGTGTGTGTGTGTGTGTGTGTGTGTGTGTGTGTGTGTGTGTGTGTGTGTGTGTTTAAGCCTCAAACCAGTAGGTGGAGCAGCTGGTGTTCAGTAACCTGACAAAGAGCTGTAGTTGTGATCAGGTTCAGGTGTGTTTTGGTTCATTTGAGCGGAGAAGAAAACAACCAATGATGCTGCACCATCTACAGGTGAGATGACTTCACCTGTTAGAGCACAAACACACACAGTTACAGTATCTGCACAAAGTTTAAAGTTTGACTTCTTTAGAAAATGTCCAGTTACAGTCCAATAATTTACTGAAGTTTACGTTTGCTTTAATAAATCAGCTGTCAACGCTTGAAATAAACTCATAGAACATTCAATGACATTTGAACCAATCAGAAACCAGAGCTGAAGAACATCCAAAATAATGAATAATAATTTAAAAAAGCTTTATTGATGATTTTTTGAATTTCATCCAGAGGCTACACCACGTACACAAGTTATTGAATGGATCAGTACAAAAGAGTAAAAATAAACTAGGAAAAGTAAATCAGAAAAACAAACATGACGTTTGCCAGGTTTTGCTAAGTAACTGTTGCACAAATATTGAAGTTTTCACAGTTGGTCATGCTCATGACTTTTAAATGAAAACTGTTCCTCACTCTGTTACTGTGTGTTTTCACTGACTTTTGCTTTCACTTTCTGTTCTACAGGTCTGCACAGCTCTCTTTATTTATTTCATCTGTCACTCCTCAGACATGACTATTCATGACTACCTGCTCACGTGGATTATTTGAAATGGTTCAACCTTTAACAACACGACTCAACTTGTTTGGGGGAAACAAATCACCTCAGAAGTGCTGTGTCTTTCTAACAACACTAGAAAACAGACTTTGCTTCATTCTAAAGTGAGACGAGTTAATGTGAACAGTTTTTTCACTCAAACCAAACAGGAACAACTGGAGACTTGTGAATATCCCACTGCTGTAAAGTAAATAAGTACTTGTACTTAAAGGGCAACTTCAACAATGTTCAACTTGCTTTCTATGGCTTTAGTTTAGTGTGTAAATGTACATTAATGCTTTTAAACTTCCCTCTGACTTCTTCATATTAAAATATTTCTATGCTTCTAGCTGAAAAGATTCTTCAGATGACATCACCAGGAGGAGTTTTTCATCATTAGGAGTTCATTAGGAGTCACTTGGAGGAGCTCTGGAAAAGTGATTGACTGTGATTACAAACTCCACAGTAAAAGCGACGAGATGATGAAGGTTTCTCCTACTGATGTCATCTCATGGCATTTTTCAACTAAAACTAGTAGTAGTATATATGTGCATGTACTACTCAAACTAAAACCAAAAGAACCATGTTAAATACCAGTGAAAGTGTACTTAAGTACATTACTGTACTTTACTTTTGGCTTCCTTGACTTTTACTCCACTACATTTCTAATCAAAGTTGCATTACACGTTAAAATCACATTACTTCACACATTTCATAACAAAACTCTTTTTTAGTTTTTGTTTTTTTTAAATAAAAACAAATCACTATTGAAACATGAATCTCTTCACTGACCCAGGATCACAATAGTGTCAGTTCCTCTTCCCATGGTCTTATTTAATTATTTTGACGTAGTAGCAGTACTCAAAGTGAGTCATTCTGTCTACAGAGATCTGGATTCTCTGCACAGGAGGGAAAACCTCCGTACTAATGGTCTATTTTCAAACATAAAGCTGCAGAATTCATGGTAAAATCCACATTTAAAGGATCATTGAACGTGGTGTCACGTTTTCTCCTTCATATCAGAGTCTATCAAATGTCTCCTGAACTTGAACATGATGTTGTCTCCCTCTCCTTCAGAAAGGGGGAGATATAAAGCAGAGCAAAACTAGTTCTCATTGTTACTGCTCTGAGAACTGGGACAGAGTACCTACACTACCTCAGTAGAGTACATTTTTGTTTGAGTATTTGTACTTTTTCTTAAGTTCAGTTTTTGAGTTCTTCATCCACCACTGTTTGAACAACTTACATCAGGTTCTGCATAAACGGAAACACAATAAATTCATTTTTACCATCAACCCTACCAGTGAAGAACTGAAAATGTTACCAGACAAAGAAAGAGACTTTCTCTCTTTTTTGAGCAGGACACATGTAGATCTACAGACTGTAGTTTCTTAAATATCACACACGAATGTGCAGGTTGTAAAAAGCTGTGGCATCAATTTGTCCCCAGCTTAACAAAAGATGTCAAATGTACAAAAAGCTTTAAAGATCCATAAAACTATTATATTAATTAAGCTCAAGTCACGGCTGAAGACTGTGGACGTAAACTGCTGTGAGTGGAGTAAATTAAAAAGCTGGTGCATCTCATACAGATGCCAATTGGCAATTTTAGCAACTGTATGAGACACTGAAGAGCTTGACAAACTGTCCTCACTTGATGCCACAGTGATGAGACCTGGTGTTAATTTATGTACAGTGAATGACAAGTCACTAATATGTGGATATTGTAACTGTAACTGTCTTTACTGTGGGGATCAATGGAGGGAAACGCCAATCAAACACGATCACAGTGAACTCCAAAGAGGAGAAACAAGCTGATATTAACGGGAAAGGTAAATTTCACATGTACCTGAGACTAGTGTGGTTAACACAAAGCAGAAGTGTTCATTATCACAGAGAACTGTTCAACAGTCTCTAACCTACCACATGACATGTGAGTATAGTATCAGAAAAACACACAGCATAAGATTTGATACACAGCAACGTCCCAGTTTCATACAAGCAAAATAACAAACACTCATAGGGTCTAAAACCATTAGTTTTACACTTTTATTCAAACAAAACTTATCTGGACTCTGAACATCATCCTGCCGTGTGAATGCTAACGTGCTCTCTAAGGGGAAAACATCCTGTTTTCTTAAACTCAACTCAACAAAGTCACAAGTTTTTTTTTTTTTTTCTTTTGTGTATGTTTTTACTTCCATGAGATGTTGAGATGTGTCACAGGACGAGAGAAGACCTGCTGGTGGGAAAGTCAGGATGATTTGTCCTCTGGTCGTCACAGATGTCTGCACAAAGTGTCATGGTAATGTGTCCAAACTGTAACATCACTATGCATTAAAGTGGTGCATTGACTGACCATCGTTCACGTCCAAACACAGCAGCTGCTGATCTGTCACCAGTTACAAATTTTCACCTCTGATTCATTTAACTAGTTCATTTCAAAGCTAATCCATTTAGACCATGAATAATTTACAGTTCAGTTATCCAAAATATGTATTTACCAGAGTCCCGAAACTTCCCAGCACCTCTCGTCCACCGAGAGGGAAGTAAATTCAGACTTCATGTTTCACAAAAAAGGAATTATAACCTTAAAGTTACTGTTCCTCATCCTCCTGTACACAGAGAAAAACAAGTAAAAAACACTTAGTCATGTTGGTGTCATGGTCTCATCTGGTCACCAGCAGGTGATCTCAGGTGTCAATACCTCACTGACGGCTGCAGACTTGGACAAAGTTTCTCTAAAGTCACAATGAAACATGAGCAGGACCAGTGATGTTGATGCTGATTTCAGCATCTGAACAAAGTGTGACATGCAGGATTATGATCAGACAGCACACGTAAACAAGACATGCTGAAAGATGATCTGAATCTTTCACAAAGAAAAGATTAATTTGTTCTTGATGAGTTTTGCAGGATGTAGTTTTAAGTGTTTAAGTTTGAATAGAAAAGGTTTTTCCTTCACACTTGGTTATGTTAGTTGTGTTGTAGGATGATTCCTTTCACAATGCTTTCAAAGGTGTTTTTTAAACAGTGTTGCTGGAGTTTGGACTCCACCAGGCTGAATATGATATGAAACTAAAGACAGGTTTGGTTCCCTGAGGAGTTAAGTGTTGGGCTTTAGATTGTTTGTTAGAACAGTCATCTTTAATAAATTAAAACCCTAAGAATTTGGTGCACAGCATGTAATTTGTTGGAGGTTTTCTAACATCAGCACAGACAGACAATGGTTTCCAGCATTTGTGGTGATTAGCAGCTTTAGTAACAATCCACTTATTGTCCTTGTTATTACAATAATTATGTTTTATTATGGTAAAGAATAATCTTTGCTCCTGTTGTCGATGATGATGTGTCTGTAAAAACCCACAGTGACAGATTAACGTCACATTAACACTTCTCTGTCTTCCACCTGCATTCGATCAAATCTGCACTGTCTCCCCTTAGATTTAGATTAGTGGTCATTTGAACAGAACAGGTTGTAGTAAGTGCTTTTATTTATATTTGAGGGAAATGTCAAGTGCAAAAAGCCTGCAGAGTTTCGAAGTGTTGATGTAAAAAGGATGGAGCCTCCGGGTTTCTGTTAAATCATGTGATCACACAGAGTCCATCCCTCCTGCTGATATAAAAGCTGTTAACACTGATTCTGTTCAGTCTTCCTCCTCAGGATCACAGAGGGAAAACTCAGGTAAGATCCCTGTGAAACATGAAGCTTTAAACACTTTCAGATCAGCAGAGTTGTAAGGTTCACATGATGTTTGCTAAATGTAAAAAAATAGTAATTGCTTTGAATCTTTATAGTTTTTTTACATTCAACTGTAATTTTTTGCATCTAAACATTTAAATAAATTATTGTTTCAGTGACATGAAAAGTTTCTTCCACAGACTAAACAGCTGTTTATCACAGGAGCACCAGGCATCAGCATGTGAGTAATAAGCATTAAAATCACAAGCAGTTACTACAGGACAATAAAACAACACTCTGACTCTGCAAAGGTTATGAGAAGCAGAAGTCAGGGGATGGATGCAAGAACGTTATTGTAGTCCTTAAATATCTATAATATATAATAGGAGACTAGGGAGGGAGGCCACCAACACTCCTCTGACTCCTACAAGCTTCAGCAGCTGAAATGGGAGAGACCGGACACATGCTACATGTTGCCTGGTTCTTCAGCAGCTGATGATTTATAGGACAGAGGAAAAGAGAAAAACAGTCAAATGAAGTCTCAGCTGGATTTTGTGAGAATGACAGAGACTGAAGTCAAGTGGAGGAAGTTTGTGATGAGACTACAGCTTTTGACCCTCAGACTAGATGCTGTGACTGATAAATAACCCAGACAGTTGTCTGTACAGTGCCTCCCGTAGGTATATTTATCTGTGGTTAGCAGTAGAGGCTAAGTAGAGGCTAACCCAGATGGCTAAGTGTCAGTCTAGCTGTCTACAAAAGACATGCATTCTATTACATGACTGAACATGCATCCAAACACAGGGGCTTTGTTTGTGTGTAGACATGACATGACTTGACTGAATACTTACTAAGAGCTCTCTGACACCATCTGCTGTTTAGTGTGACATCTTGTTTCCCTGAATCTCTATAATGGAAGCAGTGGAAGCACATTAGCTCTACAACTGCAACAGGAATTTCAGATTTGGTTTCTTTCTTCAGAGAAATTCATAAATATCTGTGCGACAAACTGTGTCATTTCTCTGTTTTCTAATTTTTGTGCAGGTTCCCCAAAAATTTCATGAAGAACACAAAATATGAGGACATCATCTCTAGAAGTGTTCGGCTCCCTTCAGGATCTCCCGTTGTCTACCAGCTGACACCGAAGAAGAAGAAGTTTGGGACCTTGACAAGAATGACTGTTGGTGAAAGAAATGTGAGCAAGAAAAATAAAACCATCTTACTTGTGGGTGAAACAGGAGCAGGAAAATCTACTCTGGTCAACACTTTGTTCAACTACACCATGGGAGTGAAGTGGAAAGACAAAATCTGGTTTGAGATCGTGGAGGAGGAGGATAAGAAGAAACAGCGAGACAGTCAGACATTAGATGTGATCGTGTACGAGATCTTTGAATTTAAAGAAAATACTCTGCCTTTCTCTCTGACCATCATCGATACTCCTGGATATGGAGACACCAGAGGCACAGAACATGACAAAAGGGTCAGTCAGATATTACTGGACTTGTTTCACTCAGAGGACAAAATTAATGCAGTGGGTCTGGTGATGAAGGCGAGTGAGAATCGACTGACCGACCGACTGAAAAACATCTTTGATTCAGTGGTGTCTCTGTTTGGAAAAGACCTGGAGGAGAACATCGTAGCTCTAATCACACATTCAGATGGAACAACACCAATCAATGTTCTAAAAGCTCTTGATGCCTCAAAGATTAAATTTCCCAAAAACGAGAAGAATCAACCCATTCACTTCCTGTTTAACAACTGTCAGAACTCGGAGAGAACAGAGGAAACTAAGGTTGGTTTGAAGAATGGATGGATAGTAACAGCAAATGGAATGGCTGAATTTACAGAATATCTGGAAACATCTACACCTCAAAAACTGATGACAACAGTTGAAGTGTTGAAGACACGTGTCAGACTGACGGCCTGCATCCAAAACCTGCAAGACAGAATCAAGCTGATTGACGGGAAACAGACCGAGATCCAACAAATCCAGGAAGTTCTGAAAAATTATGAACAAGAGATGAAGAAGAATGAAAAGTTCACGGTAGAGGTTGATGAGGTTTACAAAGAGAAAGAAGACATCAAAGGTGGGATGTGGTTGGTGTTTTATGAAGGAGCCGTCTGCTGTAAAGTCTGTGAGGAGAACTGTCACTATCCTGGATGTACAAAGGCCTGGTATCCTGAACACTGTGAGGTCATTAACAATGGCCTCTGCACTGTCTGTACCAACAAGTGTCCTGCGTCAGATCATGTGAAAGACAAGTGGAGGTTTGTGACCAAGACCAGGAAGGTTCAGAAGACTGAAGATGAAATGAAAGAGAAGTATGAAAAGAACAAGTCAGAGAGCGAGAAGACGGGAACTCTGCTGGAAAATCTAGAAAAGGAAATGAAAGAGCTGACAGCAGAGAAGAATCAGCTGCTGGAAGATTCGTACAAAGATGTTGTTAAACTAGAGGACATCGCCCTGAATGTTGAGTCACTGTCCACTTATATCAACCTGGACTTCCTGATTGAGAAAATGAAGGAGAAAGGAGACACAGGAAAGGTCCAGAAACTGGAGGAGATGAGAAGGCGGGTGGATGAAGGAAAAGGAGCAGGACTGTGATACATGAACAGTGAAAAGACCAGTGATGTGGTTCATTCTCACCTGTCATATGTCGATGTCTGTTACAAGTAAAAGTTCTGCTATGACAATGCAAAAATTCAGTAGCTCTTACACATAATAATATATATAAATAAAATATATGATAAGATATCTGTACTTAAAAGTAAAAAATTTAATAAAATGGCAATAATCATATTAATACACTGTACATTGTGAGGTGGACAGTCCTGAAAAACCAGAGATATGTTCCTGCATTTTCCATTGAAAGTGTCTTAGTGAATGCTGTGTACTGTTTGTACTAAATGTGTACATGCAAAAAGTAGAAAATAAAGTATGTAAAGTATGCAGTGCAGCAAAATGTGTAATATATATTACATAACTTTCTCATTATTGCACTGATGGTTCACATGGGGCCAATAAAATAATGAAGTTGATCACTGACCTGCTGCAGTATGAACACATTTTTTTAAATCACACATTTCTACAGTGAACGTGGACGTGGTCTCTGAATTATCCGAGTGACAGGAAGTGGGAGCAGCTCCCAGCTGAGCTCTGACATGGTGGGAGGTCGCCCCCTAGTTGCAACAACAGTTAGTGACAACAGCCCCCTCCCTCAGATCACTGACTGTGGATTAGTCCTGGTCTTCGCTTAGCTTAGCCTGTACACACCTAAACAGGTGGTAGGTTCCATTTATAGGAGGCTGGAAAGGTTAAATAGACATGTTGAGAGAAGGGGGACGTGGCAGCCTGCTGTGAGCTGTAGCTTTAATCAGAGTTTTTTTAATTTTTATTTTGTTTGGATCAAATAAAGTTTTGCCTTCCATCCATTGTCTGTAAATGCTTATCCTGTTCAGGGTCACGGGGGGGGGGGGGGGATCCTTTTCCAGCTGCCTTATTTTTTCTGTCTCTATTTTACCTTCATATAAGCCTTTTAAAGTGACTAATGACTAATGATTTTCCAGTAATGTTTTTATCTGTTTATGTTTGGAAGGTCAGATACCGAATGTTTTCTGTCACAGCTGATAAATATGAGATTTTTTTAGTTTACTCAACTAATTAACTCTTTAAAGAAACAAATGTATTAGTAGACTTCCCAGCGTGCATTGTGTCAGACTATTTTGAGACTTTTCTTAAAACTGTAGTTTAAAACACACCTTTCTGTCTTTTAGTTCAAATTAAGCTGTTGTTTCATGATAGTAAGAATCCTAATCATTACAACCACCACCTCAAAACAACCCGCAGTGCAGTTGTCTTGCTCATCCCCCATCTGAGGAACTTTCTCATGCCTCTCTGAGCTTTTGCACAGAAGTCGCTCATCTTGTTCACAGATCCCACTTCTACCAACTGACTAATGTTCAAAACAATGTGAATCACTTGGCTGAAGATTCTTATTCTGTGTTCCTGCTCACCCACTTAACCGACTCGTCTCCACCAGAGAAGCAGTTGAATGTGGGCGCTTCCGTTTGCAGAGATGTGTTTCAAAGTGTTTATTTAAAAAGCTCATTGGACACTAAACCAGAGCACAGTGGTTTGTAAAACCGACAGGACAACTCCCACCTTTGTACTTTCAGCATGTGAAGTGTTATCTTGCAGTTTTTCTTTTGGCGACAGGATGTCGGCACGATGAGTTGCAGAACTGAACCGGAGCCGCAGCTCAGCGAGTCCCGGCAGCTTTCAGTGGACCTCTTTACTGAATGAATATGTTGGGCTTTATATAAAGGCTTCAAGACATAAAAAATCTCTATGTGAAAAGACGGATGTATGATCATTTAGAAAAACTAAAAGCAACAAAACAAAAATGAATGAAACCCTAATAAATTGATTTTCACAGCATTACAATAAATTATTCCATGCTGAAAATAAAAGAATGGGAAAGTTTCAGCTCCTCAGGGAGTTGGTGATGTTTTTTTGGGGGGGTGGGGGTCAGTGCTGACAGAACATTTCTTCTTCACAGAGTGTTTCTCTGAAACCACATGACCACAGAGAGTCCGTCCCTCCTGCAGATATAAACCCCCTGAACCATCTGCGTCCGAGCATCCTGAAAAAACAGGTAAGTTAAAAATGTTTTCAGATGTTCAGATGATGAGATAAACAAAACTGAATCCAACGCTTTATATTAATATATAATATTTATTAGCATTTCATCAGATGGAGTAGCATTTAAAGTGAGATTGCTGTGTTTTCTGTTGATCATTTTCCAAATCCTCCATCAGTTTTTGCTTTGTTTCGACAGCTGCTGGTTTCAGTTTGTTCTTATTTATTTATACAGAGACAGAGCAGACAGAGCTCGCTTTAGGACATACACTGACTTTATAATCACATCTGTTGTTTCAGACCCTGTCTGTCTAAAAACATTCAGATACAACTAAACTCCTGAATTACGTTTTCAGAATCCATATGTTTATTATATAACGTATTGTTTCGGTTTATTTCCTGTTGTTGACTCGGTGCACTTCAGGAGATGAGTGCAGTCATTTTGCCATTTCCATATTTTATTTTTTCACGTTCAAGGCTCGTTGTGACTTAATCTGATCACACTACATAATGTCAAAGTGTGTTAAAATATGATCATACTAAACCGCTCTTTGCATGAGACCCTTATATTTGAAATATATCTGAAAAAAACCTTGAAATAGTTTTGTGCATAGAGTTTACAGCACTGCCTCCTCCTGGTCAGCCAGCAGCAGTAGGTTTAGAGCTGGAATTCCCCTGAGAGTTTCTGAAGGATGGTAGAGGACAGACCGTGGCTGATCGCCTGCTGCTAATCTTCTTTATAACGTTGTTGCCTCGGAAATTATTTATTTTAGTATTTTGTTTAATACCATTTCTGATGCTGTAAACATAATATGGTTGCTTCATTATTATTTTGCTTCAAATCGTTAATTCAGAGCTATAGAAAATTGTGGTGATCGTTGCTGTTCTGACTCAGCGTATTTCTACTTTAATATTTGAAACCTTGAATTGTACCTGTAAGATGGATGTTATTTCATTTGCATTGCGATTGTTATTTGTCTTTAGTTTTACAGTGAGTGACGTAAAGAAAGAAAAAGGAAAGTGAGCCTTCATTAAACATCCAAGCAAAGTTAGGCCCTGTGCTTCTTGGAGGACTTCACCCTCACTACTATTTTACACAGTGCACTGCGTGAATCTCTATCGTAACGGACCAGGATCCATGTGAAACCTGTGATGCCTGGTGTCCACTGGCTGTGGCAGCTGTCACAGATCAGCACAGTTTTGTATAATCTTTATTTGTATATATATATATATTTATTGCCCATTACCCTTCCTGACACAACCCTTTCTACTGGGCTTCGACCGGCACTGCAAAGCTGGGGAGGGGAAAGGGTTCAGTGTTTTGCAAAAAAGAAGATTCAAGATTATTAATCTTATTATTAAAAAGCTTTACAGACTGAAAGCGTAAGTCAAGTCATTTCTGGGATGTTGACGTTTTGGTGCTTTATGATCAAACAACATTTTGCACAAGCTGAAATTGTTAACTTGTTTTTACATGAGGATGAAAGAAGTGAGCATAATGTCACTGGTCTGAACAGCTGATGTTCTGCTGGGTTTCAGGAAGTCATGTGGAGGTTGGTCCTGACTGTCACTCTGCTCTGTTGCGGCTCTGAGGCCTCAGTGACCTGCAGAGACGAGAACAACGGTGAAGTGGACTGGTGAGACAACCTGAACTTTTCTTGTAGTTCACTTATGAACTGAACAGCACATCTTTGGACAGTGGGAGCACTGGGACAACGTGTAAACACCGCACAGACCGGGGACCTTCTAGATGGGAGGCAGCATTAATCCCTGCATCACCATTCTGCCCTTATGTGCTCATCTCTATTTTTACGTGACTTTAATGGCTTTTTACATCTTAGACTGTGACTCTTGAGAAAACCTCTAAACTATTATTTTTTAAAAAGTTCTAAAAAGATCAAACAAAGTGACACTTTTTAAAAACCTTGGAATGAGAACAGACTGAAACCTCTTAAAATATTATTATTTTTTGTATTTCTTTTTAAAAATTGTATTCATTTTTATTTAGGAGATTGAACAACATACAAATCCGTTCTTCTCTAGTTTACTCTGACACTAACAAATAATTCATCATCAAACCTAATAACGTCCATCACTACTTCCTCTAATCCATTGTGTTCTCAACAAACTTTTCTTTTTCGTTGACAGGTTCATCCTTTACAAAGTGCCCACACAAGCTAGGAAGCTTACTGGTTTGGAATATCTTTACATTGATTCCAGCAGGGAACTGACCTTCCCCCACATCAACGCTCCTGATGGCGTCCTGGCGAACACTTTACGGCCACTCTTTTCCCCAGTGAGAAGTATGGTGAGGATCATTTTACAGCTGCAGAGCACTTGTTCCATTTGTCTAAAAGGAAGAGTCTGGTCCTCTGGTCCTCTAATAATCTCTGAAAGTGGCTCTTCAGCTGATTCAGCTGAATGCGCTCTCGCTGTTTCCAGTACCAAGCAAAACAGAGAAAAGTAGTTAAAGCCAAACCCAAACTTTATTCTCTTCAGAGGTGAGCAATGACCAAAACAACCAATAAAAACCCTACAACAGGTTGTGTGGAGAAAAAAAAGACTTCTCACTTCCACCAGTGACCAGGTGCTCAGTGTATAAAGACCACAAAGCTTCATCACAAAGCACAGTTCACTAATTATTCAGATTTACTAGTCATTCACAATTTGCCTCTTTTTCACACGACTCTGTAAAGATTCTGTAAAGTCGTCATTAACCAGATAAGACCGTGTCCACATTCAGACTGTGTATTCATTTGTAAATGGAGCCTGCCTGTCTCACCTGTTGCTTTGGTTCCTTTATGTTCTTTCTCTGTTCTTCATCATTTATAGCCACCAAACTTTGGATTCATTAACTACAATGACCAACCTCCAGGAAGTCAAGCTCATCACACGTTTGGCCACAGTAAAGGTGAGCAGAGGAAGCTTTCTCCTACACAGATTGTACTTTGTAGCTTCCTTTAAGTGTTGGTACAAAGAAAGGATCAAATGTGTAGTGTAACTTATTGTGAGTCTGGATCATCTTGTTCTGTTTTCCTTATTGTGTCTGATTCATGTTTCCAGGAGTTGTGATGGTGGAGAAGGATGGCACTGGAGTCTGGCTCCTACACAGCACACCGCAGTTTCCCTTCAGAAGAGACCAGAATATGTTCTGGCCCAACAGTGGGAACAAAAACGCTCAGACGTTCATCTGCGTAACATTTCCCTACAATCAGTTTGTACAAATAGGTAATGTCGTCATTTTGAAAAGGAGAAGCGTTTGAATTGAATGTTACTGTAATGTGTCATGTTTGGTTTTCAGGTACACACCTGAGGGACATCAGAGCTTTCCCATTTGACTATGATGTTCCACTGGACTTTGATGATGCACTTCAACAGGTTGTAAACTGGGAACAAAAAACACCACCCCCACCTCCACCGCCCAAATTCAATGAGCTGACAGCAAGAGGAGGTTGGAAGTTTTATAGCATTGCTAAAAGCACAAAAGATGTAGAAAGTGAGTGATCTGCATTTTTTCAGTAAATAATACATTGTTTGGTCGTGTGGTAACTGTGGCTCAGGCTGTAGAGATGGTCACTAATAAGCAGTTTTCAGTTAGGAGGGTGAAACCTGGAGGTGGCTCAATACCACGGCAATACCAACATGTTCTCGTCCCACAGCGTCTGATAAAAATGCTTCCTATGGTGTCAAATTGTGGGGCTTTTTATGGCCTTTGAGGATTCATATAAAGTGCCTTTGTGGCTTCAGTAGGACGCTCCAGGAGTGACACCATCTGACACCACAGGAAAGACTTTATATACACACAACTCTCTGTGTCTCCTGTGGACAAATCCTGTGTCTTGTTGAAGTGTGGTTATATACATAAACATATAAAAATATTTCCTAAGCTATAATCACAGCCAACAAGTTGAGTAAAAACACACAGCTGCTGTGTTGAATAGCTTATTTCAGAGAAACTCAATCGATCATCAGCCTGCTGCCAGTGTTCGTCTTCTCTCGCTCCCCTGATCCTCAGGTGTGTATTTTAGGTCAGATCTGACTGATTATTCATTTATGTATATCAGGTTCAGATAGATTTTCTGCAGATCCTGTCCCATTTGTGTCATGAAGACCTTTAATACAGACACACGGGTCAGCACGTCTGCAAACAGAGTTGCATCATAAGTTCTTTGATTCAAACACAGGACTGAACCAGTCTCTGCAATGTCACTTTCTTCCTGCTGCAGATTCTGTTGAGGGGGATCTTTACATCACTATTGCACAGAAAATCCAGAGTGATCTGAAAGTCCAGACCTGGGGCTGCCAGAAGGACCGTGCCAAGTCGTACTGTGGAGGTGGACATACTGTCTACAACATTGACTCTATAAAGACCAAATTAGGCAACTGGAACCCTAAAAGTGATCATTCTAAATGGTGTGTGAGTACAGATCAAAACAAACCTTTGACCTGTATCGCTGATGTAAACAGAGCTGAGTCCCAGTCAGAGCGGCGTGGGGGGGCACTGTGCATGAAAGATGATCGTATAACAATGATATTCCAGAGCTTTATAAAAAGCACAGAGGGCTGTTCAGGTCCAGTAGAGATGGACTTTGAATGTGACTCGGACACTGAGGCTGAATGAAGCAGTAAATGAGATTCAGCCGTCGTGTTGGAGAAATGAAAGAAAATCCACCTGAAGTCAGTGGAAAAAAGAACTAACACCACGACACAGCAGCAAGTGCACAGACTTTAACTAACTGCTTCCATCAAATAAAGAAAAAAAGAAAAAACTATTTCGACTTTGCATTATTATCTAACATATTATGGCAATATTAGAGTAGAGAGACAGATATTATATTATTTCAGACTCAAAGGAAAAAGATCCATATATCACATACGTATCTGCTACTCACACACTTTTATTGCTAGAATACAAACTATGATGCAAATGCAGATGTTTCACATCCATTGTGTTGTAAAACACAAACACAGTCACATGAAGGATTTTGTGTGAAGGCAAATAAAGTACAAATTTCTCCTGTCTCCTCCTCTGTGGCTTCTTTGCTCTGCAGGTGTGTGAGTGTGTGTGTGTGTGTGTGAATTACTAATTTACTGTAGTGCTGTGTAGTGTAGTGTCCACACATGGGATGTGTAGGTTCCGTTGCCTTAGTGAATATTTAGCTATAGCACAATAATCTCCACCCCCCAATAAAAAACATTAAAAAAGATGATTTTTTTTTGTAATGGGTCCCATCTCTAATAAGAGCTGCAGAATAATGCACCTTAACAAGCAGGACATGAGCAGGTTCCTGCCACCATCAGCCCACACAAGCACCTGGGTCACATTGTACACACTGAGTAAACAGTGAGCAGAAGAACCTTTTGTGTTGATCAGACTCAGCCACTAAAACGGATGCTGTTGTGTTTCCTTCAAATCTGTTTCCTGCTGTAAAAAGCAGCAGCTCCTGACTGTGAGGGCACATAACACTACACACAAGGACATGTGAGACTTTGTTTGATAACTGACCTGAACACAGATGTTTCCTAAGTTTCTACAGTATCTTATTGCTCTAGTTTTATTCAAGCATCTGTCCACAAAGTTTACTATGGTTCTGAAGTTAGGATGACTGTGTTTCAGTAAGAAACAGTTTCCAACAAATTCCATGTTGTTCTGCGGATACTGAACCCTGTTCAAACCTCTGACCAGCAGGTGGAGGTGTTACCTGACAAAGAGCTGTAGTTAGGGTGTGATCAGGTTCAGGTGTGTTTGTGGACTCACCTGTGCTTCTGGACTTTCTGTTGAACAATTAGGTTTATTTGAACAACCAGTGATGCTGCAGCAGCTAAAGGTGAGATGAGTCCAGCTTCAATCCCCGCCTCCTCCAGTCTCATGTTGAAGTGTCCTTGAGTAAGACACTGAACCCCAACTTAGTTGCTCCCGGTGAGTGTTGGCCAGCTGCATAGCAGCTCCCCCATCAGTGTGTGATTGTGAGTGTGAATGGGTGAATAAGAAGCAGTGTAAAGCACTTTTAGTGCCAATAGGTAGAAAAGAGCTATATAAGTGCAGAACATTTACCATTTAACTGATGATCTATGTTTTACTGAGTGATATAAAGTTTGGAATAGGAATAGAAAGTCGAGGAATCAAGAGCATATCAAACAGGTATAAAGCAGCTAGAGTAGAATCAGATATTAGGTTGATTATTTGGCTGTAAAACTGCACGTTATGAAACAGGTTATTTTTGTTATTTTCTCCCCCACATTAAGTATATCAGTGAGCACTGGCTACAAAACAAAATCTCTTTTTTCAATTGCACTACAGTCTACAGCCTCCAATGTACAACATCAAAGTCTCCACATAGAATCACTGATATCTCCTTAATCAAATGGAAATTTCAAGTTCTTCTGAAACTTTCCTAATGGAAAGTTAAAGAAAAATGTACATGACATCAGACACTGATCCCTGATCCCTGTCCTCTGTCTGCTGCTGATGGGGACTCTCTGCTCACAGCTGCCACAGGGTCCTGCCTGATTTAGTACTGTGACTGTGCAGCACATCCAGCTTTTTCTAGCTTCCAGCTTTAGGTGAATTTAGTCTAACGTGTTCATAGCAGTTAGTGATTAACCAACAAGCTGGTTAATGATCACTTTTCTGCATGTTTCTGATCATTTAACGTGTGTTTTGGTCATTTCCTGAATGAGCAGTGATTTTGTCTGGTCGAGTTAAAGAGTAACTTTGACTTTACCTGAGCTGTCTGCTCCCTCTTTGCTGCAGACTGGGACACTTGGCTGAACTCTGTCCTCAGACTCAGAGAAGAAGCTGCTCCATAAGTTTATTTTCTTATTTGCTAATCTCAGTGGTGTCTTGAAGAATTCATATCCAGTGATTTCAGAACACAAATATTTATATTCTCGTGCTCTAGTTAACCTTTAACAACTAAATCCACACACTGTGTGGTCATTTCTTAATTTCCTATAATTGTCCCAGGTACAGAATCATTGTCTACCATTAATTTCTAGGCCAACTTGCAATGTGGCGACGTGCATTTTGTAAATTGACATAACTAATTACAAAAACACGAAACCCTCATTGTTCATTCTCTACACCAGCATGTGCCAGAGCACCTTTAAAAACCGTTTCATTTTAAAGTATGCTGAAGACGCAGTCAGTCTTCTACAGGGAAATGAAAATAGCCATGGCCTGGTCATTGACTGATTTTGCTAAACTAATCAAAAACCAAAGACACAGACATTGAGTTTAGAAAGAAGGCCAACACACCTGAGTCCACTATCATTAAGGGACAAGCTTATAAATATCTCAGGACTATTATTGATGCTACATTGAACTTTAAAGAACATTGTGAAGCTTTGTGCAGGAAGGGACACCAGCACTTGTTCTCTTTGTTGAAGTTGTCCTGTTTCCAAATTGATAGGACCAAGATGACTCTTATTTCTTGTGCTTTTATTGATTCTGTTTTAGCTTTTTCTCTCGTGTCACGTTTCGGAAACGTGCATGAAAAAAAATAAAAAAAACTCACTGGATCAGATCAATAAATGCTCGAGTCGGCTAATTGGGGAGTCACAGCCGAGTCTAGAATCGTTGTACAACAGACAGGTGCAGCTGCTGGCCAGCTTCATCTATAATGATGTCTCAGGAAGCAGACAACTTCTCTACTTTTAATTCTAGGCTTAAAACCTTTTTGTTGGGTTTTCTCTATACATCTTTATAGTCTTGACTTTATCATGTAAAGTGCCTTGAGATGACTTTGTTGTGAATTGGTGCTATATAAATAAAGTTGAATTGACTCCCATCCTTTCGCCAGTGAATATTTGTGTCTTCCCTCCCATCAGAGATTTAAAGCCCTGAGGTCTAACACTAAGCAGCACAGGAACAGTTCTGTTCCTACTGCGATTGCTCTTTTAAATAAGTCTTAGCTGAAGATTTGCACTTTCTGTATTGAGTATACATTTTTATTCTATTTATTTACATCAAACTTTTAACGAGTTTGATTTTATTGGCTTTTCTGTGAGTTTTTATTTGAATTCCAGTGGGCTTTGGGCTTTGAGCTTTGATTTTATATGCATTGTTGTATTTGCATCTACTTTATTTCTACCTTTTGTAAATATGATCAGTAAGCTTTGTGCTTGTCCACGTCTCTGTTTTTAATTGTTTCCCAGTATTTGTCTGGTTCCTCAAAGGTCTGTGTGTACTATGGTTGTTTTCTCATACTGCAAAACAAATTTACCCACAGGTATAAATAAAGTAATCTAACCCTCTTCTTTTCCTTCTTTTCTTTTGGGCTGTTCACTTTCAGGGGTCTCCACAGCGAGTCATGTGCCTCCATCTAACTCCTTCCTCTGCATCATCTTCTCTCAAGGCGGCTGTAACTCAGTAGGTTAGGCAGTTAGCCATGGACCACAGGGTCAGTGGTTTGATCCCACCTCCCGGCTACATGTCGAAGTCCCCTTGGGCAAGACGCTGTACCCCAAGTTGCGGTGACCCGGTGGGTCAGGTGAGCACCTTGCATGGCCATCGCTGTGTGAGTGTGTGTGAATCAACATTGTAAAGGGCTTTGGATAGAAGCACTATATAAGCGACTATTTACCATTTACCAACTAACTAAGTCTGATGTCCTCATTCCTGATCCTGTCAATCCTCGTCACTCCCAAAGAGAACCTCAACATCTTAAGCTCTGCCTCCTGTCTTTTCTTCAGTGCCACTGTCTCTAAGCCGAATAACATCTCTGGTCTCACAACATCTCTCCTTTCGTTCTCGCTGATACTCTTTTATCACACAACGCAACTGACACTTTTCTCCACCCGTTCCAACCTGCTTGCACTCATCTTGATTGTCTTCTCTAAAGTAACAGTTGTATTTGTCTGCAGGTCCAATTAAATTCACAAATTGTGGGAGTTTGAAATTTGTCCACAGAAACTGTGGTTACCATTCAGGGTAATGCAAACAAATATGGCCTTTTTCCCCACAACTAAGACTTGATATAAGACTGAAAACTAAAATTGAATTAAAAAATATAATAAGCTCTGTGATTGATTGATGAATCCTCGCCTTATCCCACTTTCTGTTTTCAGCAGAGGAGGGAGGAGACATCGTTGTTAGAATCATAGACAGTCCATCCTTCTTGATAATAAAAACCCTCTGATTCCGATGGAATGGTCTGATGCTGAGGTACTTTACAAACATCTAGAACTGCATCAACAGAACCGCTCATATGGGAATATGTAGTTTTTAGACAACAGCTTTGAGTCTCAAGTGATGTGAACCGTCCTTCTCACAGGGTCTGTTTCTGTCTTCCATTTACTCTTTGACCTCATCTGACTCATTTATTCTCTTTGTTAATTTAATTTTTGAATCTTGTCTCAGCGCTTTTGCACTAATCTTGATGCAAATCTGGCCTCACTCCTGAGTCCTGATACCTACAACTTCAGAGGGGTGATTTCCAAAGCAACAGGCACAAACACAGAGACTAATGCATCCAAGATAAACAAGACCTGCTGTTACAGATTTTATTTGTCTGCTACTGAAAATTTTTTAATATTGATATCTGTAAAAGGTAAATGGCCGCTTATATAGCACTTTTAATCAAAGCGCTTTACAATGTTACTTCTCATTCACACACACACTCCCACACCAATGGTGGTGGCTTCCATGCAAGGTGCTCACCAACTTGGGGTTCAGTGTTTTGCTCAATGACACTTCAACATGTAACCAGAAGGGACCGAGAATCAAACCACTAACCCTGTGGTCCATGGACCTGCCTTACCAGCTAAGCAACAGCCGCCCCTGTATGCATTAGTCCACCTATGACATTATGTCTTTGGTTAGAGACCTGAACAAAGCAGAGAAGAAACACAGTGGTCTGTAGTAAGTGACGTCAGCTGTTTGACCACTCAATTTTTCTTATTGTTGACCAGAAGAAACCTGTCAGTGGATCAGTGTGTGTCTGAATGATGTGTTTTTATTGGATTTTGGACAAGAACAAAGGTCTTGTTGGTTTTAGAAAATGACATCAGAGGTACGAATGAATACGTTTTGTTCTTGTTTGTAGTTTTTATTGAGAAACAGCTTGGAAATATATGGATGCAGGCAGGTGTCACAGTAAAATAAATACTTCACCCTCTCCAATGAATAATTAGCATGTACAATCATTACATTATTACGCAAGGTTGTCTTCGGCTGTTTCCAAGGTCAAGAATGAATTGTCAACATAAACAGTGGGGACTGAAATATGTTTTATGAGGCTAAAGACAACAAAGTGTTGGGTAACATACAAAATCTAAACTATGTATTCGACTCAAAATTCAAATCAAATACTGAAGCATTTTATTGAATTTGTCTGTTGCGTTCCACAGAAATCAGTTCTCAGATCTCAAGACAGAAAAAGGGTTTTTCCTAACTGATAAAGCCACATGGCCTTAAATTGATATTAGTACGGTGTTTTATGATTTTTTTTTTTTTTACACCGGTGAAAGAAAAACAACTCTGCAATGGTTTAACGGTGTCTCTGTGTCCTCTGTCTACAGGACAAGATTTTGTCAATGATGCAAACTGTGACTGGAGGATGCCATTTGTATTTCAATTTTTATTAATTAATGTGAGAGCTGTAACACAGCTCTCACACTTATGAGATCCTTTTCTTTATCTTTATTATTATTATTATTATTATTATTATTATAGTTCTACAGTTCTTTCTGGAACTGTCCAGATACAGAGAGAGTGCCGTCTTAAACTCCTATTAGAGCCCATTATAAAAGAGGTTCTGAAATTCTCCTCAAATCACAAACGGGGGGCTGTTTTAAAATCGCCACCACCCCTTCATTTTATGGAGTATCTTTAAATAAAGTACATCACTGTGTTCATTGAAGCCTTTTGCCGCTCACAGTTTTTGAATTTTTTCGATAAGACTAATACTTTTTCATATTTTGAGAATTTTGCGAGGCATAGTCTCAGTACTTTCCCAGCCTGCCTTTGCATTTGGCTCACATGACTCAGCAGGCGGGCAGCGGGCAGCAGTCATTGTCATGGTAACGGACACAGCTGCATGAGATCATGTGATCAGCCTCAGAGCTGTGTCCACACACTTTACCTGAGTTTTTCTCCCTCAACATACACAGTGAAGACAGACAGATGCTCCCTCACAGGCAGGAAACAGACTTTCAAAATAAAAGCCTTTCATATTATTTTATTCCCTTTTTAGCAATTAAATGCTAAAATGACTTTGTGGTCAAGTCTCCCTACAGTGGACACACACACAGACAGGAAACACAATTTCAAAATAAAAGCATTTCATCATACTTTTTACTATTTTTAGCATTTAAATGCTAAAATGAGTTTGTGGTAAAGTCTCCCAAAAGTGGACACACACAGATCCAGACACACAGTCAGGAAACACACTTTCAAATTAAAAGCTCTTTTCAACTTTTTTTTTAGTTTTTCAGTATTAAAATGGTCCTACATTTCTAAATAGTTAGTTCTTCCTATTTTCGCTACACTTTTTAGATCAACTTTTTACTTTGCTTCTTTCTTTATTTCTTTTAACTTTGAATCTTTACCTTCTCCTTAGATTCTTACTACTTCTTTTTACTTTAGTTATTTCAACTTGTTGCTTTTTTACTTCTTCCTTTTTTCTTTACATTTTTAATAGCAACTTTTTACTTGCTTCTTTGTTTCTTTTAATTTTGAATATTTACCTTTTCCTTTGTTTCTTACTACTTCTTTTAACCTTTGTTATTTCAACTTGTTACTTTTTTACTTCTTCCTTTTTTCTTTACACTTTTAATAGCAACTTTTTACTTTGCTTCTTTTTCTGTTTCTTTTCACTTTAAATATCAACTTTTTACTTATTTACTTCTATTGTTACTTTCTACTTTTTTCTTCTTTTCTGAATCCAACTTTTCCTGGGATTTTGTTTGTTTTTTCCTTTTATTATCATCTTCTTTCTTTCTCTTTTTGTTTGTATTTATCTTTCTTCGGCGTTTGCGGCATTTAACGTGCGAATGCCTTCGCTCTCTGCAGCTTCTGAGCGGTCGGCCCCTACCGGGCGACTTCACAGCTCTCCCACGTAATTTCCTCGGAAATTGCCTTTTCTAGTTTCACTTAACTCTTTCTAGAGCTTCTCTTCTTTCTAATGCATAAATCACTGATTATCTTTCTATCATAAATCAATAAACAAATATGCATGTTGAGCAATTGTTTTCACCTTATTATATTTTAATTATATCTAAAATATACCAGTCAAGTGTATTATGTGCAGATTTGACAGATTCTCTACTGTGTCAGTTACATTGTTTTCTAACAAATCTAGTTCTCAGCTTTACTGAGTTAGGGTTAGGGGTTAGTTTAATTAAAAGAAACAAAACATAAAATGTAGTTTATGAAAATAGAAGCTGAATGATGAGTGAAAACATGTGATAAACATCAGCCTTTGTGGATCCAGGAACATGCAGTCATAACAAGTCTAATATGACAGTAAACAGTCAGTGAAGCAAAACGCTCACTCTGTATTTGTACAACTCATTTTTTCTGCCTCTGTGTGGACAAATGAGAGCTGTAGTTTTTGGAAGGAAATGTTTGGAAAGTTGGAATATGTGGTACTTCTGGGGACAGGAGTGTTACTCAGCAAAGCTTAACTGTGTCCACACATCAGCTGCCAGTCTGCAGGTGTTAGCACTTTCTGTGTCTCTGTCTTTGGATGATTTAGATTTTAGTCTTTGCAAAGATGATGTGATGTGTTTAAACCTGTGCTTGGTTACTGCCTGTTGACTATAGTTTATAAAGTGATGATCTTCACTGCTCAGAAGCTGAACACACACATTTTTACTGCTGCTGGTTTATTCTAATCAGTTATTGATACTGTTCATCACTTTTCACTTTATACATCAGTCGCATCACAATAGAGTTTTTCGTCAATGCACAGGGAGGTGTTGAGATTGTGTCTGTATGGACATCACAGCAAAGACATTTGAACTGTGTTTAGTGCAGCACTGAAACAGCCCAGCAACCATCTGATGTAGGAGAGACATGCATGTGATGTCTATATCATGTTGGGGGATCCACGTCCCCTTTTCCTCTTGACTGGTGATGATTTTTAAATGTGTTTGGACGTCTAAAACAGTTTTAGTAGATGGTCAGTGTCTGTCCACGACATTAAACAGACCTCAGCAGGCCTCTAAAATTCTTTACATCAGGACAGCTCTTAATTTAGATGTTTAGAGACGTCCAGTATTTGAAATATCTGGTCGTCTTTTAGGACATATTTTGAAGGTTGTTGCATATTGGGAACAGACAGTTTGTTTGCGTGGACCAGTTCTTAATTTCTTTGTTTAGAATTTCTTTTGGATGTCTGCTGACCTCCAAATACCCAACATATTAGTCCTTGAAATATGTCCAAATACTAAACTTGTATCAGGTGTCCACATGCAGAATCACATCAGACATTTTTTTTTCCTTTTTAGAAAAGAAGCTTTATTCTCATCACTGAGCACATTTTCACTAAGATTTGTCATTTTACATGTAACCTCTCGCCTTGGTGAGAGCATTGCGCAGCCACAGGGGATCTAGGGGATCTAGCTCAAGCTCAAAAGTGTCTCACTCAAAGACAAACTTGGTGTGTGGGCTGGGATTTGATCCTGGAAACTTCTGTATCCGAGCCTGACCCTCTACCTATGGACCCACTGGAACAATGTACCTGTATCATATGCAACATCAGCTGGACATCAGGGGGACCTGCTAATGAGAAATGGACGTCACAAGTACATTTACTTTATGTCTCTGCTAAGTTAAATATGTGAACATCTAAAAAGACAATTTGATGGTTTGGATGTTCACAGATCTTCACTAAAATTTCAGTATAGAGACTTAAGAATAGGCCCCATTGATGTTAATACAGGAAGAGCTCTGGAAAACCAGTAAACATGGACACATGTGTCTGTGTGTGTGTCTGTCCTCACTTGAATGCTGCATTAGAAATCACTCACTGTAAATGTGATGTCAGTCTGTCCAAGTCATCCTGAAATGACCTTTGAAAGCTTGTGTCCCCTGGGAGTCTCAACGTAACATTCAGAAAACCTAAAAAGACGTTTGGCTCTGGTGACTCAGAGGTCTGACACAAACTTAACATAGACGCTCTTTGCACGTCTCCTTGTTTAGTGGGACGTTAAAAAGGAAATGTAATATTAAAATTTCATTGATTGTTGTTTCTGCTGCTCCAGTTTAAACTGTTGGACACTTAACACCTTGTCTTTGTTTCCATTTCATTTGCAAGAACTGATGCATAAAATTGACAGAATGTAGTGTTTTAATATTGTTTAAAGAACAGTTGGACATTTACTTAAGGTGGGGTCACTATGTAATGTGATAATTCTTACAAAAACTAAGTATCTTGTGATCAGTGAATGATGTACCAGTGAAGGTATATAAAGACTGGATTCCCCTTTTCCAAGACATCTTGCTACCTGCTTCTGAGAGTGAAACCTCCTCTGATCATCACAACAAGGTACAGTTTTAACTCTTGTAGTATTTTATGATGGATTCACTCAGTCCTGACACTTTAACTTGTCTTACTTTCTGGACACAGATGGCATCAGGTCTTCATCTCATCGTGGTCCTCTGTGTGACCATTGGTCTGTGGACTGGAGCAAATGTAATAATTTTTTTCTTTTTTCTTCTTCTTTCACAACAACATCAAAGTATAAAATAGTTTTTTGGATAAAGAATTGTCTAATGATGGTGCTACTCACTGCTTCAGCAGTGTTGGATTTTCATCTCTGACATTGTGTTGTTTCCATCCACAGGCTACATGTGTCAGAGTTGGAGGTTGGTGGTTCTTCCATTTATGGTGGTGAATGCTCAGGGTGTTAACAAGTTCTGGTTCTGGTTGCAGGACTGACTGTAGATTTTCATTTGCTTTACAACAGTCCTGTAAAAAATCCTTTGGATCATCATTGTGGAGGATTTTGTTTGTTGTTCTACTGGTATAAATTGTGTAGACAAAATAATAGAGACCTTTTAGTCCAACAAGTAACAGTAGGTTTAGTTTGGTGGACCTGCTAAACTGAGGTATAGGTTCAGTTATTTGGTCTGATCCAACAAGAAATATGGAAAATGTGATTTGGCATTTGAACTTTGTTTTAGTGATTTATTATTTATCTTTATTTTGACATGTTATAAACTAACAGATTGATAACTGTCCTTCAGAACCTTGGTCCAGGTTTGGCAATCGCCTTTACCAGTTCTACAACATTCCGATGGAATGGTCTGATGCTGAGGTAATTTTCTAACATCTAGAACTGCATCAAGAGAACAAGTCCTATGGGAATATGTAGTTTTTAGACAACAGCTTTGAGTCTCAAGTGATGTGAACAAAGTTTTTCATGTTGTCTCTTTTTCTTCCATAGTTTTACTCTTTGACCTCATCTAACTCATTTATTCTGTGTGTTAATTTTTTTTTCATTTTGAATCTTGTCTCAGCGCTTTTGCACTAATCTTGATGCAAATCTGGCCTCAATCCGGACTCCTGATGTGTACAACTTCATCAGGGGGTTGGTTGTCAGAGCAACAGGAAGAAACACAGAGACTTGGGTTGGAGGCACTGATGCATCCAAGGTAAACAAGATATGAGGAAGCAGAGCTGGAAGACTGGGTGCAGCTTTAAGATGCTGTCATAAATAAAATAACTGTAGTTTTCTTCTCTTTGCTTGTGAATGAAATGATAGAAAGAAGTAAATTGACCCTTAGGAAAAAAGGAAAACTGTCATTTTCTGATTTAACTGTATTTTCAATAGTCTCCATACAGACAATCACACTAACAATAAACTGTCTCTGCTCACATTTAGTGACTGTCAGTCTGCAGCCTGGATTAGTTTGTTTGTCTGTGCCGTAGACCTGTCCAAAAACTATTAAAACCCATCAGACAGACACACTGATCCACTGGGTAAAAGTTTTTTACTGGGTAAAAGTTTTTTACCCAGTGGATATATTTTACAGTGGTCTGTAGTAAGTGACGTCAGCTGTTTGACCACTCGATTTTTATTATTATTGACCAGATGTTTTCAATGAAGAAACCGGTCAGTGGATCAGTGTGTCTGACTGATGTTTTTTTTGGGGGGGGGGATTTTGGACAAAAACAAAGGTCTTGTTGGTTTTAATGTCTGTATGAACATTTTCTCTCAGGAGCGTGTGTGGCTGTGGAGTTCTGGTGCAAGGTTTACCTTCAGTAGATGGGGCCCAGGAGAGCCTAACAACTTAGGAGGACGTGAAAACTGCATGCACATAAACCTCAGAGGTACGAATGAATACTTTTTGTTCTTGTTTGCAGTTTTTAATGAGAAACGGCTTGGAAATATATGGATGCAGGCAGGTGTCACAGTAAAACAAATACTTCACCATCTCCAATGAATAATTAGCATGTATGATCATTACATTATTACCCAATGCTGTCTTCAGCTGTTTCCAAGGTCAAGAATGAACTGTCCAACATAAACAGTGTGAACACACTGAGGTAAAGGGTTTTTCCTAACTGATAAAGCCACGTGGCCTTAAATTGATATTAGTACTGTGTTTTATGATTTTTACACCAGTGGAGGAAAAACAACTCTGCAGTGGTTTAACTATGTCTCTGTGTCCTCTGTCTACAGGACAAGATTTTGTCAATGATGCAAACTGTGACCTGAGGATGCCATTTGTTTGTGCCAAAAGAAATCTCAACCTCTAGTACGCCAAACCCCACTGATGATGTCACTTCCACTAGGTTTTTTAGCCTCAATGACATCACTGATGGAAGACCTGTTGACAAATCAGATTTTCATTAACTTTCATTTAATTAATTTCACTTAATTCACTCTGGGATTTCTATCTGTGTTGAATGTAGTACTACACATCTCTCTGCCTGTCTTGAATCAATAAACATATATGCATAGCAAGCTGAGGAATCTTTCTTACCATAATACCTTTTATTTGAACAACAACAAATAGATCATATGCAGCTTTTGGCAGATTTACTAATATATCAATGTTTTTCTCTACCATATCTAGTTACAAAGAGCTTGTGTGTCAAGTAAACTTAAAACTTCTCCTGTGCTCTGGTTTTGTGGACGTTTATGCTCATATGCATATGAAGAGTGTGGGCTTATAATAATGAGGCAGCTCTGCATAATGTTTAAATTTACATTTATTCATTTAGCAAATGCTTTGATTCAAAGTGACTTAAAAGTGAGGTACAAGGCAGCAAATATCTCAGTCAAGGAGAAAACATCAAAGCAAAATCCAATTAGAAAAGTGTTTACATTTCATGAGGTGCAAGAAAGAGCAGAAAGGAAGATTTAAAAAAAAAAGTGCATAGGAAGGTGTGGAAGAGTTCTGTTTTCGGCAGTTTTTTAAATATTGTGAGTGAGTTTGCTGAGTGTGCAGAGTTTGGTAGCTCCTGCCACCATTATGGGATCATTAAACTGAAGAGTTTAAATATACATATAAAGCTTAGAATTTAGGACTGACAGTAGGGACTTTGAATGTTGGTACTATGACAGGGAAGGATAGAGAGTTTATTGTCATGATGCAGAGAAGGAAGGTGGACATACTGTGTGTCCAGGAGACCAGGTGGAAAGGTAGCAAGGCTAGAAGCTTAGGAGCAGGGTTCAAGTTGTTCTACGATGGGTCAGATAGGAAGAGAAATGGAGTAGGAGTTTTCCTGAAAGAGGAGTTTGTGAGGAATGTTCTAGAGGTGAAAAGAGCAACAGACAGGTTGATGAGTCTGAAGCTGGAAATTGAAGGTGTGATGTTCAATGTGGTTAGTGGTTATGAACCACAGGTAGGATGTCAGTAAGAAGAGAAGGAGAAATTCTGGAGTACGTTAAACACATAGATATAATTGTTGTGTTTGCTTAAAAACTATAACCTTAAACATGCAATTCTACATATATTTAAAGGTCCAGACCTGGTATAAGGCAACATAACACTCAGCAAACACCGCTTTTGTTACCAAATGACACAAAGAAATAAACCATAAGAACCAAGAAACCAAACAATCTCATTTGTAGCCACTGAACTCTAATGTGACCGCTGAATTTAATTCAGTTGAGCATTTAAATATGAGATTAATTTCATGTTACTTTTACTCTTAGTAACAAATCAACAAGTTATTGGCCCCCCACACTCACAAAGCACCTGCTGCAGGCCTGGATGATGCATGGGAACGTGGTTAAAAACAAGCAGAAATAACAGTTGGAGTACTCCGATGTAAACAGTCAGTGTCACGGTTTGACTGCTGACCCTCAACGCTGTAAAAGAACAGAGCTATTAACTGTCCACAGGAAATTCACGGCTAACTAGCTGCTGTGAGCAGCAAGAATCCGTCAAACCAGTGAGGTGAAGTCTGACTTTTTCCTTTATTACCAGTGGAGCTGCTTTCTGGATGTCTATGGTGTGTCCTCTGAAGCTGGCTACTCAGTTAGCATGTCCTGCTAATCCAAGCTACATCGGCTGCTTTAACGACGGGTCCTCTCCCAACACACATAAAAGCAGCCTCTTACTGTTCTGCAGACCGACAGGTTGTAGCAGGTACAACAACAGGAGTCCCAATCACCAGCAACACAGTACAAACCCTAGTTTTTTCCAACTTTCTGTTCCAATGTTTTCTTCAGCCAATCACCTACTCAAACACTGACACATAACCAAACTTAGTATTAGCATCTTTACAAGTCCATTTAACTGTCCCATTGAATAAATGTAATTTATGTTGTTAAAAACATATTGGATATATTATTAACTCAGCTGTAAAAATAGTTAATCTGAATCAGCTTTAGTGGCCAAGTGTCCTGAAGCAAACAATGGTAAGTAAAAGTTTGGAAACATGTACATTTTGCAATTTTTTATTTTTAAAGGTTATCTTTTAAAATTAATTAAAACATAACAGCAAACATTTAATTGACTTAAAAAAAAGCAAAAAAAGATAATAAAAATACATCTGTAGGCATTTCCAAACTTTTGAAACTGCAGCTATATAAATAAAGATTTTCATTGTTGTTATTAAAAAGGTCTATGGACTGAAAGCGTAAATTCTGTAATGTGGAGGTTTTGGAGCAATATCATGAAATGATACAGGTGGACACTCAACGTGTTTTGACATGAGTAAAAAGGAAACAAGCGTTAGAGTATAATCTCGTTGGTCCTAACAGCTGATGTTCTGCTGTGTTTCAGGAAGTCATGTGGAGTTTGGTCCTGACTGTCACTCGGCTCTGCTGCAGCTCCGAGGGCTCATTAACCTGTAGAGATGAGAACAACAGTAGAGTGGACTTTTGAGACATCACTGAACTTTTCTTGTAGTTCACCAATGAACCTAACAGCACATCTTTGGACAGTGGGAGCACTGGGAGAACGTGTAAATACCGCACAGACCGGGGACCTTCTAGCTGGGAGGCAGCAGTGCTAAGCTCTCCACCATCATGCGCACTTCGCCCTTCGCACTTCTTTCATTTAATATCTGAACTGGTCCTCAGACTTCTGCCATACAAGAGGGTGCACACCCACACAGCCATGTCTTGCTATAGTTGTGAAGACAAACACACATTTAATGCATTCTCTATCAACTGTGTGCCAATGGAAACAGAAGTGGATGTGCAGCAAACAGAACAGAGTATTTCTGTGAAATCATGTGACCCAAGGAGTCTCTCCTGCAGACATAAAACCTGAACATAAAGTGCAGTGAGGAGTCTGTGATTGGATTCTATGTCTGCAGGAATGACTCTTTAGGTTCCATGACTCCTCTGCATCTTTATGACTATCCTTCTATCCAATGTGATTAGACAATTATAAAACAAATATAAAAAGAAGCTTTATAGACAGACTTTTACAGCATTACAGTTGTAGAGTCTACACTGAAACTAAAAGACAGGGAAACTTTTCCCAAAGCCTCAGGGATGTGGTTGTGGGGGTGGGGTGGGGGATGCTTACAGGGCATTTCTCCTAAAGAGTGATTCTTTGAAATCACGTGACTCGGAGAGTCCACCTCTCCTGCAGATATAAACCCTCTGAGCACGGACTCCTCTCTGCATCCTTCTGCATCCCCAGCATCACTGAGGATCCTGAAACAACAACAGGTAAGAGCAGTTAAAATACTGTCCGATGTTCAGGCTACGAACCAGGAGTATTTCAGTGAATATACATTTACTTATTTGTTCATTTTTTTTCATTTTATGAAAAATGTTTTACACATCTTTAATAACATCTTTAATAAAATGGATCCTGTTGTGTTTCATTCAAATCTGTTTCCTGCTGTAAAAAGCAGCAGCTCCTGACTGTGAGGGCACATAACACTACACACACTACTCTCATTTCTGTTTCAATGGCTGAAACAGAAATGAGATGAGGATAAAATCTTCTTGGGCAGTTTGTGTAAAATCATGTGACCACAGAGAGTCAGTCCCTCCTGCTGATAAAACGCCTCCCAGCTGACTCCTCTGCTCTTTCTGCTTCACAGAGCTTCCTGAAAGCAACGACACAGGTAAGATCACTGAAACAAATCCAGTCAAATACTTTCAGATGTTAAGATCAGGATACACAGAAGCTAAATACGGCAGGTTGATATACCTTTTGTGAACTTTTGAAATTTGGGGACTGTTTAGGTGTTTAAGTGTTTGTGAGCTTGTCACAATGAACAAAAGTCTCAGCAAATTAGTATTTTTGTTTTTGTTTTTCAAGATTCAGCACTCGCCTGCCTTTAGAACCATATGAACTTTAGTGACATCCCATTCTTAATCCATAGGGTTTAATATGACGTCAGCCCACCCTTTGCAGCTATAACAGCTTCAACTCATAATAATATAAATTTACATAATTCACATAAGGAGACGTAAGCAGGCGATATCACTGATTGTTCAGTTTTCATCGTAATTAAAGCAATTAACCTCGAACCTTCTGTGATCTGTCTTTATTTCCTCAGTGTGCTTTTTAATCTAGGAACAACTTAGTTTTTTACTACACACGTTTGTTTGTTGTAAAGTACATTTGGATGCTGCAAACCTAAACCTCATGATCAGGGACAGATCTAGACCTTCGTATGCTCAAAAAGGGATGCAAATTAAGAAAATCAATGGTTTTAAACTCTAATTCATTTTAGGATACAATAAGTTCTCTAATAAAAATGTGTGTGTTTGGTTTAAAAGATGCTTAATTTATTACTTATGAATTTTATGTAGTCCTCCATTTTTACCAGCAAATGGTCAAAAACCTGTATGTAATAAACAGTTGGAGAAAAGTAATCTCCCTCTAATTATGTGATAATCTGTCTGGTTGCCATTGCTAAGAAATTTAAATGTGATTAAAAATTATATGAAAACACCTTATATGTACAATTTAATTGAATTTGAATGCCCAGCCAGCTGCAAGCTTTCTGTGTGGAGTTTGCATGTTCTCTGTTTGTGTGGGTTTCCTCCCATAGTCCAAAGACATCCATGTTAATTGGTGTCTCTAAAATGCCCATAGGTCTGAGTGTGAATGGTTGTCTGTATGTGTGTCTCTGTGTTGGCCCTGAGACAGACTGGAGACCTGTCCAGGTTGTACCTCACCTCTCTCCCTGTGACAGCTGAATAGGATAAGAGGTTACACAGTGAAGCATGGTGGTGGCAGCATGGTGTGGGGGTGTTTTTAACAGCAGGGACTGGGAGACTGGTCAGGGTTGAGAGAAAGCTGTAGTAAAGTACTAAGATGTCCTCAATGAAAAATTGTTCCACAGCACTCGGGACCTCAGACTGGGCCAAAGGTTCACCTTCCAACATGACAACACCCCTAAGCACACAGCCAAGACAACACAGGAGTGGCTGATTGACAAGTCTGTGAATTTCCTACAGAGGTCCAGCCAGAGCTCTGACTTAAACCCTATTGAACATCTCTGGAAAGATCTGAAAATGTCTGTCCCCCAATGGTCCCAATCCATCATGAGTTTGTGAGAATTTCTACAAAGAAGAATGGCAGAGAATCCCCCAATCCAGCATGTTGAGTCATACCCAAAAAGACTCAAAGCTGTACTTGCTGTTAAATAAGGAGTCTGAATTACACTGATGAATGTATAAAACCCAAGTCAAGGAAACGTTTTGCTGAACAAGGGAAATGAACAAATTACATTTTTATTAACGAAGACCTAAAACAGAGGAACTTTACAACTTTAATTTAGACTTCCCTTTAACAGGCTTCAGTTAAATCTTGTTTAAACTAAGTGACCCCAAATGATTTCACCACAGTAGATAAAGTGGCAATTTGTTGGTTCTAAAACGAGACACAATTCTGTGAAAACGATTGCTTCAAAATACATGTACAAAATCCTGTGAGTGGTTAGTTGTCAACCTGTGGCATCAACACAAACTGACCCCCGGATGTTAAGTTATTTTTATTCATTTGTTCCTCAGTTTATCATCTATCCAGTGTTGTTGT
The DNA here is from genome assembly GCF_033026475.1 of Channa argus. NCBI lineage: Eukaryota > Metazoa > Chordata > Actinopteri > Anabantiformes > Channidae > Channa > Channa argus. The sequence continues at coordinate 497,799 of NC_090214.1, read as the reverse complement.
ACTTTTGTACAGTTATGGAGACAGAATCTTCAGAGTCTTCACCTCTATTTTGAGTGTAATTGTCAACTAGAGAACAGTTACAAGATTAACTAATCATGTATTAAAAATCTGATACTTTGATTCCCCTAATAAAAGTTTTTTTTTCTCTCTCTCTAAAGACCAACAACAGTCTTGTCCTCAGTGTGTGCAGTGCTCTGTACCTGACATCACCATGACATTGTGGTGAGTAACAATGGCCTTATTATCTATGAAAGCAAAAAAAAAAAAAAAACACACATTATATGACAACCCATGAATATATTTATATTAAAAAAAGTTTTAACATGATCTTTTTTTTAATAAATGAGTGACGTATGGTCATTGAACCGTGATCTGTGAACAGTAAAGAACATCATTGAACTAAATATTGATTGGAATGATTAGTAATGAAGTTAATGATGAGAGATAAACAATGTTTTTTGGGACTTTTTGGTTTCTGACACTTTTGCATAATTAAGTGTCAAGGCTGTTCCTCAGAAACGAACATAACAGTAGGGTTAACATGCACATGGGATTTAAGGTTGTTTTTTTTTTTGTTTTTTTTTGTTCAAACTTTACATTTTTGCAAATATTGTCTTTAAAAATGTTATTTATGTGACATTCTTTTTTCTTTTTTTTTTTTTCAAACTTTACATTTTTGCAAATATTGTCTTTAAAAATGTTATTTATGTGACATTCTTTTTTTTTTTTTGTTCAAACTTTACATTTTTGCAAATATTGTCTTTAAAAATGTTATTTATGTGACATTCTTTTTTTTTTATAATTTGTTAACTTTTAATGTGTACGCACACACTACCAGTCCTATATTCTCACTCTGATCAAAATAGTGTCCCAAGTCAAATTCTTCCTGCTGAAAATTATTGGTAGAGAAATGTTGCCATCACAATAATGAGCACAAATTCTATATAGCAGAATAAATATGCAATGAGGGAGAGGCAGCAGATCTATTACATGCAGATCTATTTCAAGTGCTAAAAGTTCACTGATTTAAAAAAAATAAATAAATAAATAAAGGATAGTTAGTGGTAATGTAGTTTAGTATGAATTAAAAAAGGACAGAGGTTGCTCACCTGTTTGCATGACAAATTCTATGAGTATATAGTATATAAATTTAGTGTTTTACAATTTTTACTTTCCTTGATAATTTTAATACAAAAAGGCAAAAACACTGAAACACGTGTTGTAATTTTAAATGCATTTTAGGCAGGCAATTATAATGGTTTGAAAATCCTGATGGGACTGCATCTTAGAATTAGATTTTTATCCAAACAATAAGCAAAACTTTCTTAAATGAGAGACAACTACATGTAGTTTAGCATTTCCTGTTTTTCTGCATCACTTTGAGACAGGATGCTCTTAATTGTAGCAATGTTCTGTAGGTGGAAGGAGGCTGTTCTGGAGATTTGTATATATGTGAGGTAATCGACAAATCCTGGTCAGAAATAACTCCAAGGTTCCTTGCAGTAGTACTGGAGGCCAGACTTCTGCCATCTAGAGTAACAATATGGTTGGACATCATATTTCTGAGATTTTTGGGCCCAAATACTATGACTTAAGTTTTGTCTGAGTTTAGAAGTAAAAAATTGTGGGTCATCCAGGTCTTTATGTCTTGTAGGCTTGAAGCTTTATTAACTGATTATTTTCATCTGGTTCCATAGATAAATATAGCTGGGTATCATCAGCATAGCAATGGAAATTCAGTGTTTTCTAATAATGTTGCCTAAAGGACACAAATATAAACTAAAAAGTATTGATCCTAACACAGAGCCTTGTGGAACTCCTTAGCTAACTTTTGTGTGCATGGAGGATTCATCATTAACATGAATAAATGAACAAACACAATTTTAGAAGTTTCACTTAAATAAGAGATCTTTTGGGATAATGCAACATTGAATGGGGCCATATCACTGGTTCTATAGCTGTTGTACATCTATCTGTAATATTTGGGGGGAGGATCTGGTGAATTCTTTCTCTAATAGCTACAATTTTATTAATAAAGAAAGTCATGAAGTCATTGCTGCTCAGAGTTAAGGGAAAACTAGGCTCAACAGAACTATGGCTCCTAGTCAGCCTGGCTACAGTGCTGAACAGAAACCGGAGGTTGTTCTTGTTTTTTCTATTAATGATGAATAATATGCTGTTCTGGCATCATAGAGAACTTTGTACATTTTTGTACATTTTTAAACTGTTTTTCCAGGCCACTTCCTTACTAACTTTCGTGTTGCTTGTTTTAAGTTGCGTGTTTGAGACTATACCATGGAGATCACCTCTTCTGGTTTACTGCCATCTTTTTCTGAGAGGCAACACTATCGACTATTGAATGTAGTGAGGCTGGAGAATTGTCAACAAGATAATTAACTTGTGCAGCAGTAACATTAAGGTGGCTACTTTCCATTGTATTGACACATTTGTTCACAGCATTTACAGATAAACATCTACTGTAATTTTTTTCTAACTGCTGCATAGTCCATTATCATAAATTTGAATGTTATTAGAGAAATACTGTTAAATTATCAGTTTCAATGCCGTATGTAAGGACAAGGTCTCGGTTGTGACTAAAGCAGTGAGTACCAATAGGTAGAAAAGCGCTATATAAGTGCAAACCATTTACAAACCTCTGACCCTGTGGTCTGTGGACAGCTGTCTAACCAGCTGAGCTGCAGCCACCCATGACTACTTCTTTCTGTATGACAGGTTTAGAATAGCATTATTGCTATTCTTAAAAGTATTTGTTCTACATTTTGGCACGGAGGATCTTCAACCAGAAGGCACCAGCTTATATTCTGCAACATGTGGGTGGCTGTCTTTAGCCATGATTGACTATGCTTTCTTCAAAGCTTTGCTTTTGTATCGACCTCAAAGTTCATCAAGGTTAGTGGCAGCAATTTCACTGCCATGTTACTCTCAAGTGTAAGCACCACCTCAGCCTGGCCATAGGCGCAAATGGGAGAAGCAGGTGAAGGTTTCTTTTGAAAGTCAATGGTCACCTCTAAACTTTTTGACACTTGTTTAAAAATGAAAGTTTGTACCATTCACTAAAATCATCCACTGCTGGACCAAGATCACTATTGATGTCACTGCGAAGAGAACCATTAACTGAATAATCTGCAAACTTAATTATATATCTGCCCACAGGACACACCCCTGAGGGGAGCCAATGGGAGAGTAGAGGACTTTGGATAAAACCATATTGACACTTACTTTCTAAGATCTTCTTGTTAGAAAGTTATTCAACCAACAGATTAGGCTACAGGCAGTGTTAAAACTGCTACTGTTCCAGGTTTGTTGGTGATGTTACTGATTTGATATTTAATATCTTAAGTTAAAATAGCACATTGATGTACAAGAGTGACATAAATGACAATGACATTGAAGGGTAAACATTTGCACATAGTTAAAAACATGTATTGACCAACTCTCCTTTTTTCTACAGGATTTCTAACCAATACCAGGACACCATCTCAGAAAGTTTTGTGCTTCATTCAGGAGCTCCTGCTGTCTATCAGCTGAGACCGAAGAAAAAACACTTTGGAAATCTGACAATGATGACTGTTGGACAAAAAAATCAAAACAAAACAAACAAAACCATTTTACTTGTTGGGGAAACAGGAGCAGGAAAATCTACTCTGATCAACACTCTGGTGAATTACACCATGGGAGTTAAGTTTGAGGACAACATCTGGTTTGAGATTGTAGAGGATGAAAACAAAAGTCAGGCAGAAAGTCAGACATCAGATGTGATGGTATATGAGATCTTTGGTTTTGAAAATAAAACTGTTCCCTACTCTCTGACCATCATTGATACTCCTGGATATGGAGACACCAGAGGGCTCAATCTAGATTTCATTGTCAGTCAAAGATTATTTGACTTGTTTCGCTCACGAGAAGGAGTTCATGAAACTGATGCAGTGGGTCTGGTGATGAAGGCGAGTGAAAATCGAGTAAGCGACCGACTGAGATACATCTTCGACTCCGTGATGTCTCTGTTTGGAAAAGACCTAGAGGAGAAAATAATTATCCTCATCACACACTCCGATGGAATAACACCAGAAAATGCCCTTAAAGCTCTTGAAGCTGCAAACATTAAATGTGCCAAAAATGAGAAGAATCAACCTCTTCACTTTATGTTCAATAACCGTCAGAGCACACCGAGAACAGAGGACAATGGGTTTGGTTTAGAGAATGCATGGAGGGTAACCAAGAGAGGAATGGGCCAGTTCACAGATTTTCTAAAGAGATCTAGGGCTCAAAAGCTGGACAAAACATTTGAAGTGCTGCATTCGCGCATCAGAGTAACAGCCTGCATAAACAACCTGCAAGACAGGCTCAAGTTGATTGAACTAAAACAAAGACAGATCCAACAGACACAAGAAGCTCTGCAAAAACATGAACAAGAAATGAAGAACAACGCAAATTTTACTGTAGAAGTTGAGGAGGTCTACAAGGTTCGAGTAGAAATCAGTGGTGGGATGTGGGGGATGGTGTTTTTTAAAGGGGCTGTCTGCTGCATTGTCTGTGAGGAGAACTGTCACTATCCTGGATGTACAATGGCCAGGAGTCCTGAAGACTGTGAGATCATGAGAGGAGGCCGCTGTACTGTTTGTACAGGGAGGTGTCCTGTGTCAGTTCACGTAAAGGACACATGGAGGTATGTGACCAAGACAAAGACTTTCAAAAGAACTGAAAATGAAATGAAAGCCAAGTATGAAAAGAACAAGCTAGAAAGTAATAAGAAGTTGAGCCTCTTGGCAAATCTTCAAGAGGAGATGGAACACTTTGAAGCTGAGAAGTGTCTGTTGCTTGAAGAGTCGTATCAACATGTTGTCAGACTGGAGCAGATCGCCCTGAATGTCAGTTCACTGTCCACTCAAGTCCACTTGGACTTCCTGATTGAGAAGATGAAGCAGAAAGGAGACGGAGAAAAGGTCAAGAAGCTGCAGGACATAACAAGTCAAATGGATAAAGGAACCATGGAAGCACTGCAGTACATGTTTAGTAACTTTGGTAATAAAGTTAAAGCTTTAAAAACAGCAATGTTTAAATGAATTATGAAGACCTGAAAGATGTCGGACATCTACAGTACTACTCTACTACTCTAATTAGTAACTCAGTGGTATCATATAAAAATCAAAAAGTTGTTTAAGTTTGTATTTTTTGTTCTGATTTCTATGAACAGTTCATTATACTGATGTTAGTACTCACAATGTAAATATGTCCAACTTTCAGCATATTGATTGACTGAAGTCATTAAATCCAGTGCTTGTATTTCAGTTTTATTGTATTTCTCATGTACATGTGATGTATTCACTCTGGAAAGACTAGTTCAGATATTTCCCATGACACAGACCGTGTGGGAACATTTTCCTGGGACATGTTTGTAGTGAGTTCAATAGATAGATGTGTTATTCCTGGTGAAACCACATCCTGAATGATTTAGTTTTCTGTGAATCCTCAATAAAAAAAATCAGTTTGATCCATAAGCAAAGTAAAGTTAAGTTTGATATGACACGTTCAGGTTTCTTCACCACGTCATTCTCTATCATGCCTGTAGAAAGCCCTCTACAAAAATGCAAAGGGCTTGACCACTAATCCAGTCGAGGGTTTGTGGATCCCCTATCCCAGCTGTTTCTGAGTGAGAGCCAGGGTACACGGTACACTCTGTCCTTCTAATGAAAATACACAACAAAGATAAATGTTTGAGTAACACAATCTCCCATTTTATAAGATGTTTTTTTTCTCTGCTCTCTCTCTCTACATGTAATGAGCCACAACACATACGTGCACACATGCATCAGAGACACATTCCAGTATTTAAACAAATGGCACTAGACCTCTGAGTAAATGCACCTGGTTACTTTTCACCTCTGTTCATCTTGGACTTGGTTTTTATCTTGTTTCTTGGTCTCAGTAGAAAGCTTCATTCTTTCCATTGATGCCATTTGTAAACCTGTCTGGACTCTGGACTAAACTGCTTTTTACTGTAAAACCTGTGGCCATGTGAGTGTTTAGACTAGTAAATAGTGACACAGTGCCATAGTCTAACATAGAAATAATAGATTTTTATTACAGCTGCTGTACCACAAACAAAACTTCTCTTCTGCTGCTTATGCAAATGGCCACAGCCAGTCACTGTAATAAAGTAAAAAAAAATTAGCGTCTCCAGTGAGAGGCAGACAGAGATCAAACTGCACAAAGCCAGTGGCCAAAACAGAAGAATAAGAAGAGGAGGTGCTGATATCAAAGTTTTGGCCCATCCATTTATTTTAAACGGCAATGCCAAAACATTAGAACCACCTCTTAATATGTGTTACTATGCATATACATGCATGTTTGTCATGGGCAATGCAAAGTTTTGTTGGACGTCAGTGCCTCGGACTCTGGACTAGGGGCCTTTCTGTCCCATTGTGCCCAGAAACACAACCAGCTTCACCCCTGTGCTTTTTTCTGTCGTCGTCTCACCCCTGCAAAACGCAATTACAACATCAGAGACCGAGAACTGCTTGCGGTGAAGTGGCACCACTGACTGGAGGGAGCAGAACATGCTGACAAATGACAAAAATCTTGAATACCCTAAAATTGTGGAATGGTTGAACTCTCTACGGGCCCAGTGGGCACTATTTTTCCACTGCTCCAATTTCACCCTTTTCCATTGGCCAGGATAGTATATGTGAGAACAGTATGTGACGCACCTTAAAACAAGAAAAACCCAGATTGTATCTTACCACCATAAGTTTCCTAGCAATTACTTGCCAAAGTCCCTGCTTCCAAGGAGACTGCCAACATCCTCACTTACCATCAACTTCTTTCGCCTTCATGCCTTCCCCTGCTATCGCAGACTGCAGCTCCCAGTTCATGACCATTTTGCATACATCTTAGGGGTTACACTCAGTCCAATGGCCAAACTAAGTAACTCGGTCAGGATCTAGAGAGTGGACTGTGCCTTCATTGTTCCTGGGACCCTACCTCCTAGTCCAAGAATATGGTCTGGGCAGAATATGCATATGACTGACTTCTATGGGGCTGGTCATTATCCCTCTCTGTAAGAAGTTTAAACCACTATTCTATGAGCCAAAGCAGGTTTTGGCCTTCTTAAACTGACCTTTAGCTATGCTTAGAGAACGTATTATGTATTGCATAGCACTAAGGATCCACCCAGCCTTCCATGCTTCCTGTATAAAACTCCAAAATAACCATATTCAAAGAAGCTGTGCCTCAAAGTTATAAGCAGGTCAGGGTTTACATGAGATTTAACTCCATAGGAAAATGTGGAAGAGTTCTGTTTCCAGCAGGTTTTTAAATATTGGGAGTGAGTTTGCTGAGCATGCAAAGTTTGGTAGCTCGTTCCACCATCGTGGGATCATTGTGCTGAAGAGTTTTGCTTGGTGTCTTCTGTGTGGTGCTGACCACAGTGGACAGGAAGGGTTGTAGACCTGAATGAGGGACTTGACGTAAGCAGGAGCTGTTGAGGTGATCACCCTGTAGGCAAGAGACAGACCTTTGAACCTGATGCGAGCAGCTTCAGGAAGCCAGTGTAGAGATCTAAAGAGTGGTGTGACATGAGCCCTTTCTGGATGATTAAAAATGAGGCAAGCTTCTGCGTTTTGGATCATCTGCAAGGGTTTGATTGTGGATACCGGTAACCCCATCAACAAAATGTTGCAGTAATCAAGATGAGATATGACCAGCACCTGTACAATGAGTTGGGTTGTATATTCTGTAAGGGAGGGTCTGATCTTTCTGATGCCCTAGAGAACATGGTCTATAATGCTCCGATGTCTATCGATGATGAACCCCAGCTTCTGTCGACCTTAGTGGGGACAATCTCTGTAGATCTTAGAACTTAGAAATCACAGAGAATAAATCAGCAGACTCAAGAGAAATGACAGAAACTCAGCTACCTCTGTAATCAACAAACACATTTCAAACAGTCCTGACTTGTGGATTATATCTCCTGTCCTAGTTTGGTGCTTGTCTTACATTGCTGCGTATCAGCGGTTACTTTTCTGCCTGACCATCCAGTATGCAGTTTGGACAAACAAATCAATGTTTTCAGTTCTGTAAATCACTTTGTTCTTCCCCCTCATCCCTTTATATTCTAAGACATTTTGTATTGAAGTTTAATAACAGGAAACGTGAATTTATTTACCCTTTATTTATACAATGGAATTTGGCTGAGTATTACTTCTCTTTTGGTAACAACCTGTTAACAGTTTAGGGAACATTTTATAATCCAGCCTGTGATAGTCAGTGTTAGATTAGACATATATATATATATATATATATATATATATATATATATATATATATATATATATCCTCAGTGAAAACCCAGTCAAACAACTTGTCAAAAACATTAAAACTGCTCTCACGGTATTTCTGCACACACCCTCATCTAGCATTTATTTTGACAGCACTCCCTCAGACACACCTGCTGTCCTCACATTCTCCTCGATCTTGTCTCTGTCTTACCACAAGACAAAGCCAAATCAACACATACTCTGCATGACACATTATCAATAGCTGCACTTGTATAACATGTCATGTTTTCTCTAAGATGATCAGAGTTCACAGAAACTATAGGAACAAGATCAGCAGGACACAAAAACTATATTGTCATTTTCAAATTCACACCAATGCAAATGGGATTTAAAACATGCCCACAGGCATCATGTTGGTGACCCCTGTTCTACACCTAAATGGTTATTTTGTCATCTGAAAAATGACAGTGTATAAAGTGACTTAATGGCAGTTCTAGCATGACATTTATAGCAGCTTTGAGCCTTGATTACACTTCCTGACTTGGTAGGCACAAACTCATCACTGCCCCTTGCGACATGGAGCCCTTCCAGTTTAGGAAATTCCATTTGCTGAATTTCTGATTTGCAGCCCATTTCCTTTTAGTTTGTGCTTTTGAATTTGTACGTGCTTTGTCCTAAGGGGCCACCGTATGAACCTATTTAAAATTAATGAGGTGGCCAAAACATTAGAACCACCTCTTCTTATAATGCACTCTAGTATGACTCCATTACCCAGTTTGACCTGTAAGGGGCTAGTTTCTGTATTGGACCCAATAAAGGTTCTTGACACAATTCCTCAGAGTTAATTAATTTTATTAAGAAGGTTGTTGTTGGCGAGGTCAGATGTTAAGGTGGTCAAGCCCTCGGACTCGCTAGGTGGTGCTGATCTTCAGCCTATGGGGAAGGACAGACAGATGAGTGCTTTACACTGTCAAGTGGGAAATAGAGTTCAGAACAAAGGTAATACTAATGACATTGCATGGGGAGGAGAGCTGAGTCTGGAGTGGAAGAAAAGGTCCTATGGGGATGGGTTAAGTGGTGGTCCTGGCAGTGTGTGAGTGGTGCATTGCTGTTAGTGGTGGTCCTGGGAGTGTACGTGTGGGAAGCAGTCGTGGTGGGTCTCCAATCCCTGGTGCAAAACAAAACTCCAAAACCCCATGGTGACAATTTCCAACAGTATCCACAAATCCCATACAGTGAGCATGTGCACTAGGTTATCCTGAGGTCGACTGTGATCTCGGTACAATAATCAATAGTTCCTTATTAGTAACTAGAGTCTCACAGGCAGAAAGTTACACGGGGCCATAGGCTCCTATGCCTGGCAGGCATAGAACATAAGCAAGGCATGAATCTAAGCATGAGCATGGCAAGGAAAATGTTCTCTTTAGTGATGGCATGGAAACAGAGGTCCTAGGTGATCGCTTGGTTCCCTATGGGAATGTAGCATCATACAGAGTCCGTGGCGTAATGTCTCCAAGCCGATAACGGAGAGAGCCAATAGGGGCTGGCACTCACAAATACAGAGTAGCAGACAGAGGCAGGTCGATAAACGTAGCATGGTCTGAACCGTGGAAGGCAACGAAGAGTTTTCATGAACTGAGGAGGTTTATAAGCAAAGTGGTCAAACCAGGTAGTTATGCTGCTATAGGCTTAGACTGCTGGGGGACCCACCCCCACCCCCACTGAGCTCCTTTCCTCCTCTTGACCCTCTCTCCTCTCCTCTCACCCCACAATTGTCACCACTGTACGACATAACATTAACTGTGTGTTTTTTCCCGTAGTTGTCTTTGTCCTTCTCTGTCCCCCTCTCTCTGTCGCTTTCCAAACCCTCACAAACATTTTTGTAAATTCTGGATCATAAATATTTAGATTAATGTATCGTTGGGCCTAGTGCCATAGTTTTGTGTGTATTTAGTGTATTGTATCGTGTATCGTGTAAAAAGTACTTTCTACCACCATTTCTGTTTTGTAAATATTTTCACTCTCCACTGTTTTTGTTTTTCCCCCATAGGAAGTTAGATTTGGTAAATGTCTGTTTTTGCTTCATGTCGATGATGGCAGCACTTTTTTTGGGGAATACATCTTATTGTTTGTTGTTTTATAATTCTTCACTTTTGTATCACTTTTTCCCCCAATTGTAGTTATAAATTATACACTTAATTGCAACATTTGGAATCCAGAGCTTTGTTAGGGGCTGTGGAAGGAGCAGAATTCTTCTCTTATCTTGTATGTTACACTTCTACTTAGTGAACATCAGAGTCACTGTCCAGGATGAGACAACAAAGATCCATGAATGCATTAGGAAGATGCCCCCAAGCAATGACTTAGTGGCTTAGTGAATACCTCAGTCAGCAGAAACCAGAGAAGCAAGAGGATTAGGAGCGGGAACCATCATGGAAGGACAAACCCCTGCACACTGTGTACCACCATCTGATACAAGTGGCTGATATGGAAAAATGCCCTTTGAGACAATCCAGCGTATAACAGCAGAATGCAAGACACTAACAGGCAGGATGTACACGGAACGTCATAACCGAGCAAAACATCTGTGCCGAAAGTCAAAATGGGACACATCTCTGAAGGTGGTAGAATGACCGAGATAAGATCTTAGCATGAGCCATGGCAAGCAGTCATGTTTCTAACAGATAATGAGATGTGGGAGGGGAGATTCTTCTGAGGCAGTTTACATAAAACCATGTGACCAACAAATCAGTCCCTCCTCCTGATACAAAAACCTCTCAGCACTGCTCTTTCTCCCTCCTCAGCATTAAAGAGCTTATGAATCTAATAATGTACTTAAGATCACTCTGAAAGGGGAAAGTTCAAATGTTTTCACATGTAAAGACAGGATATATACAGACTGAACATACTCAGAAGGTAAGGACTCACGTGATATAACTTCATTCTTATGGTAAAGTTAAACTTTCTTTGACATTTCTTCCAAAGAACAATAGCACTCACATAGAGGACAAACACAAGTCCAATGACATGTTTACAATTTGGCCAAATTATGGTTTTTAATATTAGCTTATTACTGAACTATAAAACATAACTATATAATTTAACATAAATACAATTACACTTTTAAGATATTTTTTTAATGAAAGGTATTTTGGGATGTGAACTGTAACTTTTCACACAGAAAACTCACACACAGTCACTTTAAATATAATAATATTACCTATGATTTATGTTTAACGTCTATCCAAATCATTAGAGAAGTTTCCTATATATGTTTACTCAAGTCAAGTCAAGTGGCTTTTATTGTCATTTCTACTATACACAGTGGTTCACAGTACACAGTAGAAACGAGATAATGTTCCTCCAAGAACCAAGGTGCTACAAAACAACACAAGCTATGTAAAGTGCATCGAGTGCAACCTAGTGCAAACAGTGCAGACGAAAAACAGTACAGATAGACAGTGTAGACAGAAAACACAAGTAACACAGGACAGGACACAGAACCTAAGACAGTGCCGACCAGTAAACCTACTGTATACTAATTTACAGTACAGTACAGTCAAGTGTGCTAAAGGTGCAAAAAAAGCAGCATGTAAACAGTATAGTGCATTTGAATGTCCAGGATGTAAACAGTGCAATTGCAGTGGAATGTGCAAAAAACAGCAGGTAAACAGTGCAGTGCGGTAAGTGTAGAATAATAAAAATAAATAAATAAATAAGTGATGCTGAGATGAATTTAGATGAGTACTGAGTGATGAGAGTGTGTTGAGTTCGGGTTGTAGTGTGTGTAAGTTCCATTTCAGTTCTGTGTGTTGAGGAGCCTGATGGCTTGCGGGAAAAAACTGTTGCACAGTTTGGATGTAGCGGCCCGAATGCTTCAGAACCTCTTTCCTGATGGCAGGAGTGTGAAGAGTGTGTGTGATGGGTGTGTGGGGTCGTCCACAATGCTGTTGGCTTTGCAGATGCATCGTGTTGTGTAAATGTGCATAATAGAGGGGAGAGAGACTCCTATGATCTTCTCAGCTGTCCTCACTATCCTCTGTAGGGTCTTGCGATCCGCGACAGTGCAGTTCCCAAACCAGACAGTGATGCAGCTGCTCAGGATGCTCTCAATGGTCCCTCTGTAGAACATGGTCAGGATACTGATTTGGACTGTGATAAACAGATAATGCTGTCATTAATAAAAAAGAACTTGCATGTTAAAATAAAACACTACACTATCAGGGTCCAAAGTTGGTTTAACATGGCAAGAAACACATCATTTCAGTAATTATGTAAGACAGTGGAACTGTAATTTGGAATTTTATAACTTTTGTTCAACTAATATGAGTTACATTGGTTTTGGTATTTTTTCTCCCTTTTCATCCGTAGACATAAGGTCAGACACCTCTTATCCTGTTATCCTTACTTTGTGGAACTCTCTGTACCAGGCATCACCATGGAAAAGTCGTGAGTAACAATAACTCAGTTATCCTTTATAACAAAATGAGAAAAAAATCAGTGCGCATATGATAAACACATAGTATAAGAAAATTCATATACATATCAAACAGGTTTAATCATTTCAGCATACAGTTTCTTACGGTATTTTAGTAAGTTCAATTTAAGCTGCTTTAGTTATAATAAAATGGTGTCTTTGAAAATGTTTTATTCATTAAAATATTGTGAAATTGTTATTTTGTTTTAATTTTAATTTTGTACTGTAAATGCCATCAAACAAGAGAATGGGAACAATCTACACATTGTTTAAAAGCCATTTTTGATTAAAAGAGAAGACAACATGTGACATTTGGAAACTGAGGCATTTGTTTTTTAGAAAAAATGCACAGTTCACTACACAACATTCACACCTTTACTGATATTGAACTTGCTTTTTTGGTTCTAGTTTGGGGAGTACATGTCAATAATTGCCATTTAACTTCCCTCTGAGATTAAAATATCTCTCTTTTTCTAGTTTTAAAACTCTTCCAGATGACATCACTTGGAGGAACCTTCAGTTCTAATCATGTAGTGTCACAGAGGTTATATTCATGGTCAACCAGCTTTTCAAGAGCTCCTCTAGATGACATCATCTGAACTCCTAATGAGGGAAAAACATAGAAATATCTTAATATAGGGAGGCCAGAGCAAGTTTAAAAGCATTAATATACATTTACACCCTGAACTAAAGCAATAAAAAGTGGAAAACTAGTGAAGTTACCCTTTACACTTCTAACAAGTTTCTTTAAAATTGGACAATGGAAATGTCTAAAAAATTAAAGTAGCAATATTGTTCAACAATAACGTTCATAAATAACCTACAGCTAGAGCTTTAGATCCACATTAATGAAAAACTGAATATTTTTCAAATGCTGGTTTGCTGTCATACATAATCTAATCAACCAACAATAGCACCAAATGATTTTTTTAAGGTTTATAGTTATTTGGACCTGAAAAGAGACGAAAACAACAGAATAGCAGTTAAAGATTTTTTTTAACTACATGATACACTCAATGATAGGTAATGGTCGAGTTAGGTGACTGGAACCAGGAAGAGTGTTTTCTATCTCGGGACCTCCGGAAAGGGAGGCAGTAGAGGGGATACCAGGAGGTGTGTAGTACCATCTGCTTTACCTTTCTTGGAGCTGGAGGAGGAAGGCAAGTTTGGCTGCTAGTAACTCTTGCTGTCCAATGTCATAATTCAAAGTTGGTCAAAGTTGTCGGGAGAAACTCATACTAGGTGATTAGTGTTTGGTAAAAATGATGACTTCTTCAAGTAGTTCAAATGCAGATGAAACAATTAGCAGAGAGTATTTATATTTATTGTTAATCTTGTTCAGGCCTCAATAGTCAATACACGGGCAAAGACATCTATCTCTACCATGAAGAAAAACCTACACCTGCAAGACAGGAGGAGGGCCTAATAATGCCTGCCATCAGTGACTCATCCATATAACTTTGCATAGCCCTATGTTCAGGGGCTGATAAGAAGTAAAGCTTACAGCGAGGCAGCATGGTTCCCAGGAGAAGATCGATGGCACAATAATAGGGTCTGTGTGGAGGTGTGTGGAGGTGTGTGGTGGCCTTGGCTTTTTGAAGACCTCTTTGAGGTCCAGATAGACAGAGGGTACATTTGACAGGGATACTCTTCTAGAGATTCCTTTAACTAAGAGGCTTCACAGAGGCATAAGATGAACCAGAAATCCCCCAATTCAGGATTCTGCCTGTCTTCCAATCAATGTGGGGCTTGTTGCACTGAGAATCAAGTGTAACTGTGAAGAATGAATGACATGGAAGGTGGATTCTTCATGATGGTTTTCTACAGACCAGATCAGTTATAATGAGAAAAGGGTCCAGAAGATGACCATCTAGCACTTGGATAGAGAGGGGATGGAAAAGTGGAAAAAGACAGAGAGATTCTGGGACAGGCTTAGCATGGTGCTGGAGTATGAAAAGATGAGTTAGTACATTCAGACAAGGTCTTATGAAGTGTCCAGTCTATCCAGGTGTCAAGATTGATGAGACCATTGAGGTCCTCAGACAGGTCTCTAATGGCCAAATTGTCCTTAATAGGCCACAGTAAAACATATCATACAGGGCCAGCTCATTCCAGAGCTGTCACCAGATAAAGTATGGAAGTCTATAGCGTGATATAATATGGGCCTTTGCCTTGATTCCAGCTGGTGACGCCTCTCTCTCTGGTCTGGTTGGGTTAAAAAACTTGCTTTGGTTCTTTTAAGAATCTCCAGAAAGTTTTGTTCCCACTCCACTGTTCACAACAACTGGGCATGGACCAGTATCAGGGAGATGGTTTAGGTTACACAAGAAGAATTTAATCAAGAAGAAGACCCTGCAACCACTGGAGTCATCATTGTATTATCCAGGTGGAGCAGATTTGGGATCCAGAACAGAATGTGTAGTGGCTAGACTTGGTGCTGAAACAGATGAGAGAGATGGATGACTTAATTGGTGGGTTAACGATTAAATGTCAGATCTTGTCATCCTGGGAGAGTGCCCCCTCAAACTGAATTTCCAACTCTTTGTGTTCTTAGGTTCCATTTGTGGCCAGATTATATTGTAAGGTTTATCCTGTAGGCCTGAACAGAGATAAGTACAATAGAGTAGTAGTTAAAACATTTGAGGACATTATAAAGTCAATGACAGGTGATGGTCTGGTCAAGTGACAGGTACCAGGAACGGTGTATTTTGTCCTGAGACCTCTGGACATGCAGTTTTTCACTCTCAAGCACTGTACATATGAAATACTGGTAAGTATGGGGAGAACCATGTTGAGATATAATGACTGTTGGTTGGCTTAATTGTGGCAATAAAGGAGGAACACATCATACAGCTTGCAGGTAGAGGGATACTGGGTGATCCAGTGAAAGGAGGTAGTAGAGGGAATTGTCACCCAGAGGTGAGTAAGTGGAGGGATAGTCAACAGGAGCAAAAATGAAGCAGGTACGGTGCTGGTCTGAGGAAGAGGTGATAAGATAGGTAGGAAGATCGGAATGTCATGTGACCAGGCTGAGGAAACAAAGCGCATCAGCACTTGAATACCTAAATACCTAAAACAGGTCCCATTTAATTTTCCTAAAAGTTAAGTGTGCTAGTTCATTTCAAAATACGTATGCAACATGTTTGACTAAAGTTATCTTGTTGCTTTTGAAGATTTGAACATTAATCAGAAATATTAAACTAATGATGTACAAGAATGGAAAAATAAATATAGTTTAAATATAGTTTTCTCTTTCTTTGTTTTTAATAGGAACACCACAAAATATGGGAAAATCATCTCAAAAAGCAGTCTAATTACTTCAGGATCACCAGCTGTCTACCAGCTAAGACCAAACAAAGAAACGTTTGAATCTCTGACAAGACTGACAGTTGGTGAAAAAAATCTTAAAAATAAAAATAAAACCATTTTACTTGTGGGTGAAACAGGAACAGGAAAATCTACTCTTATCAACACTCTGGTGAATTACACCATGGGAGTGAAGTTTGAGGACAACATCTGGTTTGAGATCGTAGAGAGCGAGAGGAGAAGTCAGTCAGAAAGTCAGACATCAGATGTTGTGGTGTATGAGATCTTTGGTTTTGACGATAAAACTGTGCCTTTCTCTCTGACCATCATTGATACTCCTGGATATGGAGACACCAGAGGGATCGATCTAGATGTCATCGTCAGTCAAAGATTGTTTGATTTGTTTCGTTCAGAGAACGGAGTTCATGAAGTTGATGCAGTGGGTCTGGTTATGAAGGCGAGTGAGAATCGAGTAAGTGACCGACTGAGATACATCTTCGACTCGGTGATGTCTCTGTTTGGAAAAGACCTGGAGAAGAACATCGTAGCTCTGATCACACATTCAGATGGAGCAACACCAATCAATGTTCTAAAAGCTCTTGATGCCTCAAAGAAAAGACCTGGAGAAGAAAATCATTGTCCTCATCACACACTCCGATGGAGTTTCAGCTGAAAATGCCCTTGAAGCTCTTGAAGCTGCAACCCGTTCACTTTATGTTTAATAACAGTCAGAGCACAGAGAGAACAGAGGAATCTGAGTTATGTTTAAGGAATGCATGGAGACTAACAGAGGGAGGAATGGGCCAATTCACAAATTTCCTGAAGGGATCCAGAGTTCAGAATGAGTCAGAAAACTTTCTGAATGCACTGCATACACATCACAGAACAATGCAAAAGAAACATTCAATAATCTTCTTCTTACATATGCATTCAGATGATGATCATCACAAACATTAAACCTGCTCTCACATTATTTCTGCTCACACTCACAATCAAAAATTTTTTGGACAACGCCCATCACACACCTGCAGACACACCTCACATTCACTTTGTTTTAAGGTCATATGAGCACATACTGCACATGCCACGCTCATAATAGCAGTTCTTGTTTTCCCAAGTGATGTTTTCTCAATAAGATGAACAAAGGTCAGGTAAAGATGCAGAAGTTGCTGTACACCAAACGCACATTGACTAAATAAAACTTGTTTATATCCAGGAACTAACTCAACATGCACAGTGCTGTTTGTCTCTGCACAGATGTAACTGTAAACACAATGTACTCAGTGATTCCGTCATTATAGACCTGCCCAAGGTTTTAAAAACTAATTTATGAATCATTCTACAAAAACAGTAAAAGCTTTAATAAACTTTAATAAACCTTTTCAGTGAAAGTCAGGAATTGACTCTTGAAACTTGTTTACAGACAAACAAGATATTAAAATGTTCTACATCAGCATTTATAACTGTAGTTTTTCTCTTATTGAGTTATTAATAAAGTGAAATATCTGTATGAAACAACTAAGATGTGTTTAAAGTGTAAACTGTCAGCTTTAATTCAAAATATTAAATAAACTATTTCTAAATTACAACACTTTGTTATTTAGACCCCCAAAGATAGAAATAAACAATTATGGATTAAGTGTATCTGTCATACCGGGCAGGCAGTGACTGTAGTAAAGAACGAGAGAGAAGGTCAATCGTTTTCAGACATTTTTGTAAATTGACTGAGAGTAAAATGAGTCTATACTAAGAGAGAACAAAACTGTCAATGTGTAATCTATAGTAAGTAAGTAATAAGAGACACTGCAGATTTCTGGGGTTTTACATGTAGGAGCTTTACAAACAGACTGAGAAAGACATACTGATGTAAAGAGTTTCTGTGAAATCATGTGACCACAGAGAGTCCGTCCTACCCGCAGACTAAAAACCTCTGCACACTCATTATTTTCTGCTTATTTTCTGCTTCTTTGGCATCAGAGAGCTTCCAGATCCAACAACAGGTAAGATCACTTCGTAAGAGCATATGATAATGTTAATAATGAGAGAAGCCAAACATTCATTTCATCATTAAAAAGCAAATACACAGTTTACTGCTGTATGCATTTTGTATGTGTATTATATCAAAATGCTTTTTCAGAGATGCAGGGAATACAAAGTTGTTAGCTGGGGTGTCCTTTCTGAGCACCCTGGTAGTCACAAAAAATATGAGTATGTTTTAACTTTTACTTTACATTTACTGTACATGAGTGTAAATGATTGTATAAAGAAGTTTCCAGGGTCCCACTCACACTGTATAAGCATATGTCAGGTGGTGAACATGATTTTGTCTAAACTAATTTCATGCACTCACTGTACATGTAAAGTACTAAATAATACATTTAAATGTACTATATGGGTTAGTTTGTATCAGATTTTAATTGACAAAAATCAGTTTTCAGAGTCTGTTCCGTCTGGTAGAAATGAAAATACATGACTAAACATTGTATGTAATAATTACAGTATCACTGTATTATATTTCTTCATGGAAATGAAGTGTACAGTAGAAACACATGGTGAATTATGAAACACATGATATGCAACAGTAGTGGAATGGTCCTTTAATATCATAATCATTTTGTTTCAGATGTAGTTGTATTTTTGTAAATTAATGTAACAGGCTACTTAACCTTTCATTTATGTTTTACTTAAACAGCGACGAGGCTCCATCACACCTCTTCATCCTCACAGCTGCCTGGACCAAACTTCATCATGTGAGTAAAAACAAAAAAAAAATGCTGCGTATAGTCAAGTAAGTTATGAGGTATAAATACAGATATATAATACTACAAAATGTACTCTATACCTAAAGACAATAGTTTCTCTACCCTCAGAAAAACTACTGATGAACACACAGTATAAGGATCACAGTATAAAACACAGTTACAAAATACAAAATGCATTTTGTTCCCAACCTCATAAAGATAAAATAATACTGTATGGAAATAAAGTTAAAATTATGTTATTGACATGTTGATGTTAAAATGTGATCATGTATTTAAAAAAGTGGGAATGCATGTTTGTTTTTATTCTGAACCTGAAATTTTTTACATAAATGTTTGTTTTAATGCCATTTTAACTGTAAATTCAATGAAGAGTATATAAGAATGTTAACTGAGTGATGACTTAAGAAGACTGATGATTCAACATCAGAGTGCAGCTTTGAAACATGGTTTCCATCATGAGATCTATCATCAACAAAGATCAGTGAACCTGTTCCAGAAGCAGCCCAAACCACGAAACTACCTCCACTGTGCTTTTAATAATAGTTTGTTCTATGTAAATGTAAGTCACTTCCTGACCTCTGGCTGTAAGATCATATCATATATAAACAACCGGTTCCCTTCAAAGAGAATCAGTTATATTAATATTTTTTTTTTCCACTGTTCTCTACTCTCTGACTTTTTCAATAGGAGCAACAACACTTCACCAAAATATGAGGACATCATCTCCAAAAGTGTTCTGACCTGTTCAGGATCTCCTGCTGTCTACCAGCTGATGCCAAAGAAAGAGAAAATTGGAACTCTGACCTGAATGACTGTTGGAGAAAAAAATATAAACAAGATAAACAAAACCGTTTTACTTGTGGGTGAAACAGGATCAGGAAAATCTACACTCATCAACGCTCTGGTGAATTATGCCATGGGAGTGACGTTTGAGGACAACATCTGGTTTGAGATCGTAGAGAGAAGGGATGGAAGTCAGTCAGAAAGTCAGACATCAGATGTGGTGATGTACGAAATCTTTGGATTTGAAGATAAACCCCTGTTCTACTCTCTGACCATCATTGATACTCCTGGATATGGAGACACCAGAGGGATTGATCATGATCTCAAGATCAGTGAAAGAGTATTGGACTTGTTCAGCGAAAAGGACGGAATTCAAGAAATCAATGCAGTAGGTCTGGTGATTAAGGCGACTGAGAATCGACTGAGCGACCGACTGAGATACATCTTTGATTCAGTGATGTCTCTGTTTGGGAAAGACCTGGAGAAGAACATTGTGAGTCTGATCACACACTCAGATGGAATAGTATCTGAAAATGTTCTTCAAGCTCTTGAAGATTTAAACATTAAATGTGCCAAAAATGAGAAGAATCAACCCGTTTACTTTATGTTTAATAACTGCCAGAGCAAACAGAGAACAAAGGAAACCAAGGTTAGTATAAAGAATGCATGCAAAGTATCAATGGGGGGAATGGGTGAATTCAGAGCCTTCCTGGAAGGATGTGCACCCCAGAAGCTAATGACATCTAGAAAAGTGGTGAAAACACGCCATAGACTGGCAGCCGGCATCCGAAACCTGCAAGAAAGAATCAGTTTGATTGAACAAAAACAGACCGAGATCCAACAGAATCAAGAAGCTCTGAAGAAATATGAAGAAGAGATGAAGAACAATGAGACGTTTTCTATAGAAGTCAATGAGATCTACAAAAAGAAAGAACAGATTGTTAGTGGAATGTGGTGGAAGGTGTTTTATGACGCAGCCGTCTGCTGTACCGTCTGTGAAGAAAACTGTCACTATCCTGGCTGTACAATGGCCTGGTATCCCAGAGACTGTAAGATAATGAGAAAAGGCCGCTGCACTGTCTGTACCAACAAGTGTCCTGTATCCGCTCATGTGAAAGAAAACTGGTCCTATGTGACCAAGACCAGGAAAGTTCAGAAGACCCTGCAGGAAATGAAAGAGAAGTATGAAAAGAACAAGTCAGAGAGTGGAATGAAGGGAACTCTTCTGGAAAATCTAGAAAAGCAAATGAAAGGCCTGGCAGCAGAGAAGGATCAGCTGCTGGAAGAGTCATATCAACTTGTTGTTAAACTGGAGCAGATCGCCCTGAATGTGAATTCTCTGTCCATTCATGACCACCTGGACTTCCTGATTGAGAAAATAAAGGAGAAAGGAGACATAGAGAAGGTCCAGAACCTGGAGAAGGTGAGAAGTGGAGTGGATGAAGAAACCAGAGCAAAGCTGCAGCACACGTATGTTAAACTGAAAGAAAATGTAAAAAAATAAAAATAGAAGTAGAAAAAAGTCATAGTGATCATAATCCAGTTTTTAATGTTTTCACACTGGTATTAATTACTGTACATTTTCTGATTGTTGTGTGCTTTGTCCTATGACAATGAATTCATTATCAGTTAATCATTGAAAGCAAATTAACAACTTTCTGGTCTATAGGGTTAAATAAGGTTTATTGGATATTATATAGAAAAAAGACTGATGGTAACTGTTGTTGTACCAATTATTTATCAATCATCACTCAATCATCATAAAGTCTCTGACTCTCACTATTCAGCATGTTTTTCTGCTCCAGTCATCAGATAAAAACATATTAGAGCATTTGCACTGACTTCAGTAACAATCTACAGTGGAGGTGCTGTAGAAGTTGCAGTCAGCTGCACTTGGTGCAGAATGAATCCTGCAGCTCAGCTAGTCTCTATCAGTCCACACTGTCCTGTGTCCATGTGTCGACAGGAAGTGGGAGCGGCTCCCAGCTGAGCTCTGACATGGTGGGAGGACGCCCCCTGGTGCTTAATGCTCACTACAACAGTTAGTGACAACAGTCTCTTCCGATCACTGACTGTGGATCAGAACTGGTTCTTTGTGGTAATGTTTTCAGTGGATCCAGGCTGTGATTGGTTGAATTGCTCTCATGTTGCCTCAATCTCAGTAAAAAGGCTTCACTGTGTTTCTATTTGTTAATTAAACTTTATTCTGACATTGATTCAGCAGAATGAACTGTAGTATAATAAGTTTGAATGTCTTTAATAAAAGTCTGATACTTTTCATGATGCATAACATTTTTAACCTGAATAAATCAAGTTTCTGTCTTTGATACAAAGAGCTCTGAGTGTCTGTTACTGCTTTATGTTGAAGTACTGATCATTTCCAACATCGTTTAGTAAATTAATAGATTTATACCTAAACATACAGACTGTTTACAGCCTTAAGGTGTGTTTGCAGCGGATCAACCTCCACTAATAACAATTGGAAGCTTGTATGATGCTAAAACGATAAACCCCTCTACTGCTTAAAGGCTTAATAAACAATGACTTTGATGGTTTTAACAATTGATCAGAGATTCTCTCAACTAGATTTTAGAAGTTGGACAATCAGTGGACGTTTGTGTGACTATGGTGTTATTAAAGCATTTTATAGTTGTGTATTTGTTGTGTTTAGAGCAGCTGGTTAAAGTAAGATCAAGGGTTTGTGGAACACAGAAAAATGTCATTTAACACAAAACATGTCTTTTAAAAAAACGTGACTTTTAAACACATCCACAATCTCTTTGTAACCCTATTTACAGTTTCATTCATTTAAAAATTATGTTGCATTGCAACATAATAATTAAGTCATTATGTTCACTACAAATACATAATTATATTTGCAGTTTGGTTGTATAGAAATGTATTTTTTAGGAAACAAGGTTGAAAGGAAAGGAAGTGATTGTGTCATGGTCCCAGCACACTTCCTCCATTCGGACTTTTATTTTGTGGCCCCTTCTCCCCACTTCCTGTGCCTAGTTCCCTTCCTCAGCTTTACCTTCGTCATCCCTCATTGTTTGCACCTGTTCCCCTCACTTTTTAAGTCCAGTCTTCCCCACAATTCTCTGCCAGATCCTTGTTGTCTAACCTCCAGTGAACATGCTGAACTTTTAGCAACCCTGACTCCTGTGAGCTTATCTTTGTGTTCTGGACTATGTGCATCAGCAACCTTTGGTCTGATTTTTGGTGTATTTTTCACCCTGTCTCCTAGTTGTTTCTTCTGTGTGCTTCCTAGTAGCCCTTGTTCTTTTGTTATGTCTGAAGTTTTGTGTAGTTGATTATTCCTGCCCCTGCGTTTCTGTTGCTTACATCTTTTAGTTCTTTTGTTAATGTTAAACCTTTTTGCTTTGGTTTGTGTATTTTAGTTTCCTATGTGAACCTTGGAGATTCTGTTCAGTGTTGCTTGGTCTTTTGTGTTTAATTTGTTACATTAGTGTTTTCTAATGTAACATAGTGTGCAGTGTTTTCACCCACCCCACTTTTGTAGTTGTGTTTCCTGCTCCACGTCTCTTAAGTAGTTTTTTCCCTGTGTGTTCATTTTAGACTTTGTTTTTTTCATGCATTGGCCTTATTTGTCACTGAGCCGTTGTTGTTTATTTTGGTAAATTCTGATCCCCTTTAGTTGTCGACGTTAGTTCGGTTGTCGTCTTATCTTTTAAGTTAACTCCCCTCATGTTCTGGTCCTGTGGATTGTTTGTCTTAGTATTGTGTGTGATGTTAACACTTACCTATATTAGACCTACTTATATTATTACTTATATTAGAAATACACCTGGTGTATTTATATTAGAAATGAGACAAACCATTGTTGTCTCAGTTATTCTGTCTTTTGTACTTCTTTTGTTTGTCTAAGTACGTGCTCACTTCTTCATCTTACAGGAAACAAAAGTTAGGCATGAAGTGAATGAGGAAAAAGCAGGTGTGTTGTAAGACAACGCCTGTAGTTCTGATTAATTACATCTAATTAATTTTCTATTATTGACGGTAGTTTATACTAGAGTCTGGTCCACCACCTAATATGTGAGTGTGGGAACTCAAATTTGAAAAAGAATTTACTGGTGTGAGAGCTGTAAGACTGTGGTGGGGTTTGCTGTAGGTGTGACAGAGGAGTTCAAGGTGGAGGTGGGTCTGCATCAAGGATCAGCTCTGAGCCCCTTCTTGTTTGCTGACAGATGAGGTTAGTGGAGAAAAGTGTCAGGTGTGTTGTGTGATAAAGGAGTATCAGCGAGAATGAAAGGAAAGGTGCTCAAGACGGTGGTGAGACCAGAGATGTTGTTCGGCTTAGAGACAGTGGCACTGAAGAAAAGACAGGAGGCAGAGTTGGAGGTAGCAGAGCTTAAGATGTTGAGGTTCTCTTTGGGACTGACAAAGATGGACAGGATGGACACCTGGGTGCCTCTCTTTGACACACATGTATTCTGTCTTGACAACAGACAAATACCAGGAAACAATTAAAAACAGAGACGTGGACAAGCACTCACGAAGCTTATTGATCATTTTTGCAAAGGTAGGAATAAAGTAGATGCAAATACATCAATAAAAAATTGAAAGGCCAATAAAAACTTATAAAAAAGTAGAGAGGGTGTCTGCTTCCCAAGTTATCATTACAGACGAAGCTAGCCAGCAGCTGCACCTGTCTGTTGTACAGCGATTCTAGACTCGGCTGTGACTCCCCAATTAGCCGACTCGACCGTTTATTGATCTAATCCAGTGAGTTTTTTCATTCAGAGGCACGTTTCTGAAATATGACATGAGAAAAAGCTAAACAGATTTGATAAAAGCATCATCGTGGTCCTATCGATTTGCAAACAGAACACGTGCTGGTGTCCCTTCCTGCACAAAGCTTCACAATGTTCTTTAAAGTTCAATGTAGCATTAATAATAGTCCTGAGGTATGTATAAGCTTGTCCCTTAATGATAGTGGACTCAGGTGTGTTGGCCTTCTTTTTAAACTCTTTGGTTCTTGATTAGTTTAGCAAAAATATTCAATGACCAGGCCATTGCTATTTTCATTTCCCTGTAGAAGACTGACTCGTGATCAGCATACTTTTAAAATGAAACTTTTAGTTTAACTTTAGTTTTTAAAGGTGCTCTGACACAGGCTGGTGTAGAGAATGAACAACGAGGGTGAAAGCACACAGACGTTGCAGTGCGTAAATCAACGTGTTTTTCAATTTACAAAATGCACATCGCCATATTGCAAGTTGGGCTAGAAATTAATGGTAGACAATGATTCTGTACCTGGGACAATTATGGGAAATAAAGAAATGACCTTACAATGCGTGTATTTAGTTGTTAAAGGTTAACTAGAGTACGAGAATATAAATATTTGTGTCACTGGATATGAATTCTTTAAGACACCACTGAGATTAGCAAATAAGAAAATAACTTATGGAGCAGCTTCTTCTCCGAGTCTGAGGACAGAGTTCAGCCAAGTGTCCCATTCTGCAGCAAAGAGGGAGCAGACAGCTCAGGTAAAGTCAAAGTTACCACAACAAGCTTTTTGGTTAATCACTAACTGCTATGAACACGTTAGAATACATTCACTTAAAGCTGGAAGTTAGAAAAAGCTGGATGTGCTGCACAGTCACATCCAGCTTTTTTAAATCAGGCAGGACCCTGTGGCAGCTGTGAGCAGAGAGTCCCCATCAGCAGCAGATAGAGGTCAGGGATCAGTGACTTATGTCATCTCCATTCTTCTTTAACTTTACATTAGGAAAGTTTCAGAAGAACTTAAAATTTCCATTTGATTAAGGAGATATCAGTGATTCTATGTGGAGACTTTGATGTTGTAGATTGGAGGCTGTATTGTTGTTGTGTGATGTTAACACTTTCTTGCATAGTTATCGTTTGTTCTACAACATTTAAGTATCAGCATGTATTGTTTTATGTGTCTGATTTACACTAATACTCTTTGAAGGAGAAATCAGAAAATGTTACCCTGTTTAGTAGAAACACAGTAAGACCAACGTCAATAAAAGAAAATTTATTAGATGTAATTAATTACAGCTACAGGCGTTGTCTTACAACACACCTGCTTTTTCCTCATTCACTTCATACCTAACTTTGGTGTCACGTAAGACGAAGAAGTGAGCACGTACGGCACGGGCTTAATGAGAATATGTTCACATGCAAACTAAAGGACATTTTGCAATTACATTGACACTAAATATATGAATAAAATGATACCAGACAGCGTATTTCTGTCCGCCAAAATATCTGATCTTGTACAATGTCCCATTTGTATGACTGCAGCATTATTAAAGTATTTTATGGTTGTGATTAGGTTACAGCAGCTGGTTACAGTCAGAGGAAGATGGAGGGCTGGTGTAATACAGGAAATTGTAACATGATTTTAAAATTCTTTTTGTTTTTAAGTGTATTCATGGTCTCGGCCCACAGTATCTGTCTGACCTCCACCTGCCGGACACTCCATCACAGTCAGCAGATCACTCACTTTTATTCGTCCTTAAGACAAAAAGGAAGCGTTGAGGCGACCATGCATTTTAAGTTGCTGCCCCAAAATATCAGATATCAATGATTCTATGTGGAGACTTTGATGTTGTAGATTGGAGGCTGTAGTGCAATTGAAAAAAGAGATTTTGTTTTGTAGCCAGTGCTCACTAATATACTTAATGTGGGGGAGAAAATAACAGAAATAACCTGTTTCATAACGTGCAGTTTTACAGCCAAATAATTAACCTAATATTTGATTCTACTCTAGCTGCTTTATACCTGTTTGTTATGCTCTTGGTTCCTCGACTTTCTATTCCTATTCCAAACTTTGTCACTCGGTAAAACAGAAAATCAGTTAAATGGTAAATGTACTGCACTTAAATAGCACTTTTCTACCTATTGGCACTAAAAGCCCTTTACACTGCTTCTTATTCAACCATTCACTCACACACTGATGGGACAGCTGCTATGTAGCTAGCCATAGCTCACCGGGAGCAACTAAGTTGGGGTTCAGTGTCTTGCTCAAAGACACTTCACCAACTGTGGGATGGTTGGTGTGATGGAAATAAAAGTCTGGTTAAATGATTACATTTTACTCTTAGCAATTTACCTATTTATAATGGCAACTTTTACTCACTGTACTTTTGAAGGAGGTTTAAAATGTTCTTCAAACTTTGTCTCATATCCATGTTTTGTCTTGAAGTGTTTGCAGAACTGCTCCAAGGTCAGTTATTGTCTAACTGCAGACCATCCCAGAGAACTGAACACAGCGGCTCCTATGGTGACAGCCACCAGAACTAAAAATTAAAATTGGTAAGCACGGATACCGGGTGAGTTGTAAAGAAGTAAATTTCTAAATTTATTCTGTTTAGCTCAAATTGTTATTCTTATAATTGTATATTTATCTGTATAAAACAAGACATCTGTATGTGACTTGGGTCCCACAAACAGATTTTGAAATATTTTTTTCATCATTTACAGAATAAAAAGACACTAATAGACATAAAATAACAAGAAGATGAATCAATAGTCAAAGAAATCACTAGTTTAGCTCTTATTTGCTTTTAATTTCAGTTGTGGTTACAAACGCCTTTGACAGACTAACAGCAAAACAATCAGTGAACAAATCAAGTTAATGTACTGAATATAGACCACACTATACACAATAATACAGAAGTGTATTTTCCTTAATAAACAGTATGACAATCAAAACCAATCCAGACATCCATGAGATTCAATTGTACACTTTGTAGACAGAAACACATCTTGACATTAGGTTAAATTTGATTATAGAAAGAAATATCATCTGGGAAACATCAGTTGAGTGTCAAAGAAATGTCCAGGGAAAAACAAAAAAGACACATTTTTTAAAAAATAATTACATATACAATTCAACATTTTTCACCTTGTAGCGACTGGTACGTGACTTGCAATCAGCCAATCACAACACCTGGATTTTTCCCGCGCAGTGTGAACAGTTTATCGTTTAGCTAGTTAAGTCCACAGGATCCTGGAGACACGTGTGGAGGTGTCAGTACCGGTGAATATTGTGTATTTTCAGAACATAATAGGAGCGCCGGCTTTGCGACCGGACTCAATGACTTCATTGACTGCTGACTCACTGAAACATCTTAAACATCTTCAGAAATGCAACATTTTCCAAATGAAATCTCAGCTAACATCAATGAAATACAAAAGTTTAATTAAAAAAACAAAACATAAAACGTAGAGGCTGAATGATGAGTGAAAGTGTTGATCTTCCTCACAGGGAAGTGTTCTTTAAATCCACTCTTCGTGTCCCTGATAAACATCAGCCTTTGTGGATCCAGGAACATTCAGTCATAACAAGTCTAATATGACAGCAAACAGTCAGTGAAGCAAAACGCTCACTCTGTATTTGTATAACTCATTTTTCTGCCTCTGTGTGGACAAATGGAAGCTGTAGTTTTTGGAAGGAAATGTTTGGAAAGTTGGAATATGTGGTACTTGTGGGGACAGGAGTGTTACTCAGCAAAGCTTAACTGTGTCCACACATCAGCTGCCAGTCTGCAGGTGTTAGCACTTTCTGTGTCTCTGTCTTTGGATGATTTAGATTTTAGATAGATCTTAGATCTTTGCAAAGATGATGTGATGTGTTTAAACCTGTGCTTGGTTACTGCCTGTTGACTATAGTTTATAAAGTGATGATCTTCACTGCTCAGAAGCTGAACACACACATTTTTACTGCTGCTGTTTTATTCTAATCAGTTATTGATACTGTTCATCACTTTTCAGTTTATACATCAGTCGCATCACAATAGTTTTTCATCAATGCACAGGGAGGTGTTGAGATTGTGTCTGTATGGACATCACAGCAAAGACATTTGAACTGTGTTTAGTGCATCACTGAAACAGCCCAGCAACCATCTGATGTAGGAGAGACATGCATGTGATGTCTATATCATATTGGGGGATCCACGTCCCCTTTTCCTCTTCAGGGTATGACTGGTGATGATTTTAAATGTGTTTGGACGTCTAAAACAGTTTTAGTAGATGGTGAGTGTCTGTCCACGACATTAAACAGTCCTCAGCACGCCTCTAAAATAGGTGTCCTTTCTTTACATCAGGACAGCTCTTAATTTAGATGTTTAGAGACGTCCAGTATTTGAAATATCTGGTTGTCTTTTAGGACATATTGTGAAGGTTGTTGCATATCGGGAATAGACAGTTTGTTTGCGTGGATCAGTTCTTAATTTCTTTGTTTAGAATTTCTTTTGGATGTTCACTGACCTCCAAATACCCAACATATTAGTCCTTGAAATATGTCCAAATACTAAACTTGTATCAGGTGACCACATGCAGAATCACATCAGACATTTTTTTTTTTCCTTTTTAGAAAAGAAGCTTTATTCTCATCACTGAGCACATTTTCACTAAGATTTGTCATTTTACATGTAACCTCTCGCCTTGGTGAGAGCATTGCGCAGCCACAGGGGATCTAGGGGATCTAGCTCAAGCTCAAAAGTGTCTCGCTCAAAGACAAACTTGGTGTGTGGGCTGGGAGTTGATCCTGGAAACTTCTGTATCCGAGCCTGACCCTCTACCTATGGACCCACTGGAACAATGTACCTGTATCATATGCAACATCAGCTGGACATCAGGGGGACCTGGACCAGCTGATGAGAAATGGACGTAAAGTAAATTTACTTTATGTCTCTGCTAAGTTAAATATGTGAACATCTAAAAAGACAATTTGATGGTTTGGATGTTCACAGATCATCACTAAAGTTTCAGTATAGAGACTTAAGAATAGGGCCCATTGAGGTTAATACAGGAACAACTTTGGAAGGACAGTAAACATGGAAACGTGTGTCTGTGTGTGTGTATGTCCTCACTTGAATGCTGCATTAGAGGGAGTCTCAACGTAACATTCAGAAAACCTAAAAAGACGTTTGGCTCTGGTGACTCAGAGGTCTGACACAAACTTAACATAGACGCTCTTTGCACGTGTCCTTGTTTAGTGGGACGTTAAAAAGGAAATGTAATATTAAAATTTCATTGATTGTTGTTTCTGCTGCTCCAGTTTAAACTGTCATTTAACACCTTGTCTTTATTTCCATTTCATTTGCAAGAACTGATGCATAAAATTTACAGAATGTAATGTTTTAATATTGTTTAAAGAGCAGTTGGACATTTACTTAAGGTGGGGTCACTATGTAATGTGATATTTCTTACAAAAACTAAGTATCTTGTGATCAGTGAATGATGTACCAGTGAAGGTATTTAAAGACTGGATTCCCCTTTTCCAATACATCCTGCTACCTGCTCCTGAGAGTGAAACCTCCTCTGATCATCACAACAAGGTACAGTTTGAACTCTTGTAGTATTTTATGATGGATTATGGATTCACTCAGTCCTGACACTATAACTTGTCTCACTTTCTGGACACAGATGGCATCAGGTCTTCATCTCATCGTGGTCCTCTGTATGACCATTGGTCTGTGGACTGGAGCAAATGTAATAAATTTTTTCTTTTTTCTTTTTTCTTCTTCTTTCACAACAACATCCAAGTATAAAATTGTTTTTTGGATAAAGAATTGTCTAATGATGGTGCTACTCACTGCTTCAGCAGTGTTGGATTTTCATCTCTGACAATGTGTTGTTTCCATCCACAGGCTACATGTGTCAGAGATGGAGGTTGGTGGTTCTTCCATTTATGGTGGTGAATGCTCAGGGTGTTAACAAGTTCTGGTTCTGGTTGCAGGACTGACTGTAGATTTTGATTTGCTTTACAACAGTCCTGTAAAAAAAATCCTCTGGATCATCATTGTGGAGGATTTAGTTTGTTGTTCTACTGGTATAAATTGTGTAGACAAGATAATAGACACCTGTTAGTCCAACAGGGAACAGGAGGTTTAGTTTGGTGGACCTGCTAAACTGATCTGTGGGTTCAGTTATTTGGTCTGATCCAACAAGAAATCTGGAAAATTTGATTTGGCATTTGAACTTTGTTTTAGTGATTTATTATTTATCTGTATTTTGACATGTTGTGAACTAACAGATTGATATCTGTCCTACAGAACCTTGGTCCAGGTTTGACAATCGCCTTTACCGGTTCTACAACACTCCGATGGAATGGTCTGATGCTGAGGTACTTTAATAACATCTAGAACTGAATCAGAGTATTAATGACATTCAGTTAAAGAACCGCTCATTTTGAGTCTCAAGTGATGTGAACAGTCCTTCTCACATTGTCTCTTTTTGTTTTCCATTTAATCTTTGACCTCATCTGAGTCATTTATTCCCTTTGTTAATTTGTTTTTCATTTTGAATCTTGTCTCAGCGTTTTTGCACAACTCTTGATGCAAATCTGGCCACAATCCGGACTCCGGATGTCTACAACTTCATCAGGGGGTTGGTTGTCAGAGCAACAGGAAGGAACATTGAGACTTGGGTTGGAGGCACTGATGCGTCCAAGGTAAACGAGATAAGAGGAAGCAGAGCAGATCACAGGACTGGAAGACTGGGTGCAGCTTTAAGATGCTGTCATAAATAAAATAACTATAGTTTTCTTCTCTTTGCTTGTGAATGAAATGTTAGAAAGAAGTAAACTGACCCTCAAAGGAAAACTCTCATTTTCTGATTTAACTGTATTTTCAACAGTCTCCATACAGACAATCACACCAACAATAAACTGTCTCTGCTCACATTTAGTGACTGTCAGTCTGCAGCCTGGATTAGTTTGTTTGTCTGTGCCGTAGACCTTTGTTATTGTCCAAAACTATTAAAACCCATCAGACAGACACACTGATCCACTGGGTGACGGGTTTTTTTATTCCAAGCCATTTGGTTGAGATATAATTTACAGTGGTCTATAGTAAGTGACGTCAGCTGTTTGACGATTTTTATTATTGTTGACCAGAAGAAAAATGTCAGTGGATCAGTGTGTCTGACTGATGTGTTTTTATTGGATTTTGGACAAGAACAAAGGTCTTGTTGGTTTTAATGTCTGTAGAATGATTAATTTAGAAAATTAACCAAATTATTCTGAACACTTTCTCTCAGGAGCGTGTGTGGCTGTGGAGTTCTGGGGCAAGGTTTAATTTCAATAGATGGGGCCCAGGAGAGCCTAACAACTTAGGAGGACGTGAAAACTGCATGCACATAAACCTCAGAGGTACGAATGAATAAGTTTTGTTCTTGTTTGTAGTTTTTATTGAGAAACAGCTTGGAAATATATGGATGCAGGCAGGTGTCAGAGTAAAATAAATACTTCCCCCTCTCCAATGAATAATTAGCATGTACAATCATTACATTGTTACCCAATGCTGTCTTCAGCTGTTTCCAAGGTCAAGAATGAACTGTCCAACATAAACAGTGGGGACAGACTGAAATATGTTTCATGAGGCTAAAGACAACAAAGTGTTGGGTAACATACAAAATCCAAACTATGTATTCAACTTAAAAATCAAATCAAATACTGAAGCATTTTATTAAATTTGTCAGCTGTGTTCCACAGAAATCAGTTCTCAGATTTCAAGACAGTAAAAGGGTTTTTCCTAACTGATAAATCCACGTGGCCTTAAATTGATATTAGTACTGTGTTTTATGATTTTTACACCAGTGAAGGAAAAACAACTCAATGGTTTAACTGTGTCTCTGTGTCCTCTGTCTACAGGACAAGATTTTGTCAATGACGCAAACTGTTACCTGAGGATGCCCTTTGTTTGTGCCAAAAGAAACCTCAACCTCTAGGACACCAAATCCTCACTGATGATGTCACTTCCACTAGGCTGTTTAGCCTCGATGACATCACTGATGGAAGACCTGTTGACAAATCTGATTTTCATTCACTTTCATTTAATTAATTTCACTTAATTCACTCTGGGATTTCTATCTGTGTTGAATGTAGTACTACACATCTCTCTGCCTGTCTTGAATCAATAAACATACATACATAGCAAGCTGAGGAATCTTTCTTTCCATAATATCTTTTATTTGAACTACAACAAATAGATCATATGCAGCTTTTGGCAGATTTACTAATATATCAATGTTTTTCTCTACCATATATAGTTACAAAGAGCTTGTGTGTCAAGTAGACTTAAAACTTACTCAGCTCTGCATAACATTTAAATTTACATTTATTCATTTAGCAAATGCTTTGATTCAAAGTGACTTACAAGTGAGGTACAAGGCAGCAAATATCTCAGTCAAGGAGAAAACATCAAAGCACAATCCAATCAGAAAAGTGTTTATATTTCATGAGGTGCAAGAAAGAACAAAAAGGAAGATTAAAAAAATACATTTAAGTGCATAGGAAGGTGTGGAAGAGTTCTGTTTTCGGCAGTTTTTTAAATATTGTGAGTGAGTTTTCTGAGCGTGCAGAGTTTGGTAGCTCCTGCCACCATTATGGGATCATTAAACTGAAGAGTTTAAAAATACATATAAAACTAAGAATGTAGGACTGACAGTAGGGACTTTGAATTTTGGGACTATGACAGTGAAGGATAGAGAGTTGATTGACATGATGCAGAGAAGGAAGGTGGATATAGTGTGTGTCCAGGAGACCAGGTGGAAAGATAGCAAGGCTAGAAGCTTAGGAGCAGGGTTCAAGTTGGAACGCAGAAGGACAGATGGTGGTAGACTTTGCAAAGAGGATGGAAATGGCTGTAGTGAACACTTCCAGAAAAGGCAGGAACATAGGGAGACATATAAGAGCGGAGGTAGAGGCACTCGGGTAGACTACATCTTGTGTAGATGTTGTAATCTGAAAGAGATCAGTGACTGTAAAGTATTTGTAGGTGAGAGTGTAGCCAGACAACGCAGGATGGTGGTGTGTAAAATGATGCTGGTGGTGAGGAAGATGAAGAGGACCAAGGCAGAGCATAGGAAGAAGTGGTTGTTGAAGCTGAAAAAGGAAGAATGTGTAGTTTTCAGGGAGGAACTGAAACAGACTCTGGGTGCTTTGGAGGTGCTTCCAGATGACTGGACCACTACAGCTAAAGTGATCAGGGAGACAGGTAGGAGGGTACTCGGTGTGTCATCTGGAAAGAGGAAAGCGGACCAGAGGACTTGGTGGTGGAATGAGGAAGTTCAGGAGTGTATACAGAGAAAGAGGTTAGCTAAGAAGAAGTGGGACACTGAGAGGACTGAAGAGAGTAAACAGGAGTACAGTGAGATGCAGCGTAAGGTGAAGGTAGAGGTGGCAAAGGCCAAAGAAAGAGCTTATGAGGACTTGTACGCTAAGTTGGACACTAAAGAGGGAGAGGTGGATTTGTACAGGTTGGCAAGACAAAGAGATAGAGATGGGAAGGATGTGCAGCAGGTTAGTGTGATTAAAGATAAGGATGGAAATGTATTGACAGGTGCCAGGAGTGTGATGGGAAGATGGAAGGAGAACTTTGAAGAGTTGATGAACGAGGAAAATGAAAGGGAACGAAGAGTAGAAGAGGTGACTGGTGTGGAGCAGGAAGTAGCAAAGATTAGTAAGAGTGAAGTGAGGAGGACGTTGAAGAGGATTAAGAGTGGAAAGGCAGTTGGTCCTGATGACATACCTGTGGAGGTATGGAAGTGTCTAGGAGAGGTGGCAGTAGAGTTTCTGACTAGTTCGTTTAACAAGATCTTGGAGAGTGAGAGGATGCTGAGGACTGGAGGAGAAGTGTACTGGTACCAATTTTTAAGAACAAGGGAGATGTGCAGAGCTGTGGCAACTACAGAGGAATAAAGCTGATGAGCCACACAATGAAGTTGTGGGAAAGAGTAGTGGAAGCTCGGCTAAGGGCAGAGGTGAGCATTTGTGAAGAGCAATATGGTTTCATGCCTAGAAAGAGAACAACAGATGCAGTATTTGCTTTGAGGATGCTGATGGAGAAGTACAAAGAACGTCAGAGGGAGTTACATTGTGTCTTCGTAGATTTAGAAAAAGCGTATCACAGGGTGCAGAGAGAGGAGCTGTGGTATTGTATGAGGACGTCTGGAGCGGCAGAGAAGTATGTTAGAGTGGTGCAGGACATGTATGAGAGCTGTAAGACTGTGTTGAGGTGCTGTAGGTGTGACAGAGGAGTTCAAGTAGAGTTGGGTCTGCATCAAGGATCGACTCTGAGCCCCTTCTTGTTTGCTCTGGTGATGGACAGGCTGACAGATGAGGTTAGACGGGAATCTCCATGGACTATGATGTTTGCAGATGACATGATGTGATTTGTAGTGAGAGCAGGGAGCAAGTGGAGGAAAATCTAGAGAGGTGGAGGTCTGCTCTGGAAAACAGAGGAATGAAGCTTAGCCGCAGTAAGACAGAATACATGTGTGTGAATGAGAGGGACCCAGGTTGAACGGTGAGGCTACAGGGAGCAGAGGTGAAGAAGGTGCAGGACTTTAAGTACTTAGGGTCAACGGTTCAGAGCAACTGAGAGTGTTGAAAAGAGGTGAAGAGGCGAGTGCAAGCAGGTTGGAACGGGTGGAGAAAAGTGTCAGGTGTGTTGTGTGATAAAAGAGTATCAGCGAGAATGAAAGGAAAGATGTTCAAGACGGTGGTGAGACCAGAGATGTTGTTCGGCTTAGAGACAGTGGCACTGAAGAAAAGACAGTAGACAGAACTGGAGGTAGCAGAGCTTAAGATGATGAGGTTCTCTTTGGGAGTGATGAGGATGGACAGGATCAGGAATGAGGACATGGTTCATCAGCACCGCACAGAAGACACCAAGCAAAACTGTTTAGCGCAATGATCCCACGATGGTGGAACGAGCTACCAAACGCTGCACGCTCAGCTGACTCTCTCCCAATATTCAAGAAACTGCTGAAAACAGAACTCTTCCGCATCTTCCTATGCACTTAAATC
Source organism: Channa argus (assembly GCF_033026475.1). Lineage (NCBI taxonomy): Eukaryota > Metazoa > Chordata > Actinopteri > Anabantiformes > Channidae > Channa > Channa argus. Next base: position 462,366 of record NC_090214.1, on the reverse strand, counting down.
TCTTAAAAAAAAAAAAAAAAAATTCCTTTCTGCTCTTTCTCGTACTTGCATCTCGTAAACTGATAGGACTTTTCTTTGATGTTTTCTCCTTGACTGAGATTTTTGCTGCCTTGTTCCTCACTTGTAGGTGGCTTTGGATAAAAGTGTCTGCTAAATGACTAAATGTAATGTAAATGTTCATGACTGACTTTTAGTTTGTTGTTTTCCTCCCACTCCTGCTCATGTTAACTCCTCTAGTTTACTTCACTTTAAAGCCAAAGGTTCTTCTTTGGATTGTAGTTTTACATCACCTTGCGAAGAGGCAAATATTACTTTAAAGAAAACCCATAAACACAGTCTATGTGCCTGTTGTAGATCCACAGCAAACACTTCAGTTGACTCCAGACCCAAAGTTAAATCTAATTCAATCAACCTAACAGCTGTTACACTGGGTGGAACTGACTTGAACCAGTGTACTTTACGATGTATCTATAAAATCAAACCATATGTGTTAGTGTGGTGGCCATAATACCAAACTGCAGATACCACAGAAACAAACATTTAGTAACCACTGAAAACACTACAAAACTTGATTAGATCAGCACATTTATTTATGATACACATAAAATGTAAAAATAAGTTCTTTGAGATCATCTGAGATAATGGTCTAATGTGAGCTGCATGAAGCCAAAACACAACAACAGATGAAACAATTTGTTTTGATACAAAGAATTAAGATTTAAAATATATGAAATCTGAATATATCATCAATATGAATTTAAACCTGTTGGAATATAGAAAGCATAACATGTGTTTAACCTTTATTAAATGTTCACTGATGTTACACATAAACACAAATTACCTCCTACTTAAACATAATTTGTGCAGTTTAGCCAAAACACTGCCATATTTAGGGCCTATTGCCTCCTGGTTTTATGCACAGATATGCAGTCAGTGGCCGCAGTGTATCACCATGGAAACAAGACAACAATGAGCACAGGAAGATTCACTGGATACTTATAAATAAGAACAGCTCAACTCTACAACATTCATTTTGTTCTGTTATTTACTGTATGTGATATTCATATTTTTTCACCACTGCACAGTCATTTTTTAAACAATTACACTTTTTTTCTTCATGTCATTTAACAAGTTCCAGTTACACTTGATCAGATTTTACTGTGCATATTTTCTGCCATCGGTTTGTTCATCATCATTCGTATCTCCAGTATTTATATTGCTCTGTGATTGAATTAGCTGCGTTGGACACAGCTTTACGAGCTGCTCCCATTCTGCCAAACATGTAGTCAAACATTCTCTGAACTCCTTCATCTACTTGGTTTTGACTTTTCACCTGCTCCAGTTTCTGGACCTTCACTTTGTCTCCTTTCTCCCTCATCTTCTCAATCAGGACGTCCAGATGGACATAGGTGGACACTGAAACTACATTTAGAGCGATCTTTTCCAGTTTGACAACATGCTGGTATGACTCTTCTAGCCAAAAATGTTTCTCGGATTCCAGCTTCTTCTTCTCCTCCCTCAGAGCCAACAAAAGGGTGTTCTTCTCATTGTGCTTTACTTCATATTTATGTTTTAACTCTTCCAAGGTCTTCCTAACTCTTCTTGTCTTGTTCACATACCTCCACTCTGTCTTCACGTGTTTTGACACAGGACATTTCCTGGTACAAACAGTGCAGCAGCCTTTTTTTATGACCTTACATTGTTCAGCACTCGGGGCTGTTGTGCACGGATAGTGACAAGTCTCCTCACACACGGTACAGGAGGTAGCACCTTCATAAAACAAACCCAAAAACCAATTCCCACCTTTAATTTTCTCTTGAAATTTATATGGTTCATCAACTTCAACAATGAACTCTTGATGCTTCAGGTCTGTTTCATAATTCTTAAGCGCATCATCAGTCTGTTGGATCTCTGTTTGTTTCAGTTCTATCAGCTCGATTCTGTCCTGCAGGTTGTGGATGCAGGCCGTCAGTCTGATGCGGGAATTCAAAACATCCACAGTGGTTCCCAGCATTTGAGGTACAGTTCCTTCTAGAAAGTCAGTCAAGTGCACCATCCCTGTAAGTGTGATGTCATAGGATCGTTTAAGACTCTGCTCCTCCTCCTCTCTCCCTTCATCTTGGCAGTTATCAAACATAAAGTGAACAGGCTGATTCATCTCATTTTTGGCACATTTAATGTTTGCAGCTTCAAGAGCTCGCAGAGCCTTTTTAGGAGTTCTTCCATCGGAGTGTGTGATCAGAGCTATGATGTTCTTCTCCATTTCTTTTCCAAACAGAGACACCACTGAATCAAAGATGTATCTCAGTCGCTCATTCAGCCGAGTAACAGTCGCCATCATCACCAGTCCCACTGCATTAATTTCATGAACTCCGTCGTTTGAGCTGAACAAGTCCAATAATCTCTGACTGACAATAACATCATGTTCAATCCCTCTGGTGCTTCCATATCCAGGAGTATCGATGATGGTCAGAGAGTAGGGAAGTGTGTTTTCTTGAAAGTCCGAGATCTCGTACACGATCACATCTGATGTCTGACTTTCAAACTCCCCTTTCTCCTCCCCCTCCTCTACGATCTCAAACCAGATGTTGTCCTCAAATGTCACTCCCATGGCGAAATTCACCAGAGCGTTGATCAGAGTAGATTTTCCTGCTCCTGTTTCACCTACAAGTAAAATGGTTTTATTTGTCTTTTTCAGATTTTTTTCACCAACAGTCATTCTTCTCAAATTTCCAAACTTTTTCTCCTTTGGTCTCAGCTGGTAAATAGCCGGAGATCCTGGACTGATCAGATCCCTTTTGGAGACTATGTCCTTGTACTTGGATGGAATTTTAATGTTCCTGTAAAAAAAAAAAATACAAAAAAAATAATTGTGTAATTTGCCCATTATACATTTAAATATTATGTACATGTTTTTAGATGAATGCAACCACAAGGTGGCACAGGCCAGTGTCTTCTTGTGCCAGTCTCAAGTCTGGATAAATGCAAAGGGTGGTATCAGGAAGGGCATCCAACATTAAGGTCAGAGCAAATTTAACAAGCTGATCATGACACACAGGATGTAGTGAGAGAGGACATAAAGTTAGTTGGTGTGAGAGAAAAGGATGCAGAGGACGGAGTTAGATGGAGGCACATGATTCTCTGGGGTGACCCCTGAAAGGGAACAGCCCAAAGGAAAAGAATTACATGTTTTTAGATGGTTTCCTTTTTGCAAATAATTTGATAGTTGATAGCCCCTGTACAGCTCAGTGATAGTGGGGTAATGTTTTGGAACTAATTGTTGTTGCAACGTTAGTAATATTTTCATAATGACAAGTTAATATGGGTAATGTTTGTATATTAACACTATAACAGTTTTATTAATGTGTTGACAGTAAATGCAACAGGTTGAACTGAAGTCATGGTATTTGGGCCCAAAAATCTCTGAAATATGATGTCCAACCATATTGTTACTCTAGATGGCAAAAGTCTGGCCTCCAGTACTACTGCAAGGAACCTTGGAGTTATTTTTGACCAGGATTTGTCTTTTATCTCACATAAAACAAATCTCTAGAACAGCCTTCTTCCACCTACAGAACATTGCCAAAATTAGGAGCATCCTGTCTCAAAACTGGTCCATGCATTTGTTACCTCTAGGTTGGACGACTGTAATTCCTTCTCTCCATTGGTTTTCCTTTATTTAAGCAACTATCCCCCAGACACACTTATTGCCTCTCTCCTCTCACCCCAAAATTGTCACCACTGTATGACATTAACTCTGTGTTTTCTCCTGTAGTTGTCTTTGTCCTTCTCTGTCTCCTCTCTCTGTCCCTTTCTGCAGGTGTCCCCGGCTTTGAAGCTGTGTGTCTTCCAGTGTGCAGCTACTGGTCCTACCAACCTGCCCGATGTGTGGTTGCTGCTTTTGTTGCTCTTTTCTTTTCTTTCTCCACTTTCCATTCACCTCAACCGGTCAAGGCAGATGGCCGCCCACCCTGAGCCTGGTTCTGCTGGAGGTTTCTCCCGTTAAAGAGAGTTTTTCCTCTCCACTGTTGCCTAGGGCTGGTTCAAGGGGGAATTGTTATGGTTATGTGGTTTTAAATGGGTTTATGGGTTTATAATGGTATATGGTTTGTTTTGTTTTGTTTTTTAAAAAGCACATGTTCGGTTTCCACATTATGAGCCAAGAGCTCCACCTAATTCCCCAGAAACACTAAGTGTAGTTTCTGTGTACTAAACATGAAAGAAAGCTGAACAAAGTACCTGTTTCTATCTCATTTAATGGTAATAACTGTGGTGCTAATGTGTATCTACAAAGGTAAAACATGGAGGGGGAAGGTTCATGACCTGTATAGCAACTATGACTTGAAATGGTTTCACCTCTGAAATGCTGTCATGTTGTCCATCTACACATTTGACCATGATATTAACCAAGCAAACAATAAATTAATATATTAATTATACCCAACAATTGTCCTGCTGTTATCAAGCAGCAAAATGTTACCAATGAAGAATTGCTTTCATATCTGAATTGAATATAATCCAAAAGTTTTAGCAAATATTTATCAATATTTGTAGTAATATGAAGTATTATTTCATAGTAAAATATAATTCAATGGAAAACAATCCAGTGCAACACTGCATCCATCATCCTCCGGATCACAGCTGATTACCTGAATCAGGTTTGGTAATCAGTTAGAAGCTGGAAGATACCAATTCATTTTGTCCTCCCCCAGCTTCTGATTAACAGAACACACCCGATCCAGGTTATCAGCTGTGGTTAGAACACAGTGAGATGTAAAACAAACAGGACAATTTTATCAGAAATACAAGTGTATGTGCTGTAATATTTCTGTAGAAACTTGCTGATAATCTGCATATATGGTACATTAAAAGTGTATTTATCCAGTGTTACTCACAGTGTTGCTGCCATCACGAGGCTGATTCAGAGCTCTCCACAGTGAAAATCACACAGGTTTGATAGTGTTTGGCCTGTGGATGAGAATAAAAATTATTAACAGCTTCTGCTACACAAATTATGTTCCTGTTTAACTGAACTGCAACAACTGGATGTTACAAGTGTCACTAGGTGGCATTAAGTACATGAGTCCACCATGGTTTGTTATGTCTGATAAAAAGTAAATGCTACATCAGCTCAGAACAGTCACTGGAATAGTTCCTGCACCACTAATGTCTCCACAGCACATTAAAAATGCATTTGCAGCTTAGTTATATAGAATCTTAAGAACAGAGTCTTTCATTTATTAATACCCTGGAGTTTCTTTCCTACTCTGTCTACTACTACTTAGGATTTCCCCTATATTATATCTTAAAACGTAATCTTACCTGTTGTTTCAGGAAGCTGTGATGCTGAAGAGGCAGACAGCACAGAAGACTCTGCGGTGAGTCTGCGGTGTTTGGAGGGTTTATATCTGCTGCTGCTGCTGCAGAGAGGGCAGGCACTGAGTGGTCACATGATTTCACAGAAACAGACTCAGAGACTGTAATGTAGATTTTTGGAGTAAAATAAAAGCTTTATCCATCTAAAAGGTTTAGAATGGCTGATAGAGGGGATAAGAGTTAGCATAACATTTTTTAATTAAAGTGATAAATTATACTAGAATAAATTTCATTTCATGAGATAAAATTTTTAGGAGCCATTTGGAATTAAGTCAGATTTGATTTGGTGTTATCTGTCATTTTGTTATCATTGTTACATGGCACATTTGGGTTCAAAGAGGCTGATGGCTTATTAGGCTTCATATACCCCTGGTTACCTTCCGGTAGGAAAGAGGGTGAGTGGGTCCCTATATTTCTTTCTAGACTGCTCTCGTAATGATTTGATCTTTATTGATTTTCAATTGGTTTCAATTTTGTTGCAAATAAATCTTTGAACGTAAACATACTTTGGACCTCAGTGGATCAATTATGTTCAGCACGTCAAACAAGGCCCATCATCATCCTTGTTGTTGTTGTGAATTGAAAGTACTGAACTAATTATTTTTACAAATGCTCTATAGTTATTAATGAAAGCCCCTTGAAATGGTCTGGTTGGGAACAACAGGGGAGGCTGCAGATAAGACAAAGTGCAAAAGAGGCAGGAGGACACAGAAAGTGAAACTGAAACTGTGAATCCTACCTCCCATCATCATTTCCCTGAAATCACAAGTTTCAAAGAAAAGTGTGTGTGTGTGTGTGTGTGTGTGTGTGTGTGTGTTTGTTCAAGTAGAGTTGGGTCTGCATCAAGGATCGACTCTGAGCCCCTTCTTGTTTGCTCTGGTGATGGACAGGCTGACAGATGAGGTTAGACGGGAATCTCCATGGACTATGATGTTTGCAGATGACATGATGTGATTTGTAGTGAGAGCAGGGAGCAAGTGGAGGAAAATCTAGAGAGGTGGAGGTCTGCTCTGGAAAACAGAGGAATGAAGCTTAGCCGCAGTAAGACAGAATACATGTGTGAATGAGAGGGACCCAGGTTGAACGGTGAGGCTACAGGGAGCAGAGGTGAAGAAGGTGCAGGACTTTAAGTACTTAGGGTCAACGGTTCAGAGCAACTGAGAGTGTTGAAAAGAGGTGAAGAGGCGAGTGCAAGCAGGTTGGAACGGGTGGAGAAAAGTGTCAGGTGTGTTGTGTGATAAAAGAGTATCAGCGAGAATGAAAGGAAAGATGTTCAAGACGGTGGTGAGACCAGAGATGTTGTTCGGCTTAGAGACAGTGGCACTGAAGAAAAGACAGTAGACAGAACTGGAGGTAGCAGAGCTTAAGATGATGAGGTTCTCTTTGGGAGTGATGAGGATGGACAGGATCAGGAATGAGGACATGGTTCATCAGCACCGCACAGAAGACACCAAGCAAAACTGTTTAGCGCAATGATCCCACGATGGTGGAACGAGCTACCAAACGCTGCACGCTCAGCTGACTCTCTCCCAATATTCAAGAAACTGCTGAAAACAGAACTCTTCCGCATCTTCCTATGCACTTAAATCTCTTAAAAAAAAAAAAAAAAAATTCCTTTCTGCTCTTTCTCGTACTTGCATCTCGTAAACTGATAGGACTTTTCTTTGATGTTTTCTCCTTGACTGAGATTTTTGCTGCCTTGTTCCTCACTTGTAGGTGGCTTTGGATAAAAGTGTCTGCTAAATGACTAAATGTAATGTAAATGTTCATGACTGACTTTTAGTTTGTTGTTTTCCTCCCACTCCTGCTCATGTTAACTCCTCTAGTTTACTTCACTTTAAAGCCAAAGGTTCTTCTTTGGATTGTAGTTTTACATCACCTTGCGAAGAGGCAAATATTACTTTAAAGAAAACCCATAAACACAGTCTATGTGCCTGTTGTAGATCCACAGCAAACACTTCAGTTGACTCCAGACCCAAAGTTAAATCTAATTCAATCAACCTAACAGCTGTTACACTGGGTGGAACTGACTTGAACCAGTGTACTTTACGATGTATCTATAAAATCAAACCATATGTGTTAGTGTGGTGGCCATAATACCAAACTGCAGATACCACAGAAACAAACATTTAGTAACCACTGAAAACACTACAAAACTTGATTAGATCAGCACATTTATTTATGATACACATAAAATGTAAAAATAAGTTCTTTGAGATCATCTGAGATAATGGTCTAATGTGAGCTGCATGAAGCCAAAACACAACAACAGATGAAACAATTTGTTTTGATACAAAGAATTAAGATTTAAAATATATGAAATCTGAATATATCATCAATATGAATTTAAACCTGTTGGAATATAGAAAGCATAACATGTGTTTAACCTTTATTAAATGTTCACTGATGTTACACATAAACACAAATTACCTCCTACTTAAACATAATTTGTGCAGTTTAGCCAAAACACTGCCATATTTAGGGCCTATTGCCTCCTGGTTTTATGCACAGATATGCAGTCAGTGGCCGCAGTGTATCACCATGGAAACAAGACAACAATGAGCACAGGAAGATTCACTGGATACTTATAAATAAGAACAGCTCAACTCTACAACATTCATTTTGTTCTGTTATTTACTGTATGTGATATTCATATTTTTTCACCACTGCACAGTCATTTTTTAAACAATTACACTTTTTTTCTTCATGTCATTTAACAAGTTCCAGTTACACTTGATCAGATTTTACTGTGCATATTTTCTGCCATCGGTTTGTTCATCATCATTCGTATCTCCAGTATTTATATTGCTCTGTGATTGAATTAGCTGCGTTGGACACAGCTTTACGAGCTGCTCCCATTCTGCCAAACATGTAGTCAAACATTCTCTGAACTCCTTCATCTACTTGGTTTTGACTTTTCACCTGCTCCAGTTTCTGGACCTTCACTTTGTCTCCTTTCTCCCTCATCTTCTCAATCAGGACGTCCAGATGGACATAGGTGGACACTGAAACTACATTTAGAGCGATCTTTTCCAGTTTGACAACATGCTGGTATGACTCTTCTAGCCAAAAATGTTTCTCGGATTCCAGCTTCTTCTTCTCCTCCCTCAGAGCCAACAAAAGGGTGTTCTTCTCATTGTGCTTTACTTCATATTTATGTTTTAACTCTTCCAAGGTCTTCCTAACTCTTCTTGTCTTGTTCACATACCTCCACTCTGTCTTCACGTGTTTTGACACAGGACATTTCCTGGTACAAACAGTGCAGCAGCCTTTTTTTATGACCTTACATTGTTCAGCACTCGGGGCTGTTGTGCACGGATAGTGACAAGTCTCCTCACACACGGTACAGGAGGTAGCACCTTCATAAAACAAACCCAAAAACCAATTCCCACCTTTAATTTTCTCTTGAAATTTATATGGTTCATCAACTTCAACAATGAACTCTTGATGCTTCAGGTCTGTTTCATAATTCTTAAGCGCATCATCAGTCTGTTGGATCTCTGTTTGTTTCAGTTCTATCAGCTCGATTCTGTCCTGCAGGTTGTGGATGCAGGCCGTCAGTCTGATGCGGGAATTCAAAACATCCACAGTGGTTCCCAGCATTTGAGGTACAGTTCCTTCTAGAAAGTCAGTCAAGTGCACCATCCCTGTAAGTGTGATGTCATAGGATCGTTTAAGACTCTGCTCCTCCTCCTCTCTCCCTTCATCTTGGCAGTTATCAAACATAAAGTGAACAGGCTGATTCATCTCATTTTTGGCACATTTAATGTTTGCAGCTTCAAGAGCTCGCAGAGCCTTTTTAGGAGTTCTTCCATCGGAGTGTGTGATCAGAGCTATGATGTTCTTCTCCATTTCTTTTCCAAACAGAGACACCACTGAATCAAAGATGTATCTCAGTCGCTCATTCAGCCGAGTAACAGTCGCCATCATCACCAGTCCCACTGCATTAATTTCATGAACTCCGTCGTTTGAGCTGAACAAGTCCAATAATCTCTGACTGACAATAACATCATGTTCAATCCCTCTGGTGCTTCCATATCCAGGAGTATCGATGATGGTCAGAGAGTAGGGAAGTGTGTTTTCTTGAAAGTCCGAGATCTCGTACACGATCACATCTGATGTCTGACTTTCAAACTCCCCTTTCTCCTCCCCCTCCTCTACGATCTCAAACCAGATGTTGTCCTCAAATGTCACTCCCATGGCGAAATTCACCAGAGCGTTGATCAGAGTAGATTTTCCTGCTCCTGTTTCACCTACAAGTAAAATGGTTTTATTTGTCTTTTTCAGATTTTTTTCACCAACAGTCATTCTTCTCAAATTTCCAAACTTTTTCTCCTTTGGTCTCAGCTGGTAAATAGCCGGAGATCCTGGACTGATCAGATCCCTTTTGGAGACTATGTCCTTGTACTTGGATGGAATTTTAATGTTCCTGTAAAAAAAAAAATACAAAAAAAATAATTGTGTAATTTGCCCATTATACATTTAAATATTATGTACATGTTTTTAGATGAATGCAACCACAAGGTGGCACAGGCCAGTGTCTTCTTGTGCCAGTCCCAAGTCTGGATAAATGCAAAGGGTGGTATCAGGAAGGGCATCCAACATTAAGGTCAGAGCAAATTTAACAAGCTGATCATGACACACAGGATGTAGTGAGAGAGGACATAAAGTTAGTTGGTGTGAGAGAAAAGGATGCAGAGGACGGAGTTAGATGGAGGCACATGATTCTCTGGGGTGACCCCTGAAAGGGAACAGCCCAAAGGAAAAGAATTACATGTTTTTAGATGGTTTCCTTTTTGCAAATAATTTGATAGTTGATAGCCCCTGTACAGCTCAGTGATAGTGGGGTAATGTTTTGGAACTAATTGTTGTTGCAACGTTAGTAATATTTTCATAATGACAAGTTAATATGGGTAATGTTTGTATATTAACACTATAACAGTTTTATTAATGTGTTGACAGTAAATGCAACAGGTTGAACTGAAGTCATGGTATTTGGGCCCAAAAATCTCTGAAATATGATGTCCAACCATATTGTTACTCTAGATGGCAAAAGTCTGGCCTCCAGTACTACTGCAAGGAACCTTGGAGTTATTTTTGACCAGGATTTGTCTTTTATCTCACATAAAACAAATCTCTAGAACAGCCTTCTTCCACCTACAGAACATTGCCAAAATTAGGAGCATCCTGTCTCAAAACTGGTCCATGCATTTGTTACCTCTAGGTTGGACGACTGTAATTCCTTCTCTCCATTGGTTTTCCTTTATTTAAGCAACTATCCCCCAGACACACTTATTGCCTCTCTCCTCTCACCCCAAAATTGTCACCACTGTATGACATTAACTCTGTGTTTTCTCCTGTAGTTGTCTTTGTCCTTCTCTGTCTCCTCTCTCTGTCCCTTTCTGCAGGTGTCCCCGGCTTTGAAGCTGTGTGTCTTCCAGTGTGCAGCTACTGGTCCTACCAACCTGCCCGATGTGTGGTTGCTGCTTTTGTTGCTCTTTTCTTTTCTTTCTCCACTTTCCATTCACCTCAACCGGTCAAGGCAGATGGCCGCCCACCCTGAGCCTGGTTCTGCTGGAGGTTTCTCCCGTTAAAGAGAGTTTTTCCTCTCCACTGTTGCCTAGGGCTGGTTCAAGGGGGAATTGTTATGGTTATGTGGTTTTAAATGGGTTTATGGGTTTATAATGGTATATGGTTTGTTTTGTTTTGTTTTTTAAAAAGCACATGTTCGGTTTCCACATTATGAGCCAAGAGCTCCACCTAATTCCCCAGAAACACTAAGTGTAGTTTCTGTGTACTAAACATGAAAGAAAGCTGAACAAAGTACCTGTTTCTATCTCATTTAATGGTAATAACTGTGGTGCTAATGTGTATCTACAAAGGTAAAACATGGAGGGGGAAGGTTCATGACCTGTATAGCAACTATGACTTGAAATGGTTTCACCTCTGAAATGCTGTCATGTTGTCCATCTACACATTTGACCATGATATTAACCAAGCAAACAATAAATTAATATATTAATTATACCCAACAATTGTCCTGCTGTTATCAAGCAGCAAAATGTTACCAATGAAGAATTGCTTTCATATCTGAATTGAATATAATCCAAAAGTTTTAGCAAATATTTATCAATATTTGTAGTAATATGAAGTATTATTTCATAGTAAAATATAATTCAATGGAAAACAATCCAGTGCAACACTGCATCCATCATCCTCCGGATCACAGCTGATTACCTGAATCAGGTTTGGTAATCAGTTAGAAGCTGGAAGATACCAATTCATTTTGTCCTCCCCCAGCTTCTGATTAACAGAACACACCCGATCCAGGTTATCAGCTGTGGTTAGAACACAGTGAGATGTAAAACAAACAGGACAATTTTATCAGAAATACAAGTGTATGTGCTGTAATATTTCTGTAGAAACTTGCTGATAATCTGCATATATGGTACATTAAAAGTGTATTTATCCAGTGTTACTCACAGTGTTGCTGCCATCACGAGGCTGATTCAGAGCTCTCCACAGTGAAAATCACACAGGTTTGATAGTGTTTGGCCTGTGGATGAGAATAAAAATTATTAACAGCTTCTGCTACACAAATTATGTTCCTGTTTAACTGAACTGCAACAACTGGATGTTACAAGTGTCACTAGGTGGCATTAAGTACATGAGTCCACCATGGTTTGTTATGTCTGATAAAAAGTAAATGCTACATCAGCTCAGAACAGTCACTGGAATAGTTCCTGCACCACTAATGTCTCCACAGCACATTAAAAATGCATTTGCAGCTTAGTTATATAGAATCTTAAGAACAGAGTCTTTCATTTATTAATACCCTGGAGTTTCTTTCCTACTCTGTCTACTACTACTTAGGATTTCCCCTATATTATATCTTAAAACGTAATCTTACCTGTTGTTTCAGGAAGCTGTGATGCTGAAGAGGCAGACAGCACAGAAGACTCTGCGGTGAGTCTGCGGTGTTTGGAGGGTTTATATCTGCTGCTGCTGCTGCAGAGAGGGCAGGCACTGAGTGGTCACATGATTTCACAGAAACAGACTCAGAGACTGTAATGTAGATTTTTGGAGTAAAATAAAAGCTTTATCCATCTAAAAGGTTTAGAATGGCTGATAGAGGGGATAAGAGTTAGCATAACATTTTTTAATTAAAGTGATAAATTATACTAGAATAAATTTCATTTCATGAGATAAAATTTTTAGGAGCCATTTGGAATTAAGTCAGATTTGATTTGGTGTTATCTGTCATTTTGTTATCATTGTTACATGGCACATTTGGGTTCAAAGAGGCTGATGGCTTATTAGGCTTCATATACCCCTGGTTACCTTCCGGTAGGAAAGAGGGTGAGTGGGTCCCTATATTTCTTTCTAGACTGCTCTCGTAATGATTTGATCTTTATTGATTTTCAATTGGTTTCAATTTTGTTGCAAATAAATCTTTGAACGTAAACATACTTTGGACCTCAGTGGATCAATTATGTTCAGCACGTCAAACAAGGCCCATCATCATCCTTGTTGTTGTTGTGAATTGAAAGTACTGAACTAATTATTTTTACAAATGCTCTATAGTTATTAATGAAAGCCCCCTGAAATGGTCTGGTTGGGAACAACAGGGGAGGCTGCAGATAAGACAAAGTGCAAAAGAGGCAGGAGGACACAGAAAGTGAAACTGAAACTGTGAATCCTACCTCCCATCATCATTTCCCTGAAATCACAAGTTTCAAAGAAAAGTGTGTGTGTGTGTGTGTGTGTGTGTGTGTGTGTGTGTGTTTGTTCAACAAAGTGAAAGGAAAAGAGGAAAAACATGTCTCTCAAACTCCTCTATCAGACTGTGGAGGCTGAGGTTGGACATGTCATTGTTATCAAGTGGATTTAACCATCACCTGGTCTCAGAATCTCAGTATAATGATTCCACTGTGAAAACCAACATGAATCACTCTTTAGTTGATGACAATAGAGTTTGCTCTTCAAAGACCTTTTTTAACCCACCTGCTTTGAATGTAGGTCCACATGCTTGGAGGCTCAGTAAATCATTATTTTGCAATGTTGCACGTTGCTTCTGCTTAGATTTAGGCGAGAGAGTTAGCGACAGATTGTTGTGTGGGTTAAATCAGATAAAGAGCACTGAATAATGTCAATAACATTGACTAAGGAATCAAACAGGAAACCAACTGCTGTCTCTCATCTCAAAGTTCTGACCAACACCTTTTGACTGCAGCACCAGGATGTCTCAGTGGAAATGATGCAGAACAAGTGAGCACCCAAAAGAGACAATATGATGTTGTCACGTTATATCTGGAAAGACATTCAGCAGACATTCCTGTTGAACCTAAGCGATTATTCACATTTGTACCATGTTGTTGTTTTGTCCCCACTTCCCAGTGGCCTGCACTCACATTGTGCTATAGCAATATGTGCCCCAGCGCTCTTATTTTCTAATGAAGCGCTCCTGCAGTTCAGTGTTCTGGCCCACTTTGTGATCCTACTAAATCACTGTCCACTGCTGCTGTATGCTGAACCATGCCCGAGCACGGCTCAGAGGGATCACATTAATTTAACCAACCGGACTTTGGCGTTATACGTCCCTGGGGATGGTACGGACGGCCTAGTGTGAGTAGCGCTAAAAGCCTGTTTTCTGATATTTATTGGCCATTAGCAAACAGCTTTCTGGTGCATTACCACCACCTTCAGGATCAGAGTGTGCGATCGACCTACAACTGCTTTTAAATGCTCAGACCTTGGTTGGACTGTCACATGACAGAACTGGGTTTGACACAAGTCCTGCATGTGCTTTAGACAGCAAAGCCACTTCCTTTAGGGTTAATAAATGTGTGAAGTGACTGTGTGAAGTTTTTCTGTATTAATCCAGATCACAATCTTTCTCTGACTGTAACCAAGAGCTGTGATTCTGAACACAACCAACAACCAGAGACATAATGGATGTTGATCTGCAAAATCAGATGCGTTAACGGAAAAAATCTGTTCTTTGGGAACATTTTATTTGTTTATTCAGCATTAACATATTTGCGACTTATCATGTTGAACTCATTATGATAATAAAAAAACATGTTCTGATTGCAGTAATGTTCCTCCTTTAGTTGTATAGAAACATAATTTCTTTAATAACCGGTTTGATGAGATGAATGGCTGGAGCACTGGGTAATCTTCACCTCCATCAGTACATGTGGTGAATGTCTGCTGATCAACAGGATGATGGAACTGCTGCTCCTCAACAGGACAGAGTGAGTTTTCATAATCTTCTGGACAGTGTTATAAGTACTCTGATCAAGTAATTAATTAAAACTGAACTAAAGTATGTTATATTGGAAATATATTACATGCTAATGTGTTGTTTTTTCTACTTAACAGTATATTAGTATATATTAGCAATGTAAAAAGGGCTTGAAAAGGGGAGTTATCACTGGCCACTTTATTAGGTACACCTTGCTAGTACTGGGTTGGACCTGGTTTTGCCTTCAGAAATGCCTTAATTCTTTGAGGCATAGATTCAACAAGCTGCTGGAAATATTCTCTAGAGATCTTATTACATGCTGAGATGGTACCATCACACAACTGCTGCATATTTGTCAGCTGCACATCCGCATTGCTCTGTTGGAATGAGTGTGTGTGTGTGTGTGTGTGTGTGTGTGTACATTCTTTTAGTGGAAGAATTGTTATTTTTAATTTGTCATTATGCATTATGTGCTGTGTAGATATGATTAGTTGTCAGGTCCATTGGTCTGATGAAATAATAATACTGCATCTTATAATACAGGATAAAAATGATGATTATATACAACACTTTAATGTTGTGGCTGACTAAACACAGAGATGGATACTGGATCTTGACCCTCAACTTGTCCCCAACTGGACATGTTGAAATATGGACCAGTTACTGTGCATTACTAATACTGTAACCTAAAAATGTTTTCTTCCAGGTGAATAAGATGGGATGCTGTTCAGAGACAGTGGATAAGCCAGCAGGCCCTATTTTATGACTCCATTCCCCCACCCACCTGCTACAATGCTGCCGCTCCCAGGATAAAGCCTGGAACTGAAATAACCTTTATTGACCTAACTTGCAGGTCAGTTGCATAGGGAATATGAAGACACAGCCTAACACTGACCTTTAGCCAGGACTCCAACTTACTAAATTGTGGCATAGTTTTAATTTTCAGAGACATGTAAATTTAGATATTTTAAAGTTATTATCCCAAAGAGCCAGTTGGAGATGATCCATATACATTGAAAAATCTATGCAAACCTCTTGTGTTTAAACCCCATTAACTAAAGAGTTTGGATGCTGTGTGAAACTTAAATAAAAACTGAATCCAACGATTTACAAATCTTTTAAAATCTTTTTAGTGTAAATAAAACAAAGACAACATATCAAATGTTGAAACTGAGAAATGTCATTGCTTTTGAAAAATGTGACTAAAATACATATGTTTGAAGATCTGTGCCACAGTAAAATAAAGTAGCGTAGCTCCTGATTCTGAGCACTAGAGGGAGTCAATGGTACAGTGATGGAGGTGATGGTACAGTTAAAATCAGGTCACATTTGATATTTTTCAAAGCTTCACTGAACAACATTCAGCAACTGTTTCAATGTGTAGTTAAACACCTTTTGTGTTTCTGTTGTGGAAACTTTGTACAGGAAGCAAAAAGATGTACTTTGTTATGAGGCTGCAGAGTTTAGATTGTGCTCAGCTGACACAGATTAGATCCCAGTGTCACTGTCACACTGCTGTTACTGTTAGAGGTGACAAGAGAACTGTACAGTCATTAAACCCAGTATTACTACTGTAACATGTCCGTCCACATCATTCTTTGGCTTTTGACACTTTCTTCACTAGTATGACTTCATAAAAAGAAGATCCTCCTCTTGGAGTCAGAGCCCAGTGCAGGGCCTCATTTAGAAAACTACATTATTCCAATTATTGTATGTTACTAACAATGATTATGTACTAATGTGTGTTTTGATCTGCTCTCAAACTATTTGATGTCTTTGTTGTATTTCTGTGTCCACAGAGATGAACAGGAAGTAGCCAAATGTCCTCAGTCAGAGTGTGGCATTGCTAATAATTAGGACACAGTCACCACTGTTGGCCACTCTCACAGTCAACTTCTTTATTTTCATGTTATCTGTGTTTAATCTATTTAACATTTATTAAAATTAAATAACTTTAACGTTTTTACTGTCCTCAGATCAGTTATCATAGTGTAAAGGCAACATCACATTAGTTTATGTATTTATTTAACAGCTGATTAATGACATCAGCCTTTCTTCTGTTTGTTAATGCATTATTCAGTAACCTAGTCCAGATTATGGTAATGTTTTCTAGTCCAGGGTTTGCAGAAATAATTTATTAGCCCACATATTTTAGGGAAATGACAAAAGTATTCACAGTATTCTTCTTTACTAAAATATAAAAACTTAAATATATATTCACAGGAGGAAATCATCTATCCAATATCTGTAACCGCTCATCTTGTTTAGGGTCTTGGTGTGCTGGAGCCTATCCCAGCTGTGAGAGGTGGGGTCCATCCTGGCCAGTGGATGCACCGGCCCAGAGCCCCAATGAATGCTGGGCCCCCCATAGGCCTGTTCAACAAGATTACAGATACAGATTATGGGGAATTTCTCAAAGATTAAAGAACATTGTTCACTAAGCTGTGAGATCACTGTGATCCTACCTCTATAGATGTTCACTCGATGAGTTTGGGGGCTGTGAAAGCAAAATTCAAATTTAGAAACTAACATGAACTAGTTAACTTAGATCTGTGTGAACTGTGCCCACGTGAAGTGTAAACTTAAGGCCGATTTATACTTCTCCATTGATACACGTTAACCCCGGCACAGACCTAAACAGATAATGGAATTATGGGTAACCAGCACTGTTTCTTGGTCTCTTTGAATATCCAGCCTGGGTTGACCACCTCCTCTGGCTTCCTGTAGAACTCACTAATGGTGATATGCTTCTGTGTCTAAAGGTCAGTGAATGTCTCACTTACTCAGATTTCATCTGTTATGTTTAGCTTTTTTGTTTTGTCTGTTTATTGACGACAGCTGTTTAACATTTTACACAAAAATGTATTTCCTGTTTTTCATTTAAACACAAATTGTTTGGGAACTTACAGCCTCACTTGATATTTTCATCTTAATACAGAGCAAGTGTTTTGTTGGTTTTTATACAATAACTAACCTGCTAAGAGCTAATTAACACTAAACACATCAGAGATTATACTTACAGACATTTGGTTATAAACTAGTTTTATATGTTAGTGTTGATCTGATGGTGGTGTTAGATAAAAGATTATCAAAGTTCATTTTTTTCTTCCTCATTCTTTGGTTTTATTTCTATGATCTTAACTACAGTGACTTATCTAGGTGCAGGGGTGTGATGTCTATTGGCCCATTTCGGATAATCCTGGCCTGAGCAGAGCAAAGACTGGCGGACTCTCCTCTAGGCATGATGACATCATCTAACTGAGGCAAAAGCAGATAGACCTTAGACTTCTCCTGGATTTTAAACAGTAAGGGTTGATATCTCTGGGTTATTTGAAATGGAGTTGAGCCAGTGTATCACCACGTCATTGTTGAAGGATTTCCACCTCAGACCATTTTTGCACAAGAACGGATTACCAACATAAAATATGTCCTCTCCTGTTGTTTTACCCTCCAAACTCTTGCAGAAAAGTGTCTTTACAGACATCATGTATCTCACAATAGCAATAAGCTGAGTTTCCACTGACATCTGTTGATTTTTTTTTGAGCTAGGATGAAAAGGATTCACTAAGTTTTCCCACAACTTGAGTAGTAGGTCTTCTTCTATGGGGAACTTTAGCATTAGCTTTAGCTTTAGCTGCGAGCAAAGACACCACATATGAAGCACTTGTGGGGGCATCACCCCATATGCTGTGGAGATCTTTTGGATCGTTTCTCGAGATGATCTGAAGTAATTTTTAATAAGACATTTTTCGTCTCAAAGCCTTTGAAGTTGAGGTTTGTTTGGTTTTTTGGTCATATTTGTTAAATATTAAAAAAAGATCTGCATGAAAGAATGTTGACTACTGTTTACCATGTACTGACTGCAGTGTTTGGACCAAACCAAAAGTTCTGCAACAAAATTCTGTTTGCTATGAATACTTGAAGTTAGTTTTTTTTTTTGTTTGTTCATTTTTACTCTAAAGATAATGTTTGACCTTTTTGTACGAAAAGCAGTTGATGGCCTCTGGGAGAAACCTGAAGTCTTCGGCTCTGTTGCTGACTGAACAATCAATCACATCTAAAAACAACTTTCTTTTTCATTTATATTTCATTACATGTTCTTAACTTGTATTCCCCGCCTCAAGTCTTGTCTTGTTAAACCTCAAACTTTCGGTTTTGAAAAGTGACACAAACAAAGCCTAGAATGTTGCTCAACAGGAATTCTGAGAATTCATTTAGCTTTTATCTCTACAAGGAAGTTTGGATTAACATATTTGCTTCTTTAAAAAAAACACCCTGTAAACAGTTTAAAATTAGACTTCCTGTACTGTACTTTAATTCATTACTATGAGTTGGGTATTTTCTTGTTGCCTATTTCTTCTACACTAATTTAATTTTACTACAACCTTTTTTTTTCTTTTTTTTTTTGATGGAAATACAGTCCAGCACCAGTATCATAACAACAAGAATCAGTAGAAAGAGTCAGAGAATCAGGATGGGAAGAAGATAATCAGTGAAGACTGGAAGCAAAGAAAATTTGTACCAGCTCAATTCTACTTGTACTAGGCTTAGGGTAAAGATTGCAGCCTTTACATTAAAACGTCATTTAGGGAGATGCACATTCACCAGGTTCATGATTGTCTTTTCTACAGTAACAGTAACAGTTGAATTTGTCTGCAGGTCCCATTAAATTCACAGATTTTAGGAGTTTGGAATTTGTCTTTGCAAATATCTATACAGAAACTGTGGTTACCCTTCAGGGTAACGTGAAACATATGGCCTTTATCCCCACAACTAAGATTTGACTGAAAGAGTGAAAAGACTGAAAACTAAAATGAAATTTAAAAATACAATAATCTCTGTGATTGATTGACGAACCCTCCCCTTAACCCCCTTTCTGTTTTCAGCAAAGGAGGGAGGAGACATCATTGTTAGAGTTACAGACAGTCCATCCTTCTCGATGATATAAACCCTCTGAACACTGACTCCTCTCTACTCTTTCTGCCTTCTCAGCATCACAGAGCTTCCTGACATTACAGCACAGGTAAGATTATTGTTGTTAGAAGCATCAAATGTTTGCAGATGTTAAGATCAGAATATGCAAAGATACATGGACTTAAAATACAAATAGTGAAGACTCAGTTGATATAATAACTTTGTTATCTTGGTAGATTAAGAGTTTCTAAGTTCTCTGTTTTGATGCAGTTAAGGTTTGCTTTTATAAAAAAAAGTAATTGAGCTGTGTGTCAAACACACAGTCAAACTCAGGAAGCAGTGGGGGAGGTAGAGGATCTGAAACAGAGAGACAACATGATGGCAAGATCAAAAAAGCACACGGTTTCAAAATAAAAGCACAACTGTGAATATCATGAAGATACCACAGACACATTTAGCTGTTGTAAACTAATGAAGCAACAAACAGATTATCGTGTGACAGTTGATTGTGTATATGCAACAAGTTCCCATCACACAGCATCAAATAGTGACGCCTCCCAAAGCGTCTAATTGAGATGCCTTTGTCCGTCCTTTGGCATTTCATATTGACACCACAAGTACACATTCATGTCACTATTGGATGCTTCAGAAACACCTTCATATAGACACAAGGTCTGTGTTAGGAAAAACTAATTCATATGTACACACAGAATAATACATCCATCATTTTTTATTTACACACAAGCAGATGAGGATATAGCAATGCCTGTTATTTTGTAAAAAGTTTGTAATGTAAAGAAGTGGAGTCATTTAAGGGGTTGGAACTTTTAGCTATAATGTGTTGCTAGTCTTTTGTCCGCATTTTACAATTTGTCCAGCCAAACGGTCATTTAGGTAGGTCCACTGCTCAAAACCTCCTTTCTTTTAACTTGTTATTACAAGGGCGGAGTTTCATGTTTTTTAAGGTTTTTTATTTTCTTTTTATCCAGAGATCAAAGGTCAAACACTGCAACTTCTATCACCCTAATTGTGTGGAACTCTCTGTCCCAGGCATCATCATGGCACCGTGAGTAACTTTAGGATAGTTGATCATTAAAACAACATTCAGTTGCATGTCTACACAATATATAAAAACAATTTTATTATAAATTGCTGGACTTTCTTGACCATGTGATATATGATCTTTAATAATGTTACAACTGTTATCACTAATATAACAAAATATGACTTTAATACCAACTAGTGCTTAAATATCTTGACACTAATACTAAAATGTTACCATAGCATAAACTTAAAACATCAGGAACATTAATGGAATATAACAAGATTTAAAGGAAGCAAATAAACCTCATTTGACTAAATGAAAAAATAGATCTACTAGTGTGCAAAGCTTCCTAAGGACTAACTGATTTACTAGCAGCCAGGGGTAGAGGAAAGGGTGATGAAGTGTTAGGGCTAAGTAGGGCATCAAATGGAGGGTTTTCAGAGGCAGCCTGAAAAACACTTTTAAAGTTACTATCGTTGGTGACTTTGGACTTTAAGCCAACTCTCGTTGACTCTGCAATGGACATTCTGGAAAGCAAGGAGAGGAAAACATCCCAGAGCGCTGTGTAGAGCTCGTTAGAGACACAGCAAACCTTCTCTACCATCAATCCTGCTTGCAAACGTACAGTTTCTAAATAGTAAACTGGATGACCTGCGCACATGGATCAATTACCAGTGGGACATTAGGAGCTGCTGTGTTTTGGTGATCACAGAGACGTGACTAGAGCCAATGCATCCCTGACTATGCCGTCACTCTGGACAAATACTCCATCTATTGGCACGACAGAACCAAGGCCTCAGGCAAGTCAAAGGGAGGAGGAGTGTGCTTTATTGTAACCTCACCAATAAAGTCAGACCCTTCAGGGTGACTTTAGTGCAGGAGGTACAGGTATCATCCATCAATCCCTCAGATGTTGGTTCGATCCCCAGCTCTTCCGGTCAAATGTCCAGTGTTGACCAGCTGCATAGCAGCTCCCACATCAGTGTATGAGTGTGTGTGTGATTGTGAGTGTGAATGGGTGAATAAGAAGCAGTGTGAAGCGCTTTGATTACCAATAAGTAGAAAAGTGCTATATAAGTGCAGAACATTTACCATTTACCTTCTACCTGCCCAGAGAATTCAGTACAGTCTTCCTCACAGCTGTTTACATCCCTCCCCAGGCTGATAAATCAAAGCCCTGGAAGAGCTGTACAGGATTATTAATGGACATGAAAGCATGCATCCAGATGCCGCTTTTATCGTTTTGTGGGACTTCGACAGAGCTAATATGAAGAAGGTTCTGCCAAAATACCATCAGCACATTTCTATTTCCTCCAGGGGAGAGCAGATTTTAGATCACTGTTACAGTTCATTCAAGGACTGCTAAAAAACCCTCCCGCATCCTGCTTTTGGTAAAGCAGATCACTGTGCCATCCTGCTGCTATGTTCATTCAAACAAAGGCTCAAACAGGAAAAACCAGTTCCCAGGGTCATTCACAATGGAACACGATGGCTGACGAGGCTTTACAGGTCTGCTTTTAAATAACTGACTGGCATATGTTTGAGGAAACAGCTAACTGTGAAATCAATGTGTACACAGACTCTGTCATAGGTTATATCAGTCAGTGCATTGGTGACATGGTACAAAAAAATGTCCATCTGGACTTTAATCAGAAGCCATGAATTGGACCAGAGATTTGTGCCAAACTTAAAGCACGAACTACTGCCTTCAAATCAGGAGACCTCAAGGCTTAAAAAGCAGCCAAATATGACCTCTGTAAATCTATAAGGTGCGCCAAGAGGAACTGCAGGGAAAAAGTGGAGGCTACTTACTACAGCCATGAACTAAGATGTTTGTAGAACAGATTTCACTGTATTAGAGACTATGAGGGCAAAAACTGACAAAATCATAACATGCCAAAATCTTCTGTAGTCAACACGAATACTCTGGAGCTGAAAACACTTTAGACAATGTAAAGAGCTCTTAGAGGAGAAAGTGTCCTTTCGGAATTTAAAATCTTTAACATGTTCAGTTAGAAGAGCTCCTCTACTTTCTCTCAAACTTCTGATTCACCATTTAAGCTACTTGAGTGTGATAAAAATATATCAGATATGAAATAAAGATCTGCGTGCAAACTGTATCTGCAGACAGGCAGTGGAAACAGAGTGCTTCTCATATACAAAATTACTTGTGTGATTTAAGTTGCAATGTCAAGTACTGTCAGTGTCATTCTTCTAAATAAATAAAATGAGTTGTAGCATATAGTATCGTTTTTATTGGCACAGTATCATGATACCTTTTTAGTATCCTGTTTTTGTTGTCAGTGTCTTCATTACTGCTGATGCTTCACCAATCCACCTGTCAATGTCAAAACAAAACTCCAAGATACTTAAAAGTCTTTCACTTAGGACAGCAACTTATTCATAACCTACAGCAATCTATTTTCTCACAGACAATCACAACCTTAGACTTGAAGGTGCTGACTCTCATCCCAGCCACTGTACATGAGCTGCAAACCACCACAGTGCGTTTAAAAGATTATGATCTGATTAAGCCATCAGAACCACATCGCTAGCAAAAAGCAGAGAATTGATTCTGAGGTCATTAAACCAGGCACTCTTCCGAAATTCTTACAAGGAGCTAGAAGCCTCTTGCACACCGTTTGTCTTTGTGACCTGACCTGAGCAGGTTGGGCTATTCTGCTTGTTTTCAATTCATGGGTGTTCTGCTGCTCATTCTGTCCTGACTGCAAAGCCACTGTCATCTACTCAGCAGCTGTGTATTAGACAACTTGGGATCAAGAACCAAAGAAACAGCCCAACTGCTAGGAGCTGTATATCAGCTTATGTCCCTTTCTGCTCCTGGGACCCCTCCTCCTGGTCCAAGAATGTGGTCTGAGTTAAGTACATCCACAACTCACTACCATCACTTGCTACAGGGTTGAAACCATTTCAGACTGTTTACGAATATCAACCACCACTGTTGAGAATAAGGAGGAGTCTTCAATTCCTTCTGCTCAAGCATTTGCACCTCACCTGGAGAAGATCCTGCCAGACCAGTCCATAGTCAGTTTATCAATACAAACAATCCGAAAACAAGCATCGAACTTCTGCATCCCGAAGAGGCAACACCTTGGTTGATCGATCCATTTCCCATCTCCGAAACCATCAACCCCGCAGCAGTTAAGCTGCGGCTCCCCAGACCCCTTACAGTACATCCTACATTCCTTGTCTCTTGCATCAAATCTGTCATTAACATTGACCCATTTGGTGCCATAAATCCCCCTGTTTCTTGATGTTTGGATTGAGATATATTGGATTGGGCATTTGAGCTTTTGACTGTTGTGTTTGAATTTTGGATATGGATTATTGGATCTTGTAAAAAGGACTACATTTTGTACCTAGGAATGTGGATTGTGGGCTTTGAATTGTTATTTTTGGAACTGTGGAATCCTGTATGCTTACTCACTGCTGCTTACTTGTATCAGGTTTTGTGACATCCTGTGTCACAAATCCTGTGACAACAGAGAGATACTCACCTGTAGAGTGAGCTCACCTGCAGCCTGCCACTAGCCTCAGTGACGCCACATTCTACTATTCATCATTCACCTCTTCTTAACTCATTTGATTACCAACCTTCTTACCTCATCACCTGCCTTCTCCATCTTGTCCAGCTCCTGATCCAGTCACTCATTATTCCAACCAAATTGTCTTTTTTATCTCTTGACTCTCTCATCCATAACAAATATGGTTTTTTCAGTTTTTTGAGGATTCACTACCCATGAGAATAATACCAAACATATCTGTCTCTCTCTGTTCTTAATGTCCAGTCTCCCCTCCTTCCAATCACTTAAACTTCACTCATCTTGGAGTGGAGCCATACTCAACCAACCAACCGACAGCCCCTCACCAACTCCCTGATTTCAACATTCAATACCTTCCTCACGTGTTCTGTATTCTTGGCTCCAGTACAAATTGCTAAAAAACATTTAAACATTTTGCCCCATCTTTTTTGTTCTCCTGCGTAGTTTCACAGAGTAGTACCTGAATTCATAGGAGACAAGATAATGTTGATAGCTGACATTGTCTGACTCACTGTACCTCTGTAGACATAGAGTCCACCCCTGTAAATCAGTCTTATCCCTTAAGCCCTGAGCTTACCCTCTGGTGTGCTTTGACCAATAACATACTTCTGCACAGCAAATATGCTTGCAGTGTCCATTCTGATTTGGTTTTAATAGCAACAGGGTCACCTGGAAGACCACTATGAATTGGCTCAATCAGGGTAATAAGATCTGTATTTTCTGCCCCAAAGTGTAAGAGGTAACTGCAATTGGAGGTACTCTCTTCTGAGATGTTTTCCATTATAGACGGAGCATGGTTTCTTTAAGTCATTCTGTCCAGCTTAGTGGGGAGAGCAGCATCTCAACAAATGCTTGTTAGCTTTAATACTAAAGTTTTCCCACTTTAACAGCATCTTTGGAGCTGGAGAAAAGGATGAGTTAGGGTGCTTATTGAGTCTGCTTTATGTCTCCTTACTGCTATAAAGGAGTGAAGTAATTTAGCTCATGGGCTTTGGTTTTCTGGGGTTCTGGGATTCTGGCCAACAACCTGGAATGAGCAGTCTTCAATGAACTATCAGACTTTCTCTCTCCGAACAACCTCCTCAATGTCAACCAGTCTTGCTTCAAGAGTGGTCACTTCACAGAAACGGCGTTCCTGATGGAATTCCTGTGGCCTTTGACACTGTGAACCATCATATCCACACTCTCTGACTTGGGCATCTCTGGATCAAATCTAGCCTGGCTTCAGTCTTGCCTATTGGGATGAACCTTCAACGTATCCTGACAGGGGCATTTTCTAACTCTCATAGCCTCTCTACCGGTGTGCAGCAGGGTTCAGTTATTAGTCCTCTTTTTTTTCTGTCTATACTACATGCCTGAGTTCTATCATCTGATCACATGGCTTTTCCTATCCCTGTTATGCTGACGACACACAGCTCTTCCTGTCCTTTCCACCGGAGGACTCCACTGTCTCATCACACATTTCTTCCTGTCTCTCTGACATCACTGCTTGGATGAAAGAGCAACATCTTTAGATTAACCTCTCCAAGACCGAAGTTCTTGTCTTCCCAGCCAGACTTTCAACACAACACAACGTTACAATCAACATTGGGTCTACAGTGATTGTCCCCACTAAGTCGGCCAGAAATCTGGGGCCATCATCAGTGACCAACTAAGCTTTACGGACCACATCTCCTCAGTCTCCAGGGAATTTTCCTCTACAAAATCAGAAAGATCAAACCCTTTCTTGGAATTTACAACCAGAGTCATTGTGCAGGTGCTTGTCATATCCCGTCGTGATTACTGCAACACCCTGTTAATGGTTTTACTAGTATGCACGATCAAACCCCTGCAGATGATCCAAAATGTGGCAGCTCCCCTCATTTTTAATCAGCCATGAAGGACTCATGTCACACCACTCCTCAGATGTCTACACTTGCTTCCTGTGAGTGCCTGCATTAGGTTCAAGGCTCTGTCTCTTGCCTAAGGAAAGGTCAACTTAACAGTTCCTTCTTACCTCAACTGCCTCATTCAGGTCTACAATCTCTACCGTCTGCTGTGCTTTGCCCATAAACAACATCTGGTGGTCCCAGCACTGCACAGAAGACATTAATCAAAACTCTTCAGCTTAGTGATCCCCCGATGGTAGAACGAGCTACCAAACTGTAGCATTGCATGGTCAAGCAGCTTCACTCTCAATTTCTAAAAAACAGCTTTAAAAAGAACTCTTCCGCACCTTCCTATGCACTTAATTATATAAAAAAAAAACTTGCTTTTTTGTTTTTTATGTTTATTACTCGTTGACTTAGATTTGTGCTGCCTTGCACCTCCTTTGTAATTTGTTTTGGATAAAAGCTTCTGCTAAGCTCGGCTTCACCTTTATGTCAGTATTTTCAACAGTTGTCAAATGATGAAAGCTGGCAGATAGTTGGCAGGTCCTTTTAATTTCACTCGAAGCTAATTGCCAAGGTTGATCACATGTCTTGTATAGAGGGTAGAGGGCAAGTGTGCAAGGATTAGGAGCAGAGACAAGTTAAGGGAAGCATCCACTTTGAGGTGATACTCATGCTGAGATTCTTCAGGGGGCAAGAGATTAATAAAAGCAACGCTCAGCAATATGTCCAATATTCTTCCTTTGTCAGGTTGGGAAATGAGGGCCCTTCTACCTTTCTAAACCACTGCTGTATGTGAAAACACTGCTGTTGAAAGAGAAATGGCTTATCCTTTTAGGGAGGTGCTGTAACCAATCCAGCTGTTAGTGAACCTTTAGAGTAGACCCTGAACAGGTTACCAGCCTATCAACCAGGGCTGTACAAGACTAAAAGGGTAAAAGCAAGTACATAAAGATAAAATGTGTTTTAAGGAAACTCAATTCTTCTTTTTTTTTTTTTCCTTATACAGAGTATGTAACAAATACAAGGACACCATCTCCAAAAGTGTTGTTGTCCATTCAGGATCTCCTGCTGTATACCAGCTGAGACCAAAGAAGGAAAAGGTCGGGACACTAATAAAAATGACTGTTGGTGAAAAGTGTCTAAGCAATAAAAATAAAAACATTTTACCTGTGGGTGAAACAGGAGCAGGAAAATCTACTCTGATCAATGCTCTGATGAATTACACCATGGGAGTTGATTTTGAAGACAATGTCTGGTTTGAGATCATAGAGGACGAGAAGAGAAGTCAGTGTGAAAGTCAGACATCAGATGTGATGGTGTACGAGATCTTTGGTTTTGAAGGTAAAACTCTGCCCTACTCTCTGACCATCATTGATACTCCTGGATATGGAGATACCAGAGGGATTGAACACGATCTCATTGTCAGTCAAAGATTGTTTGACTTGTTCCGCACAGAGAATGGAGTTCATGAAATTCATGCAGTGTGTCTGGCACTGAAAGCAAGTGAGAATCGAGTGAGCAGTCGGCTAAGGTACATATTTAATTCAATTGTGTCTCTTTTTGGAAAAGACATGGAGAAGAAAATTGTTGTCCTTGTTACATACTCAGATGGAATAACCCCTGAAAATGCCCTTAAAGCTCTTGAAGCCGCAAACATTAAATGTGCCAAAAATGAGAAGAATCAACCTGTTCACTTTATGTTCAATAACCGTCAGAGCACACCCAGAACAGAGGACAATGTGCTTGGGTTAGAGAATGCATGGAGGGTAACCAAGAGAGGAATGGAGCAATTCACAAAATTCCTGAAGGGATCTAGAGCTCAAACTCTGGAGAAAACATTTGAGGTTCTGAATTCACACATCAGAATTACATCCTGTGTAAACAACCTGCAAGACAAAGTCAAACTGATCGAACTAAAACAGAGAGAGATCGAACAGATTCAGGAAGTTCTGAGGAAACATGAACAAGAGATGAAGAAGAACGCAAATTTTGCTGTAGAAGTTGAGGAGGTCTACAAGGTTCCAGTAGAAATCAGTGGTGGGATGTGGGGGATGGTGTTTTTTAAAGGGGGCGTCTGCTGCACTGTCTGTGAGGAGAACTGTCACTATCCTGGATGTACAATGTCTCTGTCTCCTAAAGACTGTAAGGTCATGAGAGGAGGCCGCTGTACTGTTTGTACAGGGAGGTGTCCTGTGTCAGTTCATGTGAAAGAAAAATGGAGGTACATGGCCAAGACTAAAAAAGTAAAAAGGACCGAAACAGAAATGAAAGCAAAGTATGAAAAGAACAAGTTAGAAACTAAGAAGAAGTTGACCCTTTTGGAAAATCTTCAGAAAGAGATGGAAGCACTCAAAGAAGCGAAGAATCAGTTTCTTGAAGAGTCGTACCAACATGTTGTCAGTCTGGAGCAGATTGCCCTAAATGTCAATTCAGTGTCCACATATGTCCACCTGGACTTTCTTATTGAGAAGATGAAGGAGAAAGGAGACACACAGAAGGTCCAGAAACTGGAGGAAATCAAAAGTCACGTGGATACAGGAACCATGGAAGCACTGCAGTACATGTTTGGTAGCCTTGGTGATAAAGTTAAAGCTTTTGGAAAAGCAATGTTTAAAGGAATTGTAAAGACCTGAAAAATGTCTTTTAACCAGGAAACCAGCAGAACGATGTCTGCATTTCTGACTTAAACCATCATATTATATTTCTTTAGTTTATCATTCAAACAGTAAGGTTATGTATTATAAAATATACAGTATGAAATGTGAAATGTATCATTCCAGCAAACTTCAACCTCTTTGGACATAACAATGATTGAATTTTATATTAACTGCATTAATATAAAAATGTTTAGCAGTATCAAAAACTCACAAAGTATCTAACCCACCACTACCGACATTTTCCAGTTGATTGTTTTCTAAATATCAGCATGTTGTAAGAATTTAAAAAAACCTAATCAATTTAATGGTAGTTGTTTTGGGGGGGAAAAAAGGAAAATGTTTGTGTATTTCCCTTCTACGGTACATTGTATTCTACACCACTGATTATAATCTGCCTGTGAAATTTATTCACAGGTTTTCACCATTTATTTTTGTACTACACTGCAGATACAGCAACTATTAACTGGGTTAATTTTCTGGGAGAGTGAGAGAGAAAAATATCACATTTACATGAGCAGAACACTATTAAGTTTATCAGTAGGCACGTGAGAGAGTGCAGAAGGTTATTTGGTCTCATAAGAATAAATGGTAAATTAACTTGGACTTTACTAGTTTACACTGCTTCTCATTCACCCATTTGCACTCACTCTTTTACTTTGTAGAATCCTGTTTTCATGTAGACAATAAAGTTGTTTTTTGTTGTATTAAAAATACCAAATGATGTATCAAATGAATACCTTTTGATGTTCCCGATAGGCCAATTTATGCACCTTCAAGCCAGAGGCCTTACTTGCAAGTACAAGTACTTACATTTGAGTACTTGCCAATAATGAATACCGAGTCCTGATATAATTCAATTCAATTTCAATTCAATTCAACTTTATTTATATAGCGCCAATTCACAACAAAGTCATCTCAGGGCACTTTACAGAATAAAGTCAAGATTATAAAGATGTATAAAGAGAACCCAACAATTCCCCCTTAAACAAGTCACAGGCAACAGTGGAGAGGAAAAACTCCCTTTAACGGAAGAAACCTCCTGCAGAACCAGGCTCAGGGTGGACGGCCATCTGCCTCGACCGGTTGGGGTGAGTGGAAAGGGGAGAGAGAAAACAACAGAGCAACAAAAAGCAACAACAAAACATCGGGCAGATTGGTGGGACCAGTAGCTGCACACTGGAAGACACACAGCTTCAAAGCCAGGGACACCTGCAGGAAGGGACAGAGAGAGGGGGACAGAGAAGGACAAAGACAACTACGGGAGAGAACACACAGAGTTAATGACATACAGTGGTGACAATTGCGGGGTGAGAGGAGAGGAGAGATGGTCAAGAGGAGGAAAGGAGCTCAGTGCATTGGGGGGTGGGTCCCCCAGCAGTCTAAGACTATGGCAGCATAACTATAACTAACTATATGCTTTATTAAAGAGGAAGGTTTTAAGCCTAGACTTAAAAGAAGAGAGGGTGTCTGCTTCCCGAATCTGAACTGGGAGCTGGTTCCACAAGAGAGGAGCTTGATAGCTAAAGGCTCTAGCTCCCATTCTACTTTTGGAAATTCTGGAAACCACAAGTAGGCCTGCATTCTGAGAGCAAAGCGGTCTACTGGGATGATATGGTGCTATGAGATCTTCTATATATGATGGAGCCTGACCATTCAGAGCTTTATATGTAAGAAGCAGGGTTTTAAATTCTCTTCTACATTTAATGGGAAGCCAATGGAGAGAAGCTAGTGAAGGTGAAATATGATCTCTCTTGCTAGTTCCAGTCAGCACTCTTGCTGCAGCATTTTGGATTAATTGCAGGCTCTTTAGGGAGTTACTGGGGCATCCTGAAAGAAGGGAATTACAGTAGTCCAACCTAGAGGTAACAAATGCATGGACCAGTTTTTCGGCATCACTTTGAGACAGGATGCTCCTAATTTTGGCAATGTTCCGTAGGTGGAAGAAGGCTGTTCTAGAGATTTGTTTTATATGTGAGTTAAAGGACAAATCCTGTTCAAAAATAACTCCAAGGTTCCTTGCAGTAGTACTGGAGGCCAGACTTATGCCATCTAGAGTAACAATATGGTTGGACATCATATCTCTGAGATTTTTGGGCCCAAATACTATGACTTCAGTTTTGTTTAAAAGTAAACAATTGTGGGACATCCAGGTCTTTATGTCTTGTAGGCTTGAAGCTTTATTAACTGATTATTTTCATCTGGTTCCATAGATAAATATAGCTGGGTATCGTCAGCATAACAGTGGAAATTGCAGTGTTTTCTAATTATGTTGCCTAAAGGAGACATATATAAAGTAAAAAGTATTGGTCCTAACACAGAGCCTTGTGGAACTCCATAGCTAACCTTTGTGTGTATGGAGGATTCGTCATTAACATGAACAAATGTAAATTTATCAGACAGATAAGATTTAAACCAACCTAGTGCAGTTCCTGTAATTCCAATTTCATGTTCCAGTCTCTGTAATAAAATGTTATGATCAATGGTATCAAATGCAGCACTAAGATCTGACAGAACAAGTATAGAGATGAGTCCAGTATCTGAGGCCATGAGAAGATCGTTGGTGACTTTTACCAGTGCTGTTTCTGTACTATGATGAACTCTAAATCCTGAGTGAAAGTCTTCATACAAATTATTCCTGTGAAGGTGATCACATAATTGTTTTGCAACTACTTTTTCAATTATTTTAGAAATAAAGGGGAGATTACAAAAGGAAGGCAGTGAATCAGAGGAGCCAACCTCCATGGTACAATTCACAAATGCACGGCTTAAAGCAGGTGTCACGAAAGTTAGAGAGGAAGTGGCGTTCCACTAATTTAGAAAAATTCCGGTTAGCCTGGAAAAACAGTCTAAAAATGTACAAAAAAGCTCTCCGTGATGCCAGAACAGCGTATTATTCCGCACTAATAGAGGAAAACAAGAACAACCCCCGGTTTCTGTTCAGCACTGTAGCCAGGCTGACAAAGAGCCATAGTTCTGTTGAGCCTAGTTTTCCTTTAACTCTGAGCAGCAATGACTTTATGACTTTCTTTACTAATAAAATTGTAGCCATTAGGGAAAAGATTCAGCAGATCCTCCCTACAAATATTACAGATAGATCTTCATGTACAACAGATTTAGAATCCTCGATAAGGCCCCAATCCCTGTTAGACTGCTTTTTACCCATAGATCTCTCTGAGCTAACTTCAATTATTACCTCATCTAAACCAACAACCTGTCTGCTAGACCCTATTCCAACTAAGCTGCTCAAGGAAGCTTTACCCTTAATAGATACATTCATATTAGATATCATCAATCTATCTTTACTGCTTTTCACCCATAGATCTCACTGAGCTAAATTCAACTATCGCTTCTTCAAAACTAACAACTTGTCTTTTAGACCCTGTTCCAACCAAATTGCTTAAAGATGTTCTACCTTGAATAGACACATTCATATTAGACTGGATTAACCAACATTTATATTTACATTTAGTCATTTAGCAGACGCTTTTATCCAAAGCGACTTACAAGTGAGGTACAAGGCAGCAAAAATCTAAGTCAAGGAGAAAACATCAAAGCAAAGTCCTATCAGAAAAGTGTTCACAGTTCACGAGATACAAGTGCAAGAGAGCAGAAAGGGTTTTTTTTTGTTTTGTTTTTTTTGGTTTTTTTTTTTGAAGAATTAAGTGCATAGGAAGATGCGGAAGAGTTCAGTTTTCAGCAGTTTTTTCAATATTGGGAGAGAATCAGCTGAGCGTGCAGCGTCTGGTAGCTTGTTCCACCATCGTGGGATCATTGCGCTGAACAGTTTTGCTTGGTGTCTTCTATGCGGTGCTGAGACCACCAGATGTCGTTCGTCTATCTTTAGAACCAGGCTATGTACCAAAGGCCTATAAAGTTGCTGTAATCAAACCATTACTTAAAAAACCCTGTTTTGATCCAGGTGATTTAGCCAACTATAGACCAATATCAAATATCCCGTTTATTTCTAAAATCCTTGAAAAAGTAGTTGCAAAACAATTATATGATCACCTTTACAGGAATAATTTGTATGAAGACTTTCAGTCAGGATTTAGAGTTCATCATAGTACAGAAACACCACTGGTAAAAGTCTCCAATGATCTTCTCCTGGCTTCAGATAATGGACTTGTGTCCGTACTCGTCTTACTAGACCTTAGTGCCGCATTTGACACCATTGACCACAACATTTTATCACAGAGACTAGAACATGGATTTGGGATTAAAAGAACCACACTGCATTGGTTTAAATCTTATCTGTCAGACAGATTCCAACTTGTTCATGTTAATGATGACTCCTCTTTCTGCACAAAAGTTAGTTATGGAGTTCCACAGGGCTCTGTGTTAGGACCAATACTTTTCAATCTGTATATGTCATCTTTAGGCAAAATTATTAGGAAACATTCCATAAACTTCCACTGCTACGCCGATGATACCCAGCTGTATTTATCTGTGAAACCAGAAGATACTAACCAATTAGTCAAACTTGAAGCATGTCTAAAAGGCATAAAGACCTGGATGTCCTACAATTTCCTACTTCTAAATTCAGACAAAACTGAAATCATCCTCTTTGGGCCTAAAAACATGAGAAATATGCTGTCTAACAATTTAGTTACTTTAGATGACATAACTTTGGCCTCCAGTACTGCGGTGAGGAACCTTGGAGTTATTTTTGACCAGGATTTGGCGTTTATGTCACATATAAGACAAATCTCTAGAACAGCCTTCTTCCACCTACGGAACATTGCTAAAATTAGAAGCATCCTGTCTCAAAGTGATGCCAAAAAACTGGTCCATGCATTTGTTACTTCTAGGTTGGACTACTGTAATTCCCTATTTCTGGGGTGTCCTAATAACTCTCTAAAAAGCCTTCAATTAATCCAAAACGCTGCAGCAAGAGTGCTGACTGGATTAGGGAAGAGAGATCATATTTCACCTTCACTAGCTTCTCTTCATTGGCTTCCCATAAAATCTAGAATAGAGTTCAAAACCCTCCTCCTTATATACTAAGCTCTTAATGGTCAAGCTCCATCATATTTAAAAGATCTCATAGTTCTGTATCGCCCGATTAGACCACTTCGATCCCAGAATACAGGCCTACTTGTGGTTCCCAGAGGCAAAGCCTGTAGCTATCAAGCTCCTCTCCTGTGGAACCAGCTTCCAATCCAAATTCGTGGAGCAGACACCCTCTCTACTTTAAAGACTAGGCTTAAAACTTTCCTTTTTGATAAAGCTTATAGTTAAAACTGCTCACTCAACCTGAACTAGCTTTTCTCTATACATTTATTTGTCACCACTGTATGCCATTAATTCTGTGTCCTACCAACTTGTACAATGCTTTGTTGTTGCTTTTTTGTTGTTTCGTTTTGTTGTTGTTTTGTTGTTGCTTTTCATTGCTCTTTTCTTTTCTTTCTCCACTTTCCACTAACCCCAACCGGTCAAGGCAGATGGCCGCCCACCCTGAGCCTGGTTCTGCTGGAGGTTTCTCCCATTAAAATTAAAGAGTTTTTCCTCTCCACTGTTGCCTAGGGCTTGTTCAAGGGGGATTTGTTGGGTTATCTTTATACATCTTTATAATCTTGACTTTATTCTGTAAAGTGCCCTGAGATGACTTTGTTGTGAATTGGCGCTATATAAATAAAGTTGAATTGAAATTGAATTGAATTGAATTAGATATTGGTCTGTAATTGGCTAAAACAGCTGGGTCAAGACAGGGTTTTTTAAGTAGTGGTTTAATCACAGCTACCTTATAGGCCTGTGGTACATAACCTGTTTCTAAAGATAGATTGATGATATCTAATATGAATGTATCTATTAAGGGTAAAGCTTCCTTGAACAGTCTAGTTGGAATAGGGTCTAGCAGACAGGTTGTTGGTTTAGATGAGGTAATAACTGAATTTAGCTCAGAGAGATCTATGTGTAAAAAAACAGTCTAAGAGGGATTGGGGCTTTATCGATGATTCTAGCACTGCTGTACATGAAGATCTATCCGTAATATTTGGCGGGAGGATCTGGTGAATTGTTTCTCTAATAGCTACAATTTTATTCATAAAGAAAGTCATGAAGTCTTTGCTGCTCAGAGTTAAGGGAAAAGTAGGCTCAACAGAACTCTGGCTCTTAGTCAGCCTGGCTACAGTGCTGAACAGAAACCAGAGGTTGTTCTTGTTTTTTTCTATTAATGATGAATAATATGCTATTCTGGCATCACAGAGAGCTTTTTTGTACATTTTTAAACTATTTTTTCAGGCTAAATGAGATTCTTCAAAATTTCTGGAATGCCACTTCCTTTCCAACTTTCGTGTTGCCTGTTTTAAGTTGCGTGTTTGTGAACTATACCATGGAGATCACCTCTGCTGGTTTACTGCCTTCTTTTTCAGAGGGGCAACACTATCGAGTATTGTACGTAGTGAGGCTGCAGAATTGTCAACAAGATAATCTACTTGTGCAGGAGTAACATTAAGGAGACTACTTTCCATTGTATTAACATATGGTGAAGCAAATGATGAAGAAATAATTTCTTTAAATTTGTTGACAGCTTTTTCACTTAAGCATCTGCTATAGTGGAATTTTTCCCTAACTGCTATATAGTCTGTTATTGTAAATTCAAATGTTATTAAAAATGGTCAGATAGAATAGAGTTGTGAGGAAATATGGTTAAATTATCCGCTTCAATTCCATACGTAAGGACAAGGTCTAACGTGTGACTAAAACAGTGGGTGGGTTTATTTACATTTTGGGAAAAACCAATTGAATCTAATAATGAATTAAACGCAGTGCTCAGACAGTTACTGTCAGCATCTACATGAATGTTAAAGTCACCCACTATAATGACTTTATCTGTACTAAGCACTAAATCAGATAGAAAATCAGAAAATTCAATCAAAAACTCTGAATAAGGGACTGGAGGACGGTACACGATAACAAATAATAGTGGTTTTTGAGTTTTCCAGTTTGGGTGTGAAAGGTTAAAAGTAAGACTCTCAAATGAGTTATAACTATGTTTAGGTCTAGAAATTATTGATAAGCTACAATGGAAGATTGCTGCAACTCCTCCACCTCAGCCTGTGCTTCTAGGAACATGATAATTAATATGACTTTGGGGGTTTGACTCATTTAAACTGACATATTCTTCCTGCTGCAACCAAGTTTTCATGCGGGTGTACATGTCGTCACTGGTCAGATTTGGCAGGGGACCAGAGAAAATTACGGAGTCCGACATTGTTTTGGCAAAGTTACACACCGATTCAACATTCATTTTAGTGATCTCCGATTTGCGTAATCGGGCGTCATTAATTCCCACGTAAATAATAATATTACTGTATTTACGTTTATCCTTAGCCAGGAGTTTCAAATATGATTCAACGTTGCCCGCTCTGGCCCCAGGAAGACATTTGACTACGGTCGCTGGAGTCTGAAACTTCACGTTTCTGACTATGGAGCTGCCAATTACCAGAGTGGGTTTGTCAGTGGATGTGTCGCTGAGTGGGGAAAATCAATTAGAAACGTGAACCGACTGGTGGTGAACCGACTGGTGGTGAACCGACTGGTGGTGAACCTCAGGTGTCTGCTTAGCATTAGATCTCTTACGAACCGTCACCCAGCCGGACTGGCTTCCCGGCTGCTCGGGAACTGCCGGGGGACAGCTAGCAGGGGCTACGCTAGGTCGGCCCGCACCAGCTACCGGGGCCTGACTAGCTGAGTTGTTTTCCATGGTGCGGAGCCGTGCTTCCAATTCCGTGAGCCTCGCCTCCAAAGCTGCAAAAACCTTACACTTATTACATAAACCATTATCACTAAAGGAGGCAGAGGAAAAACTGAACATGAGACACACCGAGCAAGTGAGAGAAGGAGAAACAGAGGGAGACAGAGAAGCCATTGCTAATGGATAACCGCTAAGCTAACGAAGCTAATATAAGTGAAATGTGGAATTTGCAAACTTTAGCTGGTTATGTTTTGCAAAAGCAGGTGCTTGTGTAATACAAGCGTATGTTACGACTCAAGTATTAATTCTTGTGTGAAGAAAACACTTATTTAAGTAAAAATAACCGCTACAATTAAACAGTAAACAGTCCTTCGGTAGAAACCCAAAAGAAACAGGAAGTGACACAATACGCTTACCGCACGAGGACAGAATGGAACCATAAGAGCCCAGTCAGCTAAAAGCTAGTCTCAAGAAGAGTGGCTTCAGTTGCTTTTTAAAAGAATCAGCAAAATCAGCCACACACAGACACAGAGACAGGGGCAGGGTGTTCCACAGTCTGGGAGCCACTGACTGAAAAGAAAGATCCCCCAGAGTTTTAAAATGGGTTTTAGGGACCACGAGCAGATTTTGACTTCTAGGTCAACAGGTCAGAGATGTACCCAAGAGCCTGGTCATGAAGGGCTCTATGGGAGAACACCAGAATTTTAGAAGAAATTCTATATTTGTTTGGTAAAGCAACAATCTGGAGCAACAATCAAAGTTTCTGTCTTTTTTGGGTTTAGTTGCAGGCACTTATTGCCCAACAACTCCTTAATACAAGACAGACATTCCAACAAGTTAGACAACAACTTCCGACTCTCTGAAAGAACAACATAACTGAATATCATCACCATATAAGAAATAAGACACATGATTAAAACGCTGAATAATACAAGGAAGAGGTTTCATATACAGTAAAAACAGCAACAGACCTAAAACTGATCCCTGTGGTACTGTACACGATGTCAGACATGATTGCAACAGAAGTTCTATCAGTAAGATACAAAGAAAACCACTGAAGTACAGAAGCAGACAACCCAATGACATTTTGGAGACAATTTATCAAAATTCTGTGGTCAACTGTATCAAATGCTGAGGTTAGATCCAGTAAAACCAGCACTGTGTACTGGCTGGAGTCCGTCGCCATCAAAATGTCACTTGACAGTTTGAGAAGGGCTGTGTCTGTTCAGTGCATTTTGCAGAAACCTGACTTAAACTTGAATGAAAGATTTGATGATGATGCAGAAAAGTGGAAAGTTGTTGGGCTACCACTTTTTCTAAAATTTTGGACATGAAAGGCAGTTTAGATATGGGTCCGTTATTGGGTCACAAGGATCCAGGTTTGGCTTTTTAAGAATGACGTTCACTACAGCTTGTTAAAAGAGGAGGGGACCGTGCGAGTAGACTGAGACAAATTTTTCATATTTACCAGACAAGGACCAAGTGAATCAGTGACAGTCCAAAGTAAAGTGGTTGGGACAATGTCAACAGGGCAGAAGAAGGTTTTTTTTTTGGAAACTGCAGAACCCCCATAGTGACATCTGAGAGAGAAAAAACTCTTGTGTCCACAACTAATTAAGGTCTGGGAATGAGATAATTCATGTTCTAATTAAGAGAGGGTGACTGCAGTAAAGTTAGTCTGCAGCTGGATTTCAGTCTCTCTGTCTGTCTGACATCACACAGAGATATGACTAAGGTTTACTGACACTGTCTCCTACAAATTATGAGCCTATAAAACTAAACTGCAAACGAGATTACATTTTCGAGTTAATCTTTATGTTATGACGTGACATATTTTTTGAATGAACGAAATAGTTTTTTTCTTTTATCAAAGAAAACTGAGTTGGCAGCGTGTGATTGAGGAGGGTGGTCGGTGTACAAAGCACAGGACTGTCAAGCAGAAGACCTGAGTTTGGTTCCTAAGTCCTGTGTCTGTTTAGGCAAGAAATCCACTGACGTTAGGATTAGAAAAAGATGGATGTGGATGTATTTAGAAGTGGTAAAACACATTGTTTGTAAAATGACAATTATATTATTTTGTATTACACCAGCATCTTCCTCATAACCAGCTCTGGTGTCATGCTGAGTTTTTTTTTTTTTTTTCTGAAGTACACTATAGCCTCCTTGGGTAACGCTTATGTTGAACTTGATTTGCAGAGGGAAAAAAAAATAGTGGTTGAACTGATGCGTGACCCTCAGCAGGAAGCAGGTTACCGCAAAGAAAATGACCAGATTCATTAATTTCCCACCTCTCAGCATGAATCCATGGAGCCACTGATGCTCTGATGAATCACAAATGTTATCCCAGCATTCAGACTTACTTTCTCAGATGGTCTCTCGTGCATATGTCCTAAAGGACCTGGTCAGAATTAAACTGAATGTTTAAATTTTTCCCCCTGTTTTTGCTGCAGATGGAGATTTCTACTTCACTATTGCTCATCATTCAAAAGTCCAGGGTAATTTGACTGTGCAGACCTGGGGCTGTCAGAAGGACCGTGCCAATTCCTCTTGTGGAGGCAAATACAATGTCTACAATATTGGATTTGTAAGTACTATGATGGGCAGCTGGAAACCTACCAGTGATCATTCTAAATGGTGTGTAACAACAGACACAAATAATTATTGGACTTGTATCACTGATGTGAACAGATCACAAAGCCAGTTTGGGAGGCGTGGGGGGGCTCTGTGTAACAAGAATAAAGATCTAACAGAAAAATTCAAGAAATGTATAAATGATACAGAAGAATGTTTAAGTCCAGTACCACAGGTTTCTGAATGTAAGACAGACACTGACTCTGAATGAAGCAGGATTCACTATAAATTCAGCTTTTTCTCTGTTGTGATTTCTGTGTTTTTAAATACTTTTTCTTTCTGTATATCGGTAAAAGTGGGTAATGGAAATATACTGAAATGGGCTGATGGATTTCATTAGTGAGCACATACCAGCCAATCAGAAACCAGCATTTTTGGTTGTTTTAATCTAATTAACCAAATGTCTGAGTTGGAGAAATGAAATAAAATCATCATCCTCTTTACTTCTGTCTTCAGTCTGATCTCTCAAGAACTTTTGTATTGAACCTCAGCTGTGAAAACAGGTAAAATTAAACCAAAACTAAAAGTACTCTTCATGCATTGAGTGAAATGTTAGAATTACTGATGTATTCCTGGTTCATCACTTTAATGTTGAAGCTGGTGATGATGGAGCAGATTTCTCGTATGTTTTAAATCTGATTAGTTTAATTGACACACTTTTGGGTAGTTTGCTAATGAACCTAACGAGTTAGGGTCGTAATTATTCTGACTCTGTTCCCACCTCCCACCTTAACTAACCTATTCAGGCCAGGGTGGAACAAAGACTACTCCGATATAACCACTTTATTCAGACTGAAGAAGCTGCTTGGATAAGCAGCAATCGTTTCTACCCAAGGAAAAGAAGTCCAGTTGACATGATTTAACCTTCTGATAACCAAACCTCGATGAATGAGAATATTCACCGACATTTTGCTAGTGAGGATTATTCTGCATTTTGTTTCATTAATCTCAATGTGAAAAGTAACCAGTAGTAGAAGTGAAGTAAAAGTATAATATTTACATATATTTAAGTATGAAGTGGCAGAAATTGTTCAGGTAAAGCAGTAAAACCTTAAATTATATTTTA
Source organism: Channa argus (assembly GCF_033026475.1). Taxonomy (NCBI): domain Eukaryota; kingdom Metazoa; phylum Chordata; class Actinopteri; order Anabantiformes; family Channidae; genus Channa; species Channa argus. The sequence goes on along the minus strand of NC_090214.1, from coordinate 422,297 downwards.
GTACAGTACTTGCTTAAACCCACTGTTAACAGGTTTATTATGATCGTATTTGCTGATCATGACATTGTGTTTTTATTCACATCACAGCATCCCCACGTTTCTAGAAAGTGACTTTGTAAATGTAACAAACAATACAGAATAAATGTATCATGTATGAGCTGAAAGACATCAAACCAAATAGAAACCAAAGGAAACACGTCCACCTGCTTTAAGACACTCAAAAACAACTGGACAGAGTCATGTTTACCATCGTGTGGAACGGAGGACACCGGCTTTGTTTCAGGTGGAATATTTGTCTCTTGTTTATGAGACTTGAGCTGCTCATCAGCTGCATGTTTTTTGCCTCAGGTGAAACGTCAGGACAGGTAAAGTCTCCATGTGATGTGAGCTCACAGTATAAAGTAAAGGAGTCTGAAAGGATCTGAACATCTGGATCAGTCAGAGGACACAGCGAAACAGAAATAACGAGCAAATCTAATCAGGTCTAAAATATATTAGTGTTTATTTTTCCCACAGTAAAATGAAGAGGAGCAGCTCCTGATTCTGAACACTAGAGGGCAGCAAATATTGAGGATTTTAACCCTAAGCGCCCCCCCCCAATACATAGAAAGGACGAGATTGACCACTGTGTCTATTGTAGATAACAGTCCTGTAAGACATAAAGAAGAAATGAACTAAATACAATGAAATATATTTCAATGTATTTATACTGTTTTAAGCAGCCCATGACGGGAAACAATAGAGAATGAAATGACTCACATGACAATTGTAATATAAGAGTTTGTACAAGTCGAAAATGATCCTGACACACTTCATTAGATTAAATAATAAAAGCCTCTTATATCCCTCACAAATTCTGTCAAAAGATGTAAACGTTACATTGTTTTATCATAAATAAAGAGGAAAATAAATAAATAAAAATAATAAGACCCTTTTAATGTGAAGGTAGCTGTGCACCTTTAGACTTTTGTCTACCACATGAATTGTCGGTATGCGTCGTAAATCACGAAGATATTTTCATTTTTGTGGTAGAAAAAACGGTTTGAAACTTTTTAAATTGAAGACTAAGGACCTGCAAGTACTCATAACAATTATCAAGGATTGGTTTTTATGAGGAGCTCGGTGATTGGCACTTTAAACACAACAGACTGAACAGCCAATCAGGGCAGCGAGCAGCCGGTCTCCATGGTAACCGCGGAACGTTTGGGGAAGGGCAGCTTCCGTGTTTTACGTCACCTGAAGAGAAGAACGTTAGAGAAGACAAAGATCTGTCGGTGAGTTTATGACCTGTGTCAGTTTATTATGGGATGTTATTTTACTGCATGTTTAACGTTGTTATGTGGTAGGAAATATTCACCTGTTCTTCTTCTACGGCTCCATCCAAGCTTCCTGTGGTCAGCACACGGTTAAATGCACTGATCCGTCACTGCCGTCAAAGTAGTTATACTGCAGTATAAAATACTACATTATTAAGTGAAAGTACTTTATTCTGCCGCTGCAGTGTTGTATTAACGTTCTGTTCTTTATGTGAGTGGATCACAAACGTGTGAACCTCGTTTTACTGTTGGAGCTGCTGCAGGTGGAGTTGACCGAGAGGGTGGGAAGTAACTAAGTATATTTACTCAAGTACTGTACTCGATTACAGTGTAAAGGCAATTACTTAACGTGAGTAGTTCAATCCTATATTACATTTCCTCCTGCCTCCTATCAGTACATCGCAAAGTAAAACTTTTATCAATAACCCAGGAATCACTTTCTTACTGCTGTACTGTAGACTCCTACTCCTCCTGTACACTTTACAAAAGGTACTTAGTACTTCAGCCTGCATAAGGAAGTGGTGCTTCACCTATTGAGTATAGGGTTTGTGTACTTTTACCACCTCTGATCATAGATAATAAAACTAAACTTTTGGACAAACTGTTTGTTCAGGTTTGATCCTGTTTTCAAACGTTTTACTCTTTAATCAGATTTTCAGTCTAAAGTTGTAGCAGCCATATTCAGGTGTGTGTGTATTTAAGCCTCCAACCAGCAGGTGGAGGTGTTAAGTAACTGACCAAGAGCTGTAGTCAGGTTGTCATTTGAGCTGAGAAGAAAACAACCGTCGATGCTGCAGCAGCTACAGGTGAGATGACTTCACCTGTTAGAGCACAAACACACAGTTACAGTCAGTGAATCGTTCCTTACTTCAAAAGGAGTAATACAATTCAAAATACACTGTCAGGTACAAGTACTGTGTTCAAAACTCCACTTAAGTAAAAGTACAGAACTATTACTAGCAAAAACGTACTTTCAGTAGCAAAAGTAAAAGTACTCTGTTTGCTCTTTTGCTCTTAAAAAAGCTGTGTACAAATCAAACGAATAATTTGAGGAAACCTTTATGTTTAGCTGCAGGATGAAGTAGAAACGTATCTGAATCCAGCAGAAAGCAGCTGTTTGTGGGCAGAACCTTTATTTACTGCATCAAATCAAAGTAACTACAGCTGTCACATGAACATAGTGGAGTACAAGGATCCAGTAGTTGAAGCTAAAATAGTAAACGTACAAATACTTGCACTTCACTAATTAAACTTAGTTACTTTCCACCTCTGGCACTGACACAGTCTGAATCAGTATCGGTTTCTGAAGGAAAATTTTGTGTGTGTGTGTGTGTGTGTGTGTGTGTGTGTGTGTTAAGAGATGCCGGGGACTTCGAGACATGACAAGGAAATGGCTCTGAATGCCAAACGGCAGCTGTCAGAGTGCTCAGACCCTGTGGAGAGACTCAGACTGCAGTGTCTGGCCAGAGGATCGTCAGGGATCAAAGGTCTGGGCAGGTAAGCAGCTCACACACACAGCTGGTCAGAGCTCAGCTCAGTAAATCAGTGGTTTGGACCTAATGACAGGATGTTTCTGAAGCTTCAGGGCATCAAATGAAATAAGAACAACTTGATTTTAAACAGGTTTAGTTGTGTGTGTTCTTTAGTTTAGACCTACTCCGTTAAAAGACATAATACCTGGCTGCAGACGTGTGAGAGCTCATTAGACTCCAGTGTCATATGGTTGATTCCCTCTGACTAGTGATGTGACTGGAGAATGATTCATTACTTAAAATAGTACTTTACTTTGTGATTACTTGAGAACAGCTTCCTAACAAATTAACATATTACTGAGTAAGTGAGTCAGCGAAAGTGAAGCAGCAGCGGTTTGTCAGCACAGTCAACATGGAGCTGCACGTCTTTCTGCTGCTTCTCGTTTGTCCACCCTTTTGTCTTTGCATGTCAGTGTTGTCACAAAGTGTTAGTAACTGGAACCAGTGCAGGTCCGGTTTTAACAGTAGGTCAAACTGTGGACATCTGGGTGAAGCTGTGTGAGCTGGAAACATTCACTTTGAGCTTCTGGACTGTGGGAGGCGCTACAGGCTGACTTTAGTAACCAACGTGTGTGTGTGTGTGTGTGTGTGTGTGTGTGTGTGTGTGTGTGTGTGTGTGTGTGTGTGTGTGTGTGTGTGTGTACTTCAGTGAAAGCCTAATATATCTAAGTCAATGTGACCAAGTATTTAATAGTTGTGACCCACAGATGCTGAGTTTAAGGCTTTGATTGAAGTATTTTATCTGTAGTTCTTACTCGAATACTGTAAACAGTACTTAAGTAGTTTTTACTTAAGACTAGGACTTAAGACTTAGGACTATTTTCAGCAGTGGATGAATAACCATGTGTTACTATTTGTAGCAGCAAGACAGTGAAAGTGGGACTGAGTCAGAGTCTTCACATGTCTTCGTGTCCCTGTTCTGTCTGTAATTACTTATGATGGATTAGTTTTGTTTCTTCATGCTGACCATTAACAAATGCAACGTGGGATCGAACCGTAAACCTTTTCCCTGCTCCCATGGAAATGACCGGAGTGTGTAGTTCAGGTCCTGATGTGCACCATGGTGAGGATGGTAGCTGTGACCTGAGGTTGGTGTTTTCCTGTGACACATGAAGTGTGCGCTCTGCGACACTCGAGCCTGCAGGATGTTGTGCTGTGTGTTGGTTTATTGTCACATAATAACATGTTGTTGCTGATTCTGTGGTTTTGTTTGCTGATGTTCAGCTGTGAACTGTAACTGTGCATCTGCACAAACACAGACAGGTCATTATTAAGAGCACAGGTTGAAACGAAGTACTTTTACTACGCTTAGAACGACTTTGCACTTGTAGCCTAATACTAAATACCAAAGTACAAACATTCTGCTGCTAATAACTCTTCAGAGAGTATTTTTACTTTAATCAGACGTGTACCCGTCTGACAGTGCAGTGAGAGGATGAACAGGTGAGATGAACAGATAGCTGAGCACAGATGTGGTGAGTTGTGTTGTAGATTGTGCTGATAGAACCAGACTCTGAGGGGCTGTTGATTGAGCCAACGCTGGGAGCCGCGAGCTACTGAGTAAAGTGGAGGCTTCCTCTGGAGATAAGATCATGTTTACCAGTGTCACAGAACTGTATTTATTACCAGACTACAGCCGTGCTGTGAGTTTTCGAGCTAAATGCTGACATGCTCATGTTCAGCAGGTGTGATATTTCATTATTTTTCAGGGTGGATTCACTGAGAGGGTCCTCTGGTTTTCACATTCATACCTGGAAGCTGCTCGGTACGACCACCGTCTGATCTCCTGAGATCAAGATTTCCTCTTCAAGAAACAGCTGAGAAAAAGAAGTCTAAATACACTTAGAGCACTGCAGTACAGAAAGCAAATAAGTACTCAACTACAAATGATTAAAATCATAAAAAATGACAACAAATTGTCAATGGGAAGAAAACAAACAACAAACAATCAGTAAAAACTTTTTTAAAGTACTAAACCGGTTTTAAGTCGTCTGAAGAGGTGGTCTAAACCAAGTACAAATACTCAAGTACTGTACTTAAATACTTTATACAATTGTTAGGTACTTTACTGAAGTGTTTCCATATTACAGAAGTTACCTTTAATTTATTTTTTCCTCCTCTCCATGTATCTGAAGCTTTATTTAGGATCTTAGGATCCTATCTGAAGCTTAGCATCTACTGAACTAACACATTGATGTGGTACTCTGGATGAAGTATCTGTCCATGTTCATGAATTAGTAAAATCCCTTCACTGACTTGTCCTTTTGTCATAGGGTAAACACGGTCTCGTTGTAAAATGAACTAATGAGCATCATGTTGTTTCCGATGTGACCTGTCCAACCAGTCCAGGACAAAGTGAAACAAAAAGGAGATAATTGTTCATTCTGTTTTAATCATTTCTGTCAGAACCTTCAAGATAATGGACGACGACAACAACCGCTCCCTGGACTTGAAAGAGTTCATGAAGGGCTTGAACGACTATGGGATCCTGATGGAAAAACAGGAGGCACTATCCGTCTTTGACCGCTTTGACCGGGACAGCAGTGGGACCATCGACTTTGACGAGTTCCTCATCGCCCTGAGGGTAAATACTTAGACCAGTACCTGCACAGGTGTGGCTTCTTGCACCTTTCTGTACTTTCAGCATCTGTTTCTCTGCAGCCGCCCATGTCTCAGGCCAGGAAGGAGGTGGTCATGCAGGCCTTTCGGAAGCTGGATAAGACTGGCGATGGGGTGATCACAGTAGAAGACCTGAGGGGGGTTTATAACGTCAAGTCCCACCCCAAGTATCAGAACGGGGAGTGGACAGAGGAACAGATCTTCAGGAAGTTCCTGGACAACTTTGACTCTCCATATGACAAAGACGGGCAGGTAAAAACACTGTGTCCATCAGGTTTCTACAGGTCTGTCTCTGTCACTATATATGTATTGATGTTGGTATCGCTCTGTGAAGGTGACCCAGGATGAATTCATGAATTATTATTCTGGTGTGAGTGCATCCATCGATACAGACATCTACTTTATTGTGATGATGAGAAACGCCTGGAAACTCTGAGTGAGTGTCAATCAGCAAAGCTGCTCCCTGTCCAGGTGGTGGTGTTGGTGGTGGTGTTTTTATTCATTAATACTAATATTAATAAAAAAATATTAGGACACAAAGAACCATGAAAGATACAAAGTGATTGATTTCTGTCTGTCAGTGACCTTACTGTGACAGGTTGATTTATCCTGTGGTCAAATTTTATTCTCTCATTCACTAACACCTTAATCCTTCATTTCAGTTTGTGAACACACACACACTGTTATTTTTCTTTTTTACTCAAATTTAAAGCACATTTTTCATGAGTTTTTAACAACACTTTAGAATTAATAAATATATTTTTTGTTTGCCAAATGGATCCTCATTTAAAAACTTTTTTTAGGCTTGTTTGGATTCAAGATTCAAGATTAAGATTCCACAAAGAAAAGTTAAAAACATAAGTAGTTATTCATAAAGACATACAGGCCAAATACAGTATATAAGATACACAATTCTACTCTTTATCATACAAATCAGTAAAGAGGGAAATAAGTAAATAAATATTTGAATGAGCACAGCCTGCTAAAGATTTAATAGTTGATTAATGTGGCCAATATTATTTAATTTTAATCAATTTTCACCTCAACAATACCTGATACAGTACAAAGTGCTCCAGGCTAAAACTGCTGAACCAGTTTAACCTCTAAGACATTTGTAACCAGGTCCGTGGTCAAACCTGTCCTGCCTACATGTAAACTGTAGGAGCACATGTAGCTTTATGCATGTATTTTATTTGAAATGCCCAGTGTTAACGTGCAAAAGAAATTAGGGAAACCAAGCTGAAGTGTAGTTCACTTATTTTAGTTCTTACCACCAAAGGTTCCTGCACTCATCTAATACTGAACCTTTTTGTAGTTGGATGTTCTTTGAATTATGTCATAAAATCCTAAAGTTCTTTGTTTAACACTTTTTTTATAGGAAACATTTGAGTCTGTAGATTAATATGATCTATTCTAGACAATGTTGGAACATGGACACATAAATGTATCTTCTTGAAATTGAATTTTTAAAGCGACTGTGTAGATGCAGGGCTGGGCAAACACAGGAAACTTGTCATGAAAACAGTGAAGACCCACATCCTGAACACTTAATGAATTTGATTTAATGTAATATATTCTGGTTTAACTGCGTGATGGAAAATAATTAAGCAGTCATTAAGAATATTCTTATGTTTATCATTATCATACACTTAAACCTGATATTTTATCTTTTTAAAGGCAAATGAAGCCACATGTTCTATTAATTTAAAAATTAAACAAATTAAATTTTTTTACGTACTGACGCATACTTCAGCCATAATAGTTCCTCTGTGATTATTAGTTCAGTAGAATCTGGTTTAACCATCTCAGTCTGTAAAATTACTATTAACTAAAACTGTTTATTAAAATGCAGTGTAGCTAAAAATACTTTCTAATTTCTATATTAAGATTATACAGACTAATTCGTTTAGCAAACGGCCTCCTTTGGTGCTGTGAGTGAATTTTAGGCAAAAACTTTTGTCAACATTTGTCTCCAAAGTTCACGATGCAGCTTTGATTCAATCTTTCCCTAATGAAACTCTGGTGGTGGCTGTTTGACAGGTGTTGAGTCAGTGGGAAGGAACCTGCTGGTGTCTGATCAAACGGAAGGGTTCATCGTGTCCGACCTCATCTTTCTGTGCTCTTTCACTTTGTGGTAAAACTAGCAAACACTTCATCTCGCTGCAAGTCAACTCTAAAATGTTTCTTGTAATCGACAGGTAACCAAGGAGGAGTTTGAAAACTATTACTGTGGAGTCAGCGCCTCCATCGACAGTGACGCCTACTTTGTTCTGATGATGAGAAACTCATGGAAGCTTTGAATCCATTCAAATCACACGAAATCCAAACTTTCATTGACTATGATGAAGAAACCTGTGACATCTGAACAATGACCAGGACGTAAGAAATCACCATTAATAAATAAGCAGATCAGGTCTATAACTTAACTAGCTTATTAAACTATTAAGTTTCCAAATGAATGTAGTGGGTTACAGCAGTTTACAGTGACTTTCAACATTTCGTCCATACTTTCACACTTCATGTAATAGAGGGCAACACAAGGGAACAGCATGTTTTAATTTCCATTTTTGTACTTTATTGGTTGTTCATGTGCTACATTACTGTTGGTTTTAAATTAAAAAATAAAAAAGTGTTTAAACAATATGTTGTAACAATCAAATATTATCATGTATATACAGAGTATTTATACACATAGAATCTGGCGTGAAACATTACAATCAGAGAAAATAAATTCATTCCAGCTGATGCCATGAGGACACATGAGGTGTTGGTTGTGTTTAACATTCGAAGCAGCAGCATTTTCTTGTCTCCTTGACCAAAGTGGAGCAGCACAGCAACAACTCAGCTGCAGCACTGAGGTTCAGCACTGCTGCCCAGCAGAGGCATGTGGGGCTGAGTGCTTTAAGAAAAGCCTATTCGGCCTGCAGGATGAACTCTACGGCAGTTTTAGTTCTATGAAAGTTCCAGTGCAGACAGGTATGAGCAGCTTTGTTTTAAAGGGCCTAACTGGTGTTTTTGTAGGCTTTAGTAAAGCACTGTAGTTAATTCATATAAAGACGAGACATACGAGTCAAGATATTTCTTAATCTAAGACAAGCTTGGAAGCTATTGGAAGCGTTCGTATTGGAAGGCCCACATGTTTAACTTCAAAAAGTTTCTGGTCTCTTGTGTGGCTCTAGAGGCTGTTTAGAAACCTACAGAGGTCCTTTAATTTTTTTGGTTCTTTAAAAAGCCACAAGACTCAGTAATCTCGGTGTATTTTTAGAGTTGGATCTTTAGACGACCTTCGTCAATTAAGGAAGTTCTAGGGGAGCTTTAGAAGGTTCTACGAATTCTGCAGATGTGGCTAAGCAACAACTACTGGGACTTTAATGCTTGTTCTGGTCATTGTGGAGGTCCTGCTGGTGCCTGAAGAGATTTTATGATCTTTTATTCATTCTAGGTGTCTTCTGAGGGGTTGTTCGTTTTGAGGACCTAGAAGTTTTTAGGTTGTTATGGTGGACATTTAGGAGAAATGAAGGAGATCATTCAGATAGTCTTTAGGGCAGGGGTACACAATCCTGCTTCTCAAGAAAACCTGCCCTACTTGTTTTCCAGCCTTCCCTACCCACTGCTGATTGACTGAACACACCTGGTCCAGGTAATCAGAAGCTGGAAGACAACAGTTCAAAAAGGACCATCTGAACGATCCCACAGAAGGCTAGAGGGCTTTATGTGGTTATGGTGGTCATTTAGGGCAGCAGGAAATATGAGGGGTCCTTCAGGTTTTTTTTTTGTGATCAACAAAATATGTTCTAGAGGTCCTTTAGGAGAATTGTTCAGATGGCTTAATAACTGAGAAAGTTCCTGTAGGCCTTTAAAAAATGTTAGGATTGCTATAGGTTGTTGTGGTGATCTTTGGAGAGGTGCTATGTACTCGTTTCTAGTTGCTGAGCGGGAACTACCAGGACTTGTGTGGGTATTGTTCTTGTGGAGGTGGGGGTCTTTCAGGTGGTTCCTGTGCTTATTTTTGGAGTCATTTGTTCATTTGGGAGGCATGAGTTCTAAAGATCCTTAAGGAGATGATTCACATTGTTGCTAAGGAAGTTCTAGCAAGTCTTAAAGATATGTTAGGGATTTCTAAATTGTTCTTTGCAACTAAGAAGGTTCTTCAGGTGGTTCTTGGGGTCATACTGTACAAGGTTCTAGGTGTTCTTTGGTTGTTGTTGTGGCCCTTTTGGTGATCCTAGTGGTCATTACTCAATGCCAGAAATTTTCTCCTTAGTTTTATCTTAGGTGAGTTTCAGAGGAAATCGGTGAGTCCTCAGCCGGAGTTAAACTGAAGAAACGTTTATAATGGAGGTGAAACGTTTTCAGCAACCTGATCCTGAAGGTTGACACTGAACCGCACCTTTTGGATAACCATGACCTATATGAGTGAAATCTTCAGATATTTCACTGGAAGATTTAGATGGAGTTTGTTTTGTTGGAGGTCTCAGTGGTCACTAAAGAGATTTGAGGGGTCATTTAAATAGTGCTTACACTGAAGCTTACACTGAAAATGTTGGTGTTTCGGAAAATCCACTGTGGGGTGCTCTGCTCTACAGAGGTCATTAAAGATATGCTATCTGTCTTCTTGCAGATGCTATAGGTGGGGTTTTTTTTTTTATTAGGAAGTTTAACACCCACAAGGTAATGGTGTAGTGGTAGGGTAAACTGTGGTCCTTACATCTGAAAAATATAGGACAAGGAGTGCTAAAATTTTTCTGAAAGCTTTTGGCGGACATTTACTTTCATTTCTCATCGGTCTGTAAAAAATCCAAAGCATGCTACAAGTTCAAAGAGTACCTCCCAAAATCCAGTTCTCTCACTGTGCTTTCAAACTTTTACAAGTTTAGTCAGATAATCCACTGCATGTCCAGCTGAAAGATGACCTGACCCTTTAACTCCTGCTTGGATGGTAGTATGCTATGGCAAATCTTCAAGTACTCCGATTCGATCTAAAACATTCCAAAACACTCGTACAATTTTCTAAGGTTCCTCTAACATCCATCTCTGCATTACCCCAGATTAAGAGGTATACAAATATAGATACAGTTTATAAATTAAGAAGCTGTATGAAAATATGCTTAGTAACTGATCTGCTAATGATTTGGGATCACCAAAGTAAGGAAAACAGTTTAAAAACGTTTTGAAGTTTTGGCCTAACGGATTAAAAGCAGAGTAAGGACATTAGCACATAATTTCCAAGGTGCAGGTCCCTGATGTAGACCACAAGTTGAAACTCACTGGTCTCACAGTAAGTTATTCTGAGTGAATATGTCTCTATTCATAGTCTGTATTGTTGTTTGGAGAAGGCACTTTCTTATTCATTAATCTGTGATCCCTCTGGGTGACCGTTGAGACCCGCTTGGACCCGTGTTTTAAAGCGTCCTGAAGTGTAATTTGTAGAAGTTTGATAAACTCAGATCCTGGTCTAGTGTGTCCTCATCCTGACCTACTTGATCTGATAGAAACTGGACATGGTGACATACGCCTCCTCCTGCTGACCCAGTCCAAAGAGCTCCACCTGGTTTCCTCCACTTCTGCCTTCAGGCCGAGGTATGGGAACCTCACAGAGCATCAGAACGTTAATGGGGGAAGGACTGGTGCTCTGTAGGCTGTCCTCTCCATTGGAGGAGCTCCTGCTCAAAAGGGTGGAGAGCTCCAGCTCCTCTGTGCTGATGCTGGTGGTGCTCCTGCAGTCAGAGCTCTGGGTGGAGCTGGGGTTGTTTGACTGAGTCCCATCAGCAGCAAGAGCATTGACTGAAGGCTGCGTGTCTTCACCCTGATCCTCCTCAGTTTCCTCCATCGGGTAAACCTTAAGGGCACTGAACACCTCGGGTTTCAAGTTCAACAAAAGACCCTGCAACCGCAGAAAAACGGATTCTGTTTTAATAAAGAGATATTTCAAACATTTGCACTTGCAGACAATGTTCCAATGGGGCCAGCAGTCTTGTGTCAGCTAATTATCTGAAATGACAGACTGTTTCAAGGTCAAGTTACTGACTTTGTTTGGTTTGCAGATCTGCACCAGCGTGTGTTTAGGATGTGGGATGCTCGGCCACATGTAGGCGATTATCCTGGAAGGAAAGAGAGAACACATTACTACATGAAACATAATTTCATAGAGATTTTCTGACAAGCAAAGTAGTGATATACTTGTTTTTTGAGAGGAAGACAACACTGGAAGTCACCACCACCAAAGAGATGAGACACACTATCAGTATGTACACTTTCTGGCTATTTGTGACCTCATCGTGATCCTCATCTGGAAAAAGGAGAAAGGACAGACATGAAAGTTGTATTGTAGTAATTCTCTTGTGCCTAGAGTTGAAGCAGACTTGTTCTTACCAGGAGTGATGAAAGTGAAGGCTTCACTCCACTCGCTCCAGCTGCCATGCAGGGAGCTGCCTACAGGTATCGCCTGCACACTGACAAAATACTGTGCGTTTCTTCGGAGGTGATCCATGCTGATCTTTATATTGTCCGATCCTGATAGGTTTTGAGTCTGTGTTCAAACAGAAAAAGTGTGAGAAATCCAGACACTGCTGAATGATTTCTAATGTACAGAAGTTAACTGTAATTTGATTACTCTACCATTTCACTGCCTGCGGTGCTGATGTGCAGCTGGAACAGTTGATTTTCCACTTTCAGGTAATCGTTGTGTGTGTACGGAGTCTGAATATAAATAACAGCCTGGTTAGACTCCAGGTTGAAAGTGACGTTCTGCACACGAGGGCTTCTCGGTTTAACTGCAGAGACACAACAAAGTGAAACATCAGAGGTGTATAAACAACACACACCTCACACATTCTTCAGATCTGAAATACAGAGTTTTCTAGGGACGGCACGGATAAAATAATCAAGAGGTGGTTAAAGCTGAGACACCCACTCCGATATAAGAACACTCTCTGTTCACATGTTCTGTAAATATTCCTGATGGTCTTATTGTGCTGAATTTTACATTCGGATCAAATGCTTATTTAAAAACCTAATTCTAAATTACTGAGTGATGGGCTTTTATTTTATTTAGAATTTAGAATTTATTTTGTGTTTTCTATTTCATCAATCATCAACTGTGAAGTAGGTAATTTGTGTAGTTTAAACATGAGTCAGTAATCCATCACCTTTCAGACATCTAATGCAGAAGCCTTAGAAACCAGAGTGATGCTGGATAATTTTAGATGTGACAAAAGAATGACACCATGCTACAGATGGCCGTGCATAATGGTCACATGTATTAAAACCTCGCTGATGCATTACAATCAGTAAATCTTCCTTATCGCGGTCGACCACACACAAATATTGATATGCTGTTTCAGTGTGTTCCTATTTCCATTCATAATGAACTGTGCGAGTGTTAGTGATTCTCGTGTATGTGCACTCATTTCTATGACGAAATCAGGTGAAACGTTTTAGTGTCATTTGCATTTTCAAGCAATTAGTCAGTACATGTGCAGCAGGATTTTAATAAGGCTGGGTTTTCTGAAAGATCTGCAGTGTTTGACTAATCAGGGATCAGCAACATTGTGATCCCATATGCTCCTCGATTATCTGAGAAACACACGAGCATTTGCAACAAACAGCATTCCGGTACATTTCAGCTTCACAGTGAGGCAGACACTGGTCCACCGCAAAGACAAAACACCCAGACATAAGCAAAGCAGTGTATCTAGTAGTAGTAGTAGTAGTATCTCTAGTCCAGTGCAGAGAGGAATGTACAGATGTACACACACAGGAGAAACAGTACAAGACTCAGCAGTCCATAGCATCTGAAAGACAAGGGCCAAGACAATGTCCACATATTGACGACCGGTGAATTTAAAAAGGTGTGAAGGAGGCCATCTACACCAAACTAACAGGTAGACATGTGACCTCAGAAACCCTGAAGGTGTGAACTCCTCCAGTGTGACTCACTGCCGGATAATGAGAACTGAAGAAGCCTTTTGGGCAGCGGGGTAACAATGAACTGTGGCAAGATATTTCCTGATTCAAAAATGTGGTGCTATGCACTGTAAAATTGGAGAATGGAACATCAAATACATTAAACTCTGACCCCCTGGAACAATTTTATTTACCTTAACACTAGAGGGCAACACAGGCCACTCTTGATCTTAAAGTCTAGTCCCGCTTACACCAGTGGCTCATTCCACTTCTTAACATGTTGGATTTATAATTTCACTGTTGGACATTTACCTATGTTCGTAGGCTTTACTTCTTTTGTGATGTTGCCTCCGCTCTTCAGATGCACAGTCAGGGCTATAATATTCACCGGTGACTGGGTAAAGTTCATCGTGTGTCCAGAACCCTTCAGACACTTCAGACGACCCCCCATGGGCCAGTCTTTGTAGCTGTGAACAAAGGAAAAGTGGTTTCTGTCATTATGTGAATATCCTCTGACATACAGACAGACAGTACCAAATGTTAGAATAGGTGCTTTACCACAGGCTCATTCTCTCAATGCTGTCACCATTATCTTCATCGTCATCATTGTCATTTCGTCCTCCAAGCAGCTGACAGGTCAGAGAGCTTATATGACTTGTGATATCAGAGGTGCAGCTAACTCTGAGCTCTGTGGTTACAGACATCAAAGAAATTGTTTCAATTAAAGGAGCTTTAAACAAGCAAACTTTATTTTAACAAGTGAAACCAGGGACATTAAATAATAATTCACTTTTTTAAATCTTGACTTAGAAACTATGGGCTATGTGTGGCTTGTAACATCTCAAAGCTTTACTAGGGCTCATCAGGTTTAATACTTTGGATGTGAACCGAATGAAGCTAAAATCAGGGGAACATGCTCCTGTAGTTCCATTGAAAAGTGGAGAATTAGTTACAACAAGATAAAAATAATTTGCTTCAGATCTGCAACAGACACAACTGTTTTTATAGAAGAATTTATAGATTTTTATCTGCCTGACTGTTTGGTGTTGGATAACATGAGGAAAAACGTACTGTTTGGGTCGGATAAATACAACTCATCCAAGCCCAGCAACCTCAAAGAATTATTGAAATATATTAAGGATGTGTGGAATATGCACAGCAATCATGTTTGTGATCAAAGGGAAGCAGGTAAAATGAGAAAACAACCACAGAATCTAAATGCGATCTATTGATAAGACCTGAAGTGATGACATGATTTCCTCAGCCATCCTCACTATAATCAGTTCATCGGAAATGAACACTGGAGCTAAACTGTTTAGCCTCTCGGAGACACAAACTGTTCATGCTTCGTTTTTTTTATCTTTCACACTAATGTGTAATGTGTTTTAACTGTCGCAGAGCCGTGCTCAGTTGTGTTTTAATAAACCATTACAGCTCGCAGAAGTAAAACACCCCTGGAACTAAATAAAGGAGACATTAAAACAAAACTAAGCATTAACAAACTTCACTTAGAGCAGCAAACAGGTGCAATATAGTGTGTTATTAGCATTTATTACACATTTCTCAACTAATTAGGGATACAATTTTAACTGCATAATGACCCTAAGTTAAACAGTTCACTTCAGTCAAAGCTCTTCATCAGCGACAAACATCTGAGCTGACACTTGTCACTCATATTGTCAAAAAAGCTGAATCAAGGTACGAAGGAACAAATGTTTACTCTAAAAAACATCAGCATTATTTACTTAAAAATACTGTAACAGTAGATTTTAAGGGCAAAATGTAAAATATATTTAAGTTACTGTAATTGACTTAAAAACCATATGTCACTACTAAGTAAAGCAATAAAATATATATTTTTTTAAATAAATTTCTCTACATGCTTAATACCCTAATAGTGTTTACTAAGTATGTGAGTAAAATTAATTTGCATTCACTAAAGTTACCTTTTATTTTGACCTAATTTCATCAAGCCATTGATTTGATTTTATTCAATATCCCAGCATCATCACAAGCTATTTTCTGTTGACAATCCAAGCACACAAAGCTAGTTAACAAGATCAAACACAGTCACAAACATGCATTGCCACAACAGTGACACTGTGAAAACACAATGTGACCAAACATTAGCTCAAACCACTGCTGTTGCTACTTAGCTAATAATAGATAAGTCTTTTAAAGCTACTGTAGCCAACAATGTGAACAGATGTGTATTTGTGCGGCTCAGTCATAACCAGAACGTTCCAGCTCATCTAACGTCCGTTTAGTAAAAGTTGATTAAAACCAAAGACCTTTCTATTAAGTGAAATTCATTAAAGTTAATTAAAATCTACTCAAGATAATTGGAGTATAGTAAAAGAAAAATCCAATGAATTATTCAAATGTGATGATTTCAACAAAACAAACTAGCTGCACTCTTATTGTTTAAACTGTACTCAAGATTTTTTTAAATATTGCTTCACCCCAATCTCAGTTTTTACAGTGCAGAAAATAGTAGTTGGACCTTTTAATATTTCTTCACAGACATTAAAGATTCTGGTGTTTCTGACAGTTGGCTGCATATTACTAATAATAACAACAACATCTAGCCACTATTCCTGTATTTACTGATGAAAACATCAACTCCAGACTCAAATATTTCAGGATCAACTTCTGACTTATGTCAACTCAAACACAGACTCACGTGCAAAAAGTGTTTGAATAACATTTGTGAAACCATCCTGACATTTACTGATGTTGCAGGTATTTGTCCCAGTACGGGCTATAAAAGCAGTTTTATCATTTGAGTAAATATGTGTCTCTCTAACAGTGAGCAACAGACATTTTAAAGCTGTTCTCACCCATGTCAGTGTCTCCATCTCCACTCTGAGCCTGAGTTTCCGCCACTAGCAGCAGCAGCAGCAGCAGCGGCTGCAGACCGACCCTACAATGAGACAGCATCTCCTCTTAGTCTGCTCACAGCTGCAGAGACCTGCTCACCTGGCCGTCAGCAGAATCCTCACTCTGCAGCCTCTGAAGCTGTCGACTGCTTTTCTTGTCAGAGAGGAAGGAGGAGTGGCCAGTGCACAGAAGAAAGAAGTGGGGGGTTAGTCTCAGCTCACAGGATGTTCTGTAAATCAGAAAACATATTTGTTCAGCAGTGGCTCCTGTTATTGGACAGTTAACACTGTCACTGCTGAACACAGGGGACACATTTTCACAAAAAGCCTCAAGCAGTCAGTCACTGACTGACATTTGAGCAGAAGCAGCCAGGGAGCAGCTCCTCAAACACTAAACATTTAATCTCACTGGTGGATCAGTCATCTCATCAGTCAACTATATACGTATTCAGAGACAACACATCAGCTCTATTCAAATCAATTCAACTTGATTTATATACCACCAATTCATAACAAAGGCCTCTTAAGGCACTTTACAGAATAAAGTCAAGACTATAAAGTTGTTTAAAGAGAACCCAACAATTCCCCCTTGAACAAGTCCTAGGCAACAGTGGAGAGGAAAAACTCCCTTTAACGGAAGAAACCTCCAGCAGAACCAGAACAAAAAACATCGGGCTCAGTGCATTGGGGGGTGGGTCCCCCAGCAGTCTAAGCCTATAGCAGCATAACTATAAATAACTATATGCTTTATGAAAGAGGAAGGTTTTAAGCCTAAACTTAAAAGTAGAGAGGGTGTCTGCTTCCTGAATCTGAACTGGGAGCTGGTTCCACAGGAGAGGAGCTTGATAGCTAAAGGCTCTACCTCCCATTCTACCTTTGGAAATTCTGGAAACCACAAATAGGCCTGCATTCTGAGATCTAAGTGGTCTACTGGGATGATATGGTGCTATGAGGTCTTCTATATATGATGGAGCCTGACCATTCAGAGCTTTATATGTAAGAAGCAGGGTTTTAAATTCTATTCTAGATTTAATGGGAAGCCAATGAAGCTAGTGAAGGTGTAATATAATCTCTCTTGCTAGTTCCAGTCAGCAGTCTTGCTGAAGCATTTTTGGATTAATTGCAGGCTCTTTAGGGAGTTACTGGGGCATCCTGAAAGTAGGGAATTACAGTAGTCCAACCTAGAAGTAACATATGCATGGACTAGTTTTTCGGCATCACTTTGAGACAGGATGCTCCTAATTTTGGAAATGTTACAAAGGTGGAAGAAGGCTGTTCTAGAGATTTGTTTTATATGTGAGATAAAAGACAAATCCCGGTCAAAATAACTCCAAGGTTCCTTGCAGTAATTGAAATCTATCAGATAGATAAGATTTAAACCAACCTAGTGCAGTTCCTTTAATCCCAATTTCATGTTCCAGTCTCTGTAATAAATGTTATGATCAATGGTATCAAATGGAGCACTAAGATCTAACAGAACAAGTATAGAGATGAGTCCATTATCTGAGGCCATGAGAAGATCGTTGGTGACTTTTACCAGTGCTGTTTCTGTACTATGATGAACTCTGAGTCCTGACTGAAAGTCTTCATACATATTATTCCTGTAAAGGTGGTGACATAGTTTTTTTGCAACTACTTTATTACTACGTTATTTTAGAAATAAAGGGGAGATTAGATATTGGTCTGTAATTGGCTAAAACACCTGGGTCAAGACAGGGTTTTTTTAAGTAGTGGTTTAATTACACCTACCTTATAGGCCTGTGGTACATAGCCTGCTTCTAAAGATAGATTTATGATATCTAATATGAATGTATCTATTAAGGGTAAAGCTTCCTTGAACAGTCTAGTTGGAATAGGGTCTAGCAGACAGGTTGTTGGTTTAGATGAGGTAATAACTGAAGTTAGCTCAGAGATCTATGGGTAAAGAGCAGTCTAACAGGGAGTGGGGCTTTATTGATGATTCTAGCACTGCTGTAAATGAAGATCTATCTGTAATATTTGGGGGGAGGATCTGATGAATTGTTTCTCTAATAGCTACAGTTTTATTCATAAAGAAAGTCATGAAGTCATTGCTGCTCAAAGTTAAGGGAAAACTAGGCTCAACAGAACTATGGCTCTTAGTCAGCCTGGCTACAGTGCTGAACATAAACCGGGGGTTGTTCTTGATTTCTTCTATTAATGATCAATAATATGCTGTTCTGGTATCACAAAAAGCTTTTTTGTACATTTTAAAACTGTTTTTCCAGGCTAAATGAGATTCTTCTAAATTTCTGGAACGCCTCTAACTTTCCAACTTTCGTGTTGCTTTAACTATACCATGGAGATCGCCTCTTCTGATTTACTGCCTTCTTATTCAGAGGGGCAACACTATCAAGTATTGAACGTAGTGAGGCGGCAGAATTGTCAACAAGATAATCATCTTGTGCAGGAGAGACTACTATCCATTGTATTAACATATGGTGAAGCAAATGATGAAAGAACAATTTCTTTAAATTTGTTCACAGCTCTTTCTACTTAAGCACCTGCTATAGTGGATCTTTTCCCTGACTGCTGTATAGTCGATTATTGTAAATTCAAATGTTATTAGAAAATGGTCAGACAGAAAAGAGTTGTGAGGAAGTATTGTTAAATGATCCTTTTCAATTCCATACGTAAGGACAAGGTCTAAGGTGTGACCTTACATTTTGGGAAAAAACAATCAAATCTAATAATGAATTAAACGCAGTGCTCAGGCAGTTACTGTCAGCATCTACATGAATGTTAAAGTCTGATTCAAAAACTCTGAATAAGGGACTGGAGGACGGTACACGATAACAAATAATAGTGGTTTTTGAGTTTTCCAGTTTGGGTGTGAAAGGTTAAAAGTAAGACTCTCAAATGAGTTATAACTATGTTTAGGTCTAGAAATTATTGATAAGCTACAATGGAAGATTGCTGCAACTCCTCCACCTCGGCCTGTGCTTCTAGGAACATGATAATTTATATGATTTGGGGGGGTTTGACTCATTTAGACTGACATATTCTTCCTGCTGCAGCATTACAGATTAAATCAAATTGATGATCGGTCTGTGCTCATTTCTGAGACTAATCATCCATGATTCACCCTGGACAGGTCTCCAGTCTGTCTCAGGGCCAACACAGAGAGACATACACAGGCAGACAACCATTCACACTCACATTCACACCTACAAGCAATTTAGAGTCACCAATGAACCTAACATGCATTTGTTTGAACTTTGGGAGGAAACCCACAGTAGGCAGTAGGACTAACCACTGCTCCACCGTGCATCCCCTTTTCTCAGAGGCCAAAGTGAAAAATGTTTAATTCATGTTCGACACCACCCAAAGCTGGGCGATCAAGCTGGCTTGGATTTTGACATCAATGTTTAACAGACATATTGGTCTGTGTGAGGGACATTATTGGCTTTCTTCGTTAGAAGGACAATACACACCAGCAAAAAGATTTGAAAAAGAACTACTGAATGTATAATCTGTGGCACTGCCCAATGGGGCAGAGCACCAGATTTAATTACAAGTCTGGAATTTAACCACAACTAATTTATTTATCAACTAGCAACAAATAAGTCCAGCATCAGCTGGAGCTCTGAGCTCTTTAGACACCTTCATCCATACATTATCCCCTGGTCCGTTTGAACTTATTATTAGCTTCCGTTCCATCTTTAACCTCTCCCTCAGCCAGTGCACTGTTCCTTTGTGCTTCAAGACCACGACCATCGTCCCCCTGCCTAAGAAGAGCCCACCCACCTGCCTGAATGACTACAGGCCAGTGGCACTAACTCCAATCATTATGAAGTGTTTTGAGAGAGTGGTGCTGGCCCACATTCAGAGCAGCATACCTGACACTATTGACCCCCTGCAGTATGCCTACCGGCCCAACAGGTCCACCTCGGATGCCATTGCTGCTGCCATCCACTACTCCCTCTCTCACCTGGAAAATAAGGACTCATACCTTAGGATACTTTTCATAGACTATAGCTCTGCCTTCAACACGGTCATCCCCCACAAACTCACCCACAAACTGTCCACACTTGGTCTACACCCCACCGTCTGTGACTGGCTCCTAGACTTCCTGACTGGCAGGCCTCAGTCTGTCAGGATTGGTAACAGGACTTCAGCCAGACTCATCACAAACATTGGCCTCCACAGGGTTGTGTACTCAGCCCCATCGTCTACACCCTGTTCACCTAAGACTGTGTCGCATCCCACAAGGAAAACATCATCCTGAAGTTCGCGGACGACACCGCAGTGATAGGACGCATTGCTGGCGGTGACGAGGCAGCCTACAGGAGGGAGGTGGCCAGTCTGGTGTCATGGTGTGGAGACAACAACCTCACCCTCAACACGGACAAGACGAAGGAAATGATAGTGGACATGCGAAAGGAGAGGAGAACGCATCAGCCACTGTTCATCCGGGAGCTTGAAGTGGAGAGGGTGAGCAGCTTTAAATACCTGGGTGTCCACAACACTGAGGACCTCACTTGGACACCTCACGTCACGCAGCTGGTCAAGAAGGCCCAACAGCGGCTGTATTTTTTGAGGAGGCTGAGGAAGTTTGGCATGTCGCCTAAGATCCTCAGCAACTTCTACAGCTGCGTCATTGAGAGTGTCCTGACCAACTGCATCACGGTGTGGTACGGCAGCACTATTGTCATGGACCGTAAACGCCTGCAGAGAGTGGTGAAGACTGCGCAGAAGATCACCAGGACTCCACTGCCCTCTCTGCAGAGCATCTACCACCGCAGAGTCCACAGGAGAGCTGCCTCCATCCTCAAAGACCCCTCTCACCCCCAGCACGGACTGTTCACACTTCTACCCTCAGGACGGAAGTGTGACAGAAGTGTGAAATGCAGGACTTCGAGACTGAAGAACTCTTTCTTCCCCTCTGCCATCAGACTCCTAAACAGCTGACAGGAGTTTGCAATCATAACCATAACATAACATAACATAACATAACTGTTACACGGACACAACTGATACATGGACACAACTGCTCACGAATCACATTTTGTATTTGCACACAAATTATTTTGAATTGCACTACCGCACTGAGAACAGCACTACCTCACTTTATCGCCTTTTTTTTAAGAACTGCACTACCATATTGCTCTTATTTGTTTGCTCTTATTTTTTTACTTTTTTTATTTCATTTGTATTTTATTTTATTTCTATTTTTTGTATATTCTCATCTTCTTTACTGTGTGACATTCAGAGTGGAGGGCAAAGTAAGAATTTCATTGTACAGGGAAACATGCGTTCTATCTGTGCATATGACAATAAACACTTTGAATCTTTGAAACGTTTGCATCTCCTCACACTGAAGTCATGGGATGCAAACTTAACCCCTAAACCTCATAAGAACAGTTCACATTTAGTTGGTCCAAACGTTCTTTCCTTATCAGAAGTAATAAAAATGGTCAGTTTATAGTAAATTATATTGGTATAATGTTTACATTCCCCTTCATACATTCAATGAAATGTCTTTAAATTCTGATGAACATTTGTATGAAGTGAGTGTGCATGAAATATTTATGAGAATAAGTTAATAAGTTATCAAGGCACTTTACAGAATAAAGTCAAGACTATAAAGATGTTATAAAGAATAAGAGGATGCAAACTACTGCACCGCATTGTACGACTTTTCCTTTTGGGGTCACCACAGTGAATCACGTGCCTCCATGTAACCCCCATCTTCTGCATCCTCTTCTCTCACACAAACTAACTTCATGTTCTCTCTCACTATATCCATAAAAATCCTCTTTGGTCTTCATCTAAACCACCTGCCTGGCAGCTGCTACCTCATACACATTGTTAGTACTAACAACATGAACCTTAGTGCAATTGTTTGATAATTGTATAATTATTTGTATTGTTGATTTTTTTTTCATATTGGACAAAACCTTTGCCTGATTTGCACATTTTGCTGCTGTGACATGGAAATGTTCCTACTGTGAGACAAATAAAGGTTCATCTTATGTTGTATCAATTCAGTTATTTGGGAACTGAACTATCAGGTCGCTCCTTATTCATTCCTCAGTAGTTGCTGGTGTTTTGTGCACAAAAGTGTAAAGCGTTATTGTGAAAAATGGAATTCTGTGGTGAGGGTTTGACTGAGGCTACTGATGCTGCACCTATGAGACAATTGTGAGATACTGATTGGACTTCAGGGAGGAGTAACCAAAAATAACCAGTCAGCAACTGACTGTAGTAAAAGTACTCTCTGCTTCTAAACAACACTGTGATTACACTTTCCTTCTTTTAACATCTTTACAGGGGGTAAACAGCCTGCTGCATGTGAAGTTTGGTGCACGCCAGACCTGCAGCCTGACATGAGTCTTCCTCCATGAAGCACAAAGTCTAACCCTACAAACCACTTCCTGTCTGCTCACCCATCTGGTTTGTTTTCAAATGAGGCCAAAATGTACATGTGTTGCCGTCTTTTACTACGAGCTCCAGAGTCTCAGCCTGACACAACAGCAGGACGTCTGTCACCTGAATACACACGCTATAAGCACACACACTGAACAACAACAAGCTGCTGCTGCAACATGTCAGCTTCAACATGATTTTTCTTCCTGACGGTTTTCACTTTCTTTTTGTAGCTGATCAGTATTCAGTCTGTAGGGAGGTCTCTCCTTGTCCCACTCCTCACGCACACTTGCTATGTGGTGGTTTCCTGCTACCTTACACATTAACTCCATTTCAAAGGCAAATATAATACTTTGACTCCACTAAAACAATTTATGAAGTGATTAGGTTCTTTCACATCAAAGCACCTGTAATAACTTACTGGTATAGAGTAAATTTACTTACAGTAGAATTTCTTCAAAACTTTACTTGAGCTTTTCTATTTTGTCATTTCATACTTTGGCTTCACTGCATTTAACTATTACCTGTATATATAGTTTTATTAATCTAATTCAGAAATTAAACAGCATAATCATCAGACCTTTATGATGAAAATCCTCAACTATGAGTACATAATGTAATTCACATTATAATTATAACATTTCAAACGTATGATCATCAGAACTGTTTAAGTTGGTAAGTAGTATGGGGTACTTTCATGTTTTCAAAGTAATACTGTAGTTTTTTACTTGAGCTAAATTTTGAATACAGTACTTTAACTAGTACACAGTATTTCTACACTGTGGTATTGATACTTTAACTTGATTAAATCAGCTGTTGATTTGCTTCTCCTGCAGCTCTCAGGGGCGGCACAGCTTCGAGACCTAGGTGTGGTTTACATAGTCTCTTTCTGTCTGTGCTTGTTTGAAACCTATGTTTAATGTTGGAAAGCAAAGCATGCTGGGAAATGTTGGTGCGCAGCCTGGTGCTTCAGGCTGAGCTGCATGTTCTCTGTTCCAGCAGAAACTACAAAAAGAGTAAAACAACTGTAAAAGAGAAGCTGTGAACATGTTCAGCCACTGCAGCAGAAGGAGGAAAAGTACAGTTACTTCTGAAATCAAATAGAAATGTGTCTGATTCTTACACCCTCTCAAAGTGTTTGGGAACTAAGGAAATAACCTACTTTAATTTAAAAGCCAAATGTTCCCGATCTTGTTGTATACCGGATCTCAGCTGTTCAACTGATCAATGCAAATGTGCAAAAATCAAACAAAGAAATGGTCTGTTCTAAAACTTGATTTGTGTCTTTGCTGTTTACAGTCAGAAATTGGTCCCAAATGATTTGCTGATCACTGAACTCTCTTTTCAGGATATGGGGTTTGTAAATCTTCGGCCCTTTTCCCTAGTAATAACAGATTTCTGTGGAAATCTCCATATTTGGTACGCAAACATCAGAGCCTGTGACTGTCCAAGGAGACGTAAAGCTGCTGTTTCTGAACATCCTGTGCTGAGCTGTAGAGGAGCGGAGCTGTGTTCACACGAGGCACAACATGTGTGACAGTCGTGGGTGGAGATGAGGCCCGGTGGGTACGAGGGTTGAGGGGTTGACGGGCGTCAAGCTCTTGAGTGCGTGTGTGGGCGTCAACTGTGGTTATTGTTTCAGCTTTCAGGAGAAAATCATGGAAGGAAAGAGGCTGGCTTTGTTTTCAGAGTCAGCGGTGAAGAAGAACCTGTGAGAGAGCAGCGGACCGTGAGGGGTTAAGATCCTGCTGCACCCTGCTCTCTGCTGCTGCAGCTTATCTGGGAGGAGAAGCTCACCCCCGCCCCCGCCAAACCACACGCCTCAGGCTCCTATCTCCGCTCTGCATCACAAAAACATCTTAAGCTGTGGTTTGGTGCCGGGTCGCCTCCCTCTGCTGCTGATGGGAACACGCCGAGCACAAATCTGGATCCTGGTGGGCTCAGAATCCTGGAAGAGCAGCGGGAGGGAGGATTGCAGGGACCACAGCCTAACCTGCATTTATACTACACACAGTACAAACACAAAATATACTGAATATAGTACTCACTATCAGGGGGAGCGATCTGTCATCTGGGTGCATGGTTATGTGAAGATCCATTACCTGAGTGAAAGTAAGAATCCCACAGCATTAAATACTGCATTACAATTTCAAGTCGAATTCCAAAGTGAAAGTACAGAACTATTTTGCAGTAAAATGTAGGTAAAGTATCACAATGGCTGACTTTAAAGTGTTAAAATACCAAAGCAACCATGTGAAGCCATTTTTGTGGCTTTGAGCATATGTACTACTTAAGATACTCCAGATAAGTGCATAGCTATACCACTCAGTAGAAAAACCTGTTTAAAAGAATTCAAATTATGTACTTAAGCCATCAAAGTAGAAATACTTGTTCAGCAGAAGAGGTTATTTTATGCCATAGATTAATTACTGCATAAAAGCTTCCTGTTGTAGTTCCTGGATTCAGATTTCTAGTATCCTGCTCAGCAACAAACTTAAAACAAACAAACAAACAAAAAAAAAAAAAACACAACAAAATATTTCCACGTTTAAAAGCCAAAAGCATGACAAACTGGAAATAATCAACTACAAGTTCCTAAAGAGCAAATAATGAACTGTGTTTCCTTAAAAGTATTAACAGTAACTGTCCACCACTTTTATAGTGCTCACTTTGGTATAATTACCTCAGTGCAGAAACGCTCTGGTACAAGTAAGCATTTTCAGTCAGCATTCAAAAGGTAACGGAAGTAAAGGTATGAAAGTGTTAGTCACAAAAAGTAAAAGTACTCTTTATTTCTCATTTCTCTCATGATAGCAGCATAAATGTGTTAATAACTGATGCGATGGAGCTGATTTTAACGACCTCATACAGTTTTCATGATCATATATTTAGAATGTAATAATTATCATTTTTAGTACTTTACGTTCTGCTGGGTAGCTGCTGAATTTCAGAATAATAATCTTATGATATTGTTTTATTAATCCGATTATGAAACTATAGTTATTAAATAAATGTAGTGGAGTAAAACTAAAGTATTTGACTCTGTAAGAGAAAGTAGGAGAAAATGAAAAGAGCAATTCCTCAGAACTGCAGTGCTTTTCATGGCTGCTTGTACCTTAGTGAGTGATCAGTGATGTTTTAATGCCACTGAACCTGAACAAGTCAAATCACGGGTAACAACTTGACTTCATCTGAGTTGCTGCTTCACATGTAAAGTAACTCCGACTGGCTGTCGATGTAGTAGAGTAAAATGTGCAGTACTTTAAAGCATTTTTGAGCAGTACAGATTGACAACATAAAGTAAAATTGCAGTGCTTGACAGTAGTTCTCTCTTCTGCTTGCGGCGCTGCGTCTCCCTGTCACTGCTCCCTGCTACTTCCCATGCACACAGACCTACACACCAGCTATTTCTGTCTCCAAGCTGACACCTCCACCCAGAGCATGAAACCACAGTGTAACATGTGATGGTGCTGAATCTGAGTGAAGCCACACCAAACTGAGGGAGTCTTTGAAGCCCGGGCTACAACAGCCACATGAATGTCTTCTCTGTACAAACTCTGCTTCCTGCTTCTCCTCACGCCTTCTTCATTCTGCTCCTCTCAGCCCAACATTGCTCCTCACATGTTCAACCCCACAGCAGCCTGTGCTCTGTGGACACACTATGGCTCACAGCGGCTCCGACAGACCAGAGGATTTCTGTAGAAAGGTCTTGCACGCTGTGCAAATTGAGGTTCGACTTGTTCAGAAATTACTCGTGACCACATCCTCTTCCTTGACTCAGAATTTGTCTTCATCCTTTAAAAACACAGCAAACAGCAACATTGGGCCTTAACACGAACGCAGTGTTTGACTGAGCAGGTGCAGCTGTGTGACAAACTCAGACTGAAACATTGTGCGTTTGGAGCAGAAAGAACTGATCAAACAGAGGAACCTGCATGTAAATTAAGCAATTAAGTAAATTAAACTGTAAATGAAGCTAATTTAATGGTTCCAAGGTAGTTATACTACAACTACATCAGTTTATCAGCTGGAGATCCAGATGGAGATTTTAACCTGTCACTGGGCCCCTTCCTGTTAATCACTATTGGACATCAGTCTGTTGGTGGCAAACTAACAAATTCAGTTCAGATTTTTTCCGAAAACCTTCACAAAGGTGAAAAAGTAGCCAAATATTTGTAGTGATGAATAAAAAGTACAAGATCTGTATTACTACAGAGACCTGGTGTGGACCAGAAGCAGCAGCAGGTGAAGGTGGAGCTGATTCTACTACTTTACATAGTGACAGATACTTCATTCACAGTAATAAATTAGTAGTTCATTAGATTATTGAAGCTGTTAGATATGTGCAGTAGAGGAAAAGTAACAGAAAATAAAAAATGATATTCAGCAGTGTATTTAATATACATTCTGGTGGATGCAGGAATTGTGGTATTTCTGGTGACCCACACCAAAAACTCTCAGCTCCAAGCTCACTGGAAGTTTCACTGTGAAACAGTAACTTTCTGAAAGTGCAGCTCTCTGTAGTTTTTATTTTAATGGGACAAGGCATTTGTTGGTGACTGCTTTTAGTGGCAGATTAATCCACATTTGATCAGTACTGAGTAGCAGGACGGTGAGCGTGGGACTGAGTCAGATAAATATAATTCCTATGTGTTAAGGAAAAAAGTCAGGAACAGTTGCTGGTGGGTAAAATTCACTGGTTTGACTTGAGGACAACAACATAGGAAGCTCAGATCCTGTGTGAGTGAGATATTAGTGTCCTGTGAGGCGGTGCCACCTGAACGACAGGTAAACCTCAGGAGCAGCTGCTGTGCTCACAGACAGATGGTACAACTGACACTGAGCTGCTGCTGTGGGAATCCTCAGCTCTTCACGTTCACAGAGCTGCAGGTTGGTGATGTTAACTGCAATTACTACATGTTTGTTGTATTTGTCTGCAGTATTTAGTTTTGAGTGACATGAGGTTTACAATAGTTACTGAACATTTCTGACACCTTATAGTTACAGTATAATCTGTTACATTTTACAGGAGAAATTAGGTTTTATATTATCTTCCACCAATGCAAGTAAGCCAGGTTATATTTTGGTTAACTGCAATTTATTTACTGTGTAACACATCAACTGATACACTAAAGTTATTTGTAATATACAGTGTTTGGACACAGGACCAGGCCTCAGGATGAATTAATTGTGCCAAACTGCTCAGTCTTTAGCAATCATTAATAAAATGTATGGATTACCCAGATTATATATTTATTATATACATAATTTTTTCACAGTAGTGTGACCACTTTCCATTAAAAAATCCACAAAAGACAAATAAACTTTGCTATAAATACTTTTAAGTAAGAATCAGAATACAGTCATTTTTATCAGTAGTATTGCAGCATTTAAGACTGCAATTTTTTCTTTAGTAGTCTGACTTTTTGAAGCTTGTTTTATCGGTAATACTCTTATTGCTAATAATGTAAAAATATTAATAAGTTTCCTGCATGTAATTTTGTACTGAACTATGTTTTTAATAAAATCTGAAGGACCAAAAACATTTTTTATATAGTATCTTAATCACTTTCTTCTAATAAAAGCTTTGTGTGTAGTAGTAACTTTAACTGCTGAAGAACTATAATGAAATATAAAAAAGGCACTAGGCACTTTAGAAATCTAAATTAATACAAGTAAGAAGTGCTGACAGGTGCAGTATTTAAAATACATTTAAATCCCTCTTTACTGCTGATTCAAATGCCAAACGTAAGTCATGCTTTCACCTCTGTTCTCAGGAAGGTGTCTCTGAGGTCACGTCCAGGGGTCACTGTGCCACAGTCCATCTGCATATGTGTCATCAAGCTTATGAGTCAAACTGAACAGCTGGTTCAATAGGAGGAACTTCAGGACGGGACTCTAAGTGGCTCATAAGTCCTGGATCGCATTGTGGGTGGAGCATTGGGTTGGGATACAGAAGGCTATGGGATTGAATCCCACTGCACCAAGTGTCACCTCGCCTGAGCACAGATAGAGGGAGGGTCGGGGAGGAAGGCCATCCAACGTAAAAACTCATGCCAAACCAACGTGTGGAACAAGTTGCGCTGTGGCGACTGCTGAAAAGACAAGCCAAAAGCCACGTTAATGATCCACGTTAATGCTGATGGACTTTTTTACCCCTTTAAAACATCCCAGAATGTCTTTATGGACATTGCTGCCTTCAAATGACTGTCCCATGTCTTTCAGTCACAGCTGGACACCTGAGCTCACCATAGTAAAAGTTTAAGCCTTCGCTGTACTGAGCTCCATGTACTCCGCTGGGATTAATAGCTGGACTCCCAACAAGAAGTAGCCTTTCAGATGGAACATGAAATCAGTCCAGTTCCCACAGAGTAACTCTCTTTGGAGTAACCGTGACCTTCACAGACACGTAGAAGAGATTTTACTGTACAACTAGTCAACTTGTAGTAAAATCCTTAAGTACATTCTGGTTCAAATTACAACTTCCTGGACATTTGTCAGAGATCATAGTTTAATGCCATAGTTTTTATGTTATCCTGTAGTTTCTAGAGATGGACGTCATACTGTGTTGAACGTTTGTGTGCGCCATCTTGAGAGGATCCCATGCCTTTCTATTGGCAAGTTGGACGCTCTTTTAACTTTCTGTCATAATTATTAAGCGTCTTCAGAGTAGATCAGTAGAGTAATAATGTTACCACCTTACTTTCAACCCCACCTCCATCAAACGTGAACGATTTAAACTCTTAGCCACACAAAACAATGAAGAGGTGTGTAGATAATCATTGCGTCAGGCTGAGACGTACCTGTCAAGATGGCACCTCCGTCCCCCAACGGAATTTCACATTCTCTATGTAGACAAGATACGTTTTAAAGAAAAAAGTTGTCCTGTGTCACTTCAATGAATAAGTATAATAACTCAGAAACCAAAAGTTCCTCTTATTAATGTATACGCTCTCTGACGCTTATTATTTCATTAAATAAACCTGTTAGCTAGCTGCAGGTACGGACGCCAGGAACAGCCATTGCTGCTGTTGTGTGTGTGTTTTGGTTTTGTTTTTAAATATCGTTATCTCGCGATAACAACTTCTCATGCTCATGAGATACACTATATTGCCAAAAGTATTCGCCCATCCAAATAAATGAATTCATGTGCACAAAGCAAGGTCCATGAAGACATGGATGAGTGAGTTTGGTGTGGAAGAACTTGACTGGCCTGCACAGAGTCCTGACCTCAACACCTTTGGGATGAATTAGAGCGAAGACTGCGAGCACTGTGTATTATGTATTTCATAAACACAGTCCTAAACCTCGTGGAAAGCCTTCCCAGAAGAGTTGAAGCTGTTATAGCTGCAAAGGGTGGGCTTATGTCATATTAAACCCTATGGATTAAGAATGGGATGTCACTAAAGTTCATATGGGTCTAAAGGCAGGTGAGCGAATACTTTTGGCAATATAGTGTATTTTAGCGAAACCCCCCAATTACTGTGGTGTAGATACGTTCTAGGAACACGTCCACCCAATGGACAGCTCATGTCTATTGGATGTGCAGCGTTTGTCCCTTTCCTTAGTCCATGTTAAACGGCCTGTGATCAGCGCAAAAGGGCGTGTAGGTCCAACCTGTGTTGCACCAAAACGACGCGCTGTCACTGTAGTTCCTCCGAGACAAGCGAGGATGTGACCGTTTGTGTGTAGCTCGGCTCCAGCGTCTCCTTCACCGGCTTTTATTACTTAAATAAATGTAAAACTTGTCATAATAGAAGCTGCGGATTCCCAAAGGTGCCGTGACTGTGTGTGTTTTTTTTTTAGATGTCTGGTCATTTGTCATTTTCACTTGTCATTTAATAAAGACATAAGGTGAATGGACGCGCGTAAATTCAGTGCGCAGTTTATCTAAGCATCTAATGATTTCACCCCTATAATAAACATTAACACAGTCACACAGACCATGAAACACCGTATTCACTTTTGGACCAAAGCAAAATCACAATTTCTTACACACATTTTTAAGGATAATAATTTGGATTTTGCAAAAGTATACTGCTTTATTCTGCTCAGGTTTGCAGGTATCTGAAGCCTGTCCCAACTGTCACTGGGCAGGAGGGCAGGATAATCCCCGGACAGGTCTCCAGTCTGCCTCAGGTCCAAGACAGACAGACACCCACAGACATCCATGTATGCATACATACATACATACATACATCACATTTACACCTAAAGACCAATGAACCTCACATGCATGTGTTGGGACTGTGGGAGGGAACAGGAGGAAACCCATACAAACATGGGGAGAACATGCAAACCCCAAACAGGTTCAAACTGAGAAACTGTTATAAATACATTTGCCTCTTTTGTCTTCAAAAACAATTTTACGGTAAATTTAACTTTTATCCATCAAATCATTTGCAAAGCTGATTCCCAGTCACTTCATTTTTTAGTGTATATTTTATAAAATACAGTAAATTAATTTGTGCCTTAAATGTTTACATCAGTGTTTCTCAAACCAACATGAACCTCATTGGGTTTCAAAGGAAGAACTTCACCACAAAATGAGATAGAAGAAACTCTGCTTTCATTAAATGTAAAGAATCACCAGGAGTTTAAAACATGAAAATGTAGTTATTAATATGGGCTCTCTATTAAACATCCACCTCCAACATTATTTATAGATAAAAGTTCATTTTTGTAAAGCAGCTCTTCACATCTTTATTATAGCTAAACTGTGAAAGTCCTCTGACAGGCAGTTTATTAGAATTACAGTCTCTAAACAATTCTCAGACTTAAAGTTGCCATCATCCCATAGTGGCACATGGGTCTTGACCCGATGTCTCAGGTCAGTGTAGACAAAGTGACAGATGATGGTGTGGTGACCAATGGCAGCAAACTGTTTTCTAAGACAGGAGGAAGCAGCAGAGCAACTCCGTCTCAGTTTAAAATCTATAGGTTGTCGTAATTAATCAGTACGAATCACACAAAGTAAAAAATGCTCAAATAGAAGGTGTAAGAAATTAAAATGTCACAGTAAAAAGATTTTCCACAGAAATATAAAAAGCTAAGATTTAAACCAAAAAAATCTAAACAAATTAAGTCACATTTCAAAAAATCTAAAGCCAGTTCTGCACACATCCAGTAATTAAACGTAAAGACACAATCAGTGAACAGAAAAAGAGACAACCAAAATATCAGTTATTTCTGATTCATGGTCTTTGAACTGTACAGGTTCGGCTTAGTGATTGTTACTGTCCCCACGACACGTCTTGATCCAGCTGCAGCACACACAGAAAATCTTCATTATTGCTCTTATTAAAGTATTAACACAACCTCCTCACTGAGAGAAATCAGACACAAAAGCTGTAACAGATGTACTTGGTGACATCTGTTAGAAACTACAAACAAACTTCTTCCATCTCATCCACATGTGTCCTGTCCTGGGTGAGATTCTCATGTAGTTTACAGCTCTTTTCTTTGTCCATTCTGAGGAACTTTAGTTTGTGACAAAGACAGAACTACAAGCCCACTATGATGAGAGTTTTCCTTGTTGTAAAATGGTATTTTGGAGCTGAAGGTGAATGCATCGAAATGAAAAAATAAATCTCTTTGCATGGAAGCAGCTGTTTTCCATCAACACCTGAATGCATCACGAGGAGCTGCAGAAATGTTAAAGTGAGCACATTAACATGAAGAGGAACAACAGAAGCCAAATATCTTGTTAATAAATGTTATGATACCTCAGTGTCATTTATTCGAATTGTCTGATATTTGTGGACAGGACACGTGTGATACAGGCGTGTAACACAGCTATTGAGACTCACTTCACTTCATACTGCCTGAGCTTTTTGAACCTTCTCACTGACCTTCCTCATGCTCTCACAAACTTTTCTGTTCCTTTTGGTTCACTGGACTCTGGAGAAAAAGCTGCTCCTGTTCTTTACACTTTATAGCAGAACTAGACAAAGACATAAAATGAAGCAGGACTCTGACGATGGCCAAGTCGTCGTGATGAGACTGGGTCTAATCCACTTAAACCTAAGGCACATGATGGATTAATCACAGACTGAGATGACACGGAGTTAATATATGAGTCTGAACATATTTGGTCCACTGTCAAGGCAGGAAAACACCAGAGAGGCTGTAGACAAAGAGAACATGAAACTCAAATATACAGACAAACTCAAAGTAGGTGGTGAGACATGTCTCTGTCTGTAGAGCAGTGTGCTCCATTCACCGAGGGCTGTGGAGTAAAACCAGGTGTGATCTGGACCCTGTAAGAGATGTCAGACTCTGGTGAGGAAATCCAGGCCTAGGGAGGCTGGGATGTGCAGTGTCTCCAAACTAAGAGCAGACGGGGTGTATGGGAAGAGGACAGGGAAGGTGTATTTGGTGTCCACCAGGAGCTGAGGGGGGTCATTTCTCTCCTGAAGACATTTCTGGACACAAACACAAAAACAGTGGTTAAACGAGAAGAGGAAGGAAACTGAATCACATCCTGTACAGTCATTGAGCACTTTATTAGATACACCTCTCTATTACAATAAAACCACCCCCAGTTTCTGTTCAGCACTGTAGCCATTCTGACTAAGAGCCATAGTTCTGTTGAGCCTAGTTCCCCCTAACTTTGAGCAGCACAGACTTCATGACTTTCTTTATGAATAAAATTGTAGCAGAAATTGTAGTAGAAAGAATTCACCAGATTCTCCCCCCAAATATTACAGATAGAGCTTCATGTACAGCAGCGCTCCCGTGGTTGTCTTTGTGCTTCTCTGTCCCTTTCTGCAGGTGTCTCTGGCTTTGAAGCTGTGTGTCTTCCAGTCTGCACCTATTGGTCCTACCAACCTGCCCAATGTTATGTTGTTGCTTTTGTTGCTCTTTTCTTTTCTCTCTTTACTTTCCACTGACCCCAACCGGTCAAGGCAGATGGCCGCACACCCTGAGCCTGGTTCTGCTGGAGGTTTCTTCCATTAAAAAGAGTTTTTCCTCTCCACTGTTGCCTAGTGTTGCTCAAGGAGGATTTGTTAAGTTTTCTCTATACATCTTTATAGTCTTGAATTTATTTAATTTATTGTTGTGAATTGGCGACATAGAAATAAAGTTCAATTGATTGAATTATTACTGTGACTGACTGATCACTTCACAGCTGCTGCTGCAGCAGATCCATCACATGCAAAAGTTCTTTGCTGGACTCTAAGCTGAGACTGTGGAGCCTGATGGACTGAAGTGAGCTCACGTCACTGTAAGAAGCTTGAGACAACTTTTGCTTCGTGATACGTAGCATTATCCTGCTGGGGGAGCTTTCTGAAGCTGGTAAACTAGCTGGTTGTTGTTCTGATGTCAGCAGTTTATCTCATACTGAAACCAGCAACAATCAGATCACAGCTTCCTCATGTTTGTTCTCAACAACAACATAACTGTTGTAATTTGACTTGCTTTTCAAGTTGCTTCCACATGATTGGCTGATCAGATATCTGCATTTAGCAGTTACCTAATAAAAGTGGCCACAGACTGACTGCTGTGGCGGCTACTTTCTCCCTAGATAAACTTGCCAAAAACACACAAACACACGAAACCACAGAGTTAATTTTAATTTTATCACACTCTGTCAATAAACATCCTGTGTAACTAAAACTATGGTGGAGGAGAAAACCACACCTTGGATTCTAGGCCTTTAATTTGTTTTTTCCACAAGTTAGTAACTGTAGTTCTTCCTCGGTCTAAATAAAGTTCATTATGGGTTTTTGAATGCTGTTGTGTCAGTGTTTTTACACTGGACGGCAGCAGTGGTTTTGTATCGGTTTGGTTCTGCCATATATGTCCCTTTAATTCATGAATAAACAAACAAGCTTTAAACTCTGATCTAGTGTTTGTTAGTCTTCATAAACCAGCTCAGCTCAACAGTAAATCATCAACACACATCAGAAAGTGGACGACCATACAACAATGGACATGAAACCAGAGAGATACAGTCACACGTTTTAAGATATTAGAACCTGATCCAAACTGCTGACAGGAAGTAGTGCATTAATCTGTCAGTAAAAGCACTTCACACCTCATAGTGGTGACTAAGAACTAGTTTTGACAGGCAGAGCTATGACTGCACACTATCACCTACTCCTAACTACAGGTTGATTTGTGCTGTTTGTCATGAGCAGCTCAGGCCTCATGTGGATCCATGATGCACACAGGGGACGTGTTTCCATATGAGGAGTTATCCATCAGGGATGTTATCCTAAAGCTAAAGTGAGACGTGTGGTCAGAGGATGGAAATTGATTAACTGGATCCACACTATGCTGTGAACACAGTATTCACCCGTTCACCTTAAGATGTTACCTGCCGCTGCTGCTGCAGAGGAAACAGAGCTTTACTCGTGTGGTGTTGGTGTCTCTCACCTGAATGTTCCTGATGAAGGACACGGTGACTCGTTCTTCGAACTCATTCAGAGGCGTGTAGAGGTTCAGGATCTTCACAATCTGCAAGAGACACAGAAAAATGCATTGATCTCTAGTAGTCAGCGGAGTTGGTCCATCGATAGGCTGATGGTTTACCTGCTGCGTGGTGAGAGCGGTGCACAGAGAGCAGATAGCCTCGGCATCCTGAGAAGTCTTCTTCTTGACCTGCAGCAGCTGAGCGGCCTGGATAATGGGCTCCAGAGTGGCTGCGGCTTTACTCTGATACAGGTTGTTCGCTCGGAGCCACTCCTCCATCTGACTGGTGTTGTACCTGAACACACACGAAAAGAAAAAGGTCAATTTCTGCTGTTTTACATAAAGATGAAACTTTACATGAAGTCTTTCCTTCAGGATTCTCCTATCAACTACCTCAACATGACCTGATGTTGTCAATAACACAAACTTTTTTCCCCATCTGTGTTTTATGTTACATTTCCATCTGAACCAAGACATCATAGAACTGATTCCACAGACTTAGCAGGATAGACCAGGATAGCAGAGGTGACGTCTGTCTCTGTGGCTGTACCTGAGCTGCATGCCGGTGCTCCAGGAGCAGACGTCTTTGCGTAGCAGCAGGTTGTTGAGGGTGATGGCATTGATGCAGTGAAACAGCTGACGCACCACTTGACCCACGATCTCTGGGTCGAGGCCATGATCCCTCATGATGCCGTTAAACTGCCCCAGCTGTCGGATCAGAGCCTCCAGGGTGTAGCTGCTGGGGCCATCTCCGTCCATGCTGGACGAGCGGTTCCTGTAGCCCATCGGCTTCACACCCGCCAGACTGGGAATGCTCTCGCTCTCCAGCATTGCCGACACTGAGACACAAGGCGAGACAGAGACAGAAATAAGAAAGAGAAAGAACATTCTAAAGGTAAGAGGACACCTCAGAGGATTCCTGAGTAACAGAGGAAGAAAGCATGAGCTGATCGTAAAACACTGACCAACAGTTCAGGAACAGTTTTGGATAGAACCTGTCTCCTGTTGTTTTAAGCTTTCACAGCTGATTCAGTCACATTTGCCCTTTGATTGTGAGGAGAAAATTTTCATCTCTGCTTTAATGAGCATGTTTACGTATTTCTGTGCTCTCCAGATGTCAGGCTTGTTCAGATCAAAGCGGTGAACATGATTGTGACAGTTCTGGAGAAGTTCTCTGTTCCTCCTGCAGTTGCTGTGACCTATGTAAACCTGCTGACAGTGTCAGAGGGGATTTTCACCTGTGACGACACTGCACTTGGGTCGGGCTCTGAGGAGAAGTCATGCACTGACGGCAGCTGGTGTGGTTGCCGTGGTAACGGCCGTACACAGCACAGCGATGGCGGCGGTTCAGATCTTGAATCAGTGGATGGTGAAATGAGTCAGAGCAGCAACTGCTGCTGCATCACAGAAACACCACGAGAGAAAAATCCCCGAGTGTTGGACAGTAAAGCTGAGTCTGCTCAGAAATGATCACATGTAAACACACAAAACAGAAATCCACACAGAATATTACTCCACATTCCCGTTATAAGCAAACAGTGGCTCTGTGGGTAAAACATGACCCCTGCAGCAACCCACTGTTCCCCCAGGGGGGGGACGGGTTAAAATAAATATTTTTTTAAGTCTGGTTTTTACATTTCTGCACGAAGCTGCCTTACAGGAGGGTTTCCACCAACAATCTTTGTCTCTCAGTGCTCTGACCCCCACACAGTGGTACTTCTTTTCAAACTTTGCATCGAGCAGCTGTGGTTCATCTGTGAAACTGCAGAGCGGCGTCGCTCTCTGCTACATGGATCATGTCACTAAGTGAAACTGCTGCAGATCCAGTTTGTGGCTCTGTGGTTTACTCACTCACAACACAGTGAAGACTTTCATTTCCAAATATGTGGCTTTATATGCAGAATCACCAAACACCTGGATGGTCCCTGATCCTCATCACATGGATCTTCATCATGTTTAAAAATGTACAAACATATCTTCAGAGCCATGTAGTGAAAGCATTATAATTGGCTCAACAAACGCTTCCTTGTGCCTTCACCGTTAAGAACGTAAGTACCTCTTGCTCAGTTTTCACTCTCGCTATGGAAGATGAAGAATACTCAAACTCAAACACTGTATCCAGGAGATAAATCTGAGGATTTAAACTGATCATTTAATTCATGATCACGTTAGTTTGTTAATTCCAACATCTTTCTAATATTTTGATATGAAAACCCTTAAATTGTGACAAACTCACCGATCATGGGCTGGATAATGGCCTCGGCCACCTTGATGAGCTGCTGGTAGATCTGGATGGAGAGGTCGCTCAGCACCTGTCGGTACTCGGCAAGGTCGAAGTTCTTCAGACAGTGCTCGTTCTGTTTGGCTGTGTTCTGGGTCATGAAAGCCTGGACAAGAAATGACAGCACACAAGTGAACACGCGGCCTGACTACGTCAGATCTAACACACAGACTGTAAGGGAGCGGCTCTCACCTCATCCCCGCTATACTGCTTCAGACAGTGGAGCAGGCGGCTGGTGTTGGCCAGCCAGAAGCACGTCATGTTAAAGTCGTCATTGTTCTTCTGCACGGTGAATACAAACAGTTAAAATAGAAGGAACAGAGTGTGTGTGTGTGTGTGTGTGTGTGTGTGTGTGTGTGTGTGTGTGTGTGTGTGTGTGTGTGTGTGTGTGTAGGGTCCGACCTTGAGGACCTTCTTGATAGAGTTGATGGTGGAGGTGAGCAGAGACTCCACCTTCTGGTCATCGTTGATGTAGTCGGCGTGGCGGATGCACATGAAAAGGATGTATGCGGGCAGACAGGGGACGGTAGCAGACACTGTGCCAGGTTTGACATCTTAAAAACACAAGGGCACATGTCAGTCATTCACACAGAGGACAGCCGGTCACCAAATGGTGAAAGCAGACAGGGTAAAGCTTTTCATGGTATCTCCAAAAGAAACAAACAGTCTTATTTAATCGGTTCGCTTTTTCTGTTTGTCTCTGTTTTGTCTTCATTTCTTTGTTCTTTGAAGTTACATCATGATTCGTGTGTTTAGTGAAGAAGCTACTTGGGGAAACAGTGAAACTCAGAAACCAACAAAGATAAAAGAAGTCCAGCTGACGTGACTTAACCTCAAGATGAAACTCAGAAAGGTCTTCTGATGCAGCTTCCTGCAGCCTTTTGTCCCCCTGTCACATTCACTTTCCTCCTTTTTTAAGCTGTGTTTGTGCAGGTAAAAAAGATGGCATCGCTGCAGATTCAGTTGCATTTACTCATTTATAGATGTAGACATAATTGTTGGTACCTTTACATGCAAAATGACAAACCTACTGTTTTCTCAAAAAAAAAAATTGATAATAAAAAGAATAAAAGAAAAACTCTAAGAAATAAATTACATTAAAATCAGAGTTTGCAGATATTTTAAATCAGATTTTAAACAATATAACAAATCCAAACAAAACAGCAGATGCTGTTTTTCTAGTTTCTAATAACACCTCAATCTTTCCTGAAGAAAAAAAACACGTGAATATATTTAAGTTAAAGTGCAGATGAGTAGAAGGAGTGAAGTAAATGAGGACAACTGCTGATTAATCGCCACAGTTGGAGCTGCAGCAGGAAACCGAGTGTGAAAGGTGTCAAACCTGCAGCTCAGTGAAACGCTGCAGCTAATTGGATGATTTATCACATAAGGCATCTGGAGCAGCCAGTGACCTTTGTGTTCACCTCATGTTTAAATATCTAATTTCCTGATATCTAACAGCTCCCCGCGACTTTGGTCTACATTCAGTTTTACCACAAATCTCTTTCAAACATCTAATCAGCAAACTGCGTCAGGACTCATCTGCAGCCTTAGTAAACAGAGGTGACATAAGGTGCTGCAGCCAGGACATGAACTTGCAGCAGGTTCAGCTCACTAAAGAGGAGAGGTAAGACACTGTGGACACTGACCTGAGATGAGAGTCTTAAGCAGCAGGGCTTCGTCCTCTGTAGCGTACTCAAACATCCCCTCAAAGTCCTTCTCCTTCCTCTGGACAGTGACTTGACGGATGAGCTCAGGTTTGGCTCTGCTGGTCGGAGTCGCAGCCTGAGAAGCTGATACAGAGACAGAGACGAGATCAGCATCTGTCCTCTACACATGACCACAGCTGCGTTTTATCATTCATGTTACCTTCCAGCTCCTGGACCTTCTTCATGTAGATCCTAAGCTGCTTTTTCAGCTTCCTCTCGTTCTTCTCCAGTTTCTCCACCAGCTCTTTGAGGTCCTACAAACAGGAAAACACAGACAACATGGTGAAGCTCAGCATCAGCGTCTTCTCTGTGTCACCACGGCAATGGGAAACATCCTCACCAGGTTGTCGTTGGTAAGCCGTGTGATCTCCTGCTGGACGCTGTACTCCACCTGAGCCTCCGGGGACAGAGACGTTGTGTAGTTGATGATCTCCTGCTTCTTCTCGATGTCGTCTTTCAGCAGCTCAATCTGAGTGTGAAGAGCCTCCAGTTCATCTTTGTGCTGCCGGGACTGAGACTGAAGCTGGGCCTCCAGCAGCCTGAGGATTAGGAGGAAAGAGTTACCAACTGATGTCGATGTGGAAACGAGGGGGGGGGGGCTCTGAAGAGATGCTTTATTATTATTATTATTATTATTATTATTATTATCATCATCACTTTTAAGGTGGTGTTACACAACTCTGAGCACCTTGTTTTAGTATTTTATTGTCAAGTACATGAGGATTACACATGTACACATGATAACACATGTAAGAGTAAAGTTACTGCCAAAACAAAAAACAACCTTTCAGTTTGACTTAAATAAACCACAATCAGCAGCACAGAGAGGTGACAACAATCAGCAGCTAATAAACTGCAGGTGTGACAGCTTCACCTCTTTAAGTCAAACTGAAAGCTTCTCCATTTTTCTGTGTTGCTGCTGCTCAAGGAGATTTTTCTCTAAATCCAAAGACCAGTTAGGAACCGATCCTGCTACACACCATGTGCACACACCATTCACATTCAGTTACACAAATTTTGCACATTTACTGTGTTGTATGTTCGAATTCAATTTATTTGTGACTGTAGAAAATCTCTGAATTAACTCCTTTTTGTTGGTAAGGTAAAAAATGATGCTGCCTACTGTTTGTCTGGGACTCATTTCATCTTGCAAATAAACTTTACAGCATTTACTACAAAAGAAAAATAATACATTTAAAGTTTCCCTTTTTCTCAGTCTCTGTTGCAACAAGTGTGTTTAAAAGCTTCTACAGAGTAGAAAGATTTAAAGAAAGCAGAAGCACAATGAGAAGAAGACCTGGCCACTTGTTTGAGGCCCTGGTAAGCCAGACCCAGCTCTCCATCTTCATTTAGAGAATACCAGTCCTGCTGGTTACTGGCGGCCAGGCAGAGGACAGCGGGACAGAGACAGAGGGAAAAAGACAGAAGCAGCATGTCAGCAGCGATGGAGACGAGCAGCACAGAGGTGAGTAAAGCACTCGTCCACGTTTCAGGTGAAGGAACTCAGAGACTGAAACAAGTGCAGCACATCAGTGACACACAGTGGTGGAAGTAGTGCACAATAATCACAGGAGAACATACTACATGATGGCAGTAAATATGTTCCAGCAGCGTCATGTAAACTGACATTGGAAGACGGAATGAGAATCTGGTGATGATCACTTCTGTTTGAAACCATGCATTCCTCTAGTTAATCTGTAACAGTTCTAATCTGAATTTAGATGATAAAATGTGCCACTCACTTCTTGGACTCACACAGACCGTGATAGGATCTTAGAGCCTCGTCTTTGTCCACAGGATCTTTGCTGTTGTTCAGCTCAGGAACTTTGTTAGTCTCCTGTTAAAACACAGGAAACACACAAACTACTTCACAGCAGCATTTTTAGCATCACTTTACTGCTTCTAACTTTCACTCTGATAAATTCCCTTTTACGGTGTCTGACAAATCCTCTATTCACTCTTTTCTTTCTGTCTGTTGGAAATACGAGTCAGTCATAACAGAGATAAACACAGCAGGTGAAGGCCAAAAACATTTTAACACAAGTGTTTCAGCTGGTGATTTAAAGCAATTGCAATACATCCTGAACAGCAACAAACATTTTACCACCAACACTACTGACCACAGCAGTCACTATTCGATTACTCTTTGGTCTTTTTAACACCTCTGAAGTAATTTCTCTGAATTTTTTACCACAGGTTCTTAGATTTTCACCACAAACAGAGACCATACAAACACAAGCCTCTGCTTTTATGCAGATGATCCTGTTGTTTATGTCCTTTTTGTCTCGTGTACAGCCTGGTTTTAAGAAGTTCGCCTCAAAGCTTAAAACTAACGAAGCTTCTCCACACGTCCTGAAGTGACATCCTCTTTGTGTTTTAACTTACTATGTGTCCGTTCTTCTCTCGCTCGATCTTCTCCTGCAGCTGCGCGTTGCTGAGTATCTGAGTCCTCAGAATGAGGACCTCCTCCTTGCGGGCATCCAGCTCCTCATTAGCTGCTTTGAGCTGACTCAGCAGCAGGTTGTAGCTGTCCTGGAGCTCATTGGATGAGTTGTTCCGAGACGCACGCTCAGCGACGGTTTTCCTCAGGTCGTTCAGGTCATTCTTCAGTTTTTTGTTCTCTGATTCCAGCTCTTGTCTCTGTGGGGACATGACACGATTTTTAGGTTATGGATTCAGATTTGGTTTTCATCCTATTTGAGTGATCAGACCTCAGCTAATTCTTCGTCTCCCCCCAGCCTGGACACTTTATCACTAAATCATCAGTGGCTGTGTCAGTTAAATCAGCTGATGCACTCGTGATTGAGAGTAATTTTTTTACCTTGAGATTGTTGTAGGCCAGATCTGCTGTCTCTTGCTCAGATGTGGGACTCCTCACCTCAGACCCCTAAAAACATAAAATAAAACATGAAGCAATAACTGTGGGATCATCATCGGATTTAAAAGGAGATTACTGATCTCAGGGGGTCATTCTTAAAATAATTCAAATTAACAAACAGGATTCTGGCCACATTCTGTTCTTAACAGACTGAAGAAATTCACCCTGCGCTTGGTGAGCTCCTCCATCTTGTCCACATTGATCTGCAGCCTTTTCTTCTCCAGCTCCAGCTCTCTGACTCGTTTCTGCAGCTTCATGAACAGACTGATGTCCATCGCTGCCTTCTCCACTCCCATCTCCTGCAACACCACCCAGCATCAGGTTAGCAGGTTATAAAAGACTTCACCATCATCTCTCCCTTCTCACCTTGCTCTAAAACTGATCATGTGTTTGTGTTTGATCATTAATGTGGGGCGCCTGTAGCTCAGTCGCTAAGGCAGTCGTCCACGGACCACAGGGTCAGTGGATCCCAGCTACGTGTCGAAGAGTCCTTGGGCAAGACACTGAACGCCAAATTGTTCCCAGTGGGTCAGCCACCTCCATTGGTGTGTGAGTGTGTGTGAATAGGAATTAACATTGTAATAACTTTACTTCTCTTCATGGAAACTTAAAGTATTTTAAATAAAGTTCCTGCCACAGACTCACATCCACCAGCTGAATGGAGTCCTCCGTGTCTCCGACCTCAGAGGTGGACACAGATGGGTAGTTAGAGTCAGACTCCAGGCTGCTCTGATTGGATGGGTTCCTCCGGTGACCGGGCTGGAACTGGAGCATGATGGGAGGAGGAGAGTCACTTCATATAATGATATTCACAAGATCACACAAAGACAAAAATGTAAAAGCAACAATAATTGTGACGTTGGGCTGTAGAGGGAGGAAGACTATGTACACGTTGGACCTCCTGTGACGTTATTCCAAAAACTCTAAACACAACAAAATGTATTTCCTTAAATCACTCCTCATACAGTACATGTGGTTCCTGCTTGAAGTTTAGAGAATGGAGTCAAAGTGATAAGCATTACAGAGCTGCATTTTCATTTGGTTTGGGGATGTTTTAGCTCCTGTATATCAGTTAAAAGGGGTGATGAAGTCTGGCCATAGTCCAGCTCGTTTTCAGCTATCCCTACACAACCCTCATCTTCCAGCTACTGACTGACTGAACAGACCTGGTCCAGTTAATTAGCAGTGGTTTGGTCAGGGATAGTTGGAAAACTACCAGAACTGGGGCCAGACTTCACCACCTCTACAGTAGACAGAGACTCACCTTGTTCAGGGAGACCTCTTCCTTAAGGTTCTCGTATCTCTGCTCCAGTCTAGAAAACTCTTTGAGCAGATTCTGGTATCGCTGCCTCTCTGCATCCAGCTCGTTCTGCACACTGCTCAATAGTGACATGTTGCCATCAACCGCTGTAATATACACACGCACTTTTGAGGAACACACTCATTGACAGAATGCACCTTTTTTCACTTTCTTTTTCTATTTACATGGTGACGGTTTTATCCAAAGCAACAAGTGAATTCATGGAGGAACAGCACAGTACTATGAGAAGAGATGATTCTGTTTTATGAGACGCAAGCTCAAGAAAGGACAGACCGGAGGGCTTTTTTCTGAATACTCGTAGTGAGAGCTTTAAAGCTGATGCAGGGAGCTACAGGAAGCCGATGCAGAGATCTGAACAGTGGTGTAATGCAGGGCCTTTGTAGCTGATCAAAAATTAGATGTGCTGCTGCATTTTGGATCATCTGAAGGAGTTTGATTGTGGTGCTTGTCGCCTCCAGAGCAGGAAATTAGCACACTTGCTTTAGAAACAGTCCAGCCCATCAGATGCAGCACATGAATGGAGCTGGAATGTCACTCCTCAAAATACTTTGTTTTACAGAGACAGACATCAGAAGGTGTCCTCCATCTCTTATAAGAGAAGATACGAGAAAGCTCTCACCGTCACTGTCCTTCGACTGCTGAAGAATCCTTTGGTTCATTTCCTCTTTTTCGCTCTTCAGTAGGGAGTTTTCTCTCTCCAGCTCCTGCACCCGCTGCAGGAAAAGAGTACAGAGAATGAACACCTGAGACCAGAACACATGTATGTTCACAGTTGTTTGTGATGCTCACCTGTGTCAGACACAGCTTCTCACTGTTGTGTTC
Source organism: Channa argus (assembly GCF_033026475.1). Lineage (NCBI taxonomy): Eukaryota > Metazoa > Chordata > Actinopteri > Anabantiformes > Channidae > Channa > Channa argus. The sequence continues at coordinate 378,231 of NC_090214.1, read as the reverse complement.
CTCCACCAGCCTCTTCCTCTCTGCGTGCGCCTCCTGCAGCTCCTCTCTCAGCCTGTCCAGCTCGTCCTGCAGCGACGTCAGCTGACCTCCGTCACCGCTCTGACTCCGGATCAGCTCCAGTTCCTTCTGCAGCTTGTTCACCTCTGACCCCAGAGAGGCGTTGACTATCAGAAGCTGCTCATTTTGAGATCTGAACTCTTTATTCTGAAACAGGAGCCACTACTCGATTACTCTTTGGTCTTTTTAGGATTCATTTTCTTTGTATAATAAAAGTACCTAACTGTGTATTTCTGTGTATTGCTACATCTGACTGTGTACCTGATCATCCACCTTCCTCTGTAGTTGGACAATCTTGTTCTCCATGCCCGTGTTGAGTTTCTTCAGGTGTTCTGCAGATCGAGCTTCGATCTTCAGCTGTTTGAACTGCCGCTTGGCGTGCATGCATCTGTACGCACACTGGATGATGATGGCGGCCTGACGGGCTCGTTGGAACTTCCTCCTCTCCAGCCAGCCGCGCACGTTTTTCTGGATGATCATGGCCTTGTGATGCAGGAGGAACTGCAGAGTAACAGAGGACAGTCACTACAAAGCTGAACACAGGAAACATTCAGAGACTGTCTGGTCACATTCCACCTTAAATTGGACACGTTCTGTCTTCAATTCACTCTTTACATCCACATGTGGAGCTGAGACAGAGTCTGTCCTCACAGATCAAGAATAATCAGTCCCAGCCTAAAAAAAAAGGTGGGGGCTGTGTTCATGTACCTCCCAGTAAATCCTGCGAGTGAACATCCCCCTGGCGTAGGCCTGGATAGTGACCACAGCCTGTCTCACTCTCAGATAGGCCCGCCTGTCTCTCACCATACGATGCTGCTTCTGACATATGAGGGCGGCTCGAGACAGACGCAGGAACTCAGCGTACCTGAGGAAAATAACTCATTAGTTACTGGGGGGGCAGAAAGTGGACAGACAGACAACAGTGTCACTGCGAGTTTATGTAATTGTTGGTAATGAGTTAGGTTTGACTTGTTTCTTTACTTCCTTTATATCCAAATATCATATCTCTGTTTAACTTTTATTACATTAGTGTTGGGACTGGGAAGGTTTACAGTTAGTGAGTTTTTTTATTGTGTCAGGCTCATGTCAGATTTAAAAGAGAAGAAACCTCCTTTTGGATCTATAAACTGAGGATGACTTACTGAAACACAACTCAACAGAAACAGGACGTGTTTGTCAATAATCTGACATCCACATAGGTTTTGCTGCACAATATTAAATCAACAGTTTTTTTCTAATGTGTTTCAGTCTTATTTCTGTATGTGCCTTTTATTTCAGTTTCCATTTTGTTCACCCCATTTTTCGTGTACAGGACTTTGTTTTCTCCTTTAAAACTGTACAAATACGCGTGCAGCTGCAGGTCTGGCAGCAGCTGTTTTACACGTGAACACAAACACACCTGCGGGCCAGGTATCCTCGGCCGAATCTCTGCAGAGTGATGGCCGACTTGCGGATCTTGCGGTATCGAACCCTCTGCAGCCAACCTCGGACCGTCTTCTGGATCTTGATGCAGGCAGCCCGGAACTTATCGGCCCGGAGCTTCTCCAGGTAAGCTACCTGCCCTGCTCTGAAGAAGATCTTGGTCTTACCGAACTGAAACATGTCGGGCTCCTGAGATCAAACAACACAAAGGTAATTATCAGACTGACCCTTCAGTCATAAATTTAAATTACGATACAGGAAACATGATCTGTACATGTGGTTATTTACAGAAGAGAAAGATCAAATGTGTAGTTTTTATTAATATAGGCTTTTAGGTTCCTTCTATGTTACTGCTCTTTTAAAAACTGCACATCACATGAACTCATGAACTTTTTAAATTTACAGTGACATTCAGTGAGAAGTCATAAAACATTTCTGATTCCTGATATCTCTGCCTCCAGAAATACAAATGAAATGTGCCATATCCATGGTGCGTGTAGCTGTAAAGGGAAAGCAAAAGAGCACGTGCAGTGATGGTGATGGAGATGTATATCTTTCGCTTACCTTGATCAGAGTCTCCAGCAGGTTTCGACAGGTCATCTTCTTGTCTGCTGATGTCACCTCTGATTTCTTCATCAGCACTCGATACCTGCTGAAGAAGTCTGGGTACGTCCACCTGCGCCCACACACACACACGACACAGGTTTACTGCTTTACACTGCAGTTCCTATAGGAGTGATCAGGTTAGGAACAGGACTAGATTTCATACAGACACAGCACAGCTCCAGCCGTTACATAGGAAGTTTGTGTTTCTGAGATGGACTCAGATGATTAGATTTCATGCTTGTCCTCTCATGAGGAGCATGTGACAGAGTAGCAGGCAAAGAACTGCTGAGACAATAACACACAGCCCTGATGAAGGACTCCCTGCTCCTCCGAGCCTGAACACACACAACAATCTGTCCTAACAGACAAATGAGTGCAGTCATATCTGTGCTGTGGATTTGAATACTGCAGTCAGTGAGAGGAGGTGATCTGAGTAAGGTCTGAGGACAGTCTCACCTCGACGGATATCCAGCCGCGCTGATACGGATCGTCTCCAGGACTCCGCAGGCTCGGAGCTGCTGCACAGCACGCCTCGGGTCAAACCTACAACCACAAACAAGAAAAACATCTTTGTCTCGCTTCAGTTCAATCTTTTCTTTCACTTTGAGTGTCTGCTCCTACCTCATCTTGCTCTGTGGCATCTCTCACACAAACACACACACACACGGACGATGAGCTTAGGACTGACTGTTCACTGAGAGAGGGACCAACACATGTGACTGTAATAAGCAGCGCTGAGACAGGCTGTGTGCAGAAACAAGCAGCTACATCGTGAGCAGAAATCTTCCCCATTGTTAATGTGAAACAATGAATCAAGTGTAAAAGTTTTTAAAATGTCCAATGTCTCCACAGAGTCATCACCACAGATCAGCTCTGTCCTTCTCTGTGACTCTGAGAACAACAGCAGCATGCAGACAGAGTGTGCTGTAAGTCTCACTCCTCATCAATCAGCCCTAACTCACTGACACAGGACAAGCTCTAAGACAAACCAGCAGACTCACGAGAAGGCCTCCTTGAAGTCATTGGGTTTGATGCAGCGGACGTAGTGAGGAGTGGTGGCGTTCAGAGTCTCCATGAGGAGCTGCAGAGAGCTACGAAACTGAAGCAAACACAAACACGTGAGCCACACGGACGTTTCCGCTCATCACCTGCCATCAGGAGATGGGAGCTCACCTGGTGTCCCACTGTCTTCCTGTGCTCCTTGTTGGGAGCTTTGGGAACTGCCTTTGCCGGTCGGACATTCACTTTGGATGTCTTTTGGGTGGGGACGTCATCTTTGTCAGCGAACAGATCTGCCACCAGCTGAAACTGAAAGTTAGACACAGATGTTTTGAAGTGAAAAAGATTTGATTCAATTTATTTAAAATACAAAAGGCACAAGTTGAACTGAAGACGCAGACGGTAAGGTGACACCTGTCTAAGTGTCAGACTAGAAGGGACAGATGTCAAACACGTCTTTCTCTATAATATTGAAGGACATATAAAGTCTTTTGAAATAAGGGTTAGGGTCTTTATTAAAAATAAAACTATTTACTAAAGTTTTACTCGTCCATTAGCTGTGTCGTCTCCTGCAGCAGAAAAGTCTCACTGTTCCAGTGTGCAGCAGGACAGACTGATATCAGTCCTTTTTCATGCAGTTGGAGGCTTTTATGATCCCCTGACTTAATGAAAACACAACTGAGCTTTCTTCTCTTGACTTCACACCAATGCTGATGGTCACAGAGAAGAGACGATCTTAAACATCAGTATCATGAAAATCATAAAGACCACTTTATCACAGCTCATCCCACGAACCCCAAGAAAAGATCTGTTTAATGATAAACTGCAGAGCTTCACGGACAAACTGAGGTTCATAAAGGTGCTGTGCAGAATCCTGAAGCAGACAAACACCTGAGATCAGCTTACCACCTCTGTGTGTGAGGAAGTGAGGACAGGACACATATCCTAGAGAGACTCTTTGGCTAAATCCTAACCTCGGTCAAAGCAGCAGCGTTCAAATCACAGGAGACTCAGAAAACTTCAGAATAAAATTTATAAGACAGAGTGTAGTTCTGGTTGTGGGTTTGTGGTTTTGTGGTTTTGTGGTTTTTACCTGACTGGCCTTCAGGATGTTAATCTGCTCTTCGTAGACAGTGTCTCTGTTTTTCTCCAGAAACCCTTCACACTGATACTCCACCTGTGCAGACACACATCACACGGAGATCATCAGCTGTTTCACTAGATCTGCTTTGTCCAGGAGGAGGCTCACTGATTACACTTGCCCTGTCTGAGGACACCTCTCCCAAAAACAGATTGTTTCTCTTCTGTCTGTGTGAACTGTATTAATTGTTAATTCAAGGACTGAAAACATTTGACTGTGATCCTTGGGGCACCATGATCATAATATTTTGAAAATCCCTAATTCTGCATATTAACACATTAAGACAGATGAAAGACATAATGAGAAGACAACTCTGAAATATCCAACTTGAAGGATTTATTCTGAGTCTCAGTCCTGCTCCTGTTTCTCCAGACCTGAGGACTCAGTTAACATGGTCCCAAACCAGGACACTGTGACTCTTTGTGCGGTTTAAATCCATCTGCAGAACGTATCTTCACTGGATCAGAAAATTAAATAAACAGCTGCTACTATTGTAGGAGTTCAGATAGTGACAAAGACCTGATTCTCAAAGTGAACCTAAACCTGATAAAACAGCGGCACCATCAGCCTTCCTGTATTCACCTTATCAGCGAAGTGGATGACGATGAAGGAAGTGTTGGACATACGAGGTTTCTGGAAGTGGGCGCTGCTGGAGTGCTGCTTGTGGAGCTTCTGGGCCCAGTTCTGATCCGTTCCCTTCGGCACCTGTAGCACAGAACAAGCAGATTTGTGATAGCTGCAGTGGACAGAACTAGAACTAGTGGAACTACAGACAGGAGGAATAAATCACGGGAATTTTCGGGAATTTCTCTTCTGCTGCGGACACTGAAACATCCGTGTCCTCTTACTTTACACTCTTCGTCCAGCAGGTCCAGGATGCCTAGCCGAGCTTCGATCAAGTCGATGCAGGGCTGGTTATCGTAGAAGTCTATCAGGGTCCAGGGGATCTGCTCCTTCATGTACTCCTCCTGCTCCAGCTTAAAGACGTGCTGCAAAGACATTTAAAGTGAGGACGGTTAAAAGGGAGGGAGGAGAGTTCTGCAACACAAACTGTTCTGGTGAAACACAGAAACTGAGACTCACAGAGTTAAACTGCTGCTGAAGCTTCTCGTTGGCGTAGTTGATGCAGAACTGCTCAAAACTGTTCACCTCAAATGTCTCAAACCTGCAGATGGCGAACAGATGATGTCCAGTTAATTTGCGGCAGGAAGAAACTTTCACCTTCATAAAGATGAGCTAGAAACTCGACTACCAAACCCCAGTTAATACTATAATGCTGCAGCTGGGAAACACAATGAACAATTAACAGAAGAAGGACATCACATTAAATGACTTCTTTTAGTTTAACAAATGTGGTTTGCAGAAAGTAAAAACCACAATTCAGAGGATTAAAAGTTTGAAGCTTCAGTTCTAAATTAAAACCATGGAAAACAAGTGGAATGTGAATTACTTCAGGTACTGCTGGGTAGCTGCTGAATTTTAAAATAAACGTCTGATAATTGTGCTTAGTCTTAAGAATCTGAAGATGAAAGGTAACTATACTTTTTAAAGAAAGGTAGTGGAGTAACAGTACAATATTTACTAATGAAATGTAGCTAAATCAAAATACAAAATACCAGAAAATGAAATTAGTACAGAACTGAAGTAAAAGTACTTTTATACTTCCTATCACCAAGTCTGACAAAGACAAAAAGAACAAGAAGATAAACAGAGCATCAGAGTGTACACATCTTCATACCCGTAGATGTCCAGGACCCCGATGAAGGAGTGCTGTTTGGAGGACGTGTGCAGAGCCAGGTTAATGTGCTCCACGATCCAGTCGAACATGCGGGCGTAGATGTGTTTTGCGAGCGCGTCACGGGCGTTGGTTGCCTGCTGGCTGGACATTTTCTTCACGTAGGTCTCTGTGGCCGTGGCGAGCTTCCTGTTACAGAGCCAGTGCTCCATCTGCTGCAGCTCCACACCCAGCAGCCTGCAGAAGTGTTTGAGGTGGGCGTCATCCTTCTGCAACACACACACAGCTGTTGTTAGAGTCCGATGTCAAACCTGAGCTAACGAATCTCGGTGAGGGCAGTAACCATGATGAAGTACCGAAATATGACAGGACTCCCCGTCTCTCTCGATGCAGATCTCAACATTGCCAAGATGGAGGATGGAGGCTATTATTTTGAAAATGTTGTTCTGACTGCTGTCCTTTATTCCTGCAAGTCACAGACAGACGTTCATATGCTGAGCTGATATGTTAAAGACATGTTTTAATTTGTCTTTTCCACAGTTCTGCTAAATTTCAGAGATGTTTGTAAAATATCAGGAATAAAGCTCCTCTCTCCCTTGTCGAGAAAGTTCAAATGTAAATCTAAACCCTGGTGCTGCCCGGGTCCTCTGCTCTGTGGGACCCTTGCTTACCCAGCAGGGTGAAGGCCTCTCTGGTCTTTTTAAAGTCTTCAGCATCATTCACCCCCTCGATAAAGATGTTCTCCCCTAAAGAGGAGTACGTGAAGTCCTGTGCACTGGCTGAAGCAGAGAAACAGAGAATGGGTTAAAGACTAAAGCCGGCAGGTGAGAAAATGGCCTGACATAAGGAACAGCAGTGTTTCCACAACGACTGCAACGGACAGACAGAGAGAGGTGAACTCACAGAGGCCGAGGTCTTTGAACTCTGGTAAACTGGTGGAAGCACAGAGCTGATAGAAGATGTGATAATTCCTCTCATCCTCAGCCTGGAACGCAAACGACAACACTGTGATGTACATGTACAGAAGATACTTAAGCAGAGCGTTCAGCGGGAAAATACACAGCTCCTCGTGTTCAAATGGTAAAACCAGTAAAACAGAGATAGTTTATATCTAATGCACATGACATGACTTTGTTATTCCTGATGATGAAGGAACATTTGTGCCAGCTGAATGTGTATTAAATGTAATGTTTCAAACTGGCCTGAAACACCACCCGAGACTTCTCTAGCAGGTATGTCCTCATGTTGGCTCCAATGATGTGGTAGTTCCTGCTGAAGCCAATCTGAATGTACTTCCCAAAGCGGCTGCTGTTGTCGTTCCGAGTGGTTTTAGCATTTCCAATTGCCTGAGAGATGGACAGGAGCAGGATATGTGATAGACAGTGCTTCAGAAAAATCTCACACTGTGATCTGAAGTGGTTTATTGTGCAGACTCATGCAGCTCAACATAATAAGACAGAAGAAACATCAGCAGAAAAAAATCAGGGGTTAAAGAGGCACAAGAAAATGACATGATGTACATACAGGTTTGCTCTCAGTAACATGTGCACTGTGCCTGAATGAATCCCTAAAGTAGCCGCTCACTGACCTCCATGATGGGGCTGGACGCCATCACCTTCTCCTCCACGTTAGTGTCGTTACTGGAGCCACCCACGGTGGCAAAGTACCTCATGGCATACTTTGCAGAAACAGTTTTTCCTGCTCCTGATTCTCCGCTCACAATGATGGACTGATTCCTCTCATCTCTGCAAAACACCCAAAGGGACAGAGGAACTATTATTCCTGCAGCAGTAGCAGCACTTTATTTGATGTTCTGATCCAGTAAAGACACGTATGCCCTGCAAACGGGTTTAAACAGCAAAAAGAGTGACGGTTGTGAAGACGATGCTTTACACTGTTAACATGTATTTATGAACACACAAAGATCAGAGGAAATGTTGGATCAACCACCTATTTAAACCCCACTGCACACACACAGAGGACACTCCCTATGTCAAAAGAGAACATCCTGTCTCAGGTGTCTGAGAACGTTGGCCTGAATGACTTTAGCTCAATATTATAAAAAGACCTCCCCAAAGCCATCTGCAGTTGTATTTGTGGTCTACACTCTACAGAGAGACATCATCCATACTCAGGTCTCACCTGGCCATCTGCTTGTACGCTTCCTCAGCCACAGCAAATATGTGGGGGTCCATGTCGCCCATGTTCTGGCCGCTGTAGGCGTTTATGACCTCCTCCCCATAGATCTGCAGCTGCTCGTATGGGTTGATGGCCACCAGCACGATCCCTGAACACACAGCACACACACACAGCGTCACTTCCTGAGACGTCCAATGCCATCAGCATCAGGCAGACCGTTGGACACCGTCTGTGTCCTCATGTATCGTCCGCTTTTTGTTTTTGGTTTGAGCAGATTCAAGTTAAAGCGGTCAGACGACATTTATCATGCGTAAACAAACAAACAAACAGAACAAAGAGAACAGGAAGCTGAGAACAAGTTGGCACAGAGACACTGACCACAGTAGGTGTAGATGTTGTTGGACTCAAGGAAGCGGACTTTAAGGTTGTGCAGGACAGCAGGTTCATGCAGGTAACTGAGAGCAGTGAGGTCGTTCTCCCCCACCAGGATGTCGGGGTTACGCAGGAAGGGGAGGGGGTTAGTCTTCGGACCCACGGGGTACTCCAGAGGCTGGGAGGGGGACACACAATACACACTGAGTAAATACACAGTATTGCAGTTATAATGACGGGAAAGTTTGTGACTTCCCTGGTTTGTTTCTGACAAACAGGAACCACATCTAACAAGGTGAAACTCAGGTGACAGACATAGTAAACTGTCCACAACTGTGTGTCCACATGGTCTGAAGCGTGTGTGAGACAGTACACATCATGTGGTTCCAGGAAAAAACTTTAATTTGAAGAGTTTTACAGCTGGGACAGAAATCTGATGCCAACAAATGTAATAGTTATTAGTTTCAGCTATTCTACAGAACCTGTCCACATTGTGCGGTTCTGTTTTTTACAGTGCAGTATTAGTCACCGCATGTCTCTGAGGTTTTACAGATTCATCTTCTTTGTGTGTTCGCTCATGGATGGTTGGTAGTGAAAGCACACTTTAACTCACTGGACCAGACAAAGTTCAACAGAAACATGTTAGTATAAAACAGTGATGAACACGTGTCACAGCTGCGAGTCTGTTCAAACACACAGAAAAACACGATAAATACCGTCTCATCCTCCAGTTTAAGGTGAAGAACTGATTCTCCTTCTTTATAGTCTCTGGTGATTTCTGCAGCCTTCCACACATCCTCAGGGTCCGGGATCCAGACCCGAGTGAACTGAAACACATCAGGTCTGTGATTAGAAACATAATGCGATCACTCTCACTCTCTGTCGCACGCACACACACACACACACACACACACACACACGTTAAATAGGTTTGATTTATTTATCTTCATCACTGTGAGAGCGTTTACTTTCTTACAACCATCGTCACAGAGCTGATGGAGGTTTGTGACCCAGGCCACCACCCGAGTCCTTTAACTTTATCCACCTGCAATCAGACTTTTGCGGGATCCTTTAAAGCTTCAGCATTAACTGGCGACAGTATGAGCAGCTGCTCTTAAGGAGAGGAGCTACAGCTGAAGCATAAAGAAAGGATCAGATTTGATCTGTCTTGTCTCTGTTTGCTCTGCAGAGACTGACACAATGCTCACAAACACTGACTGCTACAATAAAACTGTTCCTTTTGAACGGACCACGCCCCGATCTGTGCAGCCGCTCAAACTGATGGTTCAGATTGCATTGGGGCACAGTGTAAGGATTTTCTACCTACAGTGAAGCCATGTTTGGATCGGTGAGAGTGAAAAGGCTTTAAACAGTGACAGCTAAGCTACATGTGGACCCACCCTGACACAGAGAGTGGGACCAAAACTGTGCAGGGATTCTGTTGTTCATTAGAAAGTCAGATGTATCTTCCTTCTTCCAACAGACAAGCTCACAACGTCAGTGAAACAAGGAAGCAGCTTGTTATTTAGCAGCAGATTCAGTGTGTGTCAGTCAGCTGTTCACGCAATGAGCAGACGCTGATGTCATAGCTTCATGGAAACCGGAACAAAGTCATTTACATAAAAACACACTGTTTCCCTGTGTGGCACCCAGGAACCTTCCTGCTTTTAATGATCTCGATCATTTATAGATTTTATGGTTTCAGAATCTCCCACTGAGGAAACTGAATCTTTTTACCATTCACCATTTACATGATGATAAGTGATGCTATCGCTGATAGGAAATCCCTCTCAGACTACATCTGCCATAAGTCATCCTGCCCACAAACATCAGATCTGCTGACTGATCACTAACTAAGTGAACACAGATGCACATTAATGTCCGTAGATGTGCTTCATTCAGGGTTGACACTTAATCCAAACTCAAACTGATAGATCACAGAGAATCCTTTCCGTCACTTGGCTCAGACTCTCACCCAGCATCATTTTCCTTTCACCAGGCTGCTCATAGGTTTGACGAGAAGGAAAACTCACTTTAAGTCTGGAGAAAAACAGTGTTTTTCCAACAGAGAGTTTTTCAGAGAGTTTGTAAAAGCAACCAGGTTAAGGTAAACGTACCGAAAATATCTGTACATTCAGCATCTCTGAGTCAAAAACACACACTATTTACTTTAAGCATTTATCTGCTAATTATCTATAAATCTAAGAAAAATCTTCTTTTGATTTAGTTCCTTGTAGCTAAACGTGACATCTTCAAATGTGTTGTTTTGTTCAAAATGACTCAGTTTACTGTGGAGACACTTCACCAGACAGTATGCGACATCTCTGCTTAAAAACAGTTAGTTTTGAGTTTTTTTTAATGTTCAAATTATTAACAAAAGCCTGGAACTTTAAGCTTCAGTGTAAAGCTTTTTAATACTTTTGTGGAATGATCAAATCAGAAACAATTCCAGCAGCTCAGAGACAGTGAACTGAACTTGGAACTGGTTTTGGAGATTTGAAGACACCAACTGGGACTGTGGGAACCTGTGCTGGACATAATTCAGTTGTTTTTGGACATTTTGAAGAGGTTATTAATTGATTAACTGAGGAAATAATTAGTGATCAATAATTGATGATTATCACCTGTTAGCTGCAGTGCTAATGGGACAGACAATATTTTAAAGTTGGACTCAAAGAAGTGTCTTTGAAAATAAGCTTCTGTCGCTCTGTATGAATGAAATGCCCTCACAAATTCTGTCTACACCAAGATGTTAAGGTAATTCATTTTCCTGTGCACCCAATCAGATCAGGACCCTCATGTCTGTTGTGTCTTTATCTGGGACACAGTCGCTAACTGTCCAATGGCTGAGCACCATGTGTTCTGCATGTGGATTGTCTCAGCAGGACACAGGGGGAGGAATGAGGTCACACACACTAACTTTTTGTTGACGCTCTGTAACGAGTTTTCAGTGGGGGAAGGGGGGGTTGTACAGCAGCAGTTGTCCAGCAGCAGTTGTCCAGCATACGTGGACATTTAGGCTGCAAACACACACACACACACACACCCCTCATGCCAGTCAGACAAAGTTCAGTTGTTGTTTCAGACCAGAAAAAAATATTCACGTTCCAAATAATCCACCAGTCCACCTGCATGGACGAGACAGAACAACTCCTGCTGCAGGAGTCCCGATCAACACTAAGTGCACAGCGCTGCAGTGTTTCACAGGTTGTGTTAACATACAGGGAAAGAACCACATTTCTACATCAACTGGTAACGTGGCGGGGAGGAGGACTGAGTCCTTCATGTGTCAAGGGAGTGGAGGTGGATTAAAGAATGCCTGAAATGTCTTTGGGAAAATGAAACTAATTTCTATTGTCCTAAACACAATGGGATAATAATCAAACGTCAGTGAAGGAGAAAACTGCCTCCAAAACAAAGTGTGGAATCCAGCAGCACTGGGGGGGGGGGGGGGGGGGGGGGACCTGAATAACAGCAGAACATGACTTGTTTTACAGGTTTAGTGTGAAAGACAAGTTTGCTGTCGGACAAACGGCTCCTGTCATCATCGTTATTATTCCATCAGCAGGAATCTGTAAAATCCCAAATTCACTCTGTGCTGAAGGTCTAAAGATCTTTTTTATTCAGATTCAACATCATTAGTATCAAATGACCCACATTATAGGGGAGCAAAACTATTGGGACTGTGAGGGTAAGTCTCTAAATGACTAGTCCTGGTTTTAGACTTAATTTTAAATGTTTTACTACCTGGTTTTTGACTTCAGAAAGTCAAGAAAGCCCAAAGATGATCCACAAGTGTTATGGACTGATGAGACCAAGATGAACCTCGACCAAAGTGTGGAGGAAGAACGGATCTGCTCAGCTTAACAAAAGGAGTTCATCAGAGGGAAACAGGGGAAGGTTTTAGACCGAGTGAGTCTATAAAATGAGACTTTAACCCAACTGACAACAACCAATACCAATAACTAAAGGAAGGAAAAAATTGTTTCGTGTCAGTGAGTCACAGGTTTGATAGAGTTGCTGCAAACACGGGATTCATAAACAAAATTTAAAAAAAAAAAGTTTTTGTTTTGTTGTTTAATGCTTTTGCTCACTTGACATTTGGTTGATCTGCTACAAAAGCTGCTGTGTCCTGTGTTATTTATTGAGTTGTGGTGTAAAACAAAAGATGTCTTCAGTGTACGGGATGAACTAAGTGCTCTTTACTCCCCAAATACTTTTGGTACGAACTGGTACCCTGCTGAGCTTTCAGCTCTCATGGTCTCAGAGTTCAGAAAGACAGGAGTGATGTTGTACAGGCTCAGGTTTCCATTCACAGCTCAGCCGAATCTCCGCCCAGACATGAGTCAAAACCATGACATCAGCCTGAGGGACAACCCTGGGTGTGTCCAGCGGGAAACTACGCAGCTTCCTGTCAGCGGGGATCTACACGCAAGACAGCAGCAGCTTTGTGAAGACACAGAAACTGAAGGCAAAGGTGAGAGACAGCACACAGGAGAACGCAAATGCAGAACCAGGCTCCATGCAGGAATCTCTGAGCTCTTAATGTGGGATCTGGGGATCCTCAACACAGTCCTCATTGGACTCTGAGTCTCTGCACAAGTCCTCAGAGATTCAGTCCCTAGGATCCTAATAGAACACAAATACACACAGACCACTCCACTCTTACCCCTAGACCGGGGCAGAGACTAATAATGAAGTAACACTGAACCTCAGGCTGATCCACTCAGAGATGTCCAAACTGTATGCTAAGTCTGATGTCTTCAGCATTTAGAGACAGATGGACTGTGGCTCAGACATCTGTCCATCTGTCACGAAGATTTGCTGATACTCTATGATAAAGTGAATCTCTGGCTCACTGGAAAGAAACAGGAACACACGACATCTGAAGACGTAGTCTTTCATGCACATTTTATGGACCAAAGTCTAGCAGCGTAGTGTATTACAGCCTCAGATTGTCAGTCTGCAGGGAGATTAAATGCACATGGAACAGACATTACACACAAATACTGAGACAACACAAATATACCAACAGCCTCAATAGGTCAATTGTACACATTTTACATTTATCAGGCAGTAACGCAACTGGTCTCTAGTGTTAACACAACGGTCGTGACACGAACTAAATTAATGAGAAACTTCTCTTTCTTTTATAGTAAGAAATAACTGTGCTGTGGATAAAATGTCTCATATGTGAGTAAAGACACACAGTCGAACTGAACCACTGATCATTTTAAACTTCATCCTCTCTGTTAAATGTCAGTCAAATGTCTGTTTTTGTATAAACATTTAGTGTGAAAAGTGAAAATCACAGTCCATTGACTAGTTCACGTGTTTCATAGTTTGAGCTCAGATGTTTTTCCACTGGATGCATCATGAGCTTCACTAAGTCCTAGAGACACAGGGACAAACACATGTCCACAACAAAAATTCTGTGATGACCACAAACATCCTGACTAACATGCAGCCCCCACCCTGGATTATCCTGCTCTGAAATACCCAAAACCTGCCTCAGATCCATCTCAATCCTACAGATTATTGATTTTTTTTTTAATCGGATTTTTCTGATTGTTGCTGCTCCATCACAAGGAGACGTCCCACACCAACAAAACCAGCCAGAGCCTGAGTCCTGGGCTGATTTAGAGTCAATCTGGGAAAAAAACTGGAACCACATGGCGATAAATAACAGAAAACCATTTAGTTCCACTGAAAACCATGTCAGAATCAGACTGGCATTAAGCCTAGGAATCCATGACTCAGCTCAGTCTCAGTCCCTGAACACCCAGCAGATGGGGCTGAGCACCCCCACGGATTACTCTGTCTCCCAGCAGGTAGAGAGGCTTTAAGTGGCCCTACTTAATGATGTGGACCACAGATTCCAGGAGCAGGATCACAGAACTGCTGTGTGAATCAAAGCTGGGCCTCCCCCTGTTCCAACAAATGCTGCAGTATCACGTTAGCAGAGTGTGTCCCCATCACAGGGACTCACAGGACACTTACAGTCTTAGCACTGCGCTAATATACAACAGAGACGTGTGGAGACAACAGGTCAGACACTTTAGTACAGAGAGGGAGACATGGAGCTGCTTTTGCTAAAACTGACCCAGGTTTGAGATACAGGAAGAACAAGACCTCAGAGTCCATCAGCATGTTCTGTTTACGGTCCACATTTAGTTTCCCTGTGGGAAATTTTAAACCAATATTTCATATTTTCAAGTGTAAAACACCAGTTCAGTGAAATTCACAATAAAGAGAAGTAAAGAAATAGATTTTCTGAGCTGACATCAGCTGTGTGAGGACACAACAAGGTGTGTCCGTCTCATGTCTATGTCATCAGTCTGACCACAAATCTCCATCTCACAACAGCCCAGTGGTGTTTTCACAGTTGTGTCTGGTCCACTAAAACATTCAGTTTATTGTAAGAAAAGTGATAGAAAATCATCACATACAAGAAGTGAATATCTATCACCAGTATGTATGTATGCATGTATGTATGTATGTGTGTGTGTGTGTGTGTATATATATATACACACACACACACACACACACACACACACACACACACAAAAAGAGTACTAAAAAGTTGACCAGTGTGAATCCAGAAAAAATCTGTAGGTGTCTCTCCCTCTGTGTGTGTATACACTGTACATTGAAGAAGTGTGATGCACACAGGTGATTCGTGTTTTATCTGTTTTGATCTCAGAGTTAAAGGGACAGCAACTGCAAATCAGTTTTCTATAGGTGTGTGTGTGTGTGTGTGTGTGTGTGTGTGTGTGTGTGTGTGTGTGTGTGTGTGTGTGTGTGTGTGTGTGTGTGTGTGTGTCCACGCCATCAGCTGCTTAGTTATAACCATGTTTATTTGTTTTGTTCTTGTAAAAAAATGTATTTAACAAAATAAAAAGGTCTACATCTGCAGGTTTACAACTACAAACCAGTCCTCCTCCTGTTACATTAACATGTTCATCCACAGCAGCAACACACTGGTTTATGTCCGTATGCAGGTCACGCACGCGCACACACGCGCGCGCGCACACACACACACACACACACAACTGGGATGTGGGTGGTGGTGTGTTCACTGTTCATGGTTGACATGAACCCACATAAAGCATCAGCAGCGGGAGGAGGAGGTCAGTGAACATAACACTTTCACTGCTGGACACAGACCTGAACTAAAGACATGTCTTTTAGCTGCTGCAGATTAGTCAAGTCACACACTGGTGGGCAAAAACTCAGAGGTTTTCACTGCTGTGATTTCACACTGGGACAGTAACACCAGTGGACACCAGGAGAACACAATACACACACTCTGTCCCTTAACGCTGCACTTTTAGTTTCCTGTTTGTCCGTAGGACACCTCGTTGTGTCTCACTTAGAAGGAACCTTAGTGACGAGCAGCAGAGTTGAGACTACATTTCCCACAATGCAGCAGACAGAGCACAGCTAACAACGATGATGTCACTTGAACATCAACCTGCTGATGTGTGGGTGTAGAACTGCATTATTACTGACCATTAATCATCAAAATAATGAAGTACTGTTGTCAGTGCCTGAGCTTTTTGATAATTTATGTGAATAAAAACACTTAACGCTGTTGTGGAGGTTTAACTGGGGCTAAAAAAAAAGTCTGATACTGAGCCACGATTCGGCTCAGCCTGTTTACACTGAAACGACCCGGATCATTGCCGAAGTTTCCTACTTACTGACAAACTTTGCTCCATTTAGTCAAACTACCCAGATCCCCACACACAGGAATATAACCGATAAGGAGTCATAAAACATTGGAGATTATGCAATGTCCCTCCCCGAGAGCGTCACCTGCGACTCAACTGTACACCTGTCCGCTGGGCATGGGTCGAACTCCATTCACAAATCTGTACATTTAAACAACCTTCCGCTTCAGACTGACCAGATTAACATACGGATCATGAAAACATATCTCCTAAATCTGATGACACGTTCGGCTCGTGTTTAATCCACCAGCACGCTGTAGTTTCACTGTTTTTTTTTCAACGTTTGTTCACTATCACCTGCTGTCGCACGGTCGCGAGACGTTACTTCACTATAAGGAACAGGTGACTCACCACTTAAAGATGGTCAGAAATAACATCCAGTCTGGTGCATGTCGAACGGAGTCGGTGGAGTTTTACCTCCTGTACTTTAACTCGGTGGGATTTGGCCTCGCGGACTTAAAACGATGTTATGTGTAACTGTAAATCTCGTTTTTACCAGCGAACCAGTCTCGGAAGCAGTGGGGCTCCTTCTCCGGCCTCGGTGCGTTGGTTTCCAGGTAAAAGAGCAGGAACTCACCTTGGTGAAGAGCTCGTTCACAGACATCTTCCTGTTCGGTTTCCCTCCGGTACCGACACACTACGGTCGTTCCGCTCCCATCAAGAATGCAAAATAATCCACGTTATCCCGACTCTTTTCCTCTAAACCAGGTGAGCTCCCGGAGTCCGCATGTCCCCGGCGCCAGGTGTCTGCCGAGTTTCGGTCACCGTGTTCGGCGCAGCTCGTCTCCACAGACCCGACAGGTGATACTCAAAGTGCAGTGTTTGTATCTCTCAGAACTAAACCCAGGGCGGGTAGAACAGGTTAGAACCGGACCACTGATCCATAAAGAGAGAAGAGTGTCCGAACACTTCCTGACAGTCCGGTCTCCCCCACACAAACTCACACACACTAAGCCTGTGGCGGCTTCCTGGATCCCAGCCAAGTTTCTACTCTACCAACACACACACCGTGTACAAAGCGCTGGTTCTCAACATAAGGCCAGAGGCCTCCCAAAGGGTCCCGGGAGAAATCAGGACGAACAGGAGTAGATAAAATGTACAGAGCTAATTTATTCTGTAAAAGGTATTAATCAATTAACAAAAAATAAAAGCAAATATATACAAGAAGTGCAGGTTCATACATACTAATTATAATAAAGAGTAATTTGTCATAATTAAGTGTTTTTGTAATTACTTTATAGCCTGAACTCTAGAGAATGTCAGGAGGATCAGGTCCTGACATTGTCTGGAGCTCTGTGTAATGGGGCAAGGGGTGGAGCTTGGGAAAATGTCTGAATTTCAGTGCATGTCAGAAAGGGAGTTATGAGAGGAGTCTGTAAAACTGCAGCGTCTGAAACACTTTAGTGTTTACTTAGGTTCCTGTTCAGCTTTTCCTGTACTGATGAATCTCCAGTCGGCTGCACGCTAGCTTCTAGCTGCTTATATAGTGTTTTTATCCAACGTGGGGTCTCATTCACCCACTTACACACTGATGATGTTGGCTGCCAAGATTCTCTCCTGACCCACCGGGAAAAAACTTGGGGTTCAGTTTCTTGCCCAAGGACACTTTGACACATAGCCCGGAGGGACTGGGAATTAAATCACTGACCCTGTGGTCCGTGTACAACTGCCTTACCAACTGAGCTAGAGCTGCCCTTCAGTAACAGGCATATCACTGCCCTTAGACCAGAGCTCTTGTTCTTTTCCAAAGTCATCTGTTCGTTTTACATTCTTTAGCTAGATTTGAGTCCTGTTCTGACCCAAATCTCATCTGCCAATCAGTCTGTTTGAGTCAGGGCCACGCCAGTCGGGATGACGTCACACAGTTAAAAATACCTGCTGAGAGACAGGTGCCATTGTGGTTTGACATTCAGATAAAAACATGTTTTCATTGTAGTGAGTCAAATGAGAAACTCTTTGGTGAATCCAGAGACAGGAAGTGTGAACTAATTATTCTGTTAGATCATCATTAAGTCCTGAAGAGTCAAAATGTCCTTCCCCAGGACGTGTAGGAAATGTCCTGTTTGGTCCAACTGACCCACAAATACTCAGATTACTAGGATAAAATCTGCAACCTTGAGAAACTAAAACTAGAATATTTCACCTTTTTTGTTCCAGAAATTCATTTTTAAATCAACACATGATGCGCTGAGATCAAACAAAACTTTCACTTGTAATATAACACAGAGTAAAAATACTTTTACCAGTGAGTCCAGTAAAACAATTTTGATCAAGTAAAAGGACAAACGATCTCATTATGCAACAGAAAGGTTCCTGTCAGTACTACAGTATATTATCATTTCAAAGTAGAAGAGGTTATGTATGAACAGCAGGTTACTTAGCAGACATGGAGTTACCTGTTACTGTATGTACTTACTCATGTGTAACTTTACTTTGCTCTCAGGTTGACCAGTAACATAAAGGGAACAAGTACTGCTGTACAGTTCTTGAGTACACATACTTTATTACTATCTAGTACTTTTTCTTATTTACTTATTCCCAGTTTTACTTAGGAGACAAAACTTAATTATTTTATCACATTTCAGCAGCTGGAAAGTAACTTAAATATCTATGATTTTATGTTATTTTTCTGCTTTTTAAAGTACTTTTTTACATGTACACACATGTAAATACAAGATAGACATACATAGTAAAGTACCTAAACTGCAGTATTACTATCAACCAGCTCCAAATGTACTGTGCACAAAGCAATGTGTCATTTAATGCCGTAGAAGTAGTCACTCTGTGTGACTTTGAATACTTTAGGTACATTTTGCTGATGATACTTCTGTACTACTACTAAAGTAACCTTTTGAATGCAGACTTTTATTCGTAATGCAGTAGATTTTAGCCCTTTAGGACCCTTTCCAGGCATCTCTCACAGTAACAAGGTCATGGACGAGTCTTATCACACACATTGTGTAACACCTGAACATTAACCCTGGACAGCATGAGATTTACCTTGGAGTAGGGGTAGTACTGACGGGTCATCGTCTCAGGTGAATCCACTGATCCTCATGCACAGTCATCTGGGAGCCAGTGTGGGAAACTGCATGTGTCAGACCTGTCTGAGCACAACGATTATTCTCAGAGCAGCTAATGACTCCACTCCCACACCACTCCTTCTGCTGGTATGAGCTGTTTACCTGCTGCCGGGCCTGACGCCAGTCCACCCACAGCAGCCATTCAAACTGATATTAAATATTAAACAGATATTGATATTAAATTGATATTAAATTATTAAAACAGATTCATTCCTGTTCCCCAGAGGATGGATCCTGCTGACAAGCGGTCCAGTTTCCCTCACGCTGAACTCTCTCCTTGTGATTTTCAGATACTCGTGTGTGGGAGGAAACTTCTGGCTTAGACACAAACTAAGGCAGTAATATTACACATAACATTAGTTTTCCTGACTGCTGTGGTAATTAGATTCAACTACAAACCTATCTTATTATGTAAAGTCCAAAGTCCCAGCAATAACGCAGTATTTCTACTTCGTTGCTGCTGTCACTGTATGTGACAGCTGCACATTGTTAATGAACAGTCTAATGAACTAAGAAATGCTGATGTGTTATTCTGGTTCATTCACATTTCTGCAGAAACGTGTACGTTCATGTTATCAACAGCATCAACTTCTGTAGTGTTTAATTCCTTTGTTTTCTCAGGAAATCTATCACTTCTGCTGCATTTGGACCTAAAGTACATTTTACAACATGTACTTAGTACTTGAGTAAAGCATTAAATTTTGTACTTTTACTTGTACTGCAGTATTTTTTAAGGCAAGGTCTTGCACATGAGCTCCACGGTATTAAGTTTACGTACGTCTGAGTGAGAAGGTCCATGAACACAAAGTGATGAAGTGTCTGATTTTCTTTCGCTCTGTGACGATGCAAACATGTTCAGGTGTGTCATATTGAGCCAATCAGCTGTGAGTCCACTGAGACAAAACCCAGCTCCACTTGGTTTCCTAGAACGGATCTGTTTCCCACATTTGATGGAACGTAGGCTCGTTCTTGAGGAGACGTTCCCTTGTCCAGGTGTGATGTAGTGACGTCCTGTTGTCTGCAGGTGGCGTTGTGTTGATGCAGTTTCCTGCAGATTGTGCAATGTTTTCCATGGAAAGACACACCAGAAACAGTCTGTGTTTACCCTTCGCTCCTGTACAACACAGCTAATGATATTTAAAAATATTAACAAGAATGCATGATTTTGTGTGAGGAAACCACGAGACAGAAAAAGGGAATCCACTGACTTCATTCACCTTGTTGCTTCAGGACAGTGAGGGAAGTTTTGGAAGATTTTGGAAGAATTCCTTAAAAAGGAAAAGTAGTTATGAGGGGGACATTATTATGAAAGGCAAAGCCGTTTTAATGAATGGAGTAGTTTGGTCTTGAAGTCTCCCTGAAAACAAACGGTGAGTCACACATTGATACAGATCCAAGGATTAATGCTGTTTCATGGCTCAGGCTTCTTTCACAATAAAACACTCAGACTTTAGGCAGTGGAGCCTTCCCTCAGTGAAACAATGGATTAACCAACCAACCACAGGAAGCTTGTCTCTGAGCTGTACCTACAGGGTAGGTATGGAATAAATCCAAATAACCTCACACTGTCACATCACAGGAGACAAAGTGTCTCACGGGAGTCTCTCTCTCACACACACTTTAAAAAAAGATGAAACATTAAAAACAAACATCATATCTTCCATGATTTTGGTACAGTACCACTCACCTTGGTTAGAGCTTCACATTCTTTGCTTAAGGACGTCCTGTGATCATACATTGTTAATAAGCTGGAAAATAAACCTTATAATACAGTGATCTGCCCCATGGAGCTAGAGACAGTTGTTTACTGAGGACATTAGTCTTACTTTCTTTTGAAACGTGACATCACAGACTGATTTTTGCTGTTTGTTTTTTTTAAACCAGCTCATCACAGGTTGTTCCCTGCCTACATTTTCTACCAGTTCCCGTAAAACAGCCTCAATGATGTGTCAAACTCAGACTCCCTAAGGTGAGGACACAACTATAAGGACATCTTTACCTGACGTGATACAGTTTCCTTAAGATTCTGTCTCTCTTTACACAGATCTGTGCTAGTCTCATGAAGAAACCTCAGCTTGTTTTGTGAATGAATAAATTGAGCATACTGTGCACAAAGCAATGTGTCATTTAATGCCGTAGAAGTAGTCACTCTGTGTGACTTTGAATACTTTAGGTACATTTTGCTGATGATACTTCTGTACTACTACTAAAGTAACCTTTTGAATGCAGACTTTTATTCGTAATGCAGTAGATTTTAGCCCTTTAGGACCCTTTCCAGGCATCTCTCACAGTAACAAGGTCATGGACGAGTCTTATCACACACATTGTGTAACACCTGAACATTAACCCTGGACAGCATGAGATTTACCTTGGAGTAGGGGTAGTACTGACGGGTCATCGTCTCAGGTGAATCCACTGATCCTCATGCACAGTCATCTGGGAGCCAGTGTGGGAAACTGCATGTGTCAGACCTGTCTGAGCACAACGATTATTCTCAGAGCAGCTAATGACTCCACTCCCACACCACTCCTTCTGCTGGTATGAGCTGTTTACCTGCTGCCGGGCCTGACGCCAGTCCACCCACAGCAGCCATTCAAACTGATATTAAATATTAAACAGATATTGATATTAAATTGATATTAAATTATTAAAACAGATTCATTCCTGTTCCCCAGAGGATGGATCCTGCTGACAAGCGGTCCAGTTTCCCTCACGCTGAACTCTCTCCTTGTGATTTTCAGATACTCGTGTGTGGGAGGAAACTTCTGGCTTAGACACAAACTAAGGCAGTAATATTACACATAACATTAGTTTTCCTGACTGCTGTGGTAATTAGATTCAACTACAAACCTATCTTATTATGTAAAGTCCAAAGTCCCAGCAATAACGCAGTATTTCTACTTCGTTGCTGCTGTCACTGTATGTGACAGCTGCACATTGTTAATGAACAGTCTAATGAACTAAGAAATGCTGATGTGTTATTCTGGTTCATTCACATTTCTGCAGAAACGTGTACGTTCATGTTATCAACAGCATCAACTTCTGTAGTGTTTAATTCCTTTGTTTTCTCAGGAAATCTATCACTTCTGCTGCATTTGGACCTAAAGTACATTTTACAACATGTACTTAGTACTTGAGTAAAGCATTAAATTTTGTACTTTTACTTGTACTGCAGTATTTTTTAAGGCAAGGTCTTGCACATGAGCTCCACGGTATTAAGTTTACGTACGTCTGAGTGAGAAGGTCCATGAACACAAAGTGATGAAGTGTCTGATTTTCTTTCGCTCTGTGACGATGCAAACATGTTCAGGTGTGTCATATTGAGCCAATCAGCTGTGAGTCCACTGAGACAAAACCCAGCTCCACTTGGTTTCCTAGAACGGATCTGTTTCCCACATTTGATGGAACGTAGGCTCGTTCTTGAGGAGACGTTCCCTTGTCCAGGTGTGATGTAGTGACGTCCTGTTGTCTGCAGGTGGCGTTGTGTTGATGCAGTTTCCTGCAGATTGTGCAATGTTTTCCATGGAAAGACACACCAGAAACAGTCTGTGTTTACCCTTCGCTCCTGTACAACACAGCTAATGATATTTAAAAATATTAACAAGAATGCATGATTTTGTGTGAGGAAACCACGAGACAGAAAAAGGGAATCCACTGACTTCATTCACCTTGTTGCTTCAGGACAGTGAGGGAAGTTTTGGAAGATTTTGGAAGAATTCCTTAAAAAGGAAAAGTAGTTATGAGGGGGACATTATTATGAAAGGCAAAGCCGTTTTAATGAATGGAGTAGTTTGGTCTTGAAGTCTCCCTGAAAACAAACGGTGAGTCACACATTGATACAGATCCAAGGATTAATGCTGTTTCATGGCTCAGGCTTCTTTCACAATAAAACACTCAGACTTTAGGCAGTGGAGCCTTCCCTCAGTGAAACAATGGATTAACCAACCAACCACAGGAAGCTTGTCTCTGAGCTGTACCTACAGGGTAGGTATGGAATAAATCCAAATAACCTCACACTGTCACATCACAGGAGACAAAGTGTCTCACGGGAGTCTCTCTCTCACACACACTTTAAAAAAAGATGAAACATTAAAAACAAACATCATATCTTCCATGATTTTGGTACAGTACCACTCACCTTGGTTAGAGCTTCACATTCTTTGCTTAAGGACGTCCTGTGATCATACATTGTTAATAAGCTGGAAAATAAACCTTATAATACAGTGATCTGCCCCATGGAGCTAGAGACAGTTGTTTACTGAGGACATTAGTCTTACTTTCTTTTGAAACGTGACATCACAGACTGATTTTTGCTGTTTGTTTTTTTTAAACCAGCTCATCACAGGTTGTTCCCTGCCTACATTTTCTACCAGTTCCCGTAAAACAGCCTCAATGATGTGTCAAACTCAGACTCCCTAAGGTGAGGACACAACTATAAGGACATCTTTACCTGACGTGATACAGTTTCCTTAAGATTCTGTCTCTCTTTACACAGATCTGTGCTAGTCTCATGAAGAAACCTCAGCTTGTTTTGTGAATGAATAAATTGAGCATGCATTAACTCACGGTGTGTGTGTGTGTCAGTAAATCCTGACGGACTTAACCTCGTCTATGAATGTTCCTTTAGTCAGCCAACATCTCAGTGTCTCTTTTCTTCTCTGTTGTTGTGTAATAATTTAACTCAACCAATCAGAGGACTGATTGTTTCCTGCTACACAGCCACATACGAGCTGACTTCCTGTTTTCATCTTCATTGCACAGAATCCTATTCAGTTTTAACAGGTGGTCTGTCCTCTCAGCTTCAATTAATTCCAAAAACCTCCAACAATATGGATGGAGGTTGGAGGTTGGAGGTTTTAGTGCAGGCGTCAAGCTGCCAGTGACAAACTGAAAAAGATATGCTCGTAATTGAGAGGTTTTACTTCCACAACAGTGAGGACAGGACTGCAGACTAAGACCCCAATATGATTTTATTTTCTCTCAGATTCTCAGCTAAATGCTATATTGACATGTGATATGTTGTAAAGGGGCGTGTCTTCCTTGTGTAGCTGGACTATGTGAGGCTGCAGCCGTGCTAGGGGGCAGACCTGGGCCCCTCTGTTCTCCTGAAGGGGTGAGAGGCGGTGTCAGATTTGGGTCTGGACAGGATCTGCTCTTTCTTCTGCTCATAGAGCTGCTGCAGGATCAGACCCTGCTGGTGCTCCCTGACAGCCTCAGCCCTCTGCTGTCTGCGGAGCTGCTGCTGCTGCTCCACCTGAGCCCTGAGGTCGGCCTGGTACAGCTCGCAGCTCTGCTTCTGGCTGTGGTGACAGACAAACTAAGCCTAAAGGACTTTACACTGAGAAGATGAGGACAAACAGAAGGACGTACCGTCTCCTCTCCTCCTCCTCCTGCAGTTTCACCTCCTCCAAGACTCTGGTCAGCTCTTCTGTCTCTGTGGCCAGTTCCAGCTGCTTCTGCATGTTCAGCTCCACTGCAGCATGTGCGCGCGCACACACACACACACACACACACACACACACTGCATTTTAATTTGATAACAGCCACAACAAGACAAAAGTAGAAGTACTGCCCTCTGGGACTGATGAATGATTCCTACAGTATTTAATTCTGTAGCTGGTTTTCAAAAGGACAATAGTTGATAGTCCCTGAAATGTGGTGGATTAGTAACAGTAGCGTCAAATCAAAAGTAAATTATGTCCTAGTTACACATTCAAAATTTTGCTCTGTCATTTAAATTACTCAGATATTCAGAAGACAAACGATCAAAATAATACGTTTTTAATGTATAAAATGACCTAATCCAGGAGAAGCTTTCCTGACCATTTCCTGTCAGTTTGACTTTTATAGTCAAAGTACAAACAACCATAAAAAGAAAAACTGGACTGAAATGGAGTAGCTGAGTAAATATACTTAGTTTCAGTCAACCACTGTATTTTAGTACATGAAAAACTTCATATTACTGTATTATTGTTCTCTGTGCTGACGTACTGTAGCATTTCCTCTATAATACCACAGAGACTGCTTTAGAATGTGGCAGAACCAGGTTTGTGCAGGAGGTGAACGTTTTGGTTGCATACGTTTGTGCTGGACCTGCAGGCGTCGAGCCTCCATCACTTCGTTCATCAGCCGGTTCCTGGCCTCCCTCTGCAGCCGCATCTGCTGCTCCCGTTTGGCCCAGGTCTCCTTCAGCTTCTCCTCGATCAACTGCTCCGTCTCCTCCTCCTCCCTCCTCTGCTTCTGCAGCTCTTCAGACAGATACTGCCGGTACCTCTGCTGCTCCTCTCGCAGCTGCAGCTGAGACAACACACACACATTCACACAGTCACGTCAGCTTCAGCACCCTGCTGGATTGGTGCTTTTGGCGCAGAGGTCTGGAGCTGTGAGGTGTCTGCTCCATAAAAACTCTATGTTGTCTCCGATTGTCTTTTAGTTTTCAACTTTTTGATTTACTTAAACACACCATCAGCGCCTCCACATGTAACAGACTACATGACAGTACAGAGCGTGAAGTCACTTCCTGCTGTGTTGGGGGGACAGGACCACGATCTTCGGAGGAACGTGCTTAACTGGCTTAACATGGTTACCTGCGTACCTTTGGGTTTTTTTGGCTAAAAAGTTGTTTAATTATAACTCACTAACAGGAGGAAGGTGCCCCTCACCACACGGTGCACGAAAACAAACAAACATGAAAGGATGTCGCCTTCACAATCTCTATAAACATGGTACAAGTACACATACAGTACACATAGTACAATAGCAGTCAACTATTTCAATTAATTATTTTGTTGGAGTACTTTTGAGAAATAATTTGTACTGTTACACTACAGTTAGATTACTATCAAGTACTACTACTAAGTACTACGAAAGCGAGATGAGGTTAGTGAAAATGACTTGGTCCCTGTGCATCATGTCAGTGTGCAGGACAAAATGAACTAATGTCCCCACAATGACCCCAGCTGTGAAAACCCTTGTCTACCTTCTTCTGAGCGGCTTTCTCCTTCTCGTCCCTCTCGTGTGGGAGCAGCTGCTGCAGGATAATCATGTCCAGCTGTAGCTCCTCCTGCTGCTCTCGAGCCAGACGCTTCATTTTGAGCCGGAGACACTGGTCCAGCTGCTGACGCCTGCTCCGCTGATCCTGGAGCTTCTGCTGCTGCTGACGCTGCTCCTGCAGGAGCTGAATATCCTGCTGCTGCAGCTGCAGGACACAACATAATCTGGTTACCGTTCAGCGTCCATCAGAGTCAACTATGACTGTACAGAGAGTGATACAGACCCTGAGGCGAGCCTCCTCCTCCTTCAGCTCCTTCTCCTTCTGTCTCTGCTGCTCTGCTGCGTCCATCTGTCTCTTGAGGACATCCAGCTGCTCGCTGCTACTCTGCTGCTGCCTCTGCTCCCTCTGCCTCTCCCTTTCCTCCTTGGCTTGGCGATCTGCCTCCCACAGATCAGCGAACAGCTCCTCCTCCTGCTTCTGCTGTAGCTGCTGCTCCTGTAGGCTCCTCAGCTGAGCGTCTCGCTCCAAGCTCACCTGCTGCTCCCTGCGTCTACTCTCTACTGTCCTTAGCTCCTCGCACTGCTCCCTGATCACAACACACAGTACTTTACCTCCGTTCCAGTTATTTACCAGGTGGAGGTACTGGTTCAGGTGACTCTGATTTACTGCTTGGTTTAGAAAATATCAGACAACAGTAAAAACGTCCAAGTGACCTTTTAGATTCACTTGGACGTATTTACTGTTTCATAAATACAGTCAAAAATATTAAAGATGCTTAATTTATTATTGGTGAAGAGTCTCAGTTATTCAGGTTTGGTTATCAGAAGATTGAATCATGCCAACTGGAATTCTTTTTCTTGGTTAGGAACATTTTGCTACTTCCAAGTAGTCTAATCCAAGCAGCTTCTTCACTCTGAATAAAGTGGCTGGGGAACCCAGTTATATCCTCCAGAGTAGCCTTTGTGGGGGGTTTATCAAGATGTAACGATTATGACCCTAACTCCCTAAACCCCTAAGATGGAGGTCGTTAGGTGTGGCCGTCTTGTTGGATGTGTGAAGTGGTCTTAATCTTTCTGGGAATGGATGAAACGGCAACATGAAAAATGTGAGACAATCCCTTTCTCTGTTAAGAGAAGGATTCTCCATGTGAACATTAATGGCTTCACATTCTCCTCTCATACTATCTGTCTTCTCTGTCCAAAATGTGGACATTGTCATCGTCAAAAGTGTGTCCTTTGTCCTTCAGGTGTTGGTACACTGCTGGTTCTGGTCCCCAGGTGTTGCTTCTCCAGCTCTGAGCAGTCTCCACTGAACTGGACTTCAAACACTACGGTGCTCTTCTTGTGTTTAGGTGTTTGGTCTTTCAGGTGGACAAGTCTTTGTCTCAGTGTGTTAGTGGGTTTTCTGGTGAACATATATGTGGTGTTTCCTGAAGATGCTTTTGTCCCTTTGTGTTGCAGTGGGTGGTGGGAGTCAAATCGTGTTGGTTTCCTGTAGATTTCTATTTCTAGGTTTCCACAAATTCCAACATTCACTGCAGAGTCCAAGAAGGCCAGTCTGTTGTCACTGGTGTCATCTCTGGTGAACGTAATATTGATGTCAACTGCATTTGTGTGGCCTGTGAAAACCTGAACCTTCTAGATCTTCGATCTACACCCACTTGTCATCTACATATCTGAACCAGTGGGTTGGTTCTGTCCCTGAGAAGGAGCTGACTGCTTTCTTCTCCACCCGGACAATGCATGGCACAGCCATGTTTCTGTCTGTAGAAGTGACCTCTGTAGGTGAAGTATGTGGTGTTTAGACACAAGTCCATGAGCAAATCTGACCTGGATTGAGGTTGTTTATGCAGGGCAGGGTGTCATCCTCTTTTAGCCTTTACTAACGACTGTCAGGGCATCAGTGGTGGGGATGCTGGTGAAGGGGAAATTACTGGGTTCCTTAGACACTTTATTCAGACTGAAGAAACTGCTTGGATTTATTATGTTACACATATAGGAACTGTGACTGATTTCTTATTTCAGAAATGACGTAATGAATCTGGACTTAAAGTATCTTATCTACTTTTGTGCAGGTGTGAGTACGTGAACGGATTATGAGAAAACTGGCCCTGGGTCCCATCTTATGACCTACAGGATCCTAGATTGAAAGGGACTAAAATTTAGTCTCTTTCAATTTATTCACTAAATCTCTACAAACGAGGCTTTTTGTGTTCATTTGTCAGCTGTAGCTGATAATTTGTCTCTTGTGCATCTCTTTGTGGCCACTGAGCATCTTTTAGAGGAGCTTTCTACTTAAACTCCAGATGAGACGTCTGTCTGCCTCCCTGCCTGCCTGTTGGTCTGTCAGACGATCCGTTCACATCTCTTTGTCTACAGGTTGTGTTTTACCTGAAGAGCTGCTCCAGCTTGTCTGAAACCAGCTGCTGCCGTTCACTCTCTCTCTTGGCCCTCAGAGCTTTGCCCTTCTCTCTCATCTTGGCCTGTCTCTCCACAGTCGTCTCCTTCTGCTCCTCCAGCTCCTGCAGCAGCTGCTGCTCCTCAGTCTCCAGCAGGACCCGCAGCCTGAGGACAACACACATGAGGAGACAACATACACAAGTTTCCAGCTTCATGTAGCTGAACAATCGGCAGGACACAAGTATTAGTAATCGGTGAAATACTGGATGATTTGAACAGTTGAAATCAGAAAACACTGCTTTAATGCAATTGGCAACTACAGCTCTCAAATTTAATGTACTGCAAGAGTACAAGTACAGTAACAGAAATGGTATTTCCTTTCAGTACTTGAGTAAATGTGATTGGTTACTTTCCACCTCTGGACCACATGGGATAAAGGCAGATGAAATACATGTGTGTCTCCACAGACAGACCTGTCCCTCCTGTCCTCGATGCTGGACTCATGCTGTCTCAAAGCAGACTGGACTTGTCTCTGGATGGCTGCTTTCAGGTACTGACGCTGTGTGCTCTGGAGCCAAGAGTTCTTGATGTCCCAGGTCTGCTGGTACCTGGTGAACTCCAGGACTTTGTCTCTGGCTGCGTCCTGTTTCTGTCTCTCCACGATCAGGTGATCTGCAGGTCTGGACACCGGGAACTTTGCTTTCTGTTCAAGGCAGAAATGAGATATTCCGATCTTTAGTCTCTGGTGGAAAATGTGTCCTGCAGCTGCATGGAAAGTACTTCATTATTTGTGTTTTTATACTTTGGTAATTTTTACTCCACTGCATTTGTGACAGCTTTGGTTACTTTACTTTAGGTAAAGATTCAGAACGTTGTCAAATAAAATAAGTGACTAATTGTCGGCTTGACTACTTGTTCAACCTTTTTTCACAGCCTATAAAAAACACATTACATGGGTTCATGTTGGAAAATACAAGGATTTGATCATTTATTAAAATTTAAAAAAACAAGTACTGTGTCACTACCTATGATGATATACAATATGATATATATGATGATATATACGATATATAATCATCACAATATGATTTTTACTAATCTAATGCCTAAAATAAAATAGCAGTCACAGGGAGTACTTTTACTTTTCAATACTTTCTTACATTTACATTTACACTTACATTTAGCAGTCGCTTTTATCCAAAGCGACTTACAAGTGAGGTACAAAGCAAGCAAAAATCTAAATTATACAGTTTTAATTGTAACCGCGTATTTGTACTCTTATTAAGTCCACCACTAATGACTTGTTAAAATGAAGGACACAACAAGTCCGCACAACTGTTTACTGATCATCATCCACCCGCAGCTGAAACACGCTTTTTGGACCGAACTAACGAACTGCTCCAGTTAAGTTAAGGAGAACCACTAACGTCAGAAAGAAACATTTGCTATGTGCCAAATAAACTATGCAGATTCAGTCTAACTATCTAACAAACTAGTCGAGGCTGACGGCGGGTGTCGGGGTCTCACCACAGCCACAGAATGAGGCGTCGGTCCCGTAAACTCCCGAACTCTTCTTCTCTGACTCAGAAACATTTCCACGGCGGAAGCAGTTCCACTTTACGAAGGTTTCTGGCAGATTTGATGAATTATTGCTCTCTCGCAAACACTCACACAGCGGACAGGCGAGATGTTATGTTACCATGACAACGGTAAACTGAACGAGTTGCCGCGGGAAACAGCGCCGCCTCCGGTGAAGGAGGAAAGGAAAATGAAATAAAATTACTAAAATGAAATGTTGAATAAAACAGAGAAAGGCATGGCTGTGGACACGTTTCCTGTGTTTGTCAACTGGATCAGATACCACATGTAGCAGAGATCTTCAAAGTTACTGATCGTGATAATCTGTCCTGGTTGTCATGGTAACATAACCACAGTCTTAATCTGACGGCAGCTTCTTATTAGTTTAAAGTTTACCAGGGTGAAGCCTTTCACAGAAATGAGACAGGATGGATGGAGATTACATTCCTTTAATAAAACCAGCAGCTGGTATTAATGTTGTGGTTTATCAGTTTATCAGCAGAGCATTCACTATTTGCAGATAATGGTCACCATGGTTACTATTAGCCATGTCAACAAATGTAAAAAAAGTGATTAAGATACTAAACCGTCATTAACTGCTCCCAGGAAAACATTGAGGAGCCGACCGATGGATTATGGTACTGATGTTTGTGGGTCAGCAGCAAAATGTGTTGACAGACCCAAACAGTGAGACGATGTTTGGGAGCGAGTAGAACAACAAGTCCTTCAGCGAAAGGAAGCTGAAACTATACAGACTTTCATCTGATCATGTAATGAATGCTCACTTTGATAAGTATATTAGAATGTGGAAGCAGAGGTGAAGGCAGGGGTTTCTTTTTATGTTTAAAGTTGACTGGACTAGTTAATTGGATATTGAGCAGTAGGCTGTGATGCTGCAAGATGATAGTAATGCAACACTAAAAGCCAACTGCTTTCTATTGTTTGTTGTTTCAGGAACTTTTCAATAAAGTTTAGTAAGTGTCTTCCTGTATGTTAGCACTTACTGGGGAGAAACGTGTGTTTGACATTTTGTGACACCTTTTCACCTGTTTGTGCAGTATAACGTATCCATGCTCATGCAACATTTTCCCACAAGATGTCAGCAAAAACCGCTATATGTCGAAGTGTCTCTGGGCAAGACACTGAACCCCTAACAGCCCGTTCCCCTTCCCAGCTGTGCAGTGCCGGTCCAAGCCCGGTAGAAATTGAGGAGGGTCGCGTAAGGGCATCCGGCGTAAAAACTGCAGATTCAACATGCAGACAATGATCCGTTGTGGCGACCCTGAACTCACTGGGTTAGCAAAAAGGACAAAAGAAAAAAAAAAGAAAAGTAAGCAAAAACTAGCTCTTAAATGAGATGATGTGATGGTTTCAACCTTTTGGTGAAATTATTTGCGCGGAGGCGCTGACACTTAAATAAGGTAAATCTCAGCATTGCTAACTCCGATTTTATCTGTGACAGCAGTTAGTGGTGGGTGATGGGTGTGAGCGTCAGGTGACAGGAGGACTGGAGGAGAATCTGTTCAGGATTTTTAATTAAGTTTAAAAAGTCTGAGCTTTGTTACATCCTAGTTTTAGTTTGTACCGAGTGAGTTCACAGTTTCTGAGCTGACACCAGTTGCTTTCCCAAACCAACTGCGAGTGTCCAATGAGAAATAATCAGATCAGAAGAAGATCAAAAGCTTACATGGCAAAAAAATCCTGTTGATCAGATTGAGAAGTGATGAACCAGCCATCTCATTTAGATTAAAATTCAATCCTCACTATAATACAATGCTTCTCAGCAGAAGCTCATCACACTGCTGCCACTGACAGGGTTGTGTCTCTGTGAGGGTCTCTGAACAAAGGCCAGTTTTTATTAAAGCTACACATTTCATAGGTGTACTTTCTGTTTGTCCACATGATCACTTCCTGTTAATTCATTTTATAGAAATGCAGAAAAAGGAAGTAAAAACTGTTTGGTAACTTCCTATGCACTAAAAAACTTTCCTGTTTTGCACTGTTGTCCCATGCAGCTCAAACATTTCGTTGCAGTGTCTGCTCCCAGACTCAGTGGTAAGTTGGTTTGGATAAAAGGGACATACAAACCTGCAGCAGTCCCATTTCTGCATTTCTTACAGGTCTGTGCAGGCAAAGAAAACTTTTGGACACAATCTGATTTTCCAGTGAACAGAAATGTTTGATCAGCCAGGAAGTGGCTGAAACAATGAGATGGTGGATACTGCGTAACAGAAAGGCATTGACTCAACAGGATACATATCTCCACTCCTTCTTTCTGTAGACAGACTGTTTTCTGGGAATCAAACTGCTGCTCAGCGAAAAACCCAACACCAGAAACTAGAACTTCTATTACACTTCCTACTTTAGTTTACCTTCAGCAGTGAGTGACAACACGGTAAGATTTGAAAAATCTTTTTTTCTAATGAACTTAGAAGCTCAAGGGTCACACACATTCAGAATCAAAATCAGCGATTGATCCGTCTCTACATGGTCTTAAATATTGCTTCAGCTGGGTTTCTACCCCCTTCACATAGAGATTTTCCTGGAGTCCCCGATTCTTTAGACAATTTTTATGGACTGTAGACAGTGTAAGATCTGAATTCCTGGCAGTCTTGTGTTAAGAAACATTCTTTATGAATGGATGTTATTGCACAGTGTTCTAATCAGTAGTACTAGTAGTAATATATAGTAGTATATATTATAGTGAGGATTGGTTCACTGGGAGTAGCTCTGGTTGTAAAGTCTGACAGCAGCAGAGAGAAAAGCAATAGAATATCACTCCTTCAGACACTTGCATGTAACAGTCTTATAGTCTGTTTTAAGCAAAAACTAGTTAAACACATTTTGCATTTTGCATTTACTGACTGGCTCATTGCAGGGATGGGTGTGTGTTTGTGTCCAGATGTTTGCAGCTACAACCAAAGCAGTCGTGAAAGGTCTGGGTGCTCAGCGTGACCTCATCTCCAACAGAAACATGAATACAAACATCGAGATGCTGACTCTGGTTAAGGTCCATAAGAACCTGTTTAAGACTGACTACCGCATCTGCAACAGGACACTGCTCGACCTGCTGGAGGAACCGGATGTCTATGCAGATATTTATTCTCATATACGTGAATGCAGTAAAGGACATATAGGTACACAAATACTACAAGTTACATGTAGTTAAACGTTCAGATCTGAGTAATGTTCAGCTTTTGGTTTTTTTTTATGTAAAAGTCTTTTTTTTTGTAACACCAACCATCAGTACAGAAATGAACAGTCCAGTCCCTGCTCCATTGTTTGTAACTGACACTTGAATCCGTGTCCCTCTCTCCAGAATACACAGAGGAGGTTTTGATGAAAGATTTTACAAACCTGAAATACATTCATGCTGAAGGCTGTGCTGGAGCAAACACTAAGGCCGCAGGTGACATCTCGGCTGAACTGTCAGCAGGTGTGAACAGTGTGGACGCAACATCGTCCTTCACCCTGAATAAAAAGCGGGTGGACATTGAAAAACTGACAGAGCTCTGCAATGACAAGTATGTCTTTCTTTGTTTCTGAGTGTTAAAGATAAAGGTTTTATGTTGATAATACATTTCTAATACTTTCTCTATTGTTTGAATCCTTTTCTAATTATTAAAACATGTTCCAGAGACAAATCTGGAGAATGTGGGTTTAAAACTGAGAAGATCAAATGAAACCCAATTAACTCAAAAAAACGTGGGATGAATTCAAGATGGTGCCAGTGTGTGTGGCTCGCCGTCTGCCTCTGCAAAACTTGTGTTAGTGTTATAATGTTCTCGTCCATTGTTACTGTTTGGTGTATGATCAACAGACACTCATAAAACCTCTGACCCTCTTTTGAAAACTTGGCCGAGTTTGGACAGGATGGACAGAGAACATTCTGCCCCCCATTTCTCTCTGTTGTACTTATTTGAGCTGTTTTTTCTCCAAGACTCTTGAAGTTGGTGATGCTGTATTTTCAGACCATACGCCTGTTGTATTTGACATGACTCTCCCTTGTCATATGGTTAACAGAGAGAAGCTTCTGTGTCAGTGATGGAACTGCATGATCCTCCACAGAACCTGACTCAAAGGTCCATTCTTGGCCCTATTCTCTTCTCTCTGTATTTACTTCCTCTCGGTTCAATTCTCAGAAAACATGGCATGTTGTTCAACTTTTATGCAGATGGCAGTCAAATATATGTCCCACTAAAAAAGGAAAATGCTTCTTCTACAACATAACCCCTACAGTGCGTTAAAGAAACTTTTTCTTTCTCAGCATCAGTTTGAGATTTTAATCCATGATTTTATCAAAACTCGCTTAGACTATTTATTTGTTTATTTACTTTTATGTCTGTTCCGTTAAATGTCTTATATCTAGAATTCTAGTCTGTGTTTCATTTGTTTTCATGTTTTGAGTACAGCACTTTGGCCAACTGTGTTGTTTTTAAGGTGCTATATAAGGTGGTATAAAGTTGGATTGGAATTCTTTGGCAAGAACAGGGGAAAACAGGATATGGTGTTTATGTGATGAAAAAGAGATAAAATGAGGAGAGGGGGAACATAGCTGTTAGTCTTTTCTGGCTCCCGGCACACTCACACACACCTCTGCAGAAAAAAGGCTGCAGGCTAGAAAAAATCTAGCCTGTATGTCTGATATCCATCTTATGCTAAATTGAACTGTATTGATATATCTGTGATTTAACTTTTGCCACCACACTAACAAACAGGTGCTCAGGTAACAAGCAGGTGACAGAAGCCACTCCCCATCCCTTAAAATCAGCCAATTATGACGGTAGGAGGGGAAACCAGGAGCAGAGTCTAACACCGTGGCTGTGTCTGTATTAAAAAATTAAAATTACACACTACTCACTATATAGTTTGTTCGCCAGTTTGTAGT
Organism: Channa argus; assembly: GCF_033026475.1. Lineage (NCBI taxonomy): Eukaryota > Metazoa > Chordata > Actinopteri > Anabantiformes > Channidae > Channa > Channa argus. The sequence continues at coordinate 343,085 of NC_090214.1, read as the reverse complement.
AGTATCCAAATGTTAGTGTGTAAATCTATCCACTATATAGTACGCTCAAAGTATCCCACAATGCAACACTAAAAGTAGAGTACATAACATGCAGCTTACTTTCTGGATATTATCCCATAATGCAACGTTCCCCATTTTAGAGATGAGAAAATTACAGTCATGAAACTCAAACAGCTCCTTTGATGTGACAGCGCTAGTTTAATGTCCAAAATGTCAGTTGCTAAACTGCTCACAACTGAGTGTGTAGAGGTGATCTTATTCGAATCTGACGCTCCTGACGCTTCAGCTTCACTCCGGAGATCGTTGTTAGACAAAAATTGAACATACTTGCTTCTCAACTTAGCCGATGACAGATCAATTGTACAACTTTAAGCACAGTAATCTCACAAGCATGTTGACTAGCAGTTTCATCAAACAAGTTTCTCAAAGTATGTCTGAACTCGGTAAGAAACCATTTGCCTCTACAGCTACACACAGAATGGTAAACATTCTGCACTTATAAAGCGCTTTTCTACTTATTGGCACTCAAAGCGCTTTACACTGCTTCTTATTCACCCAATCACACACACACACTCATACACTGACCTGGAGGAGTTGCTGTGCAGCTGGCCAACACTCACCGGGCAACTAAGTTGGGGTTCAGTGTCTTGCTCAAGGACACTTTGACATGTGACCGGAGGAGCTGGGGATTGAACCAACAACTGTGAGATTGGTGGACAACCGCTCTACCTTCCTGCGCCACAGTCGCCCAGAACCTTTATCTTCTACCTCGGTCCACACCTTTCTTGTAGTCAGTTCCTCTGCACCAGCTACCGTGTCACATCTGCTCCCTTCAGAAGCTGAGCTGAACTGCCTTGTTTTTCTTTAACAGACCCTTAGTTCCTTGACCACTGGTCAACAAACTTAAATGGTAAACTACAAATGCAGCCATCAAGGCAAACTTTTAAAGCGATATGATGTCACTAATCACATCATCATTACATAGACACATCACAAACACACATTACATAAAACAAATAACTAAACTGTGGACCTTTGATTGGCTCATACCGAGTGAACTACTTAGTGAACAATATATAGGGAGTAGGGAATGAGTGAGTAGGGGGTGAATTCGGACAAAGCCCGTGTCATTAATTTAATTTAGATAAACTTTATTTACAGACTCACGATAAAAGTCCATATAACTCACATATGCACCACTCACACTCATTTAAAAACAAGCTAAACAAACAAAAAAGAAAACACCACACATATTATTATCGCTAGAATGCAAACTATGATGCCAGTGACTCCAAAGTGCAGATCTAAACCAAACAGCTCAGTTTAAATCTGTCAAAACTGATATAATCATATTTTCAGACTTAGATAGTCTGCACATACATTTATACATCAAATTCTGTATACCTGGGTACACCAACATTGACAAACTTGTACTACAGCCTCTAAGGACTTTGAGTAACAGTCTCATACTACCATAAAAACAACACCACAGGTGTCACATCCTAAATTTACAAAGCAACACGTTAGCTTGTGCGTATAACTTTATTTATAATCCGAAAAATCATTGGTTATTTAATGGCCTAGATATTTAATATCATTACACTCACTAAGGACAATACTAAATAAGTGGAAATTAGAAACCAGATTTTCTGTCTTCTTTAGACCCTACAATCGTAACGCTATAAGTAGCATTATGTTTATTGAAAAATTCCATACAATATATTGTGAATATTGTGTATATTGTCTACAGCAACTGCTGAAGTCAGTACTGTAAGGAGACATTAGTCACTAGATACTAACTTCCAGGTCACTGCTCGTTCGGTGGTGACCGGTCAGCTCGCAATGTAGTATTTTCCACATTTGAGGTTGAAGAAAATCACCAAATCACCAACATACGTTAGATGGTTTTATTGTCATTGTCTGATGACTATACCTAAAAACAAATTTTTGAAATCGAAAAACCCAGTTTAATAAATACGGTGTTTTCACATCTACCTCGTTTGGTCCAGTTGACTCCAATTCTGGCTCATTTTCCCTCATTTGCTGGTGCCACACTGAACACAGCAATTAAAGTCTCGGCCCCAGACAAACTCTGAAGGGGTTTTAGATTTTAGCTAAATGGTGAATGACAGCTCATCTTCATTACAAATTGTGAAGAGGAGTTTTATTTACAGTTTGTTTTATAAAATACACTTAGTATTCTGCTGGCAGAAGAAGAAGAATCAAAATAAGCCGAAGCAGAAGAAGATGCAGTGAAAATTGAAAAAAGAAGAATGATGTGGGGTTTTCAGGGAGGAGATGAGACAGACTCTGGGTGAGTCAGGAGGTGCTTCCAGATGACTGGACCACTACAACTAAAGTGATCAGGGAGACAGGTAGGAGGGTACTAGGTGTGTCATTGGGAAAGAGGAAAGTGTACAAGGAGACTTGGTGGTGGAACAAGGAAGTTCAGTGTATACAGGGAAAGATGTTATTTAGAGGTTAGTTTTTGACTTGGAGAGTGAGAAGATGCCAGAGGAATGGAGGAGAAGAAGGGGAGAAAAAAGCTCCACAGGGAGCCACCAGAGCAAAGTATTTCTACAGAGAATCAGCATTGATACTGAACAGCCTACAGTGTTTTTAGAGCATTTTTAACCATGTTAAATTTCCTCCATCAGCATCTCCCCCCTGTCTCTGCCCTCAGGAAAATAAAGAAGAAGCTCATGGATGAGCTGCATCTGCAGAAGAAGGAGAAACTGACTTTTGTTCACGAGATCATCTACAACACCAACCCCATCACATTAGTTGGCATTAATGAACAGTCCGCCTCTGCCTCAGCAGCAGTTCAAACTTTCTTTAAGACAAAGGTTTCAGTGAGTATTAGTGTCTCTAACACAGAAACTGGAGAGTGAAACATTTACAGCAGCTACTCAGTGGTCGTCAGTGACAGAAATAAAGTGAAATAATTCTGGTTTCACCACTAAATAGAAATAATGCCCTCGCTTTTCACTTGATGAGGTGAACTTCCTTATTAATTAGGGTTCCAGCTGTCATTGGGTGAGACACAGGGTCCTTGGACCTCACCAGTCTCTCAGGGCTTTGTTATTTTTCTTAGTATATTAAAAACTGATTTTAGCTTCAGGAATTTGACTTTCTTCTGGTAAATTATTTTAATCCAGTTTAACTATGTTTTAATGTTTCCAAACAAGCAGTTTTTCAATTCTTTCAATATGTCAGCTCAACTCGGAAAAGAAAATGTTATTTCACTGGTTCATTTTGGTACTGATATTTGTAGGTTGTCAAATGTAGTGAATTCACAGGATTATGCTTAAGAAAACTCTTTTAACCTGATCAAAATGTCTAAAATCGAAAAGGATCATGTCTCAGTGGATCTGATCCTGCCATGTTTGTTTCATTAGGGCATCAAGAAAGACATGACCAGCTTCATTTTGCCAGAGAAAAAGATCATTGCTTACAGCCTGACGGACATAGAGACTGATGACGGAGTTCTGAGTGAGACACCATTTCTGTTACTCATCTCTATCAGGATCTGAATTTATCTTTGTTCTCAGTGTGAAACATTATTAAAATTAATCCAATCTATCAACACTCCTAAGCAACCACTCTGACCTCTGGAGGTGTAGAAACTGTTAAGGAGTAGTCAGCAGATGGCGTTCAGACAGAATCAGAATCTGCATGTTTCTAATATCTAACAACACAGAGTTTATTAAAGGATTTGGACAAAAATTCTACATTTTGTTTGTGACAGATATGTTAACAGGGAGGGTGCAGCTGATTTGGGTCTGTCACAACTGACAATTTTGGTTTGAAGAGATTTGTAAGGATGTCTATCTGACTTAGTCCTGAAATTACGATCAAAAGAGCGTCAGTCTGAAAATTTGTGGCCACCTCACAGTGATTTCCTGCTATGAGCCACTGGATAAATACAGGTCTACATTAGTACCGGGTGGAGGTTGATCTGTGTCCATAACTACTACTTCTCTTTGTACAGGAATCCCAGTGAGATGGCAGAAGCGTTCACGTATGTTGTTCATTCTGTGTCCTTTCATTTTTATATGATTTTACTGATTTTTTTTAATCCTCAATTTTATAATTTCTTGCTCATCTCTGTCTTTACTGTTTCACTGATGTTGACGACTAAATTATCCTAACAAATCAACTGTCTACCAACTGGGGCCCATCCAACCTTTTGTAAAACATCTGAAGTGGCCTGTGTGATTGGAGAAAGAAAACAAGACAACTCCTGTGAGATCCTAAAAAAAGTGAACAAAGGTCTGTGTTTAACTTTAAGTCCTCTGAGCCTTAGGAATGTTTTTGTATAACTAATTTAATTTTCATGTAAAAAATATGGAACAATGTTTAAAACTTCTTCTGTTGAATATTGTTTTGGATGGTGGAGACTAAGCTGAACCTTTATTTTCTTCACATTATGACTGGATTATTGGACATGAGTGCTTCCTGTTTCCTGCAGAATTGGAGTGGAAAGAATATGATCTGAAGGGGCTGGTTTATATTCCTGAGTCGATGCGTCGTGATCTGCTGAATAAACTCAGAGAGCTTCTGAAGGACAGAGACAATCTCACTCTGCTGGACAGAACTGTGAGTCAAACAGAAATCCTGCGTGTGGTCCTGTATTTGAGAGGCACCATTTTGTTAGACTCTGCACATTTAAGAAGGAAGCAGCTTGCTGTTTCTTATGATTTCTTCACAACCCCCAAATCGCTGTGCAAATAATCGGCTAAAAACTGCTGTACTTTTAAAAAACATTTCATTCATTCATTCAACATTCATTATTTCTCTAAACATCTACATTAAAATGCAGTGGGGTGGGGATAGTTCTCACATTGGATCTTTGTGGGTACGTGAAAGATAATGTCCAGGAGCTTCACCTGGTTGATGGTCACTTCCTGGCCTACTTTAGTCAGGAACATTTTCAATCTGCTGTCAATCATCAGGCCTCTCATTTCATCTGATTAGACAGTGAAACAACATTAATGATATCACGCACTTTTTTCCCTGAGTTAAACTTTAATCCACTGGAGGAAATCTGATCAAATGTGAGGCAAGTACACAGTTCTAATGTCCCTTTCTGTCCTCAGTGGGATCAGGACATTACAGGAGAGTCTGACTGTCCTCAGTCTGTCTCTTCATTCATGGAGCTTCTGAAAACCTCCACTGACCTCGAGAATGTGAAGCCCACAGTTCACTTGCTGGTCAGCGCCATGGACAGTGAGTCAGCGACACTATAAACATTACAATTTCCCAGCAGCAATAGGGGTATTGTAGCTTTTTTAATCCAGCAGGCATTGTTCTAAATAGTGAGCTATTTGTCAGTGGCATATTTTGCACTACTTTTTGTTAACACTACCTGCAGATCTGTAAGTTTCTAAATGTACTGCTCAGTGACAAATCAACTCTATAAGCAGACAGCGAGCGAACAACTTCAAACTGTGTTAAAGATTTCTTACAATTTTTGCTTTTCATCTGAAAATCTAAAAAAAAAATGGATTAGATTTTTCAGATTAGTGGACCCTGAGTCATTGTGAAGTTAAATCGTCCACACTTCATCCTCATACTGACTCCAAACACTGAGCTCCATCAGCTCTGAACAGAACCACACAACTATGTAAATATTAATAAAGAGAATTGTTTTGTTTTTTTTGTTTCTTTGCTCTGCAGCTCTACCTGATGATCTACCTGCACTTCTGACCTCCTGCAGTCCTGATACACTGAGAGTCCTCAACCAGCTGGTTAGTGCATTCACTCACCTACATCATCAGCGTTACAAGGAGGAGGAGGAGGATGGTAGCATGCTGTAATGATGTCCCTGTGTCTGCAGGTGGAAAAACTGAAGGACGACACTCAGACCAAACTCCCAGAGTCTCTGCCCCCTCCCCTACAGAAGGAAGGGGAGCTCAGTTGGGTGGTGGAGCTCCTCTGTTCCAGTGGAGATTCACTGACAGAGCTGAATGACCAGTGGGACCAACCAGAATTGACCCTTGCAGAGCTGCTGAAGGTTCTGTGCCTCGTCATACGGGGACTCAGCCTGATGTAACCAAAAGAAGACTCATAATTTAGTCTGCGATCAGCTCTTTACCCAACCTGCCCACTTTAAGGATGCGATGATGTGCTTCTTTTTTCCATGATTTCATATATGATGTTGGTTTATGATATGCTAATTTAAAATTTGAAAACCAATAATGAATCAGCAAAAAATATTGTCCTGTATTCCTCTTTTTTTCCTTTTCTGGTGCCGATTTAATAAAAAATTAAAATAAAATAAGATGAATAAGGTCAAAGTTAATATAATGTCAAACAGGTTTTTAAAAATGTAATGAGTATTTAAAGTGCAAACCTTAATAAAGAAGGTACTAGTTATTGTACATGCAGACAGATCCAGCTCCTGTTCCACTGCAGTTCCAGTTTAACAATTCGTTCACACACACTAACTCAAAAAGCGCTCAGCTTAACTTCAGGAAAAAGTTCAGAAAGGGTCATTTCATTAATTTTTTATTTTTTTTTTTAAATCTGTTGTCTCAGGAGGTCTCATCTAAGAGGCAGTAGAGTGGTTGCCACAGCTCCACAAAACCATCCTGTTTCACGGTTGAGGATGAAGCATGAGCAGCATCGTTCTTCATCGTCTTTGATTAGTGTTGCCCAACATGCTGTGGACAATGTACAAACTGTAGTCTGAAACACAACAGACTTTGTACTCAGGGGTCTTGAGCCATCAGCTGTCGTCCACGATGACACATTATACGGGATAGGGCATCTGTTAGGTTAGGCTGTAATCGGGCTCTCCTTTCTACAGTTAATTAGTCTCTTCCAAATTTAAAAGAAAACAAAACAATTCATTACATTTGACATAACATTGTCCTTCAGTCTACTCTTCAACAGGTGAAATGTTGAGTTGGATAAAGTCTGGTTATTCCGTTGAAAACATTCCACTTTTCCCCCTGATGTAGTTGTTTGTTGAGTTAACAGTGTGTTTTGTTGCATGATGGGGATCCTCCATGTTTGTGTCCACCTCTTGATTTATTTTGCTGCTACCATCATGAGTTATATCAATATAATAATCAAAAAAGACCAGAAGCAGCCATGCAGCCCAAACCATGACACCACCTCCACTCTGCTTTACAGATGAGCCTCTTTAGTTTGGATCGTGAGCAGATCCTTTCTTCCTCTCCACTTTTATCTTTCCATAAAACTTAAAACTTTATTCCAGAACTTTTGCAAATCAGCTCTGTACTTTGTAATCATTCCAGCCTGACTTTGATTTTTCCTGCTGAGGAGGGGATTTCATCTTGTGGTACGGCCTCAGTGTCAATCATGAAATAATACATGAGACCCCTGTAACACAGGATCTAAGCTCATTCATATTATTCATATGTTGGGTTAATAAAAATGTGTTGTATATTGTTTTTTGGGGGGGTAGGCAGCACGGTGGTGTAGTGGTTAGCACTGTTATTGTCACAGCTAAAAGGTTCATAGTTTGAATGTGCGTTGAGATTGCATGTTCTCCCTGTGCTTGTGTGGGTCTCCTCTGGTTTCCTCCCACGTTAGGTTAAACGGCACACGTTAGTTTAACTGGTGAATCTAAATTGCCTGTAGGTGTGAATGTGACTGTGAATGGCTGTCTGTCTGCTTTAGCTCTGAGACAGACTGGAGACCTTACTAGGCCCTGTCTCTCATCCAAGGGGACAAGCTCCAGCCCCCCATGACCTTGAACAGGATAAGAGGTTACAGATGAGATACATTAAATATTTACTTGGAAAATGTTGCACAGTAACATCTATTGAAGCACTGAACAAAATTATTAAGATTTAATAATATTCAGTTTGTTGGACTTTTATAACACATGATACTAAAACAGACCCAAAACTGTGTGCTTGTGAAACAAAGCAGCAAAACACCTGAATCTGATCATAACCCAACTACAGAGCCTCCATTTGGACTGAATTTACTCTTTGTTTGCACTCTGCTCACCAGTCTCTTTAGTTAACTGCCTTGTGTTTTTGTCTTACTGTTCCTTAGTTAAACGTTTCCTCAGCCTCTAGCACATCATCTGACCTTTTGGACTGTAGTTAATGCACCTTTGGTGTTTTAGTTGTATCCAACTCATATTTCTAACTACGTGGCTTCATCTTCCCCTCTCATTTCTTCTCCTGCTGCTCAGAGTTTTAGTTTGACTCAAACTGTTTCAACTCATTATCAAACTTAGTTTTGATACTAAGTTACTCCTTAGTTCTGGTGTTGTTTTGTGCATTTTATTTCAAGCGGAGAGCAGTTTTATACTGACCCACTGTTACGGCCCTGGCCATATGTTTGTGTGTACTTTGTTGTTCTTATAGGTGCCCTGCCTGATTGGCCGGATTGGGGGGCAGTACCGGAAGCTGATTGGTCCATCCTACACTTCCTGGAGTTTGAAAAGTACGGTTCCCAACTGCCAGCGGGAGGCTTTTTCTGGCAGCAGCACCTGTTCGCTTGTTCTTGGCCTTATTTAGCATTTGTTTTGAACTGTTAGGTTTTGTGGCGTGGCTTTGTTTGTAAATTGTACATTTTGTAAATAGTATTTAATCTGTAGGGGTGAACTGCCATTTTCTTTTGATTGTTTTCTCTTGTTTCTCATTAGGGAGTTAGGGTTAGCGACTGTCTTTTTGTTTGTTTCTTTCTATCAGGCTAGCTAGCACTTACTGTGGGGAATAGTTTATTTTGTTTATTATGTTGGCCTTGGTTCACCCTGAGCTGTAGTGTCATGATTTGCTTGACACTTTTTTTTTCATTTACAATAAATATCTTTCTGTTAGAAACATCGTAACTTATCTTTGTATGTTGCACCTCTACCCCCTAGACAGGGGCGTAACACCCACTTCTTCACACTTTTAATTCAGTTTTTACATTGTGTAAAACCCCTCAGTTTGTACAATTACATGGGTTGCTGACCCACATCCACATTGTTCTGACTGTCCAAAACCCTTTAATCACTATTGAACTTAAGTATCTACCTGGAGGTTGCAACGATGCTGACTATAGAAAGAGGGGTCACTCAGAGTCACATCTGACGAAATATTACATCAGATTTTCAACCCGTACAAATAATAAATAAAATTTCTTTTATTGTCTTGGGGTTCAGACCTGAATCGCCCGTGGAGCAGCAGTAGACAACACTGTTCGGTTTCACGGCAGAAGACCGGTACAAGGTAAAAAATACTGAATTGTCAATTTACATGTAATTATTTTTTTTGATTTGCCTTTTTTGTTTGTTTTCTGCCTGTACATTCCTACTCAACTGATGTTTACCAAAACATATTTCTTTCTACATTCAAATTTAACTTTGAATTTAATTTTAATTTCTAAATATGTTTTAGAACAAAAAAATACAATTGAATCTCATGGATGTCTGTATTTTTTGTTGTTATACTGTTTACAATATATTGTCAAAGATTTAATTTAAAAAAAGGAGAATAATGCTTTAAACAGCAGCCAGGCTGTTATTTTTTTTTGACGATTTTATATCTTTTTTTTTTTCCCAAGCCACATACTTTATTTATCATAGTTTGTATGTTTTTCCATTGCTGTGTAATGATGTCTGTTTTCCCTAGTGTAATTGAAAAAGTTTGAATTGAAATGTGTCAGTAAAGCTGAAAACTAGATATGGTAGAAAACGATGTAACTGATATTTTAAAGAATCTGCCAAAAGCTGCACATTATACATTTGACTGGTATATATAAGGTATAATTAATAATGAATATAATAAGGTGAAAACAATTGCTCAAAATGCATATTTGTTTATTGATGATATGATGATAATCATAAATTAAAAAGGATGATAATCAGTGATTTATTCATTAGAAAGAGTAGAAATTCCAGAGAGAGTTAAGTGAAATCAAATTAAAGTGAATGACGGTCTTCCAGCAGTGATGTCATCGAGGCTTGACAACCTGCTGGAAGTGACATCATCAGTTGTGGTTTTGATGTCCTAGTGTTTAAGCTGTTGTCTTTTGGCACACACAAAGGGTCTCCTCAGGTCACAGTTTGCATCATTGACATAATCCTGTCCTGTAGACAGAGGATGCACAGGCACAGTGAAATACCTTTGCAATTTGACTGCTTTTCCTTAAGTTATAAAAAATTATTTTCAATGTTCAATTTATTATTCAGTTGTACCTCCCAAGTTTATCTCCATACAGTTTTCACGTCCTCCTACATTATTAGGCTCCCCTGGGCCCCAGCGACTAAAGAGAAACTTTTCACCATCACTCCACAGCCACACACCTTCCTGAACGAAAATGAGTCAATTCACTTTGTGGAAACCACACTGTAAATATAGCTTATGATAGTATCTTTAAGCTGACTAAATACATCATGTCTCTTGTTCAGGAGTCCCAGTCTGGGATGTGTTTGTATTTTGATGTATTTGATTCGTCTATGCTTTGTTGTATGACTTCTTCAGTCTCTCTTACAATAGACATTTTGATCTCTGAGAGACTACATGATAAAAGTAAGGTTATATATAAATTTATGCAGTTCAGTCTAACATCAAATTCAGCAGCCACAAATGAATATAGAAAAACCAACAGATCTTGTTTACCTTGGAGGCATCAGTGCCTCCAACCCAAGAGTTCGAATTTGTGCCCGTTGCTTTGGAAATGACCCCTCGGATGAAGTTGTAGATGTCAGGAGTCAGGAGTGAGGCCAGATTTGCATCAAGATTGGTGCAAAAATGCTGAGTCAAGGGGCAAAATGAAAACAGGCCAAATGTGACAAAACAAATTAACACAGGTAATAAATATATCAAATGAGGTCAAAGAATAGAACTATGGAAGACAGAAAAAGACAATGTGAGAAGGACGGTTCACATCACTTGAGAATTAAAGCTGTTGTCTAAAAACTAAATATTTCCATATGAGCGGTTCTTTAACTGAATGTCATTAATACTCTGATGCAGTTCTAATGTTAGTAAAGTACCTCAGCATCAGACCATTCCATCGGAGTGTTGTAGAACTGGTAAAGGCGATTGTCAAACCTGGACCAACCTGGAGGACAGATATCAATCTGTTAGTTTTTAACAAACACATGTTTCAAAAGCCCACAGAGAACTTCAGGGCTCCTGCTGCCAAATATCTAAAACCTAAACATAAGTTATTTTCTATTACGTAGACTCAGTTTATTAGACCCACCAAACTAAACCTCCAACAGCTTTTGCTCAAACTGTTTCCTTCGATCAGGTTGTGAAAGGAAGGATGTTTTTGCAGACATTGTAAATTATGCTGATACAGACTCCAACTAAGCTCAGTCTGTTTATTAAAACCTTGGTTGGACTTGTTTAAAAGCTGAATTGCAGCCTGATCCTCCAAGATAGTTTGCTGCTCTTAATTACACTGCTCATTCTGGTGGGGTGATGTGAAAACTTTGAAGATGAATATTTCACAACCAATAGAATTCAGATAGACTCTAACAACAAGTCATGAGATGTTGATTCAGCTATATGAGCATTTTGAAGGAGCACTGCTGTTGACTCATATTGCATTTTACTAACCAGTGTCTCTGTTCTCTGGTCTAGTCTGAAGGAGGATTAACATAAATTTTGCATTATCCATGAGTAACTACTATGATTGGTTGGGAGTGTGGCCTCCACATTTAACCCCAGGGAACATGGCCTAATGAACAATAGATATTTTCTTATAGTCCAGCTAGTTCATGGCTTCTGCTGCAAACCAAATGGACTAACACCATTATCTGTCAACTTTTATCATAAATGTAAAAGGGAAAAACATGCTGATGCACAGCTGGACAGGATGTTTTAGAACAGTGGGATCATGTCTATCTAGAGACAGCTATACAAACTTAGTGTATTTCTTCAGTAACAGGAAGAAACAATATTCATGGCTGAGAACATTTGTTTTTAAATTAATGGAGTAGCTAGTGTTTAAATCTCTGCTTCTCACTCAGCGCCAGTGAAAAGTCTGTCTACAGAACATATATAAATTCTGTACTGCTCTGCATGTACAGGGAGTTATCCCGACATATACCCAGTGTGATGTCACAACATCACTCACTCCCGAGATAGAAGATTCAAATTTCAGAATAACTTCAAATCTCAACCTAATCCCCCATAAAGCTTCTTTTTTGATTTTCCATTATGGAGCTCTTTGTTGTTGAAACTAAACAGGTCACACAGTGTTAGCTGCTGCATCCTGAGCATTCACCACCATAAATGTAAGAGGCACCAACCTTCATCACTGTCACAATTAGCCTGTGGATGGAAACAACACAATATTAAAGATGAATAGCTCTCGTTGCCTTTGTTTTGGTGAAGCAGTGAGCAATCATGTCTCGCTATCACCTTTCGATCTCTTTCTTCTTTACCTTTAAAACTGTTTGCTTGGTTGTTGTAATAAAAGAAATCATCACTCACATGTGCTCCAAACCACAGTCCACTGGTCACACAGAGGACCATGATGAAATGAAGACTTGTTGCCATCTTTGTAAAGAAAACAGTTCAGATGGATATACCTGTCTTATTTGTGCAGCAAGATGAGAAATGAAATTACAATACATAGAGATTAAAAATCATCGTAGTAATGGTACGTCAGGACTGGGTGACTTTAGTCCTGAACGCTGCCAAATGCTTTTACTAAACGGGATCAAGAATTGATACATTTTTTCCAAGCAGCTGATGCTATGGTGAATCTGTACCTTGTTGTGATGATCAGAAGAGGTTTCACTGTCAGTAGCAGGTAGAAGGATGTCATGGAAAGGGCAACCCAGTCTTTATAAACCTTTACTGGCTGGCTTCAGTCCTTTGGTTCTACGTCACCCACTCAACTAAAGATCTTATCTAGATTTGTAATAAATATTAAATTACATACTAAGACCGCCTTGAGTAAATCTTCAACTGTTACTTACACAATGTGCAAACAACATATACTGTGAAGTTTATGCATCATCTCCTTCAAATGAAGTGAAAACAGTAAGGAGGTGTTTAAATTGTTGGAGCAGCAACAGACATGAAGGTTTTAAAGGTGCCAGGGTGCTGCTGACTCTTTTGTGGAGGGGTTTATGGGTACAGTTTGTTATTTGATAGGCCAACATGGACAAAACTATAACTGACAGAAATCTTTAATCAGAGTGACACAGTTACTTGGCGCTAATTGTATGACTCCATAAACACATCATTAACTCATAGACGATCTGAACCATCTATCACCAAAAGTTAGGGATCAATGTATAATACACAACCTGCTGTAACAAAGCAGAGACAGTTTCAATCCCCTCAAAAATACTTTTAGACAACTAGAATTTAAATGGATTTTTATGAATAAGTTAGTAAAAGGACAAATCTGAAACCTAAAGCACAGGGCTCTACAAACTGTGAAATGCCTGATAGTGACACAGTGGAAGGCTGTGGCTGATGCAAGAGGAGGAGTGGCTAAAATGGAGCAGGTACATTTAGGATGCTACGACACAAAAAGAGCAGGGACCAAGTGTTGAGCATACAACCACTGCAAAGCACCACAAAACATCAAACCCCAGGTGAAGCAGCCACACAATCTACTTCTGTGGTTCGCTCTCCCAGACACTTTCTACTTCTCTTCCCAACACACCTCATCACATTTTCAGTGAGTAACATCATTTCCTATGACCTAATCCTCATCTGTTCCTGGTCTCTTTGATGCAGAGCAGGCTCCTTATTATAAGGCCACAGTTGTCATATCTTTATAAGCAGAACTAAAAAAAAACTAGCACCGGTATTCATATATGTTGCCTCTCAAATGATCTCCCATATGAATAATAATATTTCTGAACAGTTTCAATCAGACTTCTACACAAATCATAGCACAGGAGCAGCCCTAATTGGGACAAGCTCTGCATTTATGCATTATGAGATACTTCTACACTGATTACAAAATTCTTGAAACTGCCCGACTGTAACTAGATATTGTAGAGAAAAAATTATTTATTTATTATTATTAGTAAATCTGTCAAAAGCTGCACATGATGTATTTGTTGTCGTTCAAATAAAAGATATTATGGTAAGAAAGATTCCTCAGCTCATGTGTTTATTGATTCAGGAAAGGCAGGGAGATGTGTAGTACTACATTAAACACAGATAGAAATCCCAGAGTGAATTAAGTGACATTAATCAAATGAAAGTGAATGAAAATCAGATTTGTCAACAGGTCTTCATTCAGTGATGTCATTAAGGCTAAAAAACCTAGTGGAAGTGACATCATCAGTGGGGTTTGGCGTCCTAGAGGTTCATGCGTCTTTTGACACAAACAAATGGCATCCTCAGGTCACAGTTTGCATCATTAACAAAATCTTGTCCTGCAGACAGAGGACACAGAGACACAGTTAAACCATTGCAGAGTTGTTTTTCCTTCACTGGTGTAAAAATCATAAAACACAGTACTAATATCAATATAAGGCCATTGTGGCTTTATCAGTTAGGAAAAACCCTTTTTCTGTCTTAAGATCTGAGAACTGATTTCTGTGGAACACAGCAGACAAATTTAATAAAATATACTTCAGTGTGTTCACACTGTTTATGTTGGACAGTTCTTTCTTGACCTTGGTAACAGGTGAAGACAGCATTGGGTAATAATGTAATAATTGTACATGCTAATTATTCATTGGAGAATAATATTTCCAAGCTGTTTCTCAATAAAAACTACAAACAAGAACAAAAGGTATTCATTTGTACCTCTGAGGTTTATGTGCATGCAGTTTTCACGTCCTCCTAAGTTGTTAGGCTCTCCTGGGCCCCATCTATTGAAGGTAAACCTTGCACCAGAACTCCACAGCCACACACCCTCCTGAGAGAAAATGTTCAGAATAATTTGGTTCATTTTCTAAATTAATCATTCTTCCAACAAGCTCATACAGACATTAAAACCAACAAGACCTTTGTTCTTGTCCAAAATCCAATAAAAACACATCAGTCAGACACACACTGATCCACTGACAGGTTTCTTCTGGTCAAGAATAATAAAAATCGTCAAACAGCTGATGTCACTTACTACAGACCACTGTAAATTATATCTCAACCAAATGGCTTGGAATAAAAAAAAACGTCACCCAGTGGATCAGTGTGTCTGTCTGATGGGTTTTAATAGTTTTGGACAATAAAAAAGGTCTACGGCACAGACAAACAAACTAATCCAGGATCCAGACTGACAGTCACTAAATGTGAGCAGAGACAGTTTATTGTTGGTGTGATTGTCTGTATGGAGACTGTTGAAAATACAGTTAAATCAGAAAATGACAGTTTTCCTTTGAGGGTCAGTTTACTTCTTTCTAACATTTCATTCACAAGCAAAGAGAAGAAAACCACAGTTATTTTATTTATGACAGCATCTTAAAGCTGCACCCAGTCTTCCAGTCCTGTGATCTGCTCTGCTTCCTCATATCACGTTTACCTTGGATGCATCAGTGCCTCCAACCCAAGTCTCTGCGTTTGTGCCTGTTGCTCTGACAACCAACCCCCTGATGAAGTTGTAGATGTCAGGAGTCTGGATTGTGGCCAGATTTGCATCAAAATTGGTGCAAAAACGCTGAGACAAGGTGCAAAATGAAAAGAAAAAATAACAAAGGAAATAAATGAATCAGATGAGGTCAAAGAGTTAATGGAAAACAGAAACGGACAATGTGAGAAGGACGGTTCACATCACTTGAGATTTAAAGCTGTTGTCTAAAAACTACAAATTCCCATATGACTTGTTCTCTTGATGCAGTTCTAGATGTTAGTAAAGTACCTCAGCATCAGACCATTCCATCGGACTGTTGTAGAACCGGTAAAGGCGATTGTCAAACCTGGACCAACCTGGAGTACAGATATCAATCTGTTAGTTTATAACATGTCAAAATAAAGATAAATAATAAATCACTAAAACAAAGTTCAAATGCCAAATTACATTTTCCAGATTTCTTGTTGGATCAGACCAAATAACTGAACCTATTCCTCAATTTATCCATCAAACTAAACCTCCTGTTACCTGTTGTACTAACAGATGTCTCTATTATTTTGTCTACACAATTTATACCAGTAGAACAACAAACTAAATCCTCCACAATGATGATCCAAAAGATTTATTACAGGACTGTTGCAGTCAGTGCAGCAACCAGAACCTGTTAACACCCTGAGCTTTTACCAACACCAATGGAAGAAGCACCAACCATCACTGTGACATTCAGCCTGTGGATGGAAACAACACAATGAGAATGTTCCTTACCCCAAAAAACTATTTTATACTTTGATGTTGTTGTGAAAGAAAAAAAAAATCATTTACATTTTCTGCAAACCACAGACCAATGGTCACACAGAGGACCACAATGAGATGAAGACCTGATGCCATCTGTGTCCAGAAAGTGAGCCAAGTTAAAGTGTCAGGACTGATTGAATTCATCATAAAATACTACAAGAGTTCAAACTGTACCTTGTTGTGATGATCAGGAGCAGGTAGCAAGATGTCTTGGAAAAGGGGAATCCAGTCTTTATATATCTTCACTGGCTGCTTCATTCACTTCACTTGTACATCAAAGGGAACAAGTGACTGATCATTGATTACACAATACTTAGTTTTTGTAATAAATATTAAATTACACACTGACTCCACCTTAAGTAAATGTCCAACTGTTCTTTAAACAATTTTAAAACAATATATTCTGTGAATTTTATGGATCAGTTCTTGAATATGACATGGAAACAAAAACAAGGTGTTAAGTGTCCAACAGCTTAAACTGTAGCATCAGCAAGAACAAATATAAAACCACATCCTACATCAATTACATTTAGTCATAATAGTCTATTTCCCTTTTACCGTCTCACTAAACAACTGTTCTTGTATTAACATCAATGGGCCCTATTCTAATTCTGTATACTGAAACTTTAGTGAAAATTTGTGGACATCCAAACCATCAAACTGTCTTTTTAGATGCTCAGATATTTAACTTAGCAGAGCCATAAAGAAAACATATGGGGAAACATATGATACAGTTAGAAAAGAAAGATGTCTGGATGTGACCCTTTGCATTTGGACATCTGTTGGATGTCTGTGGACATCCAAAACAAATTTCAACAAGGAAATACAAAATTTTTCCAGACAACAAACATTGTCTGTTTTAGATATGTAACAACCTTCAAAATATGTCCTAAAAGACGTGCAGATATTTTACCATACTTGATGTCTCTAGACATCCAATTTAAGAGTTGTCCTGATGTAAAGAAAGGACACCTATTTTTTCAGCCTGCTGTCCACGCCACCCTGATGGTCTCGGAATCATGATCCCTGGGTCATAATCAGCTGAAAGCCACTGTTCTAGATTGCTGTCCTGGTTGAAGTGTCCTGGTGACACTTTATAAACTATATTCAACAGGCAGTAACCAAGCACAGGTTTAAACACATCACATCATCTTTGCAAAGACTAAAATCTAAATCATCAAAATACATAGAGACACAGAAAGTGCTAACACCTGCAGACTGGCAGCTGATGTGTGGACACAGTTAAGCTTTGCTGAGTAACACTCCTGTCCCCAGAAGTACAACATATTCTAACTTTCAAACACTTCCTTCCAAAAACTACAGCTTCCATTTGTCCAAACAGAGTCACAAAGTTGTACAAATACAGAGTGAGCGTTTTGCTTCACTGACTGTTTGCTGTCATATTAGACTTGTTATGACTGAATGTTCCTGGATCCACAAAGGCTGATGTTTATCAGGGACACGAAGAGTGGATTTAAAGAACACTTCCCTGTGAGGAAGATCAACACTTTCACTCATCATTCAGCCTCTATTTTCATAAGCTACATTTTATGTTTTGTTCTTTTACCAAACTTTTGTACAGATTTCATTTGGAAAGTGTTGACACAGCATTTCTGAAGATGTTTCAGTGCTTTTCAACAGCGTCTTTACTTCAGTACTTTTTTAAGTTTCCTTCTCTGGCCAGTGATGTAAAGCTTTGTTTGACTGTAGCTGACAGAAGGTCACATCACTTTGTACCAAACAGCCTTACTGTGGCTGTAAAAAATTATCTAGAGCTATTCCAGGAGTTAATGGCAGTCAATCCAGCACCAGGTATGATGTTATTTGCCCAAGAATTGGAATGATGGAGCAAAGACAATGTAGTGAATTCTGTTTACCCTCATCTCTGAAAATGGCCCTGAAGTGTGGACTCTTTCATCCAGTCATTTATTTACATGCACAAAGCAGCCTACACCTCCTACTGAAGACATCCACAGTCGGCCCTGTCCTCAAAAACAGTCTGCCTCCTGCCTGAATACTTACAGACCACTAAGTAGCATTCATTTCATAATGAAGAATATCTGACCCCTTCCAGGACCCCTCCAGCCCCTGTTCCCCAGATTCCCCTTTCAGAGGAAAATCAGGCTGAGAGCTTTAGTCTGCTCCTGTAAACCATCTGTGTCTGAATGTAAAAAGTTTCACAAAGACAGACTCCAGTGCTGATAATCAGATAATTAGCTGAGTTTCTGTACAAATATACTCTGGTAATATTTGTGTTATTCTGTACAGTGTCAATTATCTCCACCTTTCCTGGAATATCAGATTGCTTGTTGTTTAACTAGGAACATCCACCAAAGTCAATAAAGTTTCCTCCATGACAACAACACCACCTCCACTGTGTTTCACAGATGAGCCTGTATGGTTCGAATCATGAGCAGATCCTTTATTGCTCCACAATTTGTTCTTTCCATTACTTTCAGGTTCATCTTTGGCTCATCAATCCATAAAACTTTGTTCCAGAACTTTTGTGGATCATTTCTAGACTTAATGACTTCAATTATTAAGCTGTTTTTTGTTGGAACAATAAATCTCACAAGAAACACCTCAGTCACCTGTTCCAAATGTTTTGCTGACTTAAAATGAGGCTGTTATAGAAAAGACGCTACATCCTGTGTTGTTTACTACTGTATCTATACAGGAAATAAAAGCTGAAATTCTGAACAATAATTTCATATCCATCTTCTGATCTTAAACCCAAATGTTTTAACTGAACAGCTAAAATGAATAATTTCCCCTTCATGTTCCAATACTTTTGTAGGGGACTGTGCATGTGTCGGTAACTTGTTATGTTTGAATACAATGTGTGTATGGATTGTTAATACTTTAACATCTGAATTTCATGATTTGAATTATTAGTTAAGTGCTTTGTGTTTGAAAAGTTCTATGTAAAAATGTTTATTATTAACAGTAAAATGAAAATATTT
The DNA here is from genome assembly GCF_033026475.1 of Channa argus. Taxonomy (NCBI): domain Eukaryota; kingdom Metazoa; phylum Chordata; class Actinopteri; order Anabantiformes; family Channidae; genus Channa; species Channa argus. The sequence goes on along the minus strand of NC_090214.1, from coordinate 323,856 downwards.
AACCTGCAGATTCTCCCAGAGGTCAAAGGTCACTAAATTTCAGATTATTCCCCAAATTACTGAGACCTAATGGAGAGAAGCTAAATCTTGATAATAGTTGTTAATTCCCTTTGCTTAGCTCTGCCACATTAGCAGTTAGCTGTTAGCAATGTCTTCTCCATCTCCCTCCGTGTGTCCTTCTCTCACCTGCTCACTGTGTCTCATGTTCAGTTTTTCCTCGGCCTCCTTTAGTGATGATGGTCTCTGTAATAATTGTAAGGTTTTTGCTGCTCTGCACCATGGAAAACCAGCCAGCCAGCTAACTGCCCCTCCCCCCTTTTTTTGTGACTTGGTGCTATATAAATAAAGTTGAATTGAAATTTACTTTGTAATTGTAATTTGTAATTGTAATTGTAGTTTACTTTTAGTTTTCTTAAACATGGAGCAGCTGCAGGTCCTGGAAACCAACACACAGAGAAATCAAAGTATTTATGAGTTTCTCTCAATCTTTAGATTCATTTCAGGCTCAAGTGGGCTGAACAGAATAGATAGTTCTGTTGTCCACTGTGTTACCCTGGTCCAGTGCAGCCATTGCATTAAAGTAGTACCTACTAGCTTGCTTGAGGTTGAAGAGAACAGGTTCCTGCACTGGGCTGAGGTGAAGGAATTCATCCAGCTATTCACTTCTTTCATCCCGATGCTCCCACTGCTGCCTCTTCGCCAGCACCCGCATAGGCCTGAAATTACAGATACTAATAAAGTCACTGGTTAACAGCAGCTTCCTTTTTATAGTAACAGTTTTTATGGTTGCTGGAAAATATTTAAGCTGAAAGTTTACTTTTACTGCTCAGGAGATATTAATTTTAGGGTCTAGACTAAACCAACTTCATCTAGTGAACCTGACTTACTAACACAACCTTTTACTTTTACAGGAACAAGAAGAGGCTACGGAAGCTTTTACTTTACCTGCAAATGTTGTTCTTTATTTAGCAGATGCAAACGCTAACAGCAAACAAACATAAAATTAAGATGTCTATTCTTTCCCTATCTTGACTTTTATTCTACTCACAACCTTCTTAGTGTTTGAAGAATAAGGATGGTTGAAGATCCAGCCTGATCATGCGTATCCTGGATGTTGCTTGTTGGTCTCTGTGAACTTCTGTTTATCTGAAGATTCTTGATACAGTTGAAGGATACATGCCTAACTAGCAAAAACATAGGGTTTTATACTTTCCTACAGTAGGTGATGCTTCCTTTATACAAATATGCACTTGCACCATGTGATCTTTGTCAGTTACCATGCAGACACAGCATTACAGATGGTGTGATCAGCCCGTGGCATAGAGGTGATACTCACATACTGTTCATGCACCACAGATTTGTTAATTACTATGATCATTCTATTTTTGTCAAGGTAGTTCCCTTTTTCTCCAGCTGTCTGTCTGTACATGCTCTTACTACATCTTTATTACAGTTTTACACAAACATTTCAAAGTCTAATTAAATCTAATGTCAAATCCTTTTAACCATTATTCTTAATTATCTTGATATTTGAGACATTTTGATTATAACTTAAAAAAACAGTATAATATAATTGCTTTAATTTCCATGGAATTAACTGTAATAATGATACATTCAAAAGTAATCACACATCTTCAAGGATATATTTCTTTAATGATTAACCTTACTCATACATTTTCTCAATATGTCAAAATCAACCTCTGTCTCATCTTACTGTCAGATCCACAGCATTTCTTCCCTGCGTCCTGGGTTTTGTGTCCTGTTTTGGTGATGTCATTTCAGGTTTTAGGAGACACACAGCTGAAATAGTCAATCCATTTTGGTTCTTTGGTTGTAGAATGGGCTTGTCATGGTTCTCTTATTTCATAGGTTGTCTTTTCCTCTGAGCTGGTTTTGGTTAAACTCCTCTGTTTCCAGGATAGCTTCTCACAAGCAGACTTTTATTTTGAGGCCTAAAAGACTTTTTCAGGTTACCACCGATGTCTGTTTTTATGGCATCTTTGACAACTGAATTTCACAATTTACACAAAAAGGAGAACCTAATTAAAGTATGAAAAAAAAAGATTTGATTGAGGATTTACAGAATACTGCATTGATCAGGATCTACTTTCATATGGAAAAACATCTCCTGAAGGGGGCGTCCTCCCTTCATGTCAGATCTCAGCTGGGAGCTGCTCCCACTTCCTGTCTCCATATGGACACAGTAGAGTGTGGAGTCATTTCTATATGGTGAAACCAAACTGTATTACGTACTCACAAATAAAGCATAATAAAATAATTGAAAAAGTAGTCGCAAAACAATTATGTGATCACCTTCATAGGAATAATTTGTATGAAGAGTTTCAGTCAGGATTTAGAGTTCATCATAGTACAGAAACAGCACTGGTAAAAGTCACCAACGATCTTCTCATGGCCTCAGATAATGGACTCATCTCTATACTTGTTCTGTTAGATCTTAGTGCCGCATTTGATACCATTGATCATAACATTTTATTACAGAGACTGGAACATGAAATTGGAATTACAGGAACTGCACTAGGTTGGTTTAAATCCTATCTGTCTGATAGATTTCAATTTGTTCATGTTAATGATGAATCCTCCATGCACACAAAGGTTAGCTATGGAGTTCCACAAGGCTCTGTGTTAGGACCAATACTTTTTACTTTATATATGTCTCCTTTAGGCAACATTATTAGAAAACACTCCATAAATTTCCACTGTTATGCTGATGATACCCAGCTATATTTATCTATGGAACCAGATGAAAATAATCAGTTAATAAAGCTTCAAGCATGCCTACAAGACATAAAGGCCTGGATGTCCCACAATTTTTTACTTTTAAACTCAGACAAAACTGAAGTCATAGTATTTGGGCCCAAAAATATCAGAGATATGATGTCCAACCATATTGTTACCCTAGATGGCATAAGTCTGGCCTCCAGTACTACTGCAAGGAACCTTGGAGTTATTTTTGATCAGGATCTGTCCTTTAAGTCACATATAAAACAAATCTCTAGAACAGCCTTCTTCCACCTACGGAACATTGCCAAAATTAGGAGCATACTGTCTCAAAGTGATGCCGAAAAACTGGTCCATGCATTTGTTACTTCTAGGTTGGACTACTGTAATTCCCTACTTTCAGGATGCCCCAGTAACTCCCTAAAGAGCCTGCAATTAATCCAAAATGCTGCAGCAAGAGTGCTGACTGGAACTAGCAAGAGAGATCATATTTCACCTTCACTAGCTTCTCTCCATTGGCTTCCCATTAAATTTAGAATAGAATTTAAAACCCTGCTTCTTACATATAAAGCTCGGAATGGTCAGGCTCCATCATATATAGAAGACCTCATAGCACCATATCATCCCAGTAGACCACTTCGCTCTCAGAATGCAGGCCTACTTGTGGTTCCCAGAATTTCCAAAAGTAGAATGGGAGGTAGAGCCTTTAGCTATCAAGCTCCTCTCTTGTGGAACCAGCTCCCAGTTCAGATTCGGGAAGCAGACACCCTCTCTACTTTTAAGTCTAAGCTTAAAACCTTCCTCTTTAATAAAGCATATAGTTAGTTATAGTTATGCTGCCATAGGCTTAGACTGCTGGGGGACCCACCCCCCAATGCACTGAGCTCCTTTCCTCCTCTTGACCATCTCTCCTCTCCTCTCACCCCGCAATTCTCACCACTGTATGTCATTAACTCTGTGTGTTCTCTCCCGTAGTTGTCTTTGTCCTCCTCTGTCCCCCTCTCTCTGTCCCTTTCTGCAGGTGTCCCCCGGCTTTGAAGCTGTGTGTCTTCCAGCGTGCAGCTACTGGTCCTACCAATCTGCCCGATGTTTTGTTATTGCTTTTTGTTGCTCTGTTCTTTTCTCTCTCCCCTTTCCACTCACCCCAACCGGTCGAGGCAGATGGCCGTCCACCCTGAGCCTGGTTCTGCTGGAGGTTTCTTCCGTTAAAGGGTGTTTTTCCTCTCCACTGTTGCCTATGGCTTGCTCCAGGGGGAATTGTTGGGTTCTCTTTATATATCTTTATAATCTTGACTTTATTCTGTAAAGTGCCCTGAGATGACTTTGTTGTGAATTGGCGCTATATAAATAAAGTTGAATTGAATTGAATTGAATAATCATAAAAAAAAGCATAAAAAAAACATAATCAACAATGTTTTGTTTTTATTTGTGATGACCCCAACATTGACCTAAATCCAAATTGACATAAGTCAACAAATGATTTTATTAACACAAATTATAGTTTAGGTCTTTTTCCACAAAATATGAAACCAACAAGAATCATTAATTAACAACATATATACAAATATATACACATACATAAGTGAAGGAGAAGGGCTCCTGCCTAATATATCAGTGATCACTGAGCAGCTTTTTTAACCTGGCAAACACATTAGAAGTAAAGTAAAATAGTCAGTACAAATAAATTCATGAGAAACAGATCACCAATGATCAAATCTGGAACAAGGTTTATGTTGGTGAGCAAAGAATAAAACTCATTCATAAGTTGCATTACATGAAAACAACTGTCCATTACAAGTGTTCAAGCAGAGCAACCAATACGAAAACAAGCCTTTGATAAAAATGTTTTAAAAAACACCTGTGGAGAGAAACATTCTTTAAATAGAAAGTTTAGACCAGATAAAAAGAAGGTAAGAATTAATACAAAAAATTAAATAAATACAAAAATAGGTTTACCTGAATCCAACAGTAACAATGTGAAGGCCGAAGTTAGATGTGATTTAAAGGAAAAAACCTCAAAATGTTTTATGCAATTTAATGTCCCTGGGCTAGACACTGAGCCCCGACATTCTCCCTAGTGTTTGCTGCATAGTTGTAAGTCGTTTCGGATAAATTGTCTGCTAAATGACTAATTGTAATGAAATCAACAAATCTCTTCATGCCATGAGCAGGACTGTCTGTGTAAAGAAGCAGAGCTGGCGACCACAGACGACTTCATGAGTCTGTCCTGCACAGCATCAGGCTGAGTCCCCGAACCACGAGGCTCAGGACCTCTATCATGACTCCTGGTGGGAAGTCTGGTTGGTCCCACTGGTCACTCAGTTGTTCCAGTGTCTGATTGCTGGAACAGAGGAGCTCCACCACCCAGCGGAGCTCCCCTTCCTCCTGCAGGGGAGGGGGCAGAGACTCTGGGAGATTGGTCTGAGTTTCCCCATTCAGACCATCCACCTGAACAACAACAGACAGAAAGCTGTTTGGATTTCACACTGCAGAAACCACAGGAGCAAACTACCATGGCTTCTACACCAGCTACTGTACAGAAGAGACTAACCATCCCATAATTTAAGGTTAATTAAAATCAAATAGTGAGTATGTTGATGAAATCGGTGACAACAGGACGACACTTTGTGTAGGTGAGTGAATGCACCAACCAGCTGGTTTAGGACTCTCAGTGTATCAGGACTGCAGGAGGTCAGAAGCATGGGTATACCGTCAGGTAGAGCTGCACAAAATCATCACACACACACACACACACACACACACACAATAACTTTAACAAAACCAGTAGTCTAATATCAGAATTCTTAGTCAAATATGACATTTAATCTCAGGGAGGAGCATTTCTGAGCAGAGTTCAGCTGACTTACTGTCCATGGCGCTGACCAGCAGGTGAGCAGCATCCTTCTGAGCTGAGGAGGTGTTGCACACATCCAGGAGATCCACAAATGAAGAGACAGCCTGAGACTGTGGACGCTCAATCGCTCCCTTACTACACTTATCCAACTGAGGGGAGAAGAGGGTGATGGCTGGGGTTAGGAATCCAAACTCACAAACTCACCAGATTAGAACAGAGTAAAAATTGTCCCAGGTACCTCACACAAACTAAACAGCACAGGTTCAAATTGAAAAAAAAAAGCTTTGTGTTTCACTTTAACATGTGTGGGCAAACAAACCTCGAGTTCACATGTGGATTGGGTCCAACCCTGAACCTACATTAAGCCAGGGACGTTCTATAATGCTGCATTTACCTCCGTCCACATAAAACCTGTGATACATAAGGAGTACAGGTGATTCTGCTAGTACTGAGCAAGCGTGGAGGACTGAGAATGGAACCAGCATGAGAAAACCAGCAAAGAAGAAGCACCACACCGTGTCTGGTTCTGCTCTGTGCAAATCAAAGGAAAATGCTGCACTGCTGCCACCAGCTGTTTAGGTACAGACACAACAGTGGATCTTCCAGAGCAGAGTTCTCCCTGTAAATCCAAACAGGTCATGATTTACCTGCTTTTTCCTGTTGTTTGTTTCTGGTCGTATCAAACTTTCAGACAGCTACTGGACACCTTATATCTGTTTGGCTTTGGACTTTAAACACTACACCCCAGTTCTTAGATCTTACCGTCTGCTCCAGCAGAGACAGAGCATCTCTGTCCTCCAGAAGATCACTGAGACTTTTCAGTAGGTCCCGACGGGTAGACTCAGGAAAATATGCCAGCGGCTGCAGGAGATGCTCTTTCTTCTTTATCTCTGCAGGAAACAGACAGCAGCAGTTGCAGCAGAGGCCACTGATCTAGTCATAATGTCAGTAAAGCAAAACCAGGTTCCACTGGATTAAAGCTTTGTTCAGTCTTTTTATGTCTCATCCTTTAGAGAAAACATTTCTGTAAGACTTTTTTTTTTTTAAAAATCCAACAACCACATCACATCCAGGGAAACTGGAATATCTCAGGTTGTCACCGTGATGAAGGCCTGGACATTTGCTGAATAAAACTTGAATACACTGGAGACGAGACATGTTGGTCTATAGACAAAGTTCACTGTGCAGAAAGTGTGGTTTCCTGGGGGAAAATTACCAAATACCTTTTTTCACTTGTTGTACAGTCATGCAGGGGTTTGTGTCACTATCATCTAATGATGCATCGTTGCCGATGAGCATATCTGGGGAAAAAAATCCTCACAATTATACATGCTGGAAGACACACCGCAGACTTCCTCAGACACAGATTCTTTAGTTTTAGCATCAAAGAATAAATACTGAAAGACTAGACAGACATAGAAACAACAGAGACTTCCCAGAATCCCATTCAACACACAAGAAATACAACTTCTGTCACAGTCTGTGTGCATATAAAGCAGAGAGTGTGTAGAGACAGTTCAGGTGAGCTCAGAACCAGGTCTGATGTGGTTCACTTCCTGTGTCAAACCTTTGTATCAGATGTGCATGTTCCAGTGTTAAAGAAGCGTTTGAGGAGCGACATACCTATCGCACTGTGGTGTCCCCTCCAGGGTTCACATGAGATGTCTGAATCAGAGCGAGACAGAAATTACACTCAGTCATAAACACAGAGCTGCCACACACTCACTAAGAGCTGTGTTCTTACTCAGAGTGTCTTCCTGAAATACCGTCATCTCCATGAGGCCATAAGCAAAGGTGGATTTTTCCGGCACAGTGAAGCTTGTCTGCTCCTTCTTGCTTCCCTGAAGAGACACAAAACAGTGTGAGATGAGCAAAGCTGTGTTGTGTTGTGTTGTAAAGGCTTAATGTCTGAGTGTGAGAGCCTCACATTACTGATCAGGAGACACATGCTGATCATTTTAGTGATTTATCCACAATGCTTTGGTGTGAACTAACTAACCTATATTTCAGTGAAATTATTGATGCTGAGAGTGTTTATCAGAGAGCACAGGGCTGATTTTAGAATGGAGTGTGTCCTGTGGCTTGTTTCTGCAAGTGTACAGGGATAAAACAATTCCATTCTATTCAACTTTATATAGAATCAATTCACAACAAAGTCATCTCAAGGCACTTAACAGAATGAAGTCAAGACTATAAAGATGTATAGAGAGAACCCAACAATTCCCCCTTGAACACGCCCTAGGAAACAGCGGAGCGGAAAAACTTCCTTTAATGGAAGAAACCAGCAGAGAGAAAAGAACAGAGCAACAAAAAGCAAAAAACTAAACATCGGGCAGGTTGGTAGGACCAGTAGCTGCACACTGGAAAACACACAGCTCCAAAGCCGGGGACACCTGCAGAAGGGGACAGAGAGACAGAGACAGAGAAGGACAAAGACAACTACAGGAGAAAACACACAGAGTTAATGTCATACAGTGATGACAAATACACCCTCACAGTAGAACAGGTCAGGCGCCTGAGACAGACTACTGTCTTTGGATCTAGGCCACATCAGCAAATATTTACACCGCTGCTGGTTCACTGCCACTGAGAACAAATGACACTTGAACGGATGTTCTTCTGTAGGAGTCAGACACACTTTATCAGGCTGCTGCAGGTGGGACTGAGCTGACAGCTTTGTATGTCCATTAAGGAGTTTTTAACCAGAATGTGTCAGAAAAGGTTTGGAGCTGCAGATCCTGGACCAGTTCATTCTGCTATCTGACACTCACCTTCACAAACAGGTTGAGCATTTTGTGACAAGATCCTGAAATGGAACCATCCACTTTAGAAGATCTAGTAAGTTTAACAGGGCCCGTGTTGTAGATCGTCTGGTAAACAAACATTAGTTTATCCTTGTCTTTCAGTCCCAGCATGTCCAAAGTCCTTCTTTGTATTTTTCTGGGGAAAGAAAACAGCAACCAGTAGGAAACTGGTGAGGAATTTTATAGGTGCTGAAGAAAAAGGTGCAAATGTTTGTAGCTCCTTCCTCTGAAATGACAAAATAAGTAAAACAAAGATTTTTTTCATCAAATGTTCCTTCATCAGAAATTAAAGTGAAGTATTGTTTATGTATCGATGGGAAAGCACTTTTGCACTAAAACAATTCTTATTTTATCTTAATGTTTTTTGCACTCACTCTATGACCATTTTAGTTTTTTCTGAGGATGAAGGAACATTTGTTCTATAAGCTTTAATTATGTAGATAACAGGAATTCTCAGTTTTACCCTTTTTGCCATGTCACCATGAAAGGAGCTGCAGGTCACAGATAAAAACAGGGACGTACTTGCCGCTGAACCTGTTCCTCACAGTCCTGATGTTTGCCTTCTTGCTCATCATGCTGACAGGCGTCACTGCTCCATCTACTGTATCTGCGTTTGCAGTGACTTCAGCTTTAACCTCGTGACCGTGAGCTCCTTCAATCTTGCCGCTCTGACTAGTCTCTACGTTAGTGGTGAAGTCGTGCACCAAAACCTCCTCTTCAAAACCTTTTTTTTTTTGAGGTACAGTTAAAATATAAACATGGAGTTTGTTTACTTGTTTGTTCACGTGCATGTGCGACACTACACACCTGGGGAGAACTCGGGCTCCTCCATCAGCTCGGGCAGCGTGTACTCCATTGTCTGGTACTTAGGAACGGACCAGAACCTTCCCTCCGTGACTTTGACCAGAGTCAGCAGATCCATTTTATCATTTAGGTTTTTATTGGAGATGAGAGCTCCATGTGCTCCCACCTGTTTTATCACTGCTTTGGTCTCAGCTGCAAACATCTTCTGAGAAAGAAACTGGACATTTACACCATGACTGTACAACCATTTTAGGGTTATTGTAGTGTGACAATCACCATTTTCTACTGTACTTCTACTGCAGTAGATTTGTTAAAAGGCATTGCATATTCATTCACTTGGAAATGAATATGAAATACTTCAGTATAGAAGTATTTTTATACTGACGTAATAAAGGAATTAACTTCAGCTGTTCAAATTCAATCAATTAGATCTACAGCACTAAATGTTCATAAAACTAAACAAATTAAACCTTTTAATTGTTCTGACGCCCTGTGAACGTGAGCTGACAATACACTCCCACACACATCCCAACACCACAGTCTTACCTTACGCACAGCTGCTGCTGCAAACACAACAAAGGTTGTAGTTGTAGCTGCAGGGTTGAGATCAACCTGTGCTTCACGCTACCTCTGCAGACTTTTAAATGCAGCAGCCAGACATGATAAAAGTCAGCTGAGCCAAGAATGCCTCCAGCAAAGTTTCACTTCACTGGAAGAATGTTTCCTGTATCAAACTGCTGCTTTCTAACCTACAGGAGGTCACAAGTACTGTATCACAACATTTACCCTTACAGGATGAAGAAACACTATGAATAACAAGCCACTGTCCTGGTTAGAGGTGCAGTGGAGAAAAACTACAGTACTTCTGTTGAAGCTCCCCTTAGCCCCCCTAAGAATAAATCAGTTTGACTGTTTTATTATTACAGTGCTGGATGTTGACAGGTGCAGTCAACTGAAGTTTCTGTGCTGATGAACAAACCGATAATTTGTTAAATGGAAACTAATCAGAACAACAGAGGCTGTAAGTGGTGACAGCAGTCTATGTACGTTATGTATGTTATGTTTTCATGAGCTGGCTGCTGCTAATAGATATAAAGCTGCAGCCTTGATCAGAGCAGGTTGACCCCTCTCTGTCTGCAGTTATCTGGTACTGATATTAACCTAAACACTGATGTGCAGAGCACACGGGCAGCTGCTGCACATACATCCACAGTTTGAACACTCACTCACTGTGAGTGCCCCCCAGGCAGAATATTTTGATGCTGCCATTGGTCAACATTTCACTAACGTGAAAAGAAGCCTAATTGTATTTGTTTTTTTTCCATTTACAGGATTAGACTGTGGGATGACTGTTTAGGATATGATAAAAACGTTCCTGTAAAGAAACCTTTTTGTCTGGTGTGTGTAAACAGTACATATGTTAATTTCACATTCATTGAAACATCAGTTTTAGCTGATGCAAAAATTGAGTTTGTACCATTGAGTTACTGGATATTTAAAACAGCTTTGTTAAGAACTTCGGACTCTTCCATTGTGTGGATTTAAAAAAAAAACAATGTCAATTACTGACCTTCAGAGGTGATAAACAGGTTCAATTCAACCCGGTCTCTAGCGTGATGTTAGTGGAGGACAGAACACAGATATCTTATACAGAATGTGACTCTAAGCTCTTGCACCGTGTTGGAAGGATTCACTGCTGTTTCTGACTTTGACATGATTCAGTAAAGTGTCCCCACAGTAGGTCAGCAGAGGGGTTCAGCCTTATACATTCCGCATCAAATCTGAGTCACCTAAACAACATTTTATCCAAAGAAAAGGTATAGAGATAGCTCAGTGTAACCGCTCTAGCAGGCTGGGCATATTCCTCACAAGATGGCTCCCCTGTCCCCCAACAGTTAGCACGTGATGAAACTTTATGTTCTCTATTGGACAGAAGAGTACGAGTACGGAGCCCTGAGGAACACCTGATTCCTTCTTTCTTTAAGTGTAGGTTTAACTTTAAAATGTCAAAAAGGATTTTGAGGACTGAGCCAGGTTTAAACTTGAAATTGGTTTTACGGTTTGACATTGTGGAATCTGTCCATGCACAGCAGAAGACAATTAGCCTATAGTTAAAATGAGAGGTTTTCTGGATGTTACTTTAAACTACAGGCAACAATAATAAGGGTTGTGTGTGCACGCACATACACACTCTCACACACTCACACAAACACACACACACACAGAGCAGGATTAAAGCAAACAATAATGTTCAAATTCATTTCTAAGGAAGCCTATTTCAACATATAAGACAGATTAAAAAGAAGGAAGTTGTAAGACAGGTTTTGTTTTTGTGGAACAGCCCACATTCTGTGACTGGTTCCACTCACTGTGGACAGGAAAGTCTTCTTAGATGGATTGTAAGCAGCTAATGAGGCCACAGGTGTGACACTGACTCATGATCAGCGACTGAACCTGAATTTCACCTTTTGGCTGCATTGTAACCATAAGTGGCCTCAGCAGAAACATCTGATCTAAACCTCCTCTTTTCTTCAATGAGCTCCAACATATTCAGTCTCAACCCGCTCTTCTTCACAGGTGGACTCCAGAGAGGGGCTTCCTGCTGCAGAGCAGAGGAACAACTATAGTCTGAGTTAAGACACTGAAGTTGGTCAAACACATGGATTCTTATGATCAAATATCCAGCAGCAGCACAAAGACGCATAGTGTCACTATAAAGCAACAGTAAGAAAAATGAAGCTTGTGTATGTTTAATCTCTGCCTTTTGTATGAAGCGCTTAGCATTTCTAAGAAGTGAAAGTATGCAGAAACAGTTCGGTGCCAAAGAAGTGTCCAGAAAAGAAAAGTATAATCACACCCACCTTTTTCTTTCTGACAAAGTTTCCTTTTGTGACGGTCACAGACACTTCAACAACAACTGATGTAAAACCAGAAGGAGTCAGAAATGCACCAAATGTGTTTCCACAGAAGCTGCTGTTCATCTGGTTCTTGACAGCTTGACTTGTCATGTAAACAAGGTTTTACACCTGTGTGTGTGTGTGTGTGTGTGTGTGTGTGTGTGTGTGTGTGTGTGTGTGTGTGTGTGTGTGTGTGTGTGTGTCATTCACACAAATGTGTTGATGGTGAAAACTGGGACAGGAATTGGACTGCATGTAAAGTCTTTACCCCTGTGTCTCATTCACCCACACACTGATGACCACCAAGGACACATAAGTGTATGGAGACTGTGAACCCTGTGATTGGTGGATGACCGCTCCATATACTGATTCAAAACAGAATTTCTATATTGCCCATAAACCTTGTGTGCAGAATGTGAAGTGTAAACAAACATTTATCACTGTTGATCCCAGGGAACAGTCTGAGATTAAGTCTTTAAGAGATTTATTCTCAGACTGTTATGATTAAATCTAAGATTAAATATTTAACATATTTATTCTGATGTTTAAAGATGTTAAATCTTTAACATTTTTAATCATCACAGGAAGTGATGATTAAAGATGTTAAAGATATTAGTGACTATACACACAGTAAACAGACTTCAGTCATCGGGAATTAAGTGGATCACAGTCCCCCACTACCATAAATGAGCCCAGTGTGTGAGCCTCAGCGTGGGTGATGGCATCTGGCCTCCCTGTAAGAATGAGAAGATGAGCCTTACAACGTTAGCTGTGTCCTCTGGTCTCCAAACTCCTCTCGTCCCATTTCTCTGCTGATAGTTGATGTGGTCTCATCTGTCCATAGGATATGGCTCCAGAGCTCTATAGGCTGTTTACATGTGTTTTTAACAAACTCTAATCTGGTCTTCCTGTTTTTCAGATTTACCAGGGGTTCACACTCTGGATTTACTTTGCTGAAGTCATTGACAAAGACAAACAACCAGGTGAAGAAATCTCCTATCTACCACCACAGTTGTTCCTATGCTCTTCCATGGTTTTTGACATCCCTCAGCCTCCATTCTTATTAAGAATGAGGCCAGCAGTAATGTTGGTGAATGAAGCACATCCTGATTATATCACTTCAAATCCACTGTGGTGGTGTACAGAGTAAGAAATTGTGCACTGTCCTAATATTAAAGGATCTGTCTAAATGCTGGAGGATTTAAACACTTCAGTAACATATAAGACACATATTTTACATTTTTTAGACCAAGGCACAAACCAAACAGATTCAAAACTGCAGAAGGTGGAAATAAATATTTAATCATAGATATAATTTTTTAACCTTGTGCTGCTTCAGTTCCATTCAGTTCCAGCCGAAATTAAATATCTTATCCAACCTTAAAGTTTTTTACTCTAGAAAACTGCAGGACTTGAGTCCAACATGTGAAACATGGGTTACCTTTGTGTTTCAGGAAGTCATGTGGAGGTTGGTCCTGACTGTCCCTCTGCTATGCTGCAGCTCTGAGGCCTCAGTGACCTGCAGAGATGAGAACGATGGTGAAGTGGACTGGTGAGACATCGCTATAAACAGCAAGCTCGGGGTTAATGCTGTCTCAGATTTAAAACACTGCAAAAAACAGACTGTGCTACTGTAAGACAGCAGTTCAGAGGTAAGTGTGCCAATAGAGACAAGGGTTGGAACACGAACAGGATTCTACCACTATAGCCATGTCATTATTATTGTAACCATGACAATAGTAATCCTGTAACATTACAGAGGATCTTTCTTTACGAATGTTAGCCAGTCACAACCTGGTCTATATTTTCCATACTGAGATGCTCCTGTGGGTGGTATGAGAGGATACAGACAAACAACCCTCTGGGTGTTTAAGGTGGACTGCTATAAAAAAGCTCATTTATTGATCAGGATATTGATCAAAGCATTGAAGTCACGTCACCCTTAGAAAAACTAAAGTACCTGAGCAGTGATACTCACCATATACTTTTCACTTTATGATTCTGATCAGACTTTACTTTCAGAGACAGACAGCAGTTAGAGACCAGTAAACCTTTGGAAAAAGGTCAGAACACAGATGTAACATATTTGTCTCATTAATTTAGCTTCTGTAAAGGTAAAATACACAGAACAGGAACCAGTATTCACCTTAACGAATGCATTTTATTGTTCGTATTCTTTGCATAAACAAAACACTGAAGATTGCAGGAAGTCTCTGCTTCCAATAAGTCAATAAATAAATATATTCCTGATGTGTCCTTAACAGATACTTTGTATTTAGGTACATGTTATAAAAGGCACCTAAACAAAGCTCTTTCAGAATCCAGAATCACGTTTTTCTTAAAAAGTTGGGTTTTTTTAGAGGTTTCAGTGATTCATATCAAAAAGCCTCACAGATAACATCAGACCTGATTTAGTTTGGATCTCTCAGTCAGGCTGAAAAGATACTGATGACATGTTGTTTGCCTGTTCCTCAGGAGTGGTGATGGTGGATAAAACTGGCACTGGGGTCTGGCTCCTGCACAGCACACCTCAGTTTCCTTATGACAGAGACCAAAATAACTTCTGGCCTCCAACTGGAGCAGCTAACGCTCAGATATTTATCTGCGTAACGTTCTATTACAACCAGTTCACATTTAAAGGTAACGTGTTCAGTTACAGCTGCAGTGTAATCAGTGAAGCAACAGTCAGTGTGAGCAACATGAACACTGTACATGTGTCTGCAGGAACACACCTGAAGTACATTGGAGTGTTCCCGTTCGAACATGACCCACTATATTTCCATCAAGAACTGAGGGATGTTGTAAACTGGGTTCATCCCATCCTGTCAGATCTTTTCCAGCAGCTGAAGTCAAATCGTGAGCTTCACCTCCACAGCGTTGCTAAAAAAAAGATTTGCAATCATCACGATGAGATCTGTGCATGTTCACCTCCATTACATTATAACTAGTGACCTGTTACTACAGTAAATCCTGTTTGCTGCGAAGGCTGAGATGGAGGAGTAGCTGCAATCTTCTATTATAGCTTCCCAATAAACCCTAGACCTAAACATAGCTGTAAACAAATTTAAACAAATTATTCTTTCATCATTTGCTTCACCATATGTAAACACAATGGAAATAAGCCACCTTAATGTTACTCCTGTACAAATTGATTATCTTGTTGACAATTCTGCAGCCTCACTATGTTCAATACTTGATAGTGTTGCCCCTCTGAAAAAGAAGGCAGTAAACCAGAAGAGGCGATCTCCATGGTATATTTCGCAAATCCGCAACTTAAAACAAGCAAAACGAAAGTTCGAAAGGAAGTGGCGTTACAGAAATTTAGAAGAATCTAATTTAGCCTGGAAAAATGTACAAAAATCTGTCCGTGATGCCAGAACAGCATATTATTCATCATTAATAGAAGAAAACAACCCCCGGTTTCTGTTCAGCACTGTGCCCGGACTGAGTAAGAGCCATAGTTCTGTTGAGCCTAGTTTTCTCTAAACTCTGCGCAGCAATGACTTCATGACTTTCTTTATGAATAAAATTGTAGCTATTAGAGAAACAATTCATCAGATCCTCCCCCCAGATATTACGGATAGATCATCACGTACAGCAGTGCTAGAGTCATCGATAAGGCCCCAATCCCTGTTAGACTGCTTTTTACCCATAGATCTCTCTGAGCTAACTTCAATTATTACCTCATCTAAACCAACAACCTGTCTGCTAGAAACTATTCCAACTAAGCTGCTCAAGGAAGCTTTACCCTTAATAGATACGTTCGTATTAGATATCATCAATCTATCTTTAGAAACAGGCTATGTACCACAGGCCTATAAGGTAGCTGTAATTAAACCATTACTTAAAAAACTCTGTCTTGACCCAGGTGTTTTAGCCAATTACAGACCAATATCTACCCTTTATTTCTAAAATACCTGAAAAAGTATTTGCAAAACAATTATGTGACCACCTGTACAGGAATAATTTGTATGAAGACTAAGTCAGGATTTAGAGTTCATTATAGTACAGAAACAGCACTGGTAAAAGTCACCAACGCTCTTCTCATGGCCTCAGATAGGTTGGTTGGCTAGGTTATCTATCTGATAGATTTCAATTTGTTCATGTTAATGATGAATCCTCCATGCACACAAAGGTTAGCTATGGAGTTCCACAAGGCTCTGTGTTAGGACCAATACTTTTTACTTTATATATGTCTCCTTTAGGCAACATTATTAGAAAACACTCCATAAATTTCCACTGTTATGCTGATGATACCCAGCTATATTTATGAAAAAAATCAGTTAATCAAGCTTCAAGCCTACAAGACATAAAGGCCTGGATGTCCCACAATGTTTTACTTCTAAACTCAGACAAAACTGAAGTCACAGTATTTGGGCGTAAACATCTCAGAAATATGATGTCCAACCATATCGTTACTCTAAATGGCATAAGTCTGGCCTCCAGTACTACTGCAAGGAACCTTGGAGTTATTTTTGACCAGGATTTGTCCTTTACCTCACATATAAAACAAAAATATCTAGAACAGCCTTCTTCCACCTATGGAACATTGCCAACATTAGGAGCATCCTGTCTCAAAGTGAGGCCGTTACTTCTAAACTTGGTCAAGTTCCATTTCTGTAGTAGTCCCACAGAGATGAAGTGAAACTGATTTCATGACATTTGAATGCTTTTCTACCAGAAAATGCACCTTTAAAATACTTTGATGACACTGCAGTTTCATCATTTACATGGATTTCACATTGTGTAACTTTCTTGAAAGAGGCTCCAGAGGTCTGAGGAGCTCCAACAGACACACCACATGTTTGGCTGCATGTGGACTTATGGTCACAGAAATCATTTCACTGCACAAAAGTGTCATTGCTTTGATTGTGTTCTAGTGCAATGCAGTCTTTGAAAGCATGATGAGCTGCATGTGTGGTTTAGAACAGGAGCTCACGGTGGACATGGTTAGAAAAAGATCCTGGTTTTGTTTAAAGGTTGAAGCTACATTGCCAGGTCAGCTGTACCGGGTCATGGTGATGAAGGGATCAAACTCTCCACACATCAGATTCTTCAAAGCTGCATTGTGTCCATGTAACACAACTCCTGTGCTTCTCTTTCAGATGGAGAGCTTTACCTCACTATTATAAACAGAATTGAGGGGTGGCTGTAGCTCAGTTGGTAAGGCAATTGACCATGGACCACAGGGTCAGTGGTTCAATCCCTGCTCCTGGCTACAAGTTGAAGTGTCCTTGGGCAAGACACTGAACCCCAAATTGCTCCCGGTGGGTCAGGTGAGCACCTTGCATGGCAGCCACCGCCAATGGGTGAATGGGAAGCTACATTGTAAAGCGCTTTGGATTAAAGCGCTATATAAGCAACTATTTACCATTTACCAGTTGACAGTGACTTGCAACTATTTACCATTTACCAATTGACAGTGACTTGCTGGTCCAGACCTTGGGCTGTCAGGCTCTCCGGGCCCATTCCTTCTGCAAACCCAACAAACAAAAACTGGGGAACTGGAAAGCCTCTGTTGATCATTCCAAGTCGTGTGTCGCTAACGATCCAAGGAAACACTGGACCTGCAACACCTATGTGAACAGGGCAAAAACCCAGTACGACAGGCACGGGGGGGCACTGGGCATCAAAAACGCAGCGATAAAAACGGCATTGGGTTTTATTGATGGTGTTGAGGATTGTAAAGTTCAACACAGCGTGGACACCTCTCAGTGTGCCCCCCAGCCTGGGGCCAACCCTGACCTCTCAATGGGGTGAATGGCCACCTTGTTGGCCTTCTCCCTCCCTGTCTGTACCCCTCTCACCTATAAGCAAATCATGTATTCTCTTTTCACATGCAGTTCAGACCTGTCAGACAGTGACCAGCGACTGAGGTTTTCCGGAGACATGTTCACATTCAGTGGACAGACACAAAACCTTTTCCAAACATCTGTGGACACCCCCAGGTGTCTAAGTCATGGCTCCCTCTGGTGTTTGTTGTCTGGGGTCCTTCCACCTCTGGTCCTGGGGCTCCCAGCAGGAGTCTGAGGAAGTTTTAGTTAGTCCTGATGTTTACTGCAAAGGTCGACTAACAAAAAAAATTCACCTGCAACTAATATATTCATTCTTTTCATCTTCTCAGACTTCAGCTTCTCCAATTTGTTTCTGTTTCTGTTAGCGCAGAAGCTGATGATCTTTGGAGAAAAGTCATTTGCAGACATCCTGGCAAAGTTCCTATGCACTTAAATCTTTAAAAAAAAAACAAAAAAAAAACACACCTTTCTGCTCTCTTGCACTTGTATCTCGTGAACTTTGAACACTTTTCTGATAGGACTTTGCTTTGATGTTTTCTCCTTGACTTAGATAGACAAGTGACCTTGTACCTCACTTGTGAGCGTCTGCTAAATGACTAAATGTAAATGTAAAGTATAGTGTACTGTGTTACACTGATTAGTGAATATTTCTGATGCTGTGTATGACAGTACAGATCATCCACTGCACAAACTAAAGAGGATTTACTGCATGACTGTGTGTATTAACCTCTTAAGTACTTTGACTAATGTTTAACACAAAAAAGTAGTTAAAAAAACATTAAATCCAGTTGTGCCTCTTACAATAATGTCGTACGTGTTGTACGTTCTGTCTGTGAAGTGTCAGCTGGTACATTTTCCTACTACAAACTGTCTAATCACATTTGTCAACTTGGACCATTTCTTTTATTTCTCCAAAATAGTTAGGGAAACACTGACAGAAGGAAAATAGTGGTCATGATTGCGGTTGAACTGAAGGGTGTAGTTGATAGGTTGGCTGTAGAAGCACCAATTGTAGTCATGGTTGCAATTGTTGTGGGTGAAATAGTGGTTGGGACTGTGGTTTGAATGGTTGTAATTTTCACTGTGCTGGTTGGGGTTCCTGGGACTGTTTCTGTGGTACCAGTTGATATGGCGGAGCTGGTTGTAGTTGAAGCAACAGTGGTTGGTGCAATTGTTGATGCTGCAGTTGTGGCACCCACTGTGGTCATCATGCTCATAGTACTTTACCCTTAAATTAGTGAAATCTAAAATTACTGGGGTTTTTTTAGACGACATTACATTAACCTACTCAAACCCCGCCCATTTATTTTAAAGTGTACCACCCATTCTTGTAATGCTATTAAATGTATTGCTGTGTAATTATAGAAATAAAATCATGTGCTTTACAAACAGTTACTGTTGATGTCAGAGACATTACACCACAAACATCCCACTGCTGTCCAGTCTGAAGCACAAGAAAGGCTGCGAACCACTAACCAAGCTCAAAGAGAAACAAGGTGAATGTGGACTCTAACCTTTTAACAACAACTGCACCTGTTCAACTTCTTTGACAAAATATTTTTGTATAGTGACGATAAAGATGTGTGAAGGAGTTTATGGGTTACCAGTTTCTACAGATTACTGCTGTAGGTCCATCATGAATCCAGGCCTTTAAGAGATTCTTGAGAAAGTTAACTTCCACACAAGCCAACATCTTCCAAAATTGGAATTTTACCAGTTTTATATGCTAAAGGTTAATTACTCCACTTGATTTCATTAACTCTGAAATATTCCTAAACCTCATGTTTGCATATTCTGAACAGAAGGAAACAACCTGCACTAAAGAATTCAGGTTTTCAGGACACTTAAAGTGATGGGACAAACCAGCAGTGTGTTTTACTGGTTAACTTATGTGGCTCAAATGATGTGGGGAAACTAAGCAGCTGTTGTTTCACTCCAGTAGTTTTATGTTAATGCATGAACAGTTTCATTGAGAAACAGCTGTAAGACTTGGAGGGATGGTTCTTTTGGCAAATTTCTAAAGACCATCTACACTTTAAACATGGGAGGATTGGAGCCCTCATTACATCTGTCAGCAATATCCAGATACCTTAAGTTACAAAAAAAATAAAAAATTATGTTGCATGATTTAGGAAAAAATAAAACAGATTAGGTAGAAGGATCAACAAAAGCTTTGGTTTATTTTGATAAAACCACTTAGGGCGTTGTCGGGGCAGCGGACGTGCCGCTTGTCGCAGGCGATGTCGCCGTCGATGTCGGGGAGGCAGCGGACGTGCCGCTCGTCGCAGGCGATGTCGCCGTCGATGTCGGGGAGGCAGCGGACGTGCCGCTCGTCGCAGGCGATGTCGCCGTCGATGTCGGGGAGGCAGCAGACGTGCCGCTCGTCGCAGGCGATGTCGATGTCGGGGAGGCAGCGATTGTGCCGCTCGTCGCAGGCGATGTCGATGTCGGGGAGGCAGCGATTGTGCCGCTTGTCGCAGGCGATGTCGATGTCGGGGAGGCGGATGTGGCGCTTGTCGCCGGCGATGTCGATGTCGGGGAGGCGGATGTGGCGCTTGTCGCCGGCGATGTCGGGGAGGCGGATGTGGCGCTTGTCGCAGGCAATGGCGATGTCGGGGAGGCGGATGTGGCGCTTGTCGCCGGCGATGTCGGGGAGGCGGATGTGGCGCTTGTCGCCGGCGATGTCGATGTCGGGGAGGCGGATGTGGCGCTTGTCGCCGGCGATGTCGGGGAGGCGGATGTGGCGCTTGTCGCAGGCAATGGCGATGTCGGGGAGGCGGATGTGGCGCTTGTCGCCGGCGATGTCGGGGAGGCGGATGTGGCGCTTGTCGCCGGCGATGTCGCCGTCGATGTCGCCGTCGATGTCGGGGAGGCAGCGGATGTGGCGCTTGTCGCAGTCGATGTCGCCGTCGATGTCGGGGAGGCAGCGGATGTGGCGCTTGTCGCAGTCGATGTCGCCGTCGATGTCGGGGAGGCAGCGGATGTGGCGCTTGTCGCAGTCGATGTCGCCGTCGATGTCGGGGAGGCGGATGTGGCGCTTGACGCAGGCGATGTCGCCGTCGAGGCAGCGGATGTGGCGCTTGTCGCCGGCGATGTCACCGTCGATGTCGGGGAGGCAGCGGATGTGGCGCTTGTCGCCGGCGATGTCGGGGAGGCAGCGGATGTGGTGCTTGTCGCCGGCGATGTCGGGGAGGCAGCGGATGTGGCGCTTGTCGCCGGCGATGTCGCCGTCGTGGCAGCAGATGTGGCGCTTGTCGCTGGCGATGTCGCCGGCGATGTCGGGGAGGCGGATGTGCCGCTTGTTGCCATCGATGTCGCCGTCGATGTCGGGGAGGCAGCCGATGTGGCGCTTGTCGCCATCAATGTGGCGCTTGTCGCAGGCGATATCGGCATCGATGTCGGGGAGGCGGATGTGGCGCTTGTCGCAGTCGATGTTGAGGCGGCGGATGTGGCGCTTGGCGCAGTCGATGTCGCCGTCGATGTCGGAGAGGCGGATGTGGCGCTTGTCGCAGGCGATGTCGCCGTCGAGGCAGCAGATGTGGCGCTTGTCGCCGGCGATGTCGGGGAGGCGGATGTGGCGCTTGTCGCAGTCGATGTCGGGGAGGTGGATGTGGCGCTTGTCGATGTCGCCGTCGAGGCGGCGGACGTGGCGCTTGTCGCAGGCGATGCCGCCGTCGAGGCGACGGACGTGGCGCTTGTCGCCGTTGATGTCGGGGAGGCGGACCTGCCGCTTGTCGCCGGCGAAGTCGATGACGGCCTGGTCGGGGCGGCGGACCTGCCGCTTGTCGCCGGCAAAGTCGATGACGGGGCGGCGGACCTGCCGCTTGTCGCCGGCAAAGTCGATGACGGGGCGGCGGACCTGCCGCTTGTCGCCGGCAATGTTGGGGATCTACCGCTTGTTGCCGGCGATGTCACTGGCCTTGTCGAGGTGTCGGATCTGCCGCTTGTAGCTGGTGATGTCGGGGCGGCGGATGTGCCCGCTGTGGTTGTAGCTGGAGTTTTTGTAGTGCTGCCAGCTGTGGTTGTATGAGTGGCTGTTGTGCTTGTGGTACCAGTTGTGGACGAAGCAGCGGTTGTAGTTGGTATAGCCCATACTGGGGTTGTCATGATTGGGGTGGTTGTCATGATCTGAGCAGTTGGCATAATTGTCGCTGTAGTGGGGCCAGCTGTATTAAGTGTTGAGGCTTTAGCAGGGCTTGCATTTGTGCTGGCAGCAGATGAGGCAGTGCTTGTTGTAGTAGTCATGATTGCAGTTGAACTGAAGGGTGTAGTTGATAGGTTGGCTGTAGAAGCACCAATTGTAGTCATGGTTGCAATTGTTGTGGGTGAAATAGTGGTTGGGACTGTGGTTTGAATGGTTGTAATTTTCACTGTGCTGGTTGGGGTTCCTGGGACTGTTTCTGTGGTACCAGTTGATATGGCTGAGCTGGTTGTAATTGAAGCAACAGTGGTTGGTGCAATTGTTGATGCTGCAGTTGTGGCACCCACTGTGGTCATCATGCTCATAGTACTTTCAGGTCTTGTAGTTACTGTTGAGGCAGTGGTTGTAGTGCCAGTTGTGGCTTGAGAGGTGTTTATTACACTGCTGGTGGCTGCAGTTGTTGAGGCAGTGACTGGAGTTATTTGAGCAGCATCACCAACATATGGCACATCAGGAATGTCATAGAATCCCCACAAGTCATAAATTACAGAGTCATCAAACACCACCTGCTGTGATACTAGTGATTTGTTTGTCATCCCCGTTACTGTCAGTAGACTGGTGCCAAGGTTGAAAGGTTCCCATGTGTTCAACGGTGTTTCCAGAGCCCTTGGGCGAATACCAGGTCCACTTTGTGTTACTGTGTTGAAGCACGACATCAGCATCATGGACATCTCCCCAGCTGAGTTAGAATAAATGAGTTCCAGGACAGTTTGCTGCAAAACATTCAACCATTAGCCTCCAGCTTAAACTCTTATGAAGTAGATTAAATTGTGGTGGTACTTACTGTGTCAGCTAGTGTTAATATCTGCACCAACACTGCATCCGAATTCATGGGCATTAGGGTCAACCCAGCAATCCCACCTTTACCCAGGGGTTTTACTCTCCTCAGTCTGGTTCCAGGAGGCAGTTTTACAGTGACCTCAGCTGTTCCACACCTCACCAGTGGTGGCACCATCAGTGATTCTGCAGGATTCTTGCAAGTGGCCACACCAGTCATGATGTCCTGCAGAAGTTGGTCAAAGTAACGCAGCTTCAACTGGTGAAACCACGTCCCATTGGAAACCTTAAGAGAACAAAGCCAAACTATCAGGCAACATGACCAAATTTTAACCTTATTCCAAAGATAATTAATGATCTTTGATCATTGGAGTCACTGTCTTCAATGCTAAATATTGAAGTGACATTTAAGTCACTGATCAAATGTTAAACTTAGCATCCTGTGTTTTGATCATCTAAAGACATTTACATAAGACTCATAATCTTGTTCCATGGGATTTCTGTCTCAGCTCTTCCCTGTGTGGGAAGCCTCAATTTTAATAATGCATCATGTAAATTACTCTAATTTACAAAGTGGTTAATTTTCCCATTTGTCTTCAGTGAGATTTTCTTTGCTTAGGTTCATGTTTTAACCTAAATGAAAAACGAATGTATTTTAGCACAAAGGTACATTTTCCTCTAACAAAAAAAGCAGCCATCCAACATTTCAACAATTAAACCTTTTCCAGATACATTTTAATTCTGCAGGAGACAAATCACTTCACATTGTCACCTTTGCTTTCCAAATCTCATTTTAGTGAGTCTGAAGCTTCACAATGAAAATTGGAATATTTACCCATGTTGCCATCTGGCAGCTGGCATAAAGGAGTTTCAGCAGCCTCCATTGTCCAACGGTGTGCAAAGAACCACGACAGCCCTCTGATAAGCTACTCCTGTCTGGAGACAAAATGTGGACATAGATTTTACATCAGTACATCATTTCAGACAAAGTGACTCATTCCTGCAGTGGAAGCTGTAGCACGACTGGACCAAGACCTACCTGTTTTGTTACTTCACCCCTTAGTTCAGGTCCTTAAGTTGCCGTAATAAAAAATAAATAAATCTGGACATTCTGGTACAAATTGTTTTGCAGAGGACATTTTCAACCAATTTTCCAAATTTAGCCAAGAGCTGTATTTAAAAATACTCTAACTACTCTAATTAAACTGAAACCATTAACAGCAAAAAGCTAAAGCCATTTCATAATATACAAGTCAGTTTACTATTGGAGCAGGTCTATAAACAGACTAAGGATTAATTTAGGGATTTTCTTATGATTGTTAAGTCTGTTAAAAAGCAACAAGTTGCCAAACTAAATTCAAATCCCTGTGCCTCATTTTTATGAGTACAAGTTAAGGAAAGGTTACTCTGAATTAACTTAACCTTTTAGGCAAATAAAATAAAAAAAGATTGTGCACAGTCAACTGTGTGGCCAAAAGTCCAGGCCTGATTTTAATCCCAGTCTGTACTTTGAGGTCTGGTGGCAGATGCATCAGAAAAACCACAGGTCAGTAAGAGCAGAAGATGGACACCTGGGAGAGCTTACTTTGACTGGTCTCAGACTAAACTGGTTTTATGAGAGTCTGGTTCAGGTTTGTTTAAAGAGCAACACAGCTTCAGTTTCAGGCTTATATATACAGATTTTTTTATAT
This sequence comes from Channa argus, assembly GCF_033026475.1. Lineage (NCBI taxonomy): Eukaryota > Metazoa > Chordata > Actinopteri > Anabantiformes > Channidae > Channa > Channa argus. The sequence continues at coordinate 299,294 of NC_090214.1, read as the reverse complement.
TATAAATTAGTGTTGCAAGCATATTTGTGTCAAGCTGCAAAAGACTCAGCAACTCAACACAGGAGCCTCTGACAAAACCCTCAGGGATGATCTGGTCCAGTTTTTTATTAGGACATAATGATCAATCCAGTTTCAGTGAAGCTCAGTTCTCTTCATTTCACAGAATCCAAACCAGAAGCAGCAGGTGGCCAAATCAAACTCACCTTCCAGATTCAGATCAGAGTGTCGGATGAGCGAGAAGCGAACAGTGAGCGAAGTATCACTGCAGTGATACTGAGGCCGGCTGAACTCTGCAGATCCTGCAGCACCAGGACCTGAAACAGCACCAACACAAGACAGTCAGGAGTGAAATGCTAAAACAGAAGCCTCTGGTTTGATTCTTTAGTCTTTGTTAAATAGTGATTTACATGTTTAAACATTGTTGTTTGGAAGAACAGGAAGAACAGGGATGCCCGCTCTCCATTTGTCATCTTTCTAGAACTGCTAGCAGCAGCCATACAACATTTTGAATGTCAGAATCAAAGGAATCGAGGACAAATGCATATCAAAACATTAGTCTTTATGCAGATGACATTACTACACTTACAGGACCCCTACAGCTCACTAAAGGAAACTTTTATTAAGTGAATTTTCCCTAATCTCAAAATCATACAATAAATTAAAACAAAATACTTCCACTCTGTGGAGATGCTTGGGATTCTGCAGCACAGGAACCCCTCCTTCCATTTCATACTGGCAACATTAAATATTTAGGCATTAACACTTCCTCCAGGATCAGAGCTTTTAAATCTCAACTATACTCCTATATTGAAAAAAATACAAGACTATCCAGACGCTGGACAAACCTTCCACTTTCACTCCTTGGACAAATACAGTAAATTAATTTCTAACCACAAATCAACTGTTCTCAATGCTCCCCACAGCTCCCACAGATAATTTGTTCAAATCACTTGACTCACTAACATCTTACTTTTACTGGAAAAACAAGAAACCTAGAATCTCACTGTCAACATTACAAAATGCAAACAAAAATAAATAGACTTAGAACTGCACCAATGTAAATATCAGTTTCAGATCTCACTTTTTATGCCACAATCAGTCAAGAAATGAACTATTTCAGGACAACGCCATCTCCTCCACTCTGACAGCCTGGTGGAAAGTTCACAAATCACCACAAGTGCCTCGTAAACAGACCCCAATATGCCACAACCTAGACTTTCAATTAAACACCCCAATTCACTTTCCAGCATGGCAGCCCAAAGGAATCACTCACCTTCACCACCCAATTTCTATAATTTAAGACATTAATGGCGTGTGGGAGAACAGTTACTCAAATACCAACAATTAAAACTCAATTCAATCAAGAATGAATACAAAAACCCACTGCAGCCCCCTACACTAACTGACAAGATAAAAATCACTAAATCAAAGAAACTAATAAACTACTTAAGCAAAGACTATTACAGTCCCAATAGGAAAAAAAAAGGTCCCAGTGTTTTTTGCAGTAAAACCACAATTTGCTTTTTACCTTCCAGAAACTTCCAGACCGGCACGGGGAAGAATCCGCCACTGCTCCAGATCTCCACCGGCGCCTCATTGTGCGAGACCAGCGCCTGGAGTCTGGCCAAACCTGCGTTAGCGTCCCGATGCGATTCCTCTGCCGTGTTGACCCGAGCTGCGTTCACCGAACCGAGCAAAACCCAGACCATCATCACCGACGTCATCCGTCCGAGAGCCACCAACATGCTCCGCTCCGCTTTGGTCTGCCCGCTGAGAAAGACTAATGCTGCTAGAAACTGCAGAAAGATTCTACGGCTTCCAAACCTGAACTTTAAAAGGCCCCGGACAGCTGGACGCACCTGGTTCCACCTGCTAATTGGTTAATTAGAACCGGAAGTCGTGTAAGTCTGAACGTTTTGACGGAAAGAGAAAATAAATGCTTTACTCTGGTTCATGTTGTGTGTTTACCAGTGATGGAGAATCAGAAGCCTTGAGTCCAAACGAAGCAGCTGGACTGAAAACGGCTCAAGTGTTTTGAAACTTTGGATTAAAATGCAGAATTTGGCTGATCTTTGGTTTTTCATGTGAACAGGTGAAATCAAAGATGAACAGGAACAATAAGACGTTTTTGTGCTGCCCCTGTTGTTTTTCTGTTCACTAAAGTCACTATAGCCTGATCTTCTGAGGTATTTGTAGAGCATTCTGGAATCTTTCCAGTTTCATTTAATGTGTCTGAAGCTAAAGTAGGACCTACTGAACTAACAAACACTGATGTTACTGTGAATGAAGTATCTGTCAGTACTTAAAGTGATAAAATCAGCTCCACATTCACCTGCTGCTGGTTCCAGTCCACAACAAGTAGTAACTCTGATCATTGTCCTTTGGTCTTACTCACCCAAAAACAAATGGTTCTTTGATTTTTCACCTTTAAAATCTTGTTAAATAAGTATTTTAAAAGTTTTATTTCTTTGCTGTTTCCTCCAACAGTTTTCTAAGTAACTTTAAGTTCTTCAAGTGTCCTTGAATCTGCAACCATTAAACTAAACAAGACCTGAACTTTAGATTTTTACAGAAACTTTATTTATGAAGCTCAGGTGGGACAAATCTAGACCAGACTTTTTCATTCATGTTATCACGGTTATAAAATACCTTGTATTATCCGAAACTTAAAGAAATAAGTTTCTTACTGCAGTACTGCTACGTTTGGACTTAAAAGACAGTGTGCACATATTTGGATAAAGAATTTAAAGTGGTTCTTCTACTTATAATAAAGTACTCAAACTTTTGAGAGCAACTGGGTTGTATTTGTTCCATTAAACAGGTCTGAAACACAAAAACAGTTGATTTAAAGTTGCTTCAACATCATTTCATCTGTAGTAATAAGAATACACTTTATTTATGTTATATAATTTGTATTTTTACATTTTACATTTGATACATTTAGTTTACTGCGATACTTCTGTACCTCTAAATAATAAAATATAAAATAATCTAAATACTAATACTGAAAATAAAAAGACTCAACACATACAAAGTCTTCTTTCAAAAGAGAAAATTTGATTCAAATCACAAAATAATTTCATACACACACAAACACACATTAGCTAATAATCAAGTGAATCAAGTGAAGAGAAACAAGCTGTTTCTAACTCTCAGGCCTGATACAAAAGTCACTGCTGAGGAAAACGACTTCAGTTCAGAAAACTGGATGTTCAGGTCCTTTGAGTTTCTATACTTGTGGTTAACCAGAGAAGCTCAGGTTGAGCAGCATCAGCGAGTCACACTGTCCTCCACGGTGGGGGGGTCCAGGTAAATGTAGGGCAGCGTCAGGTTGACGTTCCTCGCTCTGATGTCACAGCTGAGACGTTTCAGGTCGCTGCGGAAACGAGCGGCCATCTCCACTGGAACCGTCTCAGTGAAATGCTGCTCATACGAGCCGCCGAGAGGAACCTGAAGGCGACAGAACATGCAGATTGTAGCTTTATTAGGAACAGCTCTGCCTCTCACACAGTGGAAACCTCAGCTCTCTGACCATACAGATCCAGAGTGGCTCTTCTTCAGCCACCACACAGCAGCAGTAACTGTCTGTAGTGACACTGTGTGTTTACTGCAGCCACATAGAGTGAGTTCCCTCTGAATTTTAAACCTGATCACTGAGGCTTTTACCCTCAGATAAAACATAGTGTTTCCTCTGCAAAATCAGAACGTCTCACTGCAAGAATGAAACTGCTGCTGGCCCTAATTACAACAAAAGAAAATTTAATAGGGTCTTAGCGTTAATGCTGCAGTTGCCTCAGATGTTATTCATCATTTTCAGACACAAAGACAACCCTGTCTGCCTCTGTCTGTGGGTCTGGATTTCGGCCTGTGCTTCTGTTCTCTTCTGGGCTTGGAGCCTTTTATGGAGGTGAGCTTTTCTCAGTATTTCATGTTTGTGGTGTGTGTGTTCGTACAAAGTCAGCAGGTTTTTTGCTGAGTAGGTAGATGGTGGCAAGGCTGTGCACAGTGGCGTTCACATCAGGGAAACTGTCCAAGAGGCTGCGTTCAGTGCAGCACCCCCTGCAGGCTGGAGGAGGCCTCTGCAGCCCCACTGGAGCGTTCGGCATCCAGCCAAAATAATCCAGCTGCACAAAAAGAAGAAGAAGAAGAAAAGTAAGTTAATAATGTGACACTGCATAGAGTCTGGTGATTTATCACTTAAACTACAGGAGTTTAGTTTTACCTGCGCGTTATTTACGGCGGCGTGCTGCGCTGATGCATTGAAGATCACCATGGTAACAAAGTACGTCAGCTGTGATATTGACGTGAACGTTTTTGGGAAACCTGAGAAAAACAACCAGTAGGTCGTAGGTGACTTTAAGCTCAGGAGACAAATACGACAGAGGAGGTCGTTTGTAGTGGTCATTTGTGATAGCGCCTGGTGAAATGTGCAGGGTTCATACACAGTTGTAAGCTTGAATTTAAGCACTTTTTAAGCACTTTAGAGCTGTGGTAAATTAGATACTTGCACAAATAAATAAATACTGAAAGTGGTTATCGCTTTTAAAATCATATTAAAAAGACGGCCTTATGCTATAAACAACTTAAATAATTTCATAATAGCAGAAGATATTAAAATAAACGCATTCACTTGAAAAATTATTTGCAATGAATTTGTTACTGAAAATTTAAGAACAAGTAAGAACATTTGTCTTTGTACTGTGCAAAACATGATTTGACAAACAATATAACAATAACAATAATAAACACATTGTTTGCATTAAAGGTGGTCATTATTTTTTGGTCGGTTTGGTGTATGCATATCAAAAGATCAGGGGTCGCCACAGCAGAACATGTTGCGCACATTGATTTGGCATGTGTTTTTATCCCGAATGGTGTTTCTGCCACAACCCTCACATTTTTTAAAGATATTTAACTCAGCAAGATGCTGTAAAAACTTTAAAAAATCAACTTAAGGGGATTTAATTGGTAGCAGGTGTTCCCAGAGACTAAATTCAGTCTTGACAAATAGCTGCTGATGTGAAAACACTTTTTTCACTTTGCTATAGCAATCTCAGTTGGCCAAAAGTTGGCTGGTTATGCAGTGGGATAATGTTTGCTGGACTTTTCAGTTGCAGAAAGTTACTAACATTACTGTTACTCTTAAGTAATGTTGGGTACATTCACTGCGTATTCCATAAAGGAGCAGGTCACAATTGACATGAAATACTAGCATTACTATACTAACACACACAGCATCTCTCAACCGTATAGCCTGCAGTTAGCATACACATTAACCTGTACGTGCAGCATTGGTCTAACGTTATAACATTCTACACTACAACACACCTTTCATGTGACCTGAAAGCTCAGACTCTACTATGGTGAACAGCTGAAGGTCTTTTCTGCAGAAGGCTCTGTGTAGATTTGCTCCTGTTTTTATCCATGCAATATTTTTTGTTATCGAGCCAACACTTATTAAAACGACAACTTCCGGCATGTTGACACAGTCATTGGCGATTCAGGGACACATGAAAACAGACCAACAGTCACAAGCAGAGATGAAAGCTTTTTTAAGGGAGCCTGTGATACTAAATAAAGATGTGAGGGTCAGTAAATAAGACACTGGCTGCCTTAAAAGTCAGTTTTCTGATAATGGTGTTTTATTACTATATTAAATGACTGTAGTATAAGCGGACTGGGGGTATGTTTGACAGAATAGGTGTGATCTAGACAGTTTAGGGAGGTGTTGCTTTGGCAGTACTTCAACTTTTATTAGACTCTCAGCACATGTTAGTGTTTAAGAGTTTAATGACTCAGCAAAGTACAACTAAATACAGGTAGAATTACTGCAGTTTAACTACGTTGATGTACCTTTATTCTCGTCTCCAAGTCGACCGAACACGATGATCTCATGAATCCAGCTCTGCAGCTCAGAGTCTCTGATGACATCGTCGTCACTATGATAATAGTGGTTGACCACACCCACAATGTACCTGCAGCCAATCATAGTACAGCAGGTTACCATAATTTTTTGTTTATATTAGTTATTATTGTCAACTGGAGCTGTCTGGAGAGGTGTTTGGGCCCATCCTGGCATATGCGCACTGTTATTGGCTAAAATAGTTAGTCTTTAGTTTAGCTGGTAGCCTGGCCTGAAGGGCTTTGAATTGTGTGAGGCCTGTACCACTGAAAGTCAGTGATTGGTCGACTATGGCACAGTATTACCTGGTATTTTAGAAAATCCCTACCAGAGAGCTCTGTACTTCAGGTCCCACGAAAGAAAAGTAGCAGCAAATTTACAGTGGAAAGAGGATTTACAGGATCCTTCAGATCTAACCTGTGGATGATGTCCCACAGCCGAAGACCATCATCACGGTAATAATAACCAGGGATGGCATCCATGCCACGCCCAGTGATGTCATCAGGTAAACACAGGTCACGATAGGTGAGTGAGGCTGACACCCTTCCCAGGAACTCCAACGCTGTGTCTCCACCCACTGCAGTGTACTGAATATTTAATGAGATAAAAAATTTTTTGAATGGTCTCTGTTAAAATAAAAAAGCGTTCTTGGGTTAAGATGCAGGTTAGTATTTGGGCATTTTCAATCCTGCTTTGTTGAAACCCATTCCTGTGTCCTCCATTGGACCAGGTCTGAACACATCAATCCCACCAGGTACAGATCTGAACTTATTTAATGGGGTGGCACACACTCAAAATAGGGTGGCACATTTGGAAAATGATTTAAAAATATAAAAACAATAATTTCTAAAGGACAAAAATAAAAAATAGGCTGATAGTGTGTTTCTTCAGTATCAGAAATGTCAAATATGTAAGTTATCTACCATTTTTTACTCCAAATAGTCAGAAATAATAACAGGTGGGGAGAATCTGCCTGATTTGAACTGCTAGAAAAATTCTATTGTGACAAAAACATGATGCCCCCTTAAATGTACATAATAAATATTTACTAATCGTTATTTATGTCAGCTTCTGATATGTTCCGTTCTACAGCAGTAACCTACTACCTTCTCACTCTGGCAGGGGGACGCACCTGGAGTGGCCAATCAGACTTTGCTGGCCTATTAGGCCCCACCCCGTTTATAAGAAAATTCACCAGTCCAGAGGTTAGCATTAAATCCCAAAGCTTGGAAATAGGTTCTGGGGATAACGAAATCCATTCCCCCTTAACTTATTCTGAACTAATCTTAATTTACCTTAACCCTAACCAGTAATCTGTGCTGTAGGGTCTATATGATTATACTTGGTAAACGTCATTCATTACAGGAACCATTTTCAAAAATGTGCATTTGAAATGTGCAAGTAATTATAATAAATGCTGTGTTGTCTTTGGGAATACACAACATAAAATACATGTTAGAAATTGTCCAATAGATGTTTAAAACAAGTTAAAAGAAAAAAGTGGAGCAACTGTGGATCAGGAGGTAGAGCGGTCATCCTGAACCCCAACTTAGTTGCTACTGGTGAGTGTTGGCCTTCCAATGGATGTGTATGTTTGTGTGTGTGTGCAGATAACCCTCCAAAATATGTACAGACAATTTACCATAATTCACTAATAAATAATTGAAATACTTATATTGTGGATTTGATTATTATTGTGAAAACCTCTTTGAGTAGTCCTCCATCAGAGATCAGCAGCTGCCGAGCCAAAGCATCAATCTCCAGGGTGAAACGGAAATGAGGGGCCAACAGCTGGAAAATGCATAACAAATACTGCAAAAAGTACCAACAATACTATTACTACACACAAACACATAACAGGCAGATGTTCATAAAAATACTGAGAATAAAATTGCAAATACCAAATACTAGAAGTAGGACAGCCTGCGCACGTGAAGGCTTTTTACACAAACGTACTTACAGAATTCCTATAGTACTATCACATCTACAATAGTGAAATATAAAGGAGTAATACAACCCGTAGAGTAGGAAATGCCCATAACACTGAAAATAATAAAGAATATTTTTTTATACAACTTAATACTTAGTAACACTTAGTATCCATACCTTGTAGAGGGGGTGCACCATTGGAAAGTTCCGAAGCGTTGCCATGGCGAACAGTTCTGACATCACATGTGTGTGCATGAAGTGAGAACGTAGCTCATGATCGGCAAAGTCTGCTGAGCGCACAAATGTCTTCGCTGTCAGCCAATCAGCTTCCAGGTCTTGAGGGACAAAGACTGGGTTGGATTCACCTGGAGACTGCTTCAACTACAAAGGAGCCAAGGAGTCAAGCGATTGTGAAGGACAAAAAATTTTAAATCAGGTTTTAATACTTGTTTTGTTTGTGTTTAGAGTTCATTGTGAAAATGGCAAAAGTTATGTCGAGATGAATTCCTAAAGGCAGTCGAATTTTTATTTCAATTGTTTTGATTTTCACACGTATATAATTAAAACCATGATGATGAATGTTGAAATATAATTGAACGAACTATTGACCAAACCAACACAGTGAAAATATTCATGTGGTACATACATATAATACTTTAATAGGTAAAAGTATTTAAAAACAATATTGCAGTCATCATATAAACTGTGTAAAGATGTATTTATCCGCTGATGATTCTATGTTATTTTCTTTTATGTGAAACGCGTGGTTAGGGGGTCAGAGGTTAGGAGGGTTTACCTGGATGGCGATGGGCAGGAACTTGCTGTTACAGTTGAGATGAAGCAGGACGAGTGGAGCCGTTAGGTAATTCTGCTTTCCATTCACAGTGTTCGCTGTGAGACCATCGAGTAGCTGATAATCCACCACAAATATGTTTCCTCTCTGCAGGAACATAAGCACACTAATATTGATAAAATATTAAGCAACAGATATTCCCATTTGTTATTTTTACTATTTTTTCTATTTGCATAGCATATTATAAAAATGAGTAAATTGGAATTGTATAACTGTGTTAATTGTTGATGCAGAACATTTGTTAGAAATTAATATTGTAAATGTTACATGTTGATTAAAAAGTTAATTTAACATTTTAAGTTGGAAATTTTGTATTTTGCTCAGATTAATGTAAAGTTAAAATCCAGCATGAAAATGTAATGTAATGGAATATGTTTCTGTAAAGAGTTTACATTCCTCAAATAATCTGAAAACAAAACTACAGAATTGTATTTTTTTACTGAATATTCATTATATAAAACAAACAACTTTGTTGGTATAATTTTAAGATGCTCTCCAACATTTTATTATCAAATTTTTTTATATATTTCACTGAAAAGGTAAAACTTTATGCACCCTTTTTACTCCATGGCTGGTTTGGAGCTGGTTCTGTGGCTTTAGTTCTGAATGAGAGAGGGTTGTTCACTAATCACAGAGCCGGTTGGTTGATCCCCAGCTCTTCCTGTTCCTTTGGGCAACACACTGAACCTAAGCACCTTGACCCACCTCGTGCCTTGGAACTGTACAATCTTTCTATCTATCTACTGATTCCCTTCACATGTGACCTGGCTAAAGGAAAATAATGCAGTGCTTTTTTAGACTTTCTAAACCATGTTGGACTGAATGGATCAAATTCAGATTACAGGGTTTGTGGCTCTTAGAAAATACATTTGCTGTTTAAGATGATTAAACAACTTAAATAATTCTCTGTAGTCACACAATGAAGTTGTAATAAAGTCACAACGACACAAACTGGACCCTTTTCATTTAGTCACCTCCATCTCTTGACTAAGGCTGCCTCCACCCTCTAGAAATGCCCCCATCATCCCCTCAGTAACTGCCAGGTTTGGCGGGATTTCTGTGCAGCGGCGAATCAGAGTCGGGTTGGCTCCATTCAGGAACTGGTGTCCAAAGAACCAGTCCTCCCTCCAGAGTCTTTCCACGAGTCCTGTTCAATAACCAGGTGGCTGGTGATTAGTTTGTTGGTGAGAAGTCGAATAAATAATTTTTTAAACAACAACAAAACCCTCACTGACACCAGATAACTAACACATAAAAAACACATTTTATAAAAGTTAGCAAAAATGTTTGTGCTATTTAACTTCTCCCCCATGCCTCCTCCTTTTTTACTCATTTTATCATAAGTCTTTAGTCATCCCCCAAGGGGAAAATCATTGTCAGAACAACAACTCTACAAATTTACTCAATTAATAAGTCAATTGAGTAAATTTTTCGTCATTTCTTTTGTCTGAACATAATTAGGACACTGAAACATTTGATCCCTTTGCAACCTTGTAGCAAACTATGCTGTGTTATTGATCTTGGTACGTTGCTGTTATTGTTGTTTTTTGTGTTGAGGGAAATAAAAATGTAGAAACATCCTGTAAATACATGACAATCCGTGGCTTGCTAGTCTGTTAGTCTGTTTTCATAAATTCAGCATGAAAACAAACAAAGTCATCTGTGGCTAATAATGGTCTCACTGCATGTTGGGGTCCTGGTCTGCTGGCAGAGCTGGTGGATCTGATGAAAATTTGACCAATTCTGCTGAAAACACAGGAAGCTCTGCAGATCCAGCTCCACCAGCCTGAACACAAGTGAAACAACAGGAAATGGTGAAAAAACTCTTCAAATCAGAAGTCTTTGTTAAATGGTGTTTGTCAGGAACGTACGCTTTGCTGACAGTCAGAATCATGTGTGTTGCCTTGGATACAGAGAATCGAACCTCAACAGGAAGTGACATTGCGTCATGAACTTTCATTGTCTCTGGGAGACCATCGTCGAAACAACTCCAACTGTGAAAAAAATGTTTTTAAATCTTTATATCGTCATCATTAACTGAGACTTTTTCATTAATGTGAAGTGTATCGTAAAGTGTAATGTAAAGAACTTGTTTTATGTCAAACAACAAACTGACAATATAACAGGAAACAAATGTCTGAAATTAATGCCCATGCGAATTTTCTATGTTTTTTCATGGTTGTCAACCTGACTGTAATTCATTAGGAACTAATTACTACACCACAAATACATCTATGTACATAACACATATGTAATATGAGTTTTATATATATATATATATATATATATATATATATATAGTATGAGTTACTGCGTACTAATCTGAGACTCTCAATCAGTCCTTCCTGCACAGCCCTTCAGCTGGTCATAGTTATCGGATTACAATAAATGAGAAGCTAATAAACTTGGTAATGAAACTGAAATAATTTCTCTTCTCTCATTGGTCAGTAGGATGAGACTCACTCAGACATTCAGCAGCAAATATCTCTGCACTGCTGCCAGTGCAGTTACATATATTTATACTTAAAAAATTTGAAAATGTTCCAAACTTTACTCACACATATTTTATAATAGAGAATATAAAGTTGGTGTCATGCCATGTTAACTATTCGTGGAAGTGGCACCATCTTGTGAGGATCCTGCTACCATTGGCAAGTTGGACTCTGTGTCAGAAAAGCAGATCAGTTGAAGGGTGCTGTCTTCCCTTTTGCTGGTATATATGCACTTTATTTAATTAACAGATCTTGACCATAGTCACTGGAAAACTCTTCATGTATTTATTATTTGTTTTTCCAAATGCCTTTGCTTGCTATTGCGATTTCATTTTTCCAGGTATGGTTCCCTTTTTCCTCTTCATCGACTCCAATTTCCACCATTTGAAAAACTTTTCAGCCGGAAAAAAGATGTGCAGATGTCCCATTTTAACTTATTTAGCAGGCCCAGGCAAACACACCACACTGATCACAAGATGGCGCCGGCATCCCTCAACGCTTAACATGGTGTGAGATAACTTCCCATTCTGTATAATATATTAACATACTACATTTTGATGATTTACCGATATGTTTGACGGCGGTATGTTAGCTCATTTATCCTCTGATCCAGTTCAACTGGTCGGATGTCATCAAATATAAACTTTGCTGCAGAATAAACACAGAAAACCCACAAAATATTTAAACTGAAAGAGAGCAATTCATATATATAAAAATATGTAACACAACAATAGAAATAATAAAATATTTTTTTAAACAAACAAATTTGAAAAAGACACTTTTTAAAATTTTTCCTTGTGTCTTTGCCACTGACCAATGGAATCCCTCAGAGCCAGCGGGGTTGAGCAGCTGACCAATTGGTAGCAGGGAAACAGTGAGACTCCACCCTCGGGTGTTGTCACAGCAACCTTTGAACAAAACCAGGCGCTACCTGTGGTGGGCGGGGCTTCCAGACGGACTAATAGCAGATCTCCGAGACTGGTAGGACAGTGAATCGTGTATTCCGCCTGGCAACAGAGTTTAAACTGTGATCTGATGTGTAAATAAACTCAGATTTAAATCTAACAAATTGGATTTTATAATATATCATGAATGAGATTCAATCATATTTTTTTGCACTAAATTTCAGTTTTTGTTTTTATATTTGGTAAATGGTCTGCACTTAATTAGTGCTTTTCTACCTATTGGCACTCAAAGCGCTTCACTGCTACATGCACTGCTTCTTATTAACCCATTCACAATTACACACACACACCGATGGGGAAGCTGCTATGCAGATGGCCAACACTCCCTGGGAGCAAGTAAGTTGGGGTTCAGTGTCTTGCTCAGGGACAGTTTGACATGTGACCAGAGAAGACGGGCAAGGAACCAACAACTGTGAGATTTGTGACGACCGCTCTACCTTCCTGCGCCACAGTCGCCCGATTTTCTTAATATTCTCTTAATATCATTTCCTCCTTCTGCAGTACTTACGCTTTCTTCAGCAGTTTTGCAGACGCAACACGTGTCCCACAAAACTCGACAAATCTGAAACGACAAAGTAAAACAGTTTAGAAACACTTGCAAATTTATAGTTTTATTCAAACGTTTTTCCGTATCATTATTTGTAATTAAAATGCGCAGCAAGTTATGACTGACAGATCTCTCAGCCAATGGAACGCGCTCGCTGGCTCCTTTGCTGCCAACTAATTGGATGGTGGTTTGATGAGCTTCGGTGGACAGAAACAAATGCTCCTGATGCACGACAACCCGATAAATCACCATGGCAACTGGTCAAAAAACATAAAATACAAACAAAAAACACACTTAATAAGTTAAAAGTTAAAACACTATTGTCAGTGTACTTCGTTTACTCTAAAATACTTCTGACATTCCAGTCTCAGAATTATTGCTGACAGAAACTGCACTTTTAAAAATGAATCTGTAATTACTTATGGCCTGTTACCAAATAAAATTAATGTGCGTTGATAAAGTAGAAAATACATTTTTCGTTTTTTGCTTTTCAGTTATTTTGAAAATGCTCCTAATACTTTCCATGCATTTTTGATTTATATAAACACACAAACCGTTATAAAATGTCGTTGGTTTACCTCTTATACATATACTCATACCTATAATGCTGGTAATGAAAACAATATTTACTGTAAAACACTTGAAATGTTTATTTACAGAAACATCTGTGTTTTTGTACAATTGACCGCGAACAGGCAACTTTTCTAGTTTAACAAAACAACTTCAACTCCTGAGTAGTGGATACAACAAAATATATAAAGAATAAATAGAGAAGCAGAGCAGCTGTGTCAGTTACAGTAAAAGCCTCTTACTGCTGTACTGATTTATGTGAGAGCACTACTGTGAATGGAAAATGTTCTAGTACTTATTTGCCTCTGCTGCCTGAACATCAAAACTGTCAACATGTGTGGCCCCTGATTGCAAGTCAGAGTTAACAGGAAAAGTACTCATTATATAGAACACTTCCGGCAGGAACCAAGTATTCTACATAATTAGTACTTTCTTTTATGATATTATTATACAAAGTATCAAATTGTGCTGAACTAATGTTGAAAAACTGTCTGCTGGTAGAACTGCATTAAGTACAAAGACATATATTATAAGAGTTTAAAGAGAAGACAGGACACCCAGTTACATTTAAACTATTAGTCCAACACAAATTAGTACAGCAATAATTGATGTATATTGAGTATAGTAGTTGAGTATATGCAGTATTACTCACCTGTGGCAGAGTCCTGCAACGACTTTGACCCTGATTGGAATCCGAAATAAATACATCGACTGTGTCAATATTTAGTTTCCACATTTCTGCAGAGTTGAACACATAGAAACTGCATGTTGATCATTCCTCTGATTAATTATTAATACACCCTCATGATAATCTGCTGATGTAGCTGCTACACCTGCTACACCTCCACTGATGGAGCTGAAGGCAATGGAAGAAGTCAAAGTAAAGTAAGTTTATCACAAGGAACATTTAACTTGTCAAAAGGCAGAGAACACAGAGTCCAACATGTTGGTGTGTCTCCACCACCTTTTTTTTCTAAAACAATATTTGCAATGAATTAAAACTAGCTGCAGTATGAACAACCATAGTTAATGATGAGGGGATGAGCAGCACGTGCACAGGTGGGTTGTGGGCGACCGTGGTGCAGGAAGGTAGAGCGGTTGTCCACCAATCTCACAGTTGTTGGTTCAATCCCCACCTCATCCAATCACATGTCGAAGTGTCCTTGAGCAAGACACTGAACCCCAACTTGGTTGCTCCTGGTGAGTGTTGGCCAGCTGCTGGGAGCAGTTCCTCCCATCGGTGTGTGTGAGTGTGAATGGGTGAATAAGAAGCAGTGTAAAGTGCTTTGAGTGCCAATAGGTATATAAGTGCAGACCATTTACCATTTGTGGAGGACAGGAGACAATTTCTGTTTGGACTGGGAAAATGTTCCACAGGTTTCCGAATAGATATTCAGTGTTCTGGTGAAGTAGAAACATGTCTGACCTTACCGAGTTTACAAAAATGTTTCGCTAGAAAACAACCTACCACAACTCTGAGTAGCAGGGGCTCAACATCTGGCTGTCCAGCCCCCGTGATGCTGTGCTTCACTGGTTACCAGCAGCATTACCACAGATGTGGACAAAAATCAGGCTGATCACTAAATCTACATATACATGACAGTGTGGAAAGCAGCTGGAGAAACAACCAGTTACAGAAGAGAGAAATCCAGGTACTAGAACTTCATGATTAAACCACACAAGCTTATTATCAATGTAGATTTTATTAATTTCTCAACATTTTTTCTTTAACATTATTAATATTTTCATTATTAAGGCAACATGTACAGCTACAACAAACTGGGGGGAGGAGGGCTAATAGGGCTATGGGTGGGCCTTTACGCTCACAGTTTGGCCTTGTTCATGCGGCTCATCAGTTTGTCCAGTTTGATGGCAAGTGTCATGTCACCTTTGATCTGCAGCTTCCCTGACATAAAGGCCATCGTGGGCTTCAGCTTCCCTGAAACAACACAGGAAAAACTTTACCATGGAAACCACACTGCAGTATCCCATTGTGATCATTGCTATGGTTACAACAGTCATAGAATCCTCACTGTAACGTCCTACAGCTTTATCTGTTCATCTCATCTCTAAGTATTTTCTATAATTTTTTTCACTGTAACCATGGTGATGGCTTACCTGCGAACATCTTAGTGAAGTCACTTGAGTCCATCGTCATGACAACATCAGCTTTTACAGGTGGCTGACCCTGCCCCGCTCTGCCGGAGCCACTCTTCAGGTCTAGAAACCAAACGCCCCTGTGTTCTCCTTTTCCAGACACATTACAATCATGTTAATGAAATGACCACAGGATCTCCATATATGGCCATAATGTTTACAGGGTCTCTCTAGTATGTGGACCCACACTATAAATATTCCTACTGACTGTCCTGTTACCTGACAGGTCAAACTGATAAATGGCCTGCGTCGACTTAACGACGTCTTCATTGAGGATTCCTCTGATCACGTCAAATGTTTTTTCTATTGGCCCCCCAGAGGTGGAGGGTGTTGCTGAGGACGCTGATGCTGGTTTAAAAGCTGGGGTTGCTCCTAGCAACCAGGAGACAAAATCAATGAATAAAAAATGTCAGTTCGTATCTCTGAAAATAGTAAGGGGCGGAACAGAGATACATGAAAACTTTGGTTTAAAAAAATAAATGAAAATACGGCCATATTTACAGTATATGTGGTATTTACCATGTTGCTCCATTTGCTGGACCAGTGTGTCTGGTGTCTCATCCAGGAAGAAGTCAGGTAGCAAGGGGTGACCTGTTGACCAATCAGAGACCAGCATGAGTACCAAGTGACAGTGTGTGGGAATGCTAACTGTGCCTGTCAGTGCCAGATTAGCTTTAGCTGACCTGGTTGGACGGCGTACTGATCAAAGTCTCGGACTCCATACTCTTTCAAAACATCCTCATCCACCAAGAAGTGACCAGTGTAGTCCTTTGGTTGGGACAGGATGATGTAGGCAGCATCTGCTATAATGTCAGCTGTACGACACTGTTTAGCAATACCCTCCCCACCCAACATGTCCATAGCGGCTGTCTGGATCGCTACAGCAACAACACAGAGGTCAGAACAGGGTTAGGTTAGTATGCTAGTTTCTAGCGTCTGCCAGTTAGCATGCTAATATTTAGCCACTGACCAGTTTTGGGCCAAAGGGCGTTGACTGCAATTTGACCTTTGAACTCTTCTGACATTCCCAGGACACACATGGACATGCCATATTTTGCCATTGTGTACGCTGAAGAAGAAAACAGACATGTTCTTAATGCACAGGTGTATGATTGGACAGCTAGTCTTTTGGTTGCTATGGTTACCTGTGTGGTTCTTGAACCAAATGGGGTTGAGGTTGAGTGGAGGCGACAGGTTTAGGATGTGAGGACTTCGACTCTTCAGCAGATGAGGGATGACCAGCTTAGACCTGAAATCCGCAGATGCTCAAGAACTTGATAACCCAGCTCATTAACTCACCTTATTTAATCTTTATTTAAAGCTAATATAAGCAGTTTAATAACCACAGACTGGCAGGTGAACAGGTTGACTTGTTAACATTTACTTCCTATCATGTAGTAAACAGAAGGTTGCTAACATAAACTCATGAACAGCAGCTTGTGTAAAAAGCAATTAACAATACAAAGCCCTGCTCGTCAATGTGAGTTCCATAACAGTAAGGTGTCAGAGTCATACGTCAGGTATGTTCCTCTGAGGTTGATGCCCAGCATCAGGTCAACCTTTTTCATCTGAGTCTCTAGAGTTCCCGTCAGACTGATGGCACTGGCATTGTTCACCAGGATGTCGATACCTGCCAATAGGATGCAAACAAAATCAGTGTGGGTGCAGGATGCTTAGGCTTTATCACAGTAAGTCTCAGAACATAATCCACTGCGGGTAAACTAGTTAATGCACTGAGATCAACTTAAAAAATTAAAGACATTTGTTCACCTCCAAACTTGTCAACAGCTTTCTGGACGGCTTCTCCAACCTGCTTCTCATCACGAATGTCGACAATGCAGGCTAAAGCTTTCCCACCTGCTGCCTCAACTACGGCACACAGAGAAAAACAAAGAGAAAGAACTCAAAAACAACGGAAAACTGAAACAACATACTTTAATATTTTAAAGACCTGATTACTTTTTTAATTTTCAACTCCAGTGAACACATTTTACAGTGAGTGACAACAGCAAAAACATGGTTTGACATTTTCCAGCTCTCACAGCCTTAAGTTATGAAAGACTTCAAATTCATAAAAAAAAAAAATACACAAGGAGTAAAGTAAAATACCAGTCAAGCCGTCTAGTATTAAAAAAAAACAAAAACAAAAAAATAATTTAAAAAATCTGAATCAGAAAAAGCTAGATAAATGCTTAAATTTGTGTTTAACCCCCCCCCCCCCACATACATTTAATTAGTTTAAACATTTAAATAGTTATTTTTTTTAAAGTAAAAAGAACTGAAACAGCTGCTCACTGCTGTTTTCATCCTACTGCACATTTGTTGGACACTAGTTTGAGTGGTGGATCGATCTACATTTGTGAACAATAGTGGTTAGCTCGTTAGCTCCTCACCCTCCTGAGCGGCGGTGTAGATGGTTCCTGGCAGTTTGGGATGGGGTTCGGTGGTCTTGGCAGCAATGACGACGTTGGCTCCGTCTCTGGCGGCTTTCAGAGCGATGGCTTTACCGATCCCTCGGCTTGCTCCGGTGATGAAGAGAGTGCAGCCGGCTAGTTTCCTGAAATACACACAGAACATCCAGCTTTTGTGTGTTGTCTGTTCAGGAGGATAGGATGAGTATGTGTGTACTTTGTTAGCATGAAACTAATTTATCTGTGTGAGATAGACTAAAGTGCTGAGGAGTATAAAGATTGGGGAAACTCAAAAGGACAGAGTCACAGTTTTTAGGCATCAGGTGTCTATATCAAGAATTCAATAAGGTTTTCTTGCTGTTATCATTCCTCCCATTCATACTGGATTTTAAAACTTTCCTTCTAAACATGCTTACAATGTACGTGTGGAGATTCAAAAAGTCCTGGTCTTCTTTTTGAACAAAATTACATTCCATATTTTATCTCACTAATATGAAGCTTTATCAGTGTTTTATGAAAGACTTTATCTTTTAATTTTCAATAAAAGTTTTTTTTTATTATCCACATATTTGATTACCTCACACTGTTAAAAACTAAATTAAGAAAGAGAACATCTGCAGATCTTCTTCTTCTTCTTTTCCTTTCGGCTGTTCCCTGTCAGGATACGCCACAGCAAATCATGTGTCTCCATCTAACCCTGTCCTCTGTATCCTCTTCTCTCACACCAACTAACTTCATGTCCTCTCTCACTCTCTCAGGACAACAGCTGAAAATTTGCTTCTGGCCTACACGGGTCACCACCATCTTCACCATCACCAACACCTTTCCTTCATTCTTGCTGATACTCTTATCACACAACACATCTGACACTTTTCTCAACCCATTCCAACCGGCTTGCAGTCGCCTCTTCATCTCTTTTCCATAGTCTCCTTTGTTCTGAACCATTGACCCTAAGTACTTAAAGTCCTGCACCTTTTTCACCTCTGCTCCCTGTAACCGTTCCACCTGGGTCCCTCTCATTGATACACATGTATTCTGTTTGCTGCGGTTAACCTTCATTCCTCTGTTTTCCAGAGCAGACCTCCACCTGCTCCCTGTTCTCAATACAATCATCCCAAACATCATAGTCCATGGAGATTCCTGTCTAACCTCATCTATCAGCAAACAAGAAGGGGCTCAGAGCTGATCCTTTATGCAGACCCACCTCCACCTTGAACTCCTCTGTCACACCTACAGCAAACCTCACCACGGTCTTACAGCTCTCATACATGTCCTGCACCACTCTAACATACTTCTCTGCCGCTCCAGACGTCCTCATACAATACCACAGCTCCTCTCTCTGCACCCTGTCATACGCTTTCTCTAAATCTACGAAGGACAACATCTACAGATAGGAATCTTATTTATAATTACCCCCTCCTGACTCTATCACAAATTCCCTTACTGGACTGAATACCAATAAGAAGCATAGTGCAAAATTATGTTTTTGTGTGACATTTTTAACAACATTTTCTGCCACATCATTAATGTGTAGTTAAATATGAATTTCAGTATAAATATTTAGTTTATTCACAAATATAACTTCTCACAGCAAACAGAACATCCATGTCCCCCTACCCTTTTTCTCAGATTTTAATAAAGACTTAATAAAATACTTTAACACTGTAATAAACAAAATAATATGTATTTAACTGTTAAAATTCCACATGTTTTCCTTAAAGTTTATTTACATGTATATACGCTTAAAAAAAGTTGATATTTATTAATTTTTGTGTTGAATAGCATTGTTTAATGAAGCTTTAGAAAACTTCCTGTTTACTGTTCCTGTTTACTCTTACAGCTGAAAATTAGTTTCTGGCCTACAAAGGCACGCCACCTTACGACTAATTCGGACAAAGGTCACAGGGCAGAGACACCAGAACCAAACAAGGTTATAACTTTTCATTCGCCTTCTACACAAACCACATCTGAGCAGTGTTTTCTTCAGCAAAACCTCCATTGTGTTTTGCAGTAACGTTAGATTGTAAAAATGCAGTGAACAGTGTAGTGTATACATATTGGTATAGGATTCTGCGAGTATTCCTAAACAAGAGCAGTTTTACAGTCAGAGTTGCTTTCACCAAACCATGGTTGGGAATGTAAACTTTTAAAAGGACATGCTCATCGACCACAGGCCGAGTCGATCAGAACCAAAGTCGGTCCAGATTTAGGATCAGACGAGCGAACTGTCAGTTTCGGCTCCAGGAGAGTCCAAACAAATGATTGTTTTATTCACTTAAACATTAGGATTTTCCTAAATATGTTCAAGGTTTAATGCGCTCCCTCGAAATGGAGTCGTGAGTTGTCGGACCGCCTATGGACAGAATCTGTGTGCAGAACGGTTTGATAACGAGGCGCTCAGTTACTAGGGCAGCGGTCCACAGACTCTGTAGAAAAACCCTCAACTTCAAAACTACACGGCTGTAAGGTGATAAGAAAATGTGCCAAAACTAAACTACACACAGTTATTACAATAAGGTCCCGCGGCCCACATTGGCTGGACTCTCACAGTGAAAGTGGTTAATCCGCAAAACTCCCAATTTATTCTGGGGTGATTCTCCGTTTACCGTACAGACACCGTTTGGGACTCTTCTGCTTGTGAGCGAACAAACGTGGCCCGCAGCCGGACGTGTGCACTCACCCTGTGTTCTGCAGCATTGTTGCTTTCAGCTGACTCAAGAAAGGTGCAGAAACCGTTCAGACAGATTGTGCTAGTGCTGAGGAATATTACCCTGTTGTCTTCTCCACCTTTCACCCACATAAATATCCTTGAGCTAACAGGATGTTACTGATCACCGACTTTACTCCACTTCCGGTCTACAGAAAAACCTTTGTAATGACTCAGAGGTTTCCAAATTTAACATCCCCACCGAGGCGATTTATCGACCTTTCAGCAACTACAAATTAGAGAAAAGATAGACCACAATAAAATAAATAAACTAGCTAAAAAGTCTTCAACAAAAAAATCTTAGATATTTATTATATTCTAAATATAGAGACACAAGAAGCTTTAGGTTAAGATATACCACTATAGAATATGATTTTTTTTAGTTTATTAATTTACTGTTATTCGTTATCTAACGGCTATAATTATTATAAATATTATCAATTGTCTTATGTCTAGTCTATGAAATAAGATCAGGTATTATATCAGAAGTTTCAATGTCAACTGGACTTTTCTTCTTGGTTAGAAGCGTTTTGTTACTTATCCAAGGAGCTTCTTCAGTCTTCTTCTAACCAAGAAGAAGAAAGAATTCCAGTTGATATGATTCAATCGTCTGATAACCAAACCTAGGTGAATGAGAATCTTCACCGACTATGAAAACTAGTAATAATTAGAGAAATGTCACAGCTCCTCTACATGCTGCTTCCTGCACACTTTCAGCTTGTCAGTACTACACCATCTTATATTTGCTGGTATGTTCATGTCCTGTTCATACTGGACCACATTGAACCCTTGGGCCAATAATCCTAGTTCAGATTTTTGGAGATTAATCTGACTGCAGGATTCTGTACTACTACACCGAGGATAATTAAAATGGGGATCAAACTAACTGAATTGTGCATGTTTTCCCACTGTAAGAACTGACTTTATTGATTAACTTAATATTATCTATTCGATTCCGATCCGAGGCGTGTCCCCGAGACGCCATGTTCCCCTGTGACGTCACCAAACGGGAAGTGAACTCGTTGTTCTCCATGGTCGCTGCCTGGCTGCGGAACGGGAGGCTCGAGGACCAAAACAGCTCTTCCTCTTCTCCTCATCTTCCTCTTCCTCTTCACGGACCATGGACGGGTGAGCTCAGAGGAACCTCCCGAACCTTTACCGTACATTCCCGAAACCGTTTTTCCTTCCTTCCTTTCCTCTTTACCCGCGTTTCCTTGGTGACTGAACCGCACCTGCACGAGCCTCTGGTGTCAGTCCCTCCCGCCTGTTTGTTGTGGTTTAGTCCTATACCGAAACCTCTTCCCGCCTCAGAACCCTTCCCCCCCTCCCCCCTCTTATACGACTCCCTCTCTCCATCAGTCTCTGGCTCCTGGTTCCGTTTGTCGCTCGCGTGCTTCATTTGTTTCCCGTGTTGCTCTTTTTTTCTCGTTTTGTTTTGGTTCAAAGTGTCGCGAGCGAACAGTGACGATTCAGCAGCGGGATTTGAAATCCCGCGATAAATGAGTACAGACTAGTAGTACAAACTACATACAGTTTGTTTAGTCTCTAAAGGAAATAAATGGTCTCAGTAGAACTTGTTCTAATGTTCCCTAAACCCGCTTTACTGGACAGCTGAAATCAGCAACATGTTAATTTAAAAAATTAAAACTTTAAAGAGACGTTTCATTGTCCAAAGTAAGTCACAAGTTCAGAGAGAGAACTGAAATAACCAACTAACAAGCCACTGATAATTATATTTCTACCAGTATAAACTACTGTAGATCAGTTGTTAAGGCAGTTGTCCACGGACCACAGGGTCAGTGGTTCGATATGTTAAAGTTTAGTGTCTCGCTGGGCAATACCCTGGACTCCCAACAGCCCTTTCACATTCTTAGCTGTGCAGTGCTGGTCCAAGCCCGAAAGAAATTGGGGAGGGTTGCGTCAGGAAGAGCATCTGATGTGGCAAATCAACATGCGGACAATGATCCACTGTGGCAACCCTGAATGTACAGGATCAGCCAAAAGACTAAATAAATAAAATGGTTTGTCAGTCATCAGAAAATTGGTTGCAGTATGATGAAAGAGTAAAATCACTAAACTGACTTTTTTTTATTTAAGGAGGGCGGACTTCATGCAATCCTCCCTTTTTATATCTGTAGCTGGTGAGCAGGCTTTTCATGTAGTGATGTCTGAAGCAGGCTAATCGAGAGAGTATCGAGCTTTTGATGCAGAAGTATTCTAACAAGCTGTTTTGAAGCCAGAAAAAAAAAAATCACGTGACTACCCCAAATGAAATCATTGCGTCACAATCCTGTCAGAAAAGTGTTGCATTGATTTTGAACATCAGATATTCTTCATTCTGCTATTTTAGAATTGCAGACATGTTGTTTGTCTGTGGTATCGGTATAAACAACCTGTCTGGGTTTTCTTTAAAATGATGAAATGATTAGTTAAAATAATCTGCTAATAGTTTGTTAATTTATGAAATTTAAGTGATTTATTATTTTCAGCAACTGTTTGAGTCATTGTGATAAGATAGTGTGTATTATTAATGTTTGTCTGCAGGAATCAGTGTTTACGTCATCTCCCAGCTGCTCTGCGAGCATGAGCACGTCCAACCTGTCCGCAGGTGAGTACTCTCTCTCTTTGTGCCTGTAAATCCCACTGATCATCTGTTCATCTTTGTCTTATTTACCTTTTTGTGCTTCTTCACAGTGGATGGCACTGATAGGCTGTGTGTTTCTGAGCGTGCTCAGTCCGTCCCATCTCGGGTGCTACACCTGCGTCAGCTGCCTGCCGACGTTTCTGAACAGGAAGTGCTAACTCTGGCACTGCCATTTGGCCAAGTTAATAAGCTGATAACGTTGAAGGCCAAAAATCAGGTAACTGTTTCCAATGAGGATTACATTAGTAGTTGCTTTCAGCAGAGACGAGATAAGTACCAGAATATTGTACTCAAGTAAATAAGTTACGCATTTAAGCATTTAAGCATTTAAAGGACGCCTAGTGCCCACTCTGTCACACTTACAATCGGAGGTGGAAGAAGTACTCTAGTCTTGTAGTGTTACTATTGGCAGAGTACAGAAGGTCTGTCCTCAGTTTGCAGCAGTATTAAAAGCAGAATATTTGAAACTTGCTTTAAACACTAACTACACTTTTGATAGAGTTTTTTAGGCTTCTAGGATCTGTAGATTTCCATCACTTTTTTTTCTAGTGTGGTACAGTGGAACTTTTGTTCTGTTTCATTGCGAAGAATAATAGTAAAGGTACTTAAAATGTGAACACTTTTCTGATAGGACATTGCTTTTCTCCTTGACTTAGATTTTTTGCTGCCTTGTACCTCCCTTATAAGTCACTTTGAATAAAAGCGTCTGCTAAATGACTAAATGTAAATGTTAAAAAAGTCAGCTCATGGCTTCCTAATGATTAGAAAGATTTTGACTTGTAACTTGTCTTGATTTGTAAAGTCTTACTTTTTTGTCCATTTATTTTTGACCACACTGTAGATAATCTAGAGGTATATTTGTTTGGGGGGGCAATTTATGGTTTTTGATAAAACTTTTATTTCGTCATTTCTGTCTATTTTCATTTCTTTTTTTTATTAAAATAATTTAAAGGCTCTCATGTTTATTTTCAGGCATTTATAGAAATGGGGTCAGAGGAAGCAGCGGTTACTTTGATGAACTACTACACCTCAGCCACACCCACCATAAGGAATCAGCCAATCTATATTCAGTTCTCCACCCACCGTGAGCTCAAGACAGACAATCTCAACAATCAGGTCTCGCCCTAATTTATTAAAACAATCTTGAAAGTGTTTTTTAAAAGTATATTAATACATGTATTTTAATGATTTATTTTATCTAAGTGATTATATTTCAATGTATTTAGCTTTATTTAATTTTTATGGACTATATCAATTTATGTGGATGGATTTCCTATTTACAAAAAAGCGATTGCGGCAGAATACATACACAATCTCATAAGAGCTTACAAATTGACATTATTAAAGTGTTACAGTTTAGAAAAATAACCCAGGTGCAGAAAAATCTGAGTTTAGAGGAGAATTTTCATTCTTGCTTTGTATCCCATTTGTCTTGTATGAACAAATTATTTATTTTGGGTATGGCTGATGAAACGTGTTGTTTTACTTTTTTTTTTTTAAATGTGTCAGGCGGCACTGCAGACCATCAATGCTACAGAAATGCATTCTGGGAACATGACGACAGGTGTGGATGGGCGGGGCCCAGCACGTGGTCAGAGTCCCGTCCTGAGAATCATTGTGGAGAATTTATTTTACCCTGTGACCTTGGAGGTCCTACAGCAGGTCAGTTTAATATTATTGTTCTTGTGTTGTTAAAATTTAGTTTAAATATGTTTATAAAATTTATAATATAAGTGTTGGTGTTACAAAGTACAATTTATTATCCTCTTAATATTTAGTAAACAGGGAAAAAATCTTCCATGCATAAAGCTATAATAAAACGTTATTTTAAAAGTAATAGTTTTGCACGTGTTGGAATTTAAATAGTTTAAAACATGTAATATTAAAAAAACAAAGTGAAAAATGGACTTTGTGGTTTATATTTTAGCTTTAAATAGTAATACAATACTATTAATAAAATAATACGGAAAAATAAAACGAGTAACAGCACATATAATATGTAGAACATAAGAAATCCCATAATTCCCATGGCTTTGCACTTAGTGAATTTTAATTTAAATTATGATTATATGTTTCAACGTAATATTGGAGAAGAACGATTACTGTGCCCAATCATGTTTCGCAGTTATGCTCTCATTTTGTATTTTGTTCGGGGAGCTCTGAGCTGGGCTGCTGCATGTTTCGTTCTGTCAAAGACTCTACAAAACAAGATGGTTCACCTGCTGGCTAAGTCTGTTAGCATCCTGTCACAAAGCCAGGCAGTTTTATGACCACAGAAGAAGAGCCAAAAGAGCGATACAGCAAAAATTACAACTGATATTCTTTAGGTCAGTGGTGGACTAAGGCCTGAGTTCAGACCCAAAGAGTCTGCTTTGTATCTAGACCATGTCCTGTATGCAGCCAAGAAAACATGGGCACATCTTTCCTGATAGATTTTAATTGTTTTTTCTAAACTAGTCTATTAGTATCAGCTTTAGCTTCAATATGTTTATGTTAATATAGGAAACTGTGTGGGATGTAAACATACAACAAGGTGCCCATATTGGAAAATTTCCCTTAATAACTGACATTTGTATAATGAGAGTTCCAGTCTTCGCTTGCATGTTCTCTGGGTTGCAGTTACGCTTTCATCAGCAAACTGTAGTTTGATTATCGCTGTCTGTTTCCAGATCTTTAGTAAGTTCGGCTCTGTATTGAAGATCATCACGTTCACCAGGAACAGTCAATTTCAGGCTCTTCTGCAGTTCAGTGATCCTTTGCACGCTCAACACGCCAAAGCTGTGAGTCGTGTGCACACTAACAAAAACACACACTTGTACAAACATACAGCAAACTGAAACATGATATTGTGTGTAAGTAGAAACTGGTAGAAATGAAATAGTAATGGATTCCACCATTACCAGCTCTACTACAAAGTTAGTGGGCCAATCAGATGGCAGCTTTCTGACCTTTTCTGTTGCAGGCTCTGGATGGTCAGAACATCTACAATGGCTGCTGCACGCTAAGAATTGACTTCTCCAAACTGAGCGCACTCAACGTCAAGTATAACAACGACAAGAGCCGAGACTTCACCAGAGCCGACCTCCCGACCGGAGAGCTAGAGCCGGCCGCGTTCGGTGAGCCCAGCTAACCATGACCTTTGACCCAAGACCTTTTGAAAGGTTTTACACCAGGAAACATCTTTGTCCCCATCTGCTGTAGACAGAACCTTTTGTTGTTGCTAAACTAATTGCAATTCTGTTGCATAAGATCGACAGTATAACTTCACGTTTGTGTGATACACCTGCTGTCTTTGACTGAGCTCTGATTGGACAATAACTGTGTGTCTGTGTGTTACAGGTGTGGCTCTCCCTCCCTATGGAGCTGCAGCTTTCACACCCACATTCCACCAACACACAGGTGAGACAAACATCACTGTATTTTAATCAGTGTTGAATATGTGGATCAGTAATTGAAGTTGTGTTCAACCAAGATCTTTTTTCTATTGTTGAAGGAGCATAGTTTTTCTTTTCCTTTTGGCTGTTTCCTTTCAGGATACGCCATAGCGAATCATGTGCCTCCATGTAACCCTGTCATCTGCATCCTCTTCTCTCACACCAACTAACTTCATGTCCTCTCTCACTAAAACCATAAATCTCCTCTCTGGTCTTCCTCTAGACCTCCTGCCTGGCAGCTCCAACCTCAGTATCCTTCTGTTGATATATTCATAGTCTCTTCTCTGAACATGTCCAAACCAACTAACCAACTAATCTGGCCTCTGACTTTATCTCCAACACATTTAACATGAGCTGTCCCTCTGATGTCCTCATTCCTGATCCTGTCCATCCTCGTCACTCCCAAAGAGAACCTCAACATCTTAGGCTCTGCTACCTCCAGCTCTGCCTCCTGTCTTTTCTTCAGTGCCACTGTCTCTAAGCCGAACAACATCTCTAGTCTCACCGCCATCTTGAACATCTTTCCTTTCATTCTTGCTGATACTCTTTTATTACACAACACACTCCACCCGTTCCAACCTGCTTGCACTAGCCTCTTTACCTCTTTTCCACACTCTCCGTTGCTCTGAACCGTTGACCCTAAGTACTTAAAGTCCTGCACCTTCTTCACCTCTGCTCCCTGTAACCTCACTTATCTGCCAGTCATTTTACACACCACCATCCTGTGTTGTCTGGCTACACTCTCCCCTACAAACACTTTACAGTCACTGGTCTCTTTCAGATTACATTGACATAAGATGTTTCTTCTGTAAGAAAGTGTTCACTACAGCCATTTCCATCCTCTTTTCAAATTCTACCACCATCTGTCCTTCTGTGTTCCTGTCCTGAAGACCAAACCTGCCCATCACATTCTCATCACCTCTGTTCCCTTCTCCTACATGTCCATTGAAATCTGCACCAATCACCACTCTTTCACCTCTGGGGAGGCTCTGAATCACTTCATCTAACTCACTCCAGAATTTCTCTTTGTTTTCTAACTGACATCCTACCTGTGGTTCGTTATAACTAACAACATTGAACATCACGCCTTCAATTTCCAGCTTCAGACTCATCAACCTGTCTGATATTATTTTCACCTCTACAACATTCCTCACAAACTCCTCTTTCAGGAAAACTCCTACTCCATTTCTCTTCCTATCTGACCCATGGTAGAACAACTTGAACCCTGCTCCTAAGCTTCTAGCCTTGCTACCTTTCCACCTGGTCTCCTGCACACACAGTATTTCCACCTTCCTTCTCTGCATCATGTCAATCACCTCTCTAGATTTCCCTGTCATAGTCCCCACATTCAAAGTCCCCACTGTTACCCCTACATTCTTAGCTTTCCTCTTCTCTCTCTGCCTACGAACACACCTTCCTTCTCTCCTTCTTCGGCCAATAGTCCAATTTCCACCGGTACCCTGTAGGTCAACAGCACCAGTGGCTGTCGTTGTTAACCCGGGCCCCAACCGATCCGGTATGGGAGTCATTGTCATGATGGCATTTTTAATTTGGCATGTGTTTTATGTCGGGTGCCCTTTATGACACAACCCTCTGCATTTATCGAGACTTGGGACTGGCACAAGAAGACAATGGCTTGTGTCCCCTCGTGGTTGCATTTTGAAGGAGCTTGGTTAAGCTGCAGTATCTTGCACAATAAAACTGTAGCAATAGACTCAAAATCCGATTTGTTCCAGCTTCACAAATCTGACATTTTTATTTTTTATGTTTTGACTGGGGTTGCCAAAGTTAGGGTGCTAATAACATGTTAGTGCAAATTCCTTTTAAAACCACTAATTTGCCGAAGAGCTCGACTTAGATTCTCAGCTTTCCAGCAGTGAAATTAACAAATGTTAAGTTGTAGTTGTTTTTGGTGCAGTTTCCCCACTGTCTGCCTCTAATGGAGGCCAGGGCAGCTACTACACACACACACTCACACACACACACCTGCTCAGGTGAGACAGCTTTCTGCCTTTTTTATGTTAAGAGGTCCTAATCAGAAAGAACACTTTTTAGGAATCCGTTACTAGACATCTGTTAAAATAAAGACCTCATCATTAGCTAAACATTTATAGAAACTTTCAGTAATTCTTTAAACATCTGCATACAGTTGGAGGCTGTGCTCACCTAGGCTGGACACAGAAACAGATCCGCGTTGGTACATGGGACAGAAAGGGGAAAGATGGCAGGGAGTAGGCCTTAATGATGGTCGCCTAAGGGCTTATTTTAGGATGGGTTGGTACAGTTTAATAATCCCCTGTCCATCAGTGGGTGTTTAAATTCATCTGACTGGAGATTGGGGGGATAAATGATAATTATGAAGAGTGGAGAAATGTGAGGAACGCTGCAATGCCCTAGTAATTTCCAAAACTCTTCACCCTCCCTAAAAACAGCTGCAGAAAAAAGCAGCTCACTCTACTATAATGTCCTGTCTGATTAGGGCTTTACTGTATCATTACACACAAATGCCACTTGACAAGTGCAAAACCACTAAAAGTAGGTTGCTAAAAAACCTGAACATGATAAATGCAAAACTGTGATGTCAGCGCTGCCTTGATCAAGTTCTGCTGCAGTCTGTCAACAGCCTCCACCTTAAACCTGTCCCCCCCTCCCTCTACCAGCTGAATCAGTGATACTGATAGTGACTAATTTCTATAATCATTTTAAACCTTACCTAGTTATTAATATCAGGACTATTTTATTTTATGTGGATAATAAGAGGAAGAACATATGACTTTGCTGTTGTAGAAATTAGTTAATAATTTTATGTTAATAATAATAGTCTGCAACAGTTTAAGTGATGTCAAATTAAACATTAATGTAACTTTTTAACGATGTTTTACTTGCTGTTCGTCTTGTTTAAGCTTTATTATTTTATTCAGTTAAATGAACAATAAAACATTATGTCTTCTGATTTAAATAACATTTCAGATTTTTAAAATATGATTTGATTATAATAATATTTATTGAATTTATATAGTAATTTACTTGTTCTGATTTAAATAGTGTTTTTATTTCACAGTTAAAAACATTTTTCTTCTTGTCCTCAGCTCTGTCCATGGGAGCTGTCCCTGGCTCGTTGGTGTCCCCCCAACGCATGTCGCTGCAGATGGCCCCCCCCCCTGTCCATTGTGTACTGCTAGTATCTAACCTGAACCCAGAGGTTAGATGTCACACTATCGCAAAATAACGGAGAATGACGCACCTTCAGGAAACTTTATTAACACTTTTTGTCTCTGCAGAGCATCTCACCACACTGCCTCTTCATCCTGTTTGGTGAGAATACTTTAATCAGTGCCACACAGAACTTCATTGAAAACACATTCAAAATTAATTAATGCTGTTCAGTGAGAAAATCTTTGATTAAAAATAATAGTTTTCTGCTGAATTGAGGTGCTAATTATTTTACAGACGCCATTTAAATTTGATTAGTTTTAAGCCAAGACAGTACATAAAAAAACGACAAACCGGGAAAGTTTTATTAGAAACTTCTGTTTTTTTAGAAGAGAGTTTAACACAAAAGTCAGAGCAATAAACATTTGAGTTAAGATGTGAAAATGTGAATAATTAGACATGAAATATTGTTACAGACTTCTGGAGTCTGGTCAACAAGTGAACCACATTTAATTTACTTTAAATCAGTAGGTATTTCACTTTAGTTTTATCTATTTGTCTTTCTGAAAAGACGTGTTACATATTTTCAAATTATCATTAATAAACTGAAGTTTGATTTTGCTGAAGTTTTTTTATGTATTTTTTGTGTTTTATAGGTGTTTATGGAGACGTTCAGAGAGTGAAAATCCTCTTTAACAAAAAGGAAAATGCTCTTGTTCAGATGACCGACGCCACTCAAGCTCAACTCGGTCTGAATAGTTTTTATTATCGGATGTAAAACACAAATATACTTAAGACCTTAACCTGTGTTTTGTTAAATATTTATATTTTTGGTTTTATTTCATGAGAGACATAATCTTATGATTTTGCTTACATTTTTTCATTTTAACATTTTCCTTCTAACTTCATGGAAGCACTTGGAAAACTAGGGTTTTGTAAACAATTGACTATAAACCTTCTACACACAAATAAACTAAATAAATAAATGTGCTGGTAAAGATTTTAAAATAGAAAAGTTTCTAAAGTTTCCAAGTTGTTTTCTTTTTTTTTTTAAATACAATTTCTTTTTTGTCTTTTTGAAAAATGTTATATATTTTATCCTTAATATTTTCTAAACACTGAAAGCCACAAAAGTGTGAAACGGAATCAAAAGAAAACATAAAAATCAAAGTGAATAGTTTTGAAATGTTCAAAAAGTAAGCATCTTTAACTTTTCAGACATTTTGGTTTTTGAGTTTGTTTGGATTTTATTTAAAAGCTGTATACAACAAATTTAACAATATTTAAAATAATGCCAATAATGTCTTTTAAACAATGTTTTAATATATAATTAATATTTTATTAATTTGATTAAAAAAATACAGATATAATAAAATTTTTAAACAGTTTTTATTCTGTTTACATATATGTCAAATTACAACTTACATACAACTTACAACAAACTTTTAAAAAGCCATTAAACATTAAAATGTTTTAACTAATCTCAATTAAATCTCTTTTATTTAAATCTTTACCCCTGACAGCAATGAGTCACCTGAATGGGCAACGTCTCCACGGTAACGTGATCAGAGTCACATTGTCTAAACACCCTGTGGTGCAGCTGCCTCGTGGAGGGGCTGGACAGGAAGAGCAGGCACTGACACGGGACTTCTCAGGCTCCGCCCTCCATCGCTTCAAAAAACCCGGGTCCAAAAATTTCAACAACATCTTTCCGCCATCTGCCACCCTGCATCTCTCAAACATCCCGTAAGAGGGGTATTTTATTCACTGCAGCAATTAAATATTTACTTTTTCTATTGCACATATATAAATAACATACAAAAGGATAAGGCCGATCAATTTCTGTGTTTCAAAAATCACAGCAGTTTCCATTTTTTTGCCGACAATACTCAATACTTTATTTCAGCTGTGAAGCCCACAGGTTTGTGGACAACCAAAAATGAATGGCCTTTAATTATTAAAATATGAATAAAATTTATTATAATATAATATATAATTCATTATCTGTAATCACTTATCCTGTTCAGGGTCATGCCAGCTATCATTGGATAAGTGATAGGGTACATCGATGACAGGTCTCCAGTCTGTCTCAGGGCCCACACAGAGAGACATACACAGACAGACAACTATTCAAACTCACAACTACAGGAAATTTAGAGTCTCCAATTAACCTAATAAGAATGTGCAAACAACACACATTCTTAAAAATCTATGCGAGAAAAAAAAATACATTTTTCAATTCAGTAGTATGTTGCGTATCCTAAAATCACATAGAAATGGCTTATTCCTGCCTCATCACCCAGCAGTGTACAAAGCTGTTTTCCACTGTGGTTAATATTCTTCCTTCTTCTTTGTCTCCTAGCTCTTCAGTCAGTGAGGAGGTGTTGAAGGACTTATTTTCCTCCAGTGGATTCACAGTCAAAGCCTTCAAGTTTTTCCTGTGAGTACCAACAACATGCAACTTAAAAACTTCAAAACCTAATGATATATAGGCATGTTCTGCAGCCTTCCAATTCCTGCCTTTGGGCTGCAACTTAAACCCGGTTTTTCTTTACATTTTGGAAAATTTAAGGATGAAGAATTAGCTGTTAATCGTTATTTTGCTACAGGCTGACCTTTATATATGCAGACAACTTACACCAAATTACTGAAGTGAAGAAAACCTGATGGTTTTCCATCATGTTGTGAAGCATTCTAATTCCTGCACAGTCAGTGTAATTAACTTAGTCAGAATTATATCTTTTTGTATTTATTAAAGTGTTAGAAGATAGGATTTTGCTTTTGCACTCTAATACACTGCCAAAGTGGGCGTGAGAAAACGTGACTCGAGCAAAGAAAAGTTTCACAAGTGAAACTGAACACAACATGGCTGCTTCATGTTTTCTCTTTTTTTTTTCTTTTTATGGTCATGTTTTGATGATGCCAATTCCTCTGATGTAACAGCAAGGACAGGAAGATGGCTCTGATGCAGCTGGCATCAGTAGAGGAGGCTATTGAGGCTCTGATTTCTCTGCATGACCACCAGCTGGACCATAACCAGCACCTTCGAGTCTCCTTCTCTAAGTCCACCATCTGACATATTTAGACTCTCTGAGTTCACCATCTAACCCTCTTGAGTGTCCAAGTGCACATCTGAACTTCTCTGAATCTCCACCATCTCCATTTCATTGTGTCTGAGTCCACCAACTGA
This sequence comes from Channa argus, assembly GCF_033026475.1. NCBI lineage: Eukaryota > Metazoa > Chordata > Actinopteri > Anabantiformes > Channidae > Channa > Channa argus. Next base: position 266,340 of record NC_090214.1, on the reverse strand, counting down.
CCCTCTTTGACTCTCCAAGTCCTTTGACCTTTACGGCCGACTAAGTAGAGGTCAGGGCTTCTGATTTGCCCATAGAACTAGCAGACCAATGGGACAGCCCTGGTACTGTGCCTACAAATGCTCTGACATCACAGTCACGGACGATGTCATAAAGGGTCATTCCCATGGTTACAGAGCACATTCCTGAGCAGACTGAGGACTTAGTAGCAGTGTTTTGTGGGTAATGGAGTCCAACAGTGAGCCAATGTGAGTCAAACTTTCTTTGTCTAAATGTTAAGTTATGTGATGGAAAGAAAATCAGGAAGTTTCTTTTAAGTGAGAATTTTTAAAATGAAATCTACCTTTTCATAGAAAGGGGGAAAAGCTTTTCTAATTTCTAATGTTTAGAGTTGCCCTGCATCAATAGAATATTCGGTCTTTTTTAATCAGCAAAAATCATAAAATTATGGGTTTTAAAAATATATGTACGACCATCTGTCTATCTATCTATATAGATAGATAGATATATAGAGGATACATCTGTAATATTTTACAAAAGATATAAAAAAATATATTTTCTTTTCATTACAAACTTTATTTTTTACTCTTCTGCACCCCTACCATCTGATTGGATGAATTATCATCACTATAATTATTACCTAACTTACCTAATTTTGCTTGCTGCGATCTCAACAAACCTTCTTCGGTGCCTTATTTTTTCAATTTTTCTGCTGGCTTTTGATTTTTGATTTTTACCGCATTTGGGTGGAGTTTCGGTGGTGGGGTCGTATTATTTTTTGTAGTTTTTCACTAGTAAAATATTTTTGTTGTGTTGTTGGTAAATTGGATTTTAATCATGAATGTATTTATACTGTAAAACATAAACTAGGTAATGATTTTGACATCCTGCCACCTGTCGTACCTTTGTATGTATGTGTGTGTATTTATATCTGTGTGTGTGTGTTTGTGTGTGTGTGTGTGTGTATCATGCTGAGCTGTAATTGGTTCGCTTCAAATGTCCCACCATTTTTTCTATTAAAAAAAGTATTTTCATTTGAATTCTGCTGTTGTTTTTTATTTTACTTCCGCTGCACCACTAAAGAAACTGCTGTTTGTTTTCATTTCGTTTGGATCTGCTGGATTTTCTTGAACAGGAAACAAGCCACAAAAAACAAGAAGCTGCCAATTCCCAGTTTGCCTTCTGACCTTAAACCAGAGTTGAGTTGGTAAATGTTGCTTCTTTTGTTTAAGTTAAAATTTTGTTTTGTTTAAATTATATAGCCTCAGCAGAGCATAACAGAAAACTAAGAAAACTTTATTTTTAATATTTATATCTATTTTTCAAATCAGGTAATTTGTGTTACAAGTACCCACATTACACTGGTTTAGACTTTGGTTGAGATTTATCCTTTTTTTAATCAACCTGTTTAAAATATTTTTTAAACAATTATTTAGTGACTACAAAACCTAGGGGAAAAAAGAGTTTGTGTATTAATGTGGAGAGGGTCAACCCAAGCCAAAGTTTGTGTGCCTTTTTAATTGGATCAACCCATTTTCTCAACATAATTTCCTAATTAAAAACGCTTACTTAACGTTCTCGTTACATATTTGTACACGTAATGTAAAAGTACAAGGCTTGCTACATACCACTTATTTTTTAATGCACATTAACATTTTTATGGTTTCATGTCTTCATAGTTGTACTATGTTACAAAAAAATGTTTTCACTGTACATATATTTTATTGTGTATCTATGATTTTTTGTTTGCTTGTTTTGTTTTCATGTCTTCACGTTCAATGAATACTTCACAAGTTGTGTGAATTTTGTTGATTTAAATAGTTAAACTGCTTTCACAACTATGCCACATTTTTTCAACTGGTTTTAACTTTTTTTTTTAACATGATGCTGATTTGCTGAACTAAAACATGCAGAAAATGTTTAACTTTACACAACCACGTTACATCAAACGTGATACGAGTAACACCTAACATTTTACATGTAATGTTAAATTTTCACTTGTAAGACTTCACACTTGAACATCACGTTACTATAAGAATTTAAACATATTACTTTAAAAAAATGTGAGTGTGTGTGTGTGTGTGTATATATATATATATATATATATATATATATATATATATATATATATATATATATATAGCTGATTTTGCATTTAGTTTAGTTCATTGTTTTCATGTTAGATGCAAATAAAAACTTACACAGTGCAGCATCTAGCTAGCTTATAACATGTTACAGTATGTTAGACATTAAAATCTGTATATTTACATTGCACATAAGTATGTAGTTACAAGGATGTTAATTGCATACATTATTGCTTCTTGTACTACGTTTATGTGCCACCTACATGTATGTAGTTTAAATGTATATTAATATTTAAGTGTATTATGTTTTTTTTAACTACGACAGTTCATACTTTTAAGTACAGTAACATCTTACATGTTAGGGGTATTTTACAGTATATTTATAACTTGTTACATGTTTTATGCTTGCTTTTGATATAGTATAATTCTTTTTTACGTTATACATAATTTAACATGTAGTCTTAAGTACTGTGATGTGTCACATGTGACAGAGCACGTTGTAAATACTACCTTGACAATAATTCTGCACATTATGTAACATATTAAATCAAAACTCATAACGTGAAGTCATAAAAACAAAAATGTTATTGTAAAATAAGTGTAATTTATTTTTCATATTTGTAACATGTAATAAGTAACATGTTAGTTACTTGTATAACGAAGACATGAAAACATAAAACCTCTTAAAAATTGTTTTATGTGAAACAATTTTAGAAATGTGTTTATTAAAGCTGTTTTTGCCCATAAACTTTGCATAGAACAGAGCAGATTTTTTTCCAGATGGACGTAGTCTGTTCAGACTCCAGTCCAAAGTATTCATGTTATTGTACTTTGTTTTTTATGCAAATGAATGTAAAGTACTTGTGGTGCATTGTGGGAGCAGGTGGGACTGTTACCGTTGTTATTACATGAAATATTTTTAATATTTAACCAATGCATGAAGATGGGGGAAGGCAGAACTTCTCCTTGTGCTTAATTTACAAACAAAATAAAAGTTGAATTTTTATTTATCAGAGTTTGACAAGAAGTTGTAGCATGAAAACCAATCAATAAATAAATAATCTAACAACCCATGTCTTCCCCATTTCTACATGCTCGGCCCGGTCAATCAGGAAGTGTACACATTTTTAAACAAAAAACTGCACACTAAAAAAAGTTCAGCTTTTTTTTAAAAAAAAGGTTCTTGTTCTTAAGTTGAAACAATCCTCATTTTGCAGACTACAGCAGATAATTGTAAAAAATAACAATATACAACTTGTACTAATTCTATTGAATGACAGCAACAGGGGTTCGTCCAACTCACAAAGTCGTCATCAACCAAACTGCCTGTGGCTATGGTAACAGTTAACAGTAAAGTAACAGCTTTAAAAAAACAAAACATGCAATCATCCATACAGTGTTCAGACTGCAAAGCAAAACTAATTTCAGAATTTCTTTTCCCCTTTACAAATGACATTTCTTTTTTATTTGGTCCAGTGTTAAATGTTTTATGGATTAAATGAAATGTTGTGACCCTTAAACATCACAATACTGGAATTAATTCAGTTCTCAATTATGTTTAGGTATTTTTGTTGGGGGAGAGTAAAAATATAACAAAAAACAGTTGATGGGGAGAAAAAAAATCCTTCTCATTGGCTATTTTTTTACCTGCTCGTTCTAAAGCAACTTATCATTTACTACAATTTCACTTTTATGTCACATACAACAGGATAAGATAAGTTCATGTTCACTAAAGAAAAAAAAAAGCCATTTTTATAATTATGACAAGTCAACTCATGATGTTTAGAGGCCATAATTAGACTTTTGAGATGGTAATTTTTACTTCAATGGTGATTGTGATGCACAAATCTTGTAACTATGAGACCAATGTCTCATATTTCCCCAATTAGTTTTTGTAAATTACAATATAAAAATTTCAAAATAGCAAACTTAGAGTTGCATTTTTGAGTTAATAAACATAATAAAGAACTTCATAAATATATATATTTGTTATTTTTTTCTGTTTACAAATTGTAAATATTTAAAGAGTGTCAACTTTTTACTTTTGTTTATATTTTATATAACTAAAACAAAATTCTACATTTACTTTTTCTTTACAACTGATTACAAAAATGACTCCTGTTTTAACTTTAGTGAACCCACGTCTGCAAAACACATTTTGTTTAGCACAATGAAATCAGCCAGGAAGACTTCCGTCGCTTCAATGGCTGATTATATTCACATTTGTTTTAAACCTAATGCTCCACAATATTTTTTTTACTTTTGTACAGAAGCAGACCATAGTTTTAACATTACAAGTTAGTAAAAATGTATTTATGAGATCATTCACTTTTGCACCAAACAGTTAACACCACAGGAAATTAACCAACGATTTCTGATGTGTACTCTTTCGTGATCTCATTTGTTTAAATCAAATTTAAGCCGTGAAGATTAAAAATGTCAATTTCATTAGAATAACAGCATTCCAGGCAAATATCCTACGTTTTAAAATAGCTGCAAATATTTGATGAAATATTTGATCTGCTGTACGTTGTTGACTATAATATAATCAGCAAAGTAGGTTTTTCTAGTTCAGGTATACTTTTGACTATGATGGCAGTTCAGTGACACATTACAGAATAAAAATAAAGTCAAAATAATAAAATTTTAAGTGTTTATTTTATCATTTTGCATGGTGACACTAAAATGGCACAACGTATGACTTAATTTGTAGCCATTTTTGAAGTCAGCCCTGAAGGAATAGATTTTGTCCCTGGTTGCTTTAACATTAAACAAAGGAAAAGTTTATAAAGCCTAAACGAGGTTCTGGAAATATTCCTGTGGTAAAAATCAACCAATGCTTTCACAACATGAAATCATTAACACATAAAACTGCTTCTGTACAGTCAAACAATCCATCTCTGCAAACACACAGCTCTGAGTTTTGGCCAAACATCAATTCTAATTTCAATAACAACTTATAAGCAACTAAATAGCTTGGTGACATTTGAACCCAGCGTATACATTTGATATTTTTAATTTGACTTTAAAAACCCAGCTGCCTGAATTCATCTCTTTGAAATGTATAGCAAGTCAAGTCTCAAATTTGAGTTTAGGTGACCAACACTAAAGCAGCTGAACTTAAAGACGCAGCTTTTTTTCAGCTGTTTCACTCTTTTCCAAGTTTTGGTATTTACATTTTTGTTCACGCTTCATAGTTATCTACATGGTGCAGTGTATTTTATCAACAGAATGAAGGGAATGAACACATTTTTGAATTTAAAAAACTAACAAACAAAAAAAACATTTGTTTTTTACTAGGGAGAATTTTAACTAAAAACTACAACGGAAGCAAAAATACAGTTTCTGAAATGCCACAAATTTCAAAGAGCCCAACCCCCTCCCCCACATCTTTCCAAATATGATCAAAGACCAGGCATTTCAGTGCGAAGCATCACCCCCTCTTTTTTTTCCTGTTTGCTTTCTTTCTTCCTGTGCTGTCATTGGCTTGTTCTGGCATCATTTAGTTTTAGCACCAAAAGGAACATAAATAGGTAAACAGAAACACACACACACACACACACCCACACACACACACACACACACACACACACACTTCAGTTTCCTTAATAAAAAAAACAAACAAACATCAGTCTCTCGGTCAGATTCCTCCTGCTCCTCTTCTGTGCTGTCAGGAGGATAAAAGTGGAGCCGGTTTCCCTGGTAACTACACATCGAGGATCTCCTCTGCAGTACCTCCACAGCGCAGTCGATACCGTCCAGTCCTCCAGCTGATGGTGGGGTCCCACAGAGCTGACAGGAATATCTGCACTGCCATAGACTCCCTGATGAACCAGGCGACAGCAAAGTCCAGCTTCGAGAAGCACAGAGGGCCGCCCTGTGGGACAATTAATAATCAGTAATCATCCATACACAATCAATCAATACCGGGGTAACAGACTGAATCAGGCCTACCTGATGTTAAAAACACATTGTTATTTGATATTTAAATTTTAATATATTTTTGAACTTTTTCTGATTGATTCTCAAACTTTATAAATTTTATGTTTTTTTTAATGTAATATTTATTTATGCATGTATTTATTTGTAATCACTTTGTGAAGTTTAATCATTTTTTTCTCTGCCCACTCACTTGTGATTTAAAACTAGAAATAAGATTGAATTGGAATAGAATTAACTATGTTGATGTTCTACCTTTAATAGACACTTTCATATTAGATTTGATTAACCTATCTTTAGAAACTGGCTATGTACCAAACGCCTATAAAGTCGCTGTAATAAAACCAACGCTTAAAAAACCTTGTCTTGATCCAGGTGATTTAGCCAACTATAGACCAATATCAAATCTCCCGTTTATTTCTAAAATCCTTGAAAAAGTAGTTGCAAAACAATTATGTGATCACCTTCATAGGAATAATTTGTATGAAGACTTTCAGTCAGGATTTAGAGCTCATCACAGTACAGAAGCAGCACTGATAAAAGTCACCAATGATCTTCTCCTCGCTTCAGATAATGGAATTGTGTCCATACTCGTCTTACTAGACATTAGTGCCGCATTTGACACCATTGACCACAACATTTTATTACAGAGACTTGAACATGGATTTGGGGTTAAAGGAACCACATTACATTAGTTTACATCTTATCTGTCAGTGAGATTCCAACTTGTGATGAATCCTCTTTCTGCACAAAAGTTAGTTATGGAGTTCCACAGTGCTGTGTGTTAGGACCAATACTTTTCAATATGTCACCTTTAGGCAAAATTATCAGGAAACATTCCATAAAATTCCACTGCTATGCAGATGATTGCCAGCTCTATTTATCTGTGAAACCAGAAGATACTAACCAATTAGTCAAAATTGAAGCATGTCTAAAAGACATAAAGGCTTGGATGTCCTACAATGTCCTACTTCTAAATTCAGGCAAGATTGAAATTATTCTCTTTGGGCCTAAAAAGATTAGAAATATGCTGTTTAATAATAGTTACTTTAGATGACATAACTTTGGCCTCCAGTACTTCGGTGAGGAACTTCGGAGTTATTTTTGACCAGGATTTGTCGTTTACCTCACATTTAAGACAAATCTCTAGAACAGCCTTCTTCCACCTAAGGAACATTGCTAAAATTAGAAACATCCTGTCTCAAAGTGATGCCGAAAAACTAGTCCATGCATTTGTTACTTCTAGGTTGGACTACTGTAATTCCCTACTTTTGGGGTGTCTTAATAACTCTCTAAAAAGCCTTCAGTTAATCTAAATTGCTGCAGCAAGAGTTCTGACTGGATTAGGGAAGAGAGATCATATTTCACCTTAACTAGCTTCTCTCTATTGGCTTATTGCTTTTTGTTGCTCTTTTCTTTTCTCCCTTCACTTTCCACTCACCCCAACCGTCCACCCTGAGCCTGGTTCTGCTAGAGGTTTCTTCCATTAATGGGAGTTTTTCCTCTCCACTGTTGCCTAGGGCTTGCTCAACAGGGAATTGTTTGGTTCTCTCTATACATCTTTATAGTCTTGACTTTATTCTGTAAAGTGCCTTGAGATGACTTTGTTGTAAATTGATGCTATATAAATAAAGTTGAATTGAATTTGACATAATGTATATTCATTTGTTTTTATTTCATTTATTGGTTTCTAATTCTTTATGTATTTTGTTTTAAATGCCTACAAACATAATTGTTAAATACAATCTAAGGTTTTTACACATCTAAAAAAATTTAGTTGCATTTTGTTTTGAAATGTTATTTTATATCCTACTGTATGTCTCTCCCATCTCAGGTCATAGGTGTCCTGGTGCACATCGGCACCCAATTTTTGAGAAAAATCTGATGTTGACGAATTTAAACATTTCTTCTATTTCTTAATGATGGATGTTATTGTGCTTTTCTTTAAGCACTAGGAAATGATTTTGCATCGATCCCAATTTTGTCTTTTTAATAATCTTTTCCCAGAGTTCACTGAAGTGTTCTTTTGTCCTTGTGGTATAGATTTTGAGCAGGTCACTGATTCACCAGTAGCTCGACTTTTCAGATACAGGTGGATTCATAGTCTTTTAAAACACATTCACTGCACTCAGCTGATCTCCATTTAACTAACTTTAGGACAGTGGAAACTAATTGTCTGCACCAGTTTTAATTGGGGTGACTTACTTTAAAGGAGGTGAATCTTTACACAATATCTTTTTTTTAGTTTTATTAAATAAAAGCAGATTATTCTTAGTTGATCAATGTTACCTGAATTCCTGTGAGCTGGATGTAGTCAGATATAAACCAGGCGAGACAGTGACACATAAAGAAAACCATCATGTCCCACCTACAAAACAAACAGGCAGTCTTTTGATAAAAACAGTTTAACATTACATATAATGTAGAATGTTTGCATGAAGCAAACACATATAAATGGTCTGCACTTATATAGCGCTTTTCTACCTATTGGCACTCAAAGCGCTTTACACTGCTTCTTATTCACCCATTCACACTCACAATCACACACACACACACACATTCATACATCGATGGGGGAGCTGCTATGCAGCTGGCCAACACTCACCGGGAGCAACTAAGTTAGGGTTCAGTGTCTTGCTCAAGGACACTTCGACATGTGACCAGAGGAGCCGGGGATTGAGCCGGGGATTGAACCAACAACTTTGAGATTGGTGGACAACTGCTCTACCTTCCTGCGCCACAGTCGCCCCCACAGTCGCTACATACTTATACAGTAATATAGTTATATCAATATTTATCACATTAATGCAATTATCCACTGTCAACTTGGGTCTAACACTACCAGACATGCTTCAATTTAATAGAGGGCTTTTAACGCCACCTTAAAAAAGTTTTAGAAAACCATGTTTGATGTATAAAGGGACCAGTAGGGACAATATGGAACTTAGACCATTTTAGGTTTTAGGTAAAACCTAGCAACATTTAACAATGTTTTATAAATTGTTCACCTAGCAACAACATTATCATCACGTAATGCATTCTTCTGTCTGATTGGCTGAGTACCTGAACACATGATGTGCTGCCCAGCCAATGATGAGGCTGGCTAAGAAGCACTCAGAGACAGGCTCCAACACGGTGCCAGGAAGCATATTGATCCTCAACTTCGTCCACCTGAAAATATCCACAAGACATTATTAATATTACTAAGAGCAAATGACTTAAGTCAAGAATTATCTGGAAATTAATTAATTAAACAAAGTACATAAACTAGAATTTAAGTACTCAAATGAAACTGCAGTACATGCCCAAACTTATTGCATTACTGAAATTAATGCTGTTTTGCAGCTTTTGACTTCTCAAATATACAGATTTGTTTGATTTATACATGATAGTAAAATAAATCCTTGCAACTTAAGAACATAACTTTGGACATTTTCACCATTATTACACTATAAATTAAAACATTAAATTATTACAGAATTAATTATTACATATAGGGGAGGTTGGAGTGGAGGGAAATTGGCAAAAATATGACAAAAATTAAAAACAGCCAATCACAAAGAATTCTGTGTTGACCTGATCATACGGGACTGGAACTGGCCAATAGAGTATGACCCAGAATTCTGTAGTGCCACCTGTGTTGCCATGGAGAACTTCCAGCCTCTGAGAGAGTAAAGTAAATAAATTACCAAAAGTTTAATGCAACTTTTACAAATTAATAAAATTAACTTAAATCATGAAAACATTAGCAGCAGCCTACAGCTGCTATTGCAAAGTTGCCAACCTGTCAGCGATGGCTTTTGCCATAAAATAATCCTCAGCGATGTACTGAGCGAAAGCGACCAATCCGCCGGCCTGATCCAACACGTCCTTCCTCATCAGACATGACATCCCTGTCACACACTTTATTCCTGTCACATTTGCTGAGATATAAGAGCGAGGGTGGGATGTTCCAAAGTACACCTGGAACCAAGTTAGCAATAGTATCTGTTTGTCATATATATTTACATCCAACAGGTAGGTGATTTAAAACAAACTATGTCAAAAAAATAATAATTGTTAAAACAGCCCTGCACTCATAAAAAAAACTTCTTAAAAAAAAAAAAAAAAAAAAAAAAGCAACACATTGCTTAATAGCATAAAAATATAAACATTAGAATCACCGTCTGTCCCATGTTGGCTGTGAGCAGGTCATATAAAATTTAAAATCCTTGTGAAAGGCATCAACTGTTTCAAGATTAGCTGGGCTCTGGACTTGGACAACTCTGGACAGGTAATGACTGGACAACACTAGGATATTATTAAAACCTTTGGGTGATGCATTGTCAAACCTATAAAGCTCTTATTGGAGAGAGTGTTTGAAAGTAGTAGTAGAAACTCTTAAAAAGTCTTTATTGCTAAGAGGGTTTGACAAGCAGTTCTTACATCAGGTTGGTCATGCTATAGAGTGTAAAGTTAATGTCATGCTATGTTGATTTTGAAGAGTTGAAGCCTGCAATTTACATTTAAGTCATTATTCTTAAAAGCATTGTCACAGAAGGTCAGTGCTGCTGCCATTGAAGTTCAGTAAAATTCAGACTGTTTAGTCAAACTAAACAAAAAGGTATTTAGGTAACCATTCTAAGAACAGTGACAAACTAAATGCATCAGTCTGATAACAGCCCTGTATGCTAACACTTAACACAATGTAATGTACCTTCACATTGTCTAGGTTTGGGCTTACTTCATGTAGTGTGACCCTAACATTTAGAACTGATTCTGAGAAACTATTTAGTGGAGATTACCTGCTCTAGTGTAGCAGCAAATCCTTGGCGGTCAGCAACGTACGGCAACCCATGGACCAATCCCACCTTCTCTGTCATCTGATTGGTCATGTCCATGAGAGTGTCTGGTTTCACTGCCCCACACACACAGAATTAGCATTAGTACTGATAATTAAAAGTTTCAGTGTCTGACAGTTCGCACTTGTGGAAACCTTAAGACCTAATCATACATTATAAGTGGTGGTACTGACCTCTGATACCACTGTCACAGATCCAAACCAGGCCATATTTGGCCCCTTCATAACCTGGCATGAGGTTGTTGATTTTGGGGTTGATTCCAACTTTTTTACCACCTGAGAACCAAAGAACACCACTCGCTACTGTTAGATGCTAACAAATGACTAAAATTGTCAGATGAAGATGAGAAAATCACTTTAATACAGAATATGTCCAATGACAGAACAGAAAATCACAAGAGCTAAAATGTTTCTCACCAATAAATAATCGAGCATCTACATTGGGATATTTGCCCAACAACTTTTTACAGACGTCTACAGCTGGATCATCCTTATCCTGAACACAAAGCAGGATCTCGTACTGTAAAACAAAAACATTCAAATTACTAAACTGAGCCGCTGAAAAATTAACAGACAACTTAAACCACACTGTGATTTGAGTGTGTAAAAATTCCAAGAAGCTGAAGACTAAAATATTGTGATGTAATGTTAAAATGTATTTCATAAAAATCAAAGTCAAGATATCATCTATGGAAACATTTTTTATAATACCCTGCCCTGGTGTGGAGTGTTAAGATGGTAGTTGTGGGTCTGTCAGAGGTTAGCATTGGTTAAACGCTTTTAAGAACCAAATAGATTGGCATCATAGGGAGTCGGATGGCAATCGGGGAAGGATAGAGGTCTGGGATAGTCAGGTGATAGTGAGATGGAAGTTGAGGGAGTGAGGTTATTAGTCAGGAGCAGTGGGATGGAGGATGGATGGTAGTCTGCACAGTAAATTGTTAGTTTGGGGAAGTTAAGATAGTAGTGTGGGGTAATTAGCAGGTTGGCAGAGTTGGTGTCACCTTGGCATAATCCAGTGTAAAAAATGTCTCCAGGTTGGAGATCAGGTTCGGGTCGACACCCTTTAATGGCTTCAGGAGAGAAACTCCTGCCAGCTGCGCAAACGGCTGCTTGACCTCTGACTTTTTCTTGTGGAGATGGAGACGCCTGAACAACAAAAGGTCAAAAGTAAGAAGGCAACAAGTAATCAGCAATTTAACCTGGATAATATTGGACCTTCATTTATCAGGGACAGACAGCACAATCGGGTGAAAGAAGAACACATTAATAAGAACAAGTACATAACTGTATCAGAAAGGAGCAGTAGGTTCTAAAGATTCTGTGCACATTTATTGTATTGGATTTATGCATATTAATATGATTATTCTATGTGTGCACAAATAAGCTAAACAGAGGTGTGTGTGTGTACATTTAAAAAAAATGGTAAGAACAGATCCTAAACAAACCAAAAATGAGAACATACTGTGTTAATAAGCAAATATATCATCTCGAGTGATAGGTCACTCTCAACATGACCAGAGCCCAGAGGTCTGTGCACAGTTAAGATTCTGTATTTTGCCTTTAGCCTTAAATTTACATTTAGTCATTTAGCTTTATCCAAAGCGACTTAAAAGTGAGGTACAAGGCAGCAAAAATCTAAATCAAGGAGAAAACATCAAAGCAAAGTCCTATCAGAAAAGTGTTAACAGTTTACGAGATGCAAGTGAGAGAAAGAGCAAATAGGATTTTTTTTTTTTTTTTTTTTTAAGAGATCTAAGTGCATAGGAAGATGCGGAAGAGTTCTGTTTTCAGCAATTTTTTGAACATTGTGAGAGAGTCTGCTGAGCGTGCAGAGTTTGGTAGCTCGTTCCACCATCGTGGGATCATTGCGCTAAAAAGTTTTGGTTGGTGCAGTGCTGGGACCACCAGAAGTCGTTCGTTGGCAGACCGCAGCGGGCGGGAAGGATTGTAGACCAATGAGTGAGTTGAGGTAAGCGGGAGCTGTCGAGTTAACCACCCTGCGAGCAAGAGACAGAGCTTTGAACCTGATGCGATCAGCTAAAGGAAGCCAGTGTACAGATCTGAAGAGTGGTGTGACATGGGTCCTTTTTGAATGAGGTGCTGCGTTTTGGATCATCTGCAATGGTTTGGTTGTGGATACCGGTAACCCCATCAACAAAGCATTGCAGTAAACGAGACGAGATATGACCAGCGCCTACACAATGAGTTGGGTTGTATATTCCTTGATGTAGGGTCTGATCTTCCTGGGGTTAGAAGGAGGAGACTTTCATTTAGTTCCACAGGAGGACAAAAACTGTTTGGAAAGTGATTTGCTAAAGTTGAAAGCTAAATATATTTTGTATTTTACTGTCCTTTTTATCATGAGTTTCAAGTTAAACTTTAGAGAAAAGTGTAACAACCACAGTATGTTTGATAACAGATAATAGTAGACAATAGCTCAGCTTTTCTTTAACACTTACCATCAGAGTATGGAAGCACTGTGTGTATAAGAGTGTATAGCTGGTAGTGTATAGTATTTAGAGTGTAACCAGTATTATTGTTTTATTTTTTCCCCCTTTGCCTCGAAAGGTTATGTAACCAGTGTCTTGTAAGCCAATGTGGACTGGGCATGTTTAAGTTTATGACACAAATAAAAGTATTCATTCTTTCATATAGTGTGTATGTAGAAACCTGAAGCATTTTTAAACTAACCAAGATATATTCTTTCCTGTAAAAATTTGACTTATGATGCCAATGGTAAACGTAGAACTGGATCCAGTGAGAGACACCTGGCTTTGGACCAACAACTTGCCAACTTTATGCAGAAGTTAGTGTATTCAGATGGCTTTTGTGGCTTACAAACTGATCAAATGATTTCTCAAACCCTTACCACTCAACTTTATTGCCTAATAAAGATTATCTTGTTGACAATTCTGCAGCCTCACTACGTACAATACTCGATAGTGTTGCCCCTCTGAAAAAGAAGACATTAAACCAGAAGAAGTGATCTCCATGATATAGTTCGCAAACACGCAACTTAAAACAAGCAACACAAAGGTTAGAAGCATTCCAGAAATTTAGAAGAATCTCATTTAGCCTTGAAAAACAGTTTAAAAATGTACAAAAAAGCTCTCCATGATGCCAGAACAGCATATTATTCATCATTAATAGAAGAAAACAAGAACAACCTCCGGTTTCTGTTCAGCACTGTAGCCAGGCTGACAAAGAGCCAGAGTTCTGTTGAGCCTAGTTTTCCCTTAACTCTGAGCAGCAAAGACTTCAGGACTTTCTTTATGAATAAAATTGTAGCTATTAGAGAAACAATTCACCAGATCCTCCCCCCAAATATTACAGATAGATCTTCATTTACAGCAGTGCTAGAATCATCAATAAGGCCCCAATCCCTCTTAGACTGTTTTTTTACACATAGATCTCTCTGAGCTAAATTCAGTTATTACCTCATCTAAACCAACAACCTGTCTGCTAGACCCTATTCCAACTAGACTGTTCAAGGAAGCTTTACCCTTAATAGATACGAAGTTCCACAAGGCTCTGTGTTAGGACCAATACTTTTTACTTTATATATGTCTCCTTTAAGCAACATTATTAGAAAACACTCCATAAATTTCCACTGCTATGCTGATGATACCCAGCTATATTTATCTATGGAACCAGATGAAAATAATCAGTTAAAAAAGCTTCAAGCCTACAAGACATAAAGGCCTGGATGTCCCACAATTTTTTACTTCTAAACTCAGACAAAACTGAAGTCATAGTATTTGGGCCCAAAGTCTAAGAAATATGATGTCCAACCATGTTGTTACTCTAGATGGCATAAGTCTGGCCTACAGTACTACTGCAAGGAACCTTGGAGTTATTTTTGACCAGGATTTGTCCTTAACATATAAAACAAATCTCTATGCAGAAAAACTAGTCCATGCATTTGTTACTTCTAGGTTCGAGTAACATAATTCCCTACTTTCAGGATGCCCCAGTAACTCCCTAAAAAGCCTGCAATTAATCCAAAATGCTGCAGTAAGAGTGCTGACTGGAACTAGCAAGAGAGATCATATTTCACCTTCACTAGCTTCTCTCCATTGGCATCCCATTAAATGTAGAATAGAATTTAAAACCCTGCTTCTTACATATAAAGCTCTGAATGGTCAGGCTCCATCATATATAGAAGATCTCATAGCACCATATCATCCCAGTAGACCACTTCGCTCTCAGAATGCAGGCTTACTTGTGGTTCCCAGAATTTCCAAAGGTAGATTGGGAGGTAGAGCCTTTAGCTATCAAGCTCCTCTCATGTGGAACCAGCTCCCAGTTCAAATTCGGGAAGCAGACACCCTCTCTACTTTTAAGTCTACGCTTCAAACCTTCCTCTTTAATAAAGCATATAGTTAGTTATAGTTATGCTGCTATAGGCTTAGACTGCTGGGGGACCCACCCCCCAATGCACTGAGCTCCTTTCCTCCTCTTGACCCTCTTCTCTCCTCTCACCCGGCAATTGTCACCACTGTATGACATTAACTCTTGTGTGTTTTCTCTCGTAGTTGCCTTTCTCCTTCTCTGTCTCCCTCTCTCTGTCCCTTTCTGCAGGTGTCCCTGGCTTTGAAGTTGTGCAGCTACTGGTCCAACCAACGTGCCCGACGTTTTGTTGTTGCTTTTGTTGCTTTGTTCTTTTCTCTCTCCCCTTTCCACTCACCCCAACCGGTCAAGGCAGATGGCCATCCACCCTGAGTCTGGTTCTGCTGGAGGTTTCTTCCATTAAAGGGAGTTTTTCCTCTCCACTGTTGCCTAGGGCTTGTTCAAGGGGGAATTGTTGGGTTCTCTATATACATGCTATAGTCTTGACTTTATTCTGTAAAGTGCCCTGAGATGACTTTGTTGTGAATTGGCGCTATATAAATAAAGTTGAATTGAATTGAATCAACCCAAACTATCTTCCAAGTCCATCTTCAGCTGAAATAACTGGCCAACACATACTACTTTTTACCAAGGTTGTTAATCTACCAACTTTGTCTGCAACCATAACCACAAAAGGCAGCTGATGTGGTACTGAGACAAAGAAATGACACTGATCTAAACAGACCCTAGATTCAACATGCTGTAAAAGAAATATTTATTGTTTTCCTTCCATTTCATTTAATCTGTCAACTACCTACTTAAGCAACTTTCACATATGAAATTGCTCCGGACTATGTCAGGAGTTGTGTTTCACACACGTAACATGTAGATGGTATTTGTAATTTTCCTTCTTTGCACACATTTGTCCTGCACATTCTGTAAAAAGCTGGAGAGAAACCGAGTTACACACATGGCCGAGAAATCTGTTATCCAGTAAAAGCTTTCTGAGTCAGGGTTTTTTTTTTTTTTTTGTTACCCCCTACCCTGATTATACCCCGATTAGTGGAGAAGTATAACTGGAACCAGGTTACTGAAGGGCAGCTAAACAAAGCCTTCAGTGACAGCGTGAATTCTTGTTAGTTTGCTTAATAAACTTAATATATTTGGGTAACTTGGACATACCCTTGCTCTTAGAGAAACTATACTGTTTCACTATTTTCTAAAGAAAACTGAATTTACATTAACCTGCAGGAAGATAAACAATAAAATAATCACTGCCCCCAGAATTAGAGCGTAAGGTTAAGAATAAACTGTTATTTTAACATTACATTTTATAGAGCAGACATTCTAAACCTGTTTGCTGCACCTTTAACAAACTGGGAAAGGCAATGTACACTGTGCAACCACAACCATGCACATTTATGTCCTGACACACGGTGTGAAAAGATCATGAAATCAGATATTGTTACATACATAGAAAACGGTTTACAAATGTGTTTTCAGCTGTATTATCCATTAATTTGTAGCTGTGGGTCACAGCAGCAGTCAAACTGATCTGACCCTTTTTGTCTGATCTGACCACTAGTGGACTTGTTTCTCCTAGAATCATATGAGATTCTCCTGAATCACACACTCAACACAAGGCCTCATTTTCTTCTCAATTTGTAGACGTTGGTCATAGGGACAGGTGATGTCCAGTTACAGTCTGACTGTGAAGAAAAGAAGTAAATCCAAAATAGATTTTTAGTCAGATGCCAGATCAAACAAGTTGTTACAGGGCTGATGATGCAAGTTAATGTCTCCTCACATCTAAATCAAACACCTGTCCAACATTTAGAGCTGTGTGAAATGTATTTTCTGTACTCGGATCAGCGGGACAATTTGTGTTTGACGAAGTCGAAGTCAAAACTAAATTCACCTTTACAAGTATTTCAGTATTTCAGTCCCTGGAAAGCTACTGGAAATCTACAGTTGCTCCATATCCTTTAAATTTCCCAAACTCGACGTCACCAAACTGACTTACAAAATCCGCTACTTTTAAGCGGTTTCTACTATGGGAAAAAAGCTAATAGTCACATACTAAAAGAATCCAATATATGAAATTATTTGTAAGCTTATTAAAGTTACAATTTCTATCCCTTTATTCCAATAACACAAAATGTGTTTTCGCTTGCTGCGAACCACACTGTAAATTTGGTATTAGCAGGCCGGGAAACTGCTGTAAAATTCATGCAAAATTTTAAAAATAAAAAAAGAGATTTAGAGTTGATGTGTGATTACGTTTTAAAGCCGATTAGAAAGAGAGAAATTCTAAACCTTATAATATATTTGTTCATTTCTACCATGCGAGATTAACGGCGTCTGACCAAAACATTGTCAAATCATCTGTTTATAAGGCTAGTTAGGCAGAGGTCGGGGCAGACTAAAGAGGAAATCTGAGACTGACGTAAATGACCCGTGACGAAAACGTGTAAAACCTGAAATAATGACGTGTACAGATACATTAAGTCATTCGGCTTCTGTATAGATGGCCCCACCTGGACTAACAATTATCGTATTAGGATAGAAGCTACAGGGATTTCTGGGTGTACGAAACGTTAGAGCTAACAGCTAGCGGTTAGCCAGGAAAACGCCCAACAGCAAAGCGTCCAGAGTCTCAGCTATTTCCGCTGTCACAAATTCAGAAAAAGCTCTCAGTGCCCACGTCTATTTAGTGGGCATGTTTTATCTGATAAGAGACAAATATTTAGTGCAGAAAAGAAGACAGGAAAGAATGCAGGCTCTGCTAGCCGCTAGTTAACCACGGTTAGCTTAGCGGCTCACTTACACGTAAATGATGGACATGAGGTGCATGAGCCACAGGACGAAGAATAGAATGAAGCCGAACACGGCGAGTCCCTGCATGGCGAGGTCCAGCACAGCCATGGCGGTGAGCGGGGGCTGCCGAGGCCGTGAAGTGTCAAACGGGCTCGGGGTTCAGTGCCCCGCGGCGGGCTGACGAAAACGCAGTGAGATGATCCGATTGCGGGCGCGATGCGCTCAGCTTGTTCAGACCAACGGTGCGGGCTTACGGCGGACAGCAGGGGCCGTCAGGAACCGGTCCAGGTGAGTAGCTACAGGAAACGAGAACACAGAGAGACCGGGTTCGGCCTGTTGATGTTGGTAACCGGGTCACAAAGCGAGACTGGGGCGTTTGACAATCAGCAGACCGGCCGACGGTCAGCTGACTCCAGTGGGAGGCGGCCGGCGAGCGACTGCAGCAACAGCTAACAGTGAACTTCACAATAAAAGTCTCAACTTCTGAAAAATGTATGTTTCTTTCGGCGTCATTGGGAACTGCGTAGAATTCAGTCCAATAATTCTACAGCTGTAAAACCAAAACAAAATGAAGTAAACAACTTTACCAATTTGATCAATTTGAAAAATCCAACCCAAACTTTTATTTTCCTTGTTCCACTTTCTGTTGTGTTCCTGCTTGATCCTAAATTAACGGTTTACATATTTCTTATTCATAATAAATCCTATTAAATTTAGTCTAACTAATCTTTTTGTGTATGGACATGTCATTGTTCAGTGAAGTGTTGTCTCCCTTTTTTGTTGGTTTGTACTAAGTCCAAATAAATAAACCAGTAAGTGGGGATACTAAAACTAAGATGTTAGTATAAGATAATAAAAATACATGGAAAAATTAAATAAGCAGCTGAGACATGAAGTGTTGTAGGTTTAATTTTTTTTTAAAAGTTATAACAACATTAAATTGACCACTTTTGAAAATATTAACTGTAATTTCCTGTAGAAGTCAAACATTACCAGGCTGTAAAGATAATGTTGTATCTGCAGGAGGATCGAGATGAAATCTTTTGTTCATGACACGCATGGAATAGGCTAACCTGTAATCCCCGCCTCCTCAGGTGTGTCACAACAGTTTCACCTGTCAGTTTCTGGGGGAAAGAATGATGAGGAAACACTTTCCCACGACATCACTGACAAGAAATAAACACTGGCTATCGGAAGCTGACGTTCCAGAACCGGTTTTTACTTCCAGGTGAACTACTGCCAAACTTTCCCCAAAATGTTTTCAAGACATGTTTCTTCTTTGTCAGGACATCTGAAATTTGTTTGACAGAAAGGGCTGACACCTGACACCATAATTTGGTCACCCGACGGCTCAGATGCATTCTGCCATGGATGACAGAATACGTGGAAAACAGTTGAGGGCGAGTTCACAATATGTCCTGAACGTCTAGAACAGGAAAGGCATTAATTGAAAGGAGACAGGGGTGAAACACTGGACTAGTTCAGGGGTTAGGAGGTCCTTGGTTCTGTCTCTGCTTAAAGATTAAAAGTCATTTGTGACATGTTTCACGCTTTTGTTTGTTGGTCTGCATTATCCAAATCTTCCAGTGTTTAATTCTCCTTCACAACTAAAACATGTTGCTGACATATTTTTCGATTTAAAAAAATCTAATTTCTAAGTGTTAAAATGACAGCGTCCCAACTTTTCTGGATTTTTAACTTGTCTCCTAATCATTCAGTAAAAACAAGGATTACATCATAGTTACATCATCTGCAGTGATAGGTTGGCAGGCCACGAGCCAGTACACAGCAGTTTAACCTGATTTCACACTGAACTATATCCATCATGTTTTTCAGGTCGACCACACAAATCCTCACAATCTGGTGATGTCATTGTAAAAACTCCTCTTCTATATTAGTTACGCAACTGAACAGTCTGAGGACTGTTTAGTTGGATGAATCACTCAGCTGATAATTAGGTCTATAACAAATACTGGGGAGATGAACAGCAGTGGTGGAAGGTAACTAAGTACATTTACTTAAATATTTGTAATCCACTGCATTTATTTGCCAACTTTAGTTAGTAGTAACTTAAGCAGATTTAGATTGAAAGCCGTATGCAAATTATTAAATCATCTAAATAAACTCCATCTGTACAGCTGTAATATTAAATATACTGCATTTACATTTTACATATACATACAGTCATTTAGCAGACACTTGCCAAAGCGACTTACAAGTGAGGTACAAGGCAGCAAAAATCTAAGTCAAGGAGAAAACATCAAAGCAAAGTCCTATCAGAAAAGTTTTTACATTTCATGAGATGCAAGTGCAAGAAAAAGCAGAAAGACTAATTATTAATTATTATTATTAGTTAAATATATATATTTTTAGATAGAATAGATTTAAGTGCATAGGAAGGTGTGGAAGAGTTCTATTTTCAGCAGTTTTTTGAATATTGGCAGTGAGTTTGCCGAGCGTTTGGTAGCTCGTTCCACCATCGTGGGATCATTGCACTTTGGTTTACTGTGGTATTACTAGATTTATTAACTGGGTTCTTCTTCCATCACTTACATCTTTTGCTGTATGGTGAAGGGACCACACAGCAAAAGATCCCACTCAAAGCTCAGTGATACCATGACGATGTAAAGAGCTGCCAAACTCTACATGCTCAGCAGCCTCACTCCCAATCTTCCAAAAACTGTTGAATACAGAGCTCTTCCGCAACTTTACTTTAATGTTTTCCTTACTTGAAAATCACTTTTAATAAAAGCATCTGCCAAATGAGTAAATGTAAACGTGAAAAAATCTAACTGAATACAAGAAAACAGTTCCATAAATGCATGTTTAGCAAAATGTGATCACAATATTGAAAAAGTGAATTTTACCATTGTCAGGCAGCCCGACTCCTGTACATAGTGGACATGATTAGGTCCTTTTCTAATGCCTTTCAGTAGTGGTGGGAGCCACCATTCTGACTTACAGTTTTAAACGTGGTCAGATGTGTATCTAAAGCTAGTCTTAGCCTTCATCGGTCTAAGTTTCTGTTCCACTGTTCACAAGAAAAATGGTGAACTTGTCCCTACAAGAAAATAATTCAAAAAGAACAGATCACAAACGTAAACATTTAAGTATTTTATTAGGAATCATTGTACAGTTCATTAAACACTGGTATTTTCTGTGTGCAGTTTACTGTGACTGGACCAGGAACACTCGGCGTTCTCCTTCCAGCTCGCTTCCTGTGTGTCGTAAACCTCCTGTCAATCATAGTCACGTGATCAATAGTAAATCACAGTGATCGGTGAAGAATCAGGACTGGGGTCTGTGGTTCTGTTACCTTCTTCCAGATGGGGATGTTGGCCTTCAGCTGGGAGATGCAGTGCTGGACCGCCTGCTGGCCATCATGGCGATGAGGAGAGGAGATCGCAATGACAACACTGGCCTCACCCACCTTCACCCACCTAAAGTAGAGAGTTAGACACTGATCTGAACAGGGCCAAATCAGACCACCACGGCAGCCTCACTACGACAACTAGCATTAGCAGTTAGCCTTAGCAGCTCACCCCAGCCGGTGGTGGACACAGATGTGGGCAATGCTTGGCCAGCGCTCTCTGATGTCAGCACACAGTTTGTTGAACTCTGATTGGGCCATGGGCTCATAGGCCTCATATTCCAGACCAACCACCTTCCTGCCCCCCACCTCGTCCTCACGGGTTGTACCTGGAGAACCGCACACAGTCAGTGAGCCCTGAACACAGAACTAGAAGAAACATTTGTCCTTTTCATGTAATATTAAAACTTATGTGTATGAACAATTGTATTATCCGCTTTGACAGTTTACTTATTTCTCATTCTTTCAAAATATTTTTCCCACCAAATCTTTTGTAATATTCAATGTGTGTAGTTAACCACTGACTATAAATATTTCAACGATCTTCTCGAATATTACTTTTTTATAACTTTTTTCTCTGTATAGATAGGATCTTTTCTTTAAAAAATTCCCAATGATGTTAAAACAAGATTATTTTGCGTTGTAAAAAATATTGAAACTTTTTGAAAGTTTTGAAAGTTTTAAACATTTCTTTGAGGAATAACAAAAAAGACATTTAGCATAAACATATAAAGAAACTAAAAAATCTATATTATAGATGTTATATTAAAAATTTAATGTGAACCTAGAAATACTGAAATGGCTCCACATGAAGCACTGTTGACAGTGTCGACTATGTCCTGCATGGACAGACAATCACGGGTCAGCTTAAAGACATCTCGCTGCTCCTCCACCATCTGAGAGAAAAACAACACGGGGTCAAAGTTTATCAATAAGAAAAATAAGGATGATATTTTAATTCATCGGAATGTGTGAATCAATTTCAAGAGACTAAACACTACAAACAGGTCTAATGAGTAGTGTTTCTAAATCTGCCATCAGCTAACATCTGGCCCCAGATCAAATTAATTAAATCGCTCATTTACCATGTGTCTCATGTTTTATCCTCCGCTGAGTGGCGGCACCACAGCCACCTCGTCCCCGTCTCCCAAAATCAGCAACTGGTCACTGATGGGAACGTACTGCTGACACACCGCCAAGACCACGTGATCCTGCAGCACAGAAAGTCTAAAAACATACACACAGAAAATCTGTTTACATCACAGTGAGACTGACCTCAAAATCATTTTCAACCTAAACTTTAATGAATGGTATTAGAAAGATTCGTTGTCCACTGGGACCTGAGGATGTAGATTTGCAGAACCGAAGAGTCAGTCGAACCAGAGATGGTATAAACCTCACCTGCCTTCCATCATCATGGGGAATGTGTGATCTCTCCGTAATACAACGGACGAGTTATCAGTGTTGATGAAGTGTCAGAGAGTGTACCAGCAATGCAAAGTTAGCACCACCAACAGGAGCTGCTCAGTAAAATGCAATGAATTAGTCTCCATGGAAATGGATGAGGTATCTGTACCTTGGGTGTCGCTGGAGCAACAGTCTCCAAAGGTCCCGGCTCCTGATTGGTGTTGGGACGTCGTCAATCTCCTCTTCCTTCACTCCGGTCAGCTCCACACTCTTAGCGAAGTACAACACAAACACCTGTAGAGGAAAAGATTTCAAAATAAATTGCTACTACATCCTGTCATTGCATTAGACCTAAAGCCACAGTTTTTAAGTTTTAAAAACATGACTTAGTAGATATGCTCCAAACATCTCAACATGGAGACATGTCCTGTGACACAGACTCACTGAACAGGACTGGTAGCAGTGAAGAGATATTTACTTCTAACATTTGTGAGTGAGGCTTGTCCTGTTGACCAATCAGAGCAGGTCAAATCCTGTAAGTCACATACTGATGTGAAACTATATCTTGTGTGTATCCATAAGATGTTGCAGCCGTTGACAATATTCCAATTTTATGTCCTGGATAGACTGATTTAGTCTCCAGTACACATTTAAATTCACCTTTAATCATTTGTCAGAAGCTTTTATCCAAATTGATGTGCAGTGAGACACAAGGCAGCAAACAAATCTCAGTAAAGGAGAAAACATTAAAGCAAAGCACTTTGAGAATAAGTGTTTCTGTGTCATGAGATGCAAAAAAAAATATTTCTTAAGAGTATTTAAAGTGAACATGTATTTTATAATTTAGAAAAAAACTATCTCTTATAAATAAAAGTTCAGAACTCCAAAGTTGTATAGAAATTTACAAAAGTTATTAAATCAGCTGGATTCCTTTGGACATTTCACTGATAAACTTCCTGTATGAACAAACACAGTCTGGACTAAAGTGAACAGGAAATTTTGCTGGTGTTCTATGTAAAACCACAGAAAGAGGATCGATCAGCCAAAAACCTGCTGAGCCGGTGTATAATCTAGTTCAGCTGAAGATCACATGATTCATTTTGATTTTGAACTATAAAATACTCCAGTCACACTCACACATACTTGATACAATACTTGTACATAACTTGACTTTAATATTCAGATGAGGTTGATTCATTGTGAAGTAAATACTACTGCAGTACTGTAGTAGTGACTAAAATAATAATTTTATCATTAGACAGATTTAACAATCATAAACACATCCTAAATCTCAAATAAAAAAACTGAGGCAAACTGTTTTGTTACCATGGACGAGTGTGAGGTCCAGGACTGTGTGTCTAAAGAGTTATTTATCAATCCATCATCACCAAGGACGTGGGGGCTGGAGTCTATCCCAACTGTCACTAGGTGAGAGGTGGGGTCCACCCTGGACAGGTCTCCAGTCTTTTTTAAGGCCAACACAGACTGACAACCATTCACACCTACAGGCAATTTGAAGTCACAAACGAACCTAACATGCGTGTGTTTGGACTGTGGGAGGAAACCCACACAACCACAGGGAGAACATGCAAACTCCACACAGAAAAGCCACAGTTGTTCAAGGATTCGAACCAGCCACCTTCTAGTTGTGAGAGGGCAGCGCTAAAGACTCCACAGTGCTGCCAAATTACTAATATTTTATTCAGAATGATATGAATATTATAATCTTAGTATTATTGAGGTTGCGGGTTCTTCTGTCACGTGAGTATGAACACCACGTTCCACCTCGTGAGAAACACGAGGAGTCGGCCCTAAGCCAACGAGTTCTACAGAGTTCTGAAACGTAACCTGAATCTATTTACGGACAGAACTGTGGTTGGATCCAAACCGACTTCCCGCATTAAGTCAAAGTGTGTTACGTCCATTATAAATTTTAACGTGATTTAAGTGGATGGTGTTCGTAGTGAAGCAGGGACGGACTCACCCACACACTCATACATCCTGATGACGCTATAACAAAGGTGTGACACTCACCTTTGCAGTCATGAAGATGTTAGATTAAAAACGTCGAAAGAAACGTTGTCTGTTTACATGGGACGTCACTTCCTGTCGCGCAGCGGTTGGCTCCGTTTTCTTTTTCTGTGTGTTTATTACCGGTGATCAGACAGTGGGGGCACTACTGTCGCGCGTCTGACTCACACAGACCAACCTCACAGAGAAACTCTGGGGAATTTGGGAAATTATTTGGACATGAGACTCATTCTCTATTAACAATGAGAATAAGACATAGTACAGGAGAACATGTGGCTTCACTGCAGCTTTTCCAACTTGCATAATAAAAGTCTGCATGATACTGATGTTGCGTTGCAATTCACAGACACACAGCAGGAAGCAGCAGAGGGCGTCCTCTGTCCACGCAAAACCAGCGGTACCCTCTCTGACACACACACACACACACACACACACACACAAACAGACTCATCTGTGGGTGGGAGGTGAAATTAAAAAAAAAAAAAATTTCAGGTTTTACCTGCATGGTTAAAATTAAAATGCCTTCAGTGACTAATAAATGAGACAATTAGAACATTGTAGTGGTTAGAGATTACTTTATAAGAGTTAATGTAAAAAATAATATACTAAATTAATCTATTATAATTTTACTATAATCTATAATAAAATATATAATATATAAGTTGTATTACATGTAAATAAGAAGGCATACTCGTAAATTGTATGCTTGTAGGTTGTTTATTGGAGACAGGAAGTCTTTGTGTGTGTGTGTGTGTGTGTGTGTGTGTGTGTGTGTGTGTGTGTGTGTGTGTGTGTGTGTGTGTGTGTGTGTGTGTGTGAATGATAACAGAGAGGTTCAGGATGACCTGGCATTTGTCCAGGTCATCCCGGTCCAGGATTAAACAGTTCCCAGTAACTATCTGGAAAACAGTAGTTTGGCAAGGAACAGGAGGGAAACAGGAAATGGTGTTTGTCCCTAAAAGTGTTGCTAAGGAGGAGAGAGTTAGTGAAAGTGTCGCGTAATAGCAGCTGGAAGAACTGGGATAAAAATAGAATGTGGACCCCTACATGAGTCCCAGTGTCTCCCTGTCACAATGTGTATTTTCAACAGTTTTATTTCTCTTTATGTTTTATTACTTATTGCTAAATAATTCATAAATTGAAGAACTGAATGTTGATGGTTGGTGAAGTGGTTCCCTCCTTAAATCTGTACATGGATTAAACTGAACAAAAGATTGGACTTCTTTTTAACTGTGTTTAAATACTCAGTTTTTTAATCAGGGTTCACTGCAGTACTGCTACTTTTGGACTTAAAGTACATTTTAGTGCATGACCTTAGTACTTCAGCTTTAGTAAAGTGATACTTCTACTTTTAGTGCTTTATTTATTCAGTTAAGGAAGTAAATTTCTGGACTTTTACTTCACTAAGTTATATAATTTTACCACCTCGGCATGTTTAATTTAAAACACATTCACCCTGTATTCATATTCTGAAAGTAACAGTACTTCAAATTATCCTTATGAATAGTATACATACTACAGTAAAGCTACCAATATACATTTTTAAAAATGTTTGTTCTGGGAGGTTTCAATTTCCAAATATTAAAGTGGAAACAGGAAATCTGAAGAGAGAAATCTGAGCTGTAACAGCAAGTGTGTGGATAGAAAAAGGTCTGTTTCAACACCTTGTTGACTACCACAATGTCCCCAGTTGCATCATTTGTCCCTCTGGATCAGTGTCTCTATCCCCATACATGGAGCCACTCAGACTGAGAAGCAGATGTGGAATTATTTAGATCTTCAGTATTTGAACATGCAGTTTTTCATCTATAGTTTTCCATGTATACTGTACAGCTCACATGTAAAAGTAGATATCAGAAGATTAAAAAGAATGAGGACCGGACCCACCATCATGTTCTCTTTGTTTCCTTTTTGTAAAAGAGAAACTTTAGCCAACCTGCCTTGGAGAAATGAAAGTGGAACTAAATTTGACACACACGCACACACACGCACACAGACCATGGCCAATAACAAAACAAGAATGGGAAAGAGGTTGGTCTGTTGAGTCAGTGTGGGCTGGTCCCATCTGGGCTGTGTATAAACTGCAGGAGGAAGCTGAACCCATGATATCACTCGGTCATCTTTCATGAGTCTTTGTGAAACCATGGGGGTTCAGAAACTTGATAACCTGGTTGACGAATCAAAGTTGTTAGAGGATATTACATTAAAAAACACAGACATTGTCATTGATGCTCCAAATGTGTACTACTTTTTGTATTTTAACTCAGTTCCAAAGTTGGACCAGAGCCATGGTGGAGATTATTCTGGATTCAAAGAGGAGGTCTGTCGATTCTTTCAAGCTCTGCAGGATTGTAAAGTGACACCACATGTGATTCTGGATGGAGGCTCAGGTCCTGAAAAGTTCGAAACTCTCAAGTCTCGTCTGCAAAATAAACTTGTAAATGCAAAGAAAATGGCTGAAGGGAGCCCTGACAGCAACATCTTACCTCCACTTATCAAAGATGTCTTCAAACAAGTCTTAACTGAAAGAAACCTGCAGTTTGAAGAGAGTTTTGGAGAGGCAGACCCGAGGATTGCTTCTCTGGCAAATGAGCTGGGCTGTCCTGTGTTGTCTCATGATTCTGATTTTTACATCTATGACCTGGAAGGAGGTGTCCTTCCTCCCAGCAAGTTTCTGTGGAAGGTGACTGAAGGCGGTCAAATCACTGCCAAGTGCTACAGACGTTCAGAGTTTTGTACCCGTTTCAGCATCGACCCTGCTCTCATGTCAGTGTTTGCTTCAATAGCAGGAAATGATTATTCAAGACTGGAAGACAAAGGAAAGTTTGTAAAAAAATATCCTCCATGTAAAATGTCTAACAATTGGAAGCTCGATCGCCTTCGTGCTCTGCTGGAGTTCCTGAGTACAGTGAACCTCAGGAATTTGCAGGATTCAGAGGAGAAACAGAAGAAGGCTTTGAAAGAAGCTTTTATGTTAGTTAATGTCCAAATGGATGAGAGACCTTTCCTCGAGTCCATCAGAAAATACAACATAGGTCCCGTCAAAGCAGAAACTCATGGTGGAGTCCTGGCTCAGTGGATGTGTGATAAAATTCAGGAGGGCAAACTCACCTCCTTCGTCACAGATGTTCTGCATCACAAGAGGATGATGTTGACTCCGCTTGTAGAGGACTTTTCTCAGCCCAGTAGTTACTCTGCTGCTCTGCATATCAGACAGTACTTCTATGGACTGTTACTAGGACAGGAGTTGTGCACTGAGTTTGACAGAGTTGATGAAAAATCTGTGTCCCAAAAAGACGTCCGTCCTCTCCATCCCAGTGTAAGTCAGGACAAACTGCAGCAGCTGCAGCTACAACATCTGGATCAGGTACTGAGGTTCATTCATACATCTGTCATTACACTGACTGATGTCATGACTTCATGGCTGTTTTGTGATTTAAATAAATAAGTTGTTGTCAGTGTAATATGTGTCTGTTCAGGCTCCTGAGGATTTGCGTCGTCATGTATTGATGGAAGCTCTGGAATCTCCTGATTTAGTGTTAGGAAACGTCCCCGACCACATGAAGCTGCCGCTTTGTGTGACCAACTTCTGGTGGAAGTATCGCCAGAGAAATCACACCACAGCTCCAAACAAGCAGTACGTTTGTGCTCTGTTGCTGGGGTTTGTGTATGGAGAACACCTGGATCCACGTGAGTCAGTCACACTTATTTAAAGGCCAAAGTCCTGCAGAAACAGTACTGTATGTGAATATATCCATAGATCCATCCTGGACTTTGTCTTTACAGTGCAGATAAAAGTAATAACATCCCTCTACCAATAAATGTTAATTAAAAATATAAATGTAAAAAGCCCCACAGTTAGTTAAACAGAGATCTGCTGAGTGCATCAGATTCTGAGGTGAATACTTACTTATATGAATGCTATAAATGCTGGACATCACCAAACAGATAACCACAGAAGCTTTGCGGGACACTTTAGTTACACCAGGCTTAAACAGAAAAGATTTAGACAGTTACTGTAAAATTCATAGTAAGATATGAAAGCAGACTTGTAGATCTGCTCTCTTGTGTTTGTCAGCAGGTGGGGAATTTAATAGGAGGATGGAAGCTTTAAAGGACGAAGGGAACATGCTCCAGCTGCAGCCAGATGTGGCTCATGCTTTCTGCCAGTGGCAGTGCTGCTTCAGACAGAGTCTCCATCTCAACCAGCTGCTGTGTTTCCCTCTAACAGAACCTTACTGTTCCCGGTACAGAACCATCTTCTTGTCACGTCATCTGTTCCTCAACTCCCAGTGTTTGAAGCCCCAAATGTTACTAATGTTTAAATGACTTCATATTTGAATGAGAAAATTTGATTTTCTTCCTTCTCAGACTTTACTGTGGACCTCTGCTGCACCGACTGACTGCTGAATCTGAGATCAAACCTGACACCATTAAAGGACTGATGAATGAAAAGCAGAGAGGATTGTTTGACATCATACATCATTCACTGGAGCATGAAGCTTTACGGCAGGAGCGGAGAGGAAGGAAACATAAGATAGAAAAAGAACTTGACAATAATATGCAGAAGAAAAATCGTCATAATGTTGAGAGTAAATGAAGAACTACTTTGTGAAATACGATAAACTTTGTCCCGTTTTTTAAGCTGCAGTGCTTAGTAATAGATTACATATATTGTAGTATTATTGTATGTTACTTACTGTCCATATTACTATTATATTATATTATTGTATTACTATATTGTTCTGTGTTTCTTCATTTATGCTTGTTGATTGTTTATCAGAGACACAGGAAGTGTGTGCGTCAGTGATAACATAATGAGACAGGACGACCTGGGCGTTTGTCCCAGAACTAAATAGTTCTCGGTTAAACAATACGTGGGATAGAATTCTTGGCACGGAATAGTAGAAAACCAGGAGATGGTGCTTATGTAAGAGAAAGGGAGAAATTAGAGGAGTTTTTGATTATTAGGAGTCTGAGCAAGACCAGGAGGTGAAGGACTGTTCATCTGTTCTGGCTCACACACCCTTGCTCTCTGCAGATAGCCAGGTGTTTTCTGTACCATGCCTTGTGTATCAATATTGTAATAATAAATGATTGATTGAACTATATTGATCTCTTCTTGTCCTTTCATCTGCCACCACAGAATTGGCGTCACGAACATAGGAAAAGGAGCCGATGTAGGCTGACCTAAATCGGCACACACTTTTCATTTCTCTCTGTGAGTGTATGATGGGTGTGTGTGTGTATGTGAAGAAGAGAAATGTGTATTAAAATTGGGGGTATTGAAATTGGGGTTAAAATCCACTGACAGGAAGTATGGTTTTTATTTTACTGTGGTTTGATTTGCATGTTTTTCTAAAGCCCTTTGTTTGAAAAATTGAGATAGTTTATCTCCCCCAGTGAATACCCCAGTATTCAGTTTGAACTGAATACTGGGGTGTGGCAGCTGAGTGCAACCAGTGCAACCTGCACTTGCACTGGTCAGAGCCATACTGGAAGTGAGTTGTGAATTTAGATGTGAGCTCCACCAACACCCCTCTGATGAGCAATGCTGAGCAGTCCTACACACTTAGAGTAGAGAAGCTTTGAAGCATTAAACCTATTTTTCTACATTTATACTTACAAGCATATTTTGATATACATTTTAAATTTGTAAGTTTGCTGAATAATTTAAACCTGTTGCCTGTGTGATACAAATTGGAACCTCTCTGTACCATTGTACAATAAATCAATTTTGTTAATATATGGACTTATATGTGGTCTGAGTTTATCCACGACAATTTTGGTGTCACACACAAGATCATGAGCCCAATTACAGGAGTCTTGCTGCTTTTTGCCTACCTACTTCAGATGGGGCACGAGTGGCCACAAGGTAAAAGTTTGCCTTTTGCAAATGTCTAGAAGCCCTCTGGACTGGGAGGTTAAAAGAGATAAGACCATCCAAACCTGATTGGCTGTCATTCAAGAACCTATTTGCCTATGAATTTAGAGGCAACCCAACATTTGTGATGATCTTTTCATGTCACATACTGAAGCTTCACAGCCTTAATTATTCCTGATCTTCTGATATTTACTTTTAAAAACAGCTCAGAATACCTCTAATCACTGGGTCTTAGAATGGACACCACCCTAGGTCCAGGCTCAAGGTCCAGTAACTGCCACTGTATGGACAGCTGTGGAGGAGCCTCCTAATAAACTCAAACCATGGAATTCAGGACAGGTAGACTTGACAGACAGGCACTGGGATGGAATGGCCTGATTGACAGTCACAGGCAGTCCATCTATGCCGTGTTCTTCTGCCAGCTCACAGCCTCAAGTTTCCTGTCTTCTCCACTGGTTTTCAGTGAGATGTCTCTCTAAACTGTTTCTGCTCTGAATCAAACTAAATAAGCTAAAATCTAATGAAAACAAAACGATGACTTCAAACATAAAATAATGTTTATGAAACCAGAAAATTCCTGCAGAAAGAAGCTGAGTTGTTAATTACAAACAAAAACAAAAAATAAAATAAAACTTTTATGAAAACAGCAAAGTCCTTAATCACAAATGTTTTCAAACTGCTTACTAACAAAATAATTAAATTCCCTAAAAGACAGATTCACAGTTTTACACGTCTGCCTTCAAAAACCAAGGCATGAAAAGTGAGTTGTTGTCACGCAGCAGTTCTGCAGTGGGAACTTGTGGGCAGCTAGAAACTATGGACGAAGCAGAGCTACAAAGTCCCATTAGGGCCACTGCAGGAATCAGTCCACGGTCAGTATGGATGTGAGGACTGATACGTTCAGTGTTCAGCTGACTGATGTTTGAGGAGCAAAGGAAAATTTGTTGAAGAAATAATAAAAGTTCCTTACCACAGTAATATGTACATTTTATATGTGCTGGAACATTAAACAAAGACATTATATGATGCTTGTTGACTTTAATTTGTCTCCAAATTAAAGTGGACTTAATGACTGACCTGTATCCGTGTGTCTGGGCTTTGGGCCCCAGTAACCTCTCTCACAAATTAGAGAAGTGACGCGCTTGGAGCTGAGAGCCACACACAGTGACTTCACAAGTGAAGTCAAAAAAGTCCTACTCCCTACTCCCTGAGCTCCCTGAGCTCCGTCCTCTTCACACCCAGGTTGTAGGTAACTAGCTCCATGTCCTCCCATCTGCCCGGCTTCTGTCCCCTGCAGGTCTGGAGAGATACGACAGCACATGGACATGAGTCCCCACATCAGTCCTCTGTTCAGGTCAACAAACACAGGCCGACACAGATGTCTACAGTAGAAATACAGGTTCACCAACAGAAAAATCAGTGTCAAAATAATGGTTTTGATGATACGAGCTGCTCGATCCACTGAAAGTGAATGTACAGAAAGTTATTCTGAGAATAAATTGAAGCTCCTGAGTCTTCAAAGTTAAAG
Source organism: Channa argus (assembly GCF_033026475.1). NCBI lineage: Eukaryota > Metazoa > Chordata > Actinopteri > Anabantiformes > Channidae > Channa > Channa argus. The sequence goes on along the minus strand of NC_090214.1, from coordinate 234,110 downwards.
CCCCAGTAAGCAGGAATGGGTACCTTGGTATAAGATGTGTCCACCTTCACGCTGCAGTAATATTACAGGGTTCTAATGACTCTCCTCTCTCTCCATTCTGAAGCAAAGTTGCATGTTGAATTAAATATTCATATTCAGTTTTCCTTCTATGCACCGATCAAAGTTTCCACAAAAACAACAGAAAAGCTTTTAATTACAAGAACCTGATTAATCTTGGATTAACAACAAACGTAAGAAGAACCAACATAAGAACACGTTATTACCACTTTGTTTCGTGAGCAGAGTGATTGACAGCTGGCTGGGTGTAGGTGTGTGCTGTGTTGGAGCTTGAAGGAGCCTCCTGGGTACTGTGGCTGGACAGAGCAGTTGATGACACTTGAAACCCCTGCTGCTGGGGCTCAGAGACCCCGTCCATGGAGGACGACACAGATATGACTGGTGTGTCTGCAAACACAGATGATGATTAGCTGAACCACACAGACTTTATTGACACACACCCACAGAACCAGGATTGGTCTGTTTCATTAATACAAAGTCTGTGACCATACAGAACCTGAATTATCCAGTAAAATACCTTGAATCATCAATTGACTGTCATTCAGCTTATGTATTTTAGAGCAAGCTGGGTTTTTTGGAACACCAGAGTAGATGTCCAAACAGTTTGTGAATGAAAGTAAAGGTGTTGAAATAGCCCCGTCGATTATCCAACCTAAAAGAGATTTACAGGATTGAATCAGATTCATGGGACCTGCCCAGACACACAGTAGACTCGTTTGAGATGATCCAGATCTGTTCATAAACTATCACTGGACAATGGCCAAAATTCATACCAACTTGTGCCAACATAATACTCGTCTCTATTCCACCACCTATGCACAGCCCTTCAGGTATGAGTTGTTTTCAGGCAACAGTAAATAATAGGCTGGGAACTCACTAATTAAACACAAATCGCTGAAATTCTCTGGTGGCTCAGAAAGGCAAACCTTCCTCCAAAAGCCTCTGAAGCAAACATCTCCAAAGTGATGCCTGCGCAGGGTATGGAGCATATTTCTGCAAAACAGTGTTCAAAAACAGTGTATATACATATATATACATATATGTAGAGAGAGAGAACTTATATAGCACTTCTCTACCTATTGGTACTCAAAGCACTTTACCCTGCTTCTAATTCACACTCAGAATCGGACACATTGATGGGGGAGCTGCAATGCAGCTGGCCCATGTTCCCTGGGAGAAACTACGTTGGGGTTCAGTGTTTGCTCACTGTACTCTTTGACATGTGGCAGGAGGAGCCAGGAAGCCAACAAGTGTGGGATTGGTGGACTACTGCTCTACCTCTTGCGCCACAGTCACAGTCTATGTTGTTGTGTGCTCTGTATCTGACTCCTGTGTCCTTTCTTGCTTCCTCTTCTCTGCTGCATTTCTTTAACTGATCAGTCTGTTCAGAACTGCTGGCTTCCCCCTCACCTGATTGGACAGTAAAATTCTCACTTCTCTGCTGTGTGTCTTCCAACATTTGCTTTTTACTGTTACAAGTCAGAGGGCATTTAGTAAATAGAGGAACTGAATGTTGATTTTTTTTTTTTACAGTAACTAGTCACAAATCAGGTTTTTGGTTCCCTCCTTGAATCTGTACATGGAGAAAACTTTGTTTATGAGGCTCATGTGGAACAAAACTGGACCACACTTAAAAAGTCATGTCATCAACAGCATCACATTCAACAGAGTTTAAATACTTTGTTTTTATCACTTTGTTACTGTAGTACTGCAGTAAAGTACATTTTACAGCATGTACTGTACTGTACTGTACTGAAATGAGGTACTTGGGTACCAAGTTTGGGTACTTTGTTTTTATTATCTATGTTTTAAAAAAAACTGTGACGTACTTCCTCTCTAACCGGACGTGGATTCATGCAGCGCTGAGTCAGCTTAAAGAAACCGGAAGCAAAACAAATAGAGACAGTTCTAGTGCGCGCTGCGCAAGGACTAGTAAAGTCAACTTTCCTCCTGTTTTTAATGAAAACTTATTTTATTTACTATTTTCTTCCCGGGAAACGGAGGTCACACAGGTATTTACGTCACTGAACAGGTGAAGAACGGCAGCAGGCACCTGTCTGCTCAACGCGGAAGTCCGGAGGATAGCGCTGAATAACTTTAAATAGAAAGTTTGATCGGAAAAAATTATAGAAATAATTTTAGAAAAATTTCATATTTGTGGATGTTTACATAAATACTGTGTTTTAAATTACCTAAACACGGTTTGAAGTTGTGGAGCTTTAAAGTTTTAAAGTTTAGAGTATTTATTTCTGAGACAAATGAAGCTGTACAGACTTAAACCACAGCAAACAGGAGGAAAACAGTAGTTATAGTCTCAACAATTCAGTTTTATTCAGCAATCTCTCCCCCTGTCAGATAAAGTGTCTTTGAGCTGAGAGACCAGGTAACAACAGGTGTTTTTCTTTCTGTCGGATCCTTGTCATCACAGTGATGAAGAGGAGCCGGGTGCTGGCTGTGCTGGTGGCGGGGGTCTTCTGTGTGGCAGTGATGTCTCTGTACCGCATGCTGGAGCTGATGCAAGGGGGGGAGCCTAATCAACGGGGGGAGTCACAAGCTGGACAGGTGGAGGAAGTGGGTGCCACAACTGACCTAATCTTTTCACTTGCCAGGACAATCATACGATCCTGAGGTTTGAGTCAGAAAACTGAGAATCAAATCATAATGTCCTGAGAATAAAACTTTATTGAAACACCCAAGGAGCCATTGGCCTTTGTTGGTGGCTCTCAGGGACAGATAGACAGACAATAGAGCAAAGACGTAAAGTTGAGGTGTGTGTGCAGTATCACAATTCCTTTAAATAAATTCAGAACAATTTAAATGTACCTAAAGTAATTCTACCAACTGCAGTAATGAGTACCCACATGAACATTTGAAATGAACACAGCTATCAACAATATTTTCTGTACGCCCAAGTTTAATGTATAAATGTTATTTTTGTAACTTGCTGTTGTACAAAAGAAAAAATGTTTTAAAATGTGTAATTTAACAGTATTTGAAAGGGAAAACAATGCTGAAACTTTTTAATTTTAAATGAAACATTTTTGTCATTGTCAGTCACTGTTTAATGATAAATTATAATATTAGCAAAATGTTAATATTATTAATTTCTATAGGATTTGTTCCGCCTCCAGCAGAAGATTGACAGGTTGGAGCGTCTTCTTAGCGACAACAATCATTTGGTTGCTACACTTCGTGACACACTATTTAACCGCAAAGCATCATGGGAAACGGGATCCAATGGCAGCTCAGACTCCAGCCACTCACTGTCTGGCTGCCGATTGGCTAAAAAAATTGAGGATGGAGCTGATGGAGTGCAGGTTAGTGTACATATACATTAAATCATTCAGACCCTTTTATCCAAAACCAATTCCAAGTAAGGTACAAAGCAGAAACAATATTAGTTGAAGAGAAAACGTTAAAGCAAAGTGTTATTAGAAAGTGTTTATGTTTCATAAGATGCAAATGCGAGAAAGAAAAAGCATTTTATTTTTTTAAGATTTAAGTGTATAGGAAGATTTAGAAGAGTTCTGTTTTCAGCAGTTTTTTGAATATCATTAGTGACGTTGCTGAGTGTGAAGTGTTTGTAGCTCATTTCAACATTGTCTGATCACTGAGCTGAAGAGTTTTGTTTGGGATCTTTAATGTGGTGATGGGGCCACCAGATGTTGTTTGATGGCAGAGCACAGTGGACAGGATGGATTGTAGACCTGAGTCAGTTAGTTGGCATAAGCAGGAGCTTTTGAGTTTACCACTGTGTAGGTGAGAGTCAGAGCTTTGAACCTTACGTGTGCAGCTACAGGAAGCCAGTGGAAAGATCTGGCTGATTAAAAATGAGATGTGCTGCTGCATTTTGGATCATCTGTAGCAGCTGCATTGCAGTAGTCGAGACGAGATATGACCAGTGCCTGCACAAGGAGTTGGGTTTCACATTCAAAGAGTAAGGGTCTGATCTTTTTGATGTAGAGTGATAATCTAATGCTGAGAAATTGAGAAGATGTGGTTGGTGAAGATCAGTTGATCGTCGATGATGACCCCCAAATTTCTGGTTGATTTAGTGGGGGAAACCACTAAGTTAACCAGAAAGACCCAATGTGTACAAGCAATTGGTATTTGAGAAATTTGTTCCTGTGGTACATGCGGTCATTTCAAATAAAAATAAGATTCTCTGTGTTTTAGTTGCTGGATGTTTATGACCTTCTGCCCTTCGATAACCCAGACGGCGGTGCCTGGAAACAGGGGTTTGAGATCCATTACAATGGCAATGAGTGGGACAAGCAACCACTGGAGCTTTTTCTGGTCCCACATTCACACAATGACCCAGGTCAGAAAGTTCACCTTAGCTAGAGTTTAACTGAGTAAAGCAACACGTTTTTGACTAAGAGTAAAACGTGTCTTTCAGGCTGGTTAAAGACCTTCGACGGTTACTATCAGGATCAGACCAGACACATCCTCAACAACATGTTGATCAAACTGAGCGAGGACAGCAGGTAAACTTTCCATTTTTAATTATATATTTTCTAATGTTTATTAAGGTCATGTTACCCAGGCTGCAGATTTTACACAGTTTATTATCAAATCCCAAGAAAATACCAAACCTGAACCCATCACAACATTAACACCAACCGCTGGGTTTAATAGAAAAATATAGTATGGTTTTATAAAGTTTTATAAGTTAATGCGTCATTATGGGTTAACCATGTTTTACTCGAGTATTGAGTTTGTGTCCTTCTACCGCCTATTTACACAGTGTATGACATTTTGCTGTGTATGGGGCTGTGCAGGTGCAGCCAGGTCAGAGTGGAAATGCTGACCCTGGTCCTCTGTCACATTATTAGGACCCCAGTATTAAATGTTGTGGCTGGCCAGTGTACACTGAACGTCTGCTCACAATTAGTGTAAAATTTCCATAAGCAATTAAAATATGTGAGTGAGCCTACTGGAAGACACTTTTCTTCATTAACAAAGTGTCAGTGTGGCTGCTGTTCTTCCTCCGACACTATGGAGAGCTGGATGAAAAGGCTGGAAACCACTGAACATGTTTAGACATGTGCTTCTTTTCACACTGTTCTGCTCGTTCTTCATGCTGACTTTGGACTGAAGTTCATCATGTGTCATGATGAATGATCAGATGATCTCATATTTAGTTTTTAGATAACAACCCTAACATCATTAAAAAATTTCCAACATGTCCTTTGCTCTTTTTCTCTTAGTTTATGATCAACTGATTGAGCCTGATTGAGCAGAAATGACTGAAACCATCCTGTTTTCTGTTTTTCAGGAGGAAGATGATTTGGGCAGAAATCAGTTATTTCTCTAAATGGTGGAACAACATCGACGAGCAGAAGAGAGAGATGGTCAAACGGTACATTCATGTTTTATTATTTTACTGCTCGGTTTTCTGAATTCTTTCTGAAATAGTGAGTCCCCAGAAATCCTGACAAAAACCTAAAAAATGAATTAAAAAGAAATTGTTAAATATTTCAAAACATTAACAAATGTTAATATTTTGCTGAAATCGAAAACTTTTGAAAACGGTCCTATCTGCAAACATTTATGAAATCTAATTTCTCCTTTTTGACTTTTTTTGATTTATGACAGTTTGTACTGAAATTGAGTCATTTATGTTTTGTGAATTTTGATTTTTTCCTTTGTAATAGTTCCTAATGGATATTATATATTTAGTAAATGGTCTGCACTTATATAGCGCTTTTCTGCCTATTGGCACTCAAAGTGCTTTACACTGCTTCTTATTGAGCCATTCACACTCACAATCACACACACATTCACATACCGATGGGGGAGCTGCTATGCAGCTGGCCAACACTCACAGGGAGCAACTTGGGGTTCAGTGTCTTGCTCAAGGACTCTTCACCATGTGACTGGAGGAGCCGGGGATCGATCCAACAACTGCGAGATTGAATGGACGATTGCTCTACCTTCCTGCGCCACAGTCGCCCCTATTTGATGTTAATGTTGCTTTAAACATCTTGTAGGTTTATGAATTTCATTTGTTAATTTGCTTAAAGCCTTAGTTTTTATTTTTTACTGCTCTGTGATTGGTCAGCCTAGTGGTAGCAGGGCAATTGGAGCTGGTGACAGGCGGTTGGGTTATGGCTGATGAAGCAAACTCACACTACTTCGCTATGTTGGATCAGCTGATCGAGGGACACCAGTGGATACAGAAACACCTGGGTGGGTGTGACTTTATCTGTTTACCGGTTTATCTGTTTTTTTTTTGTTTGTTTTTTAGATCAGTCCTTGGTAAACTTTGTTTCTGTGAACAGGTGTGAAGCCAAGCAGCGGTTGGGCAGTGGATCCATTTGGCCACTCCCCCTCTATGACATACCTGCTAAAGGGGGCGGGGCTTAACAACATGGTCATTCAAAGAGTTCATTATGCTGTCAAGAAACATTTTGCCCAGCAACAAACCCTCGAGTTTCTATGGCGACAGAGCTGGGGTGAGTGTGGGCAAGACTGAATACAGAGAGAAATTAAAATATTAAAAACAAATTTAATAAATGTAATGTGGGAGCACCAAGAATTAGGAACAAAAGTTTTTTGGTTACTTGTGTAAATGTTTGTGGTCATTTTGTTTCAAACAAAATAAAGGTAAATATGAATGCAAAGTATAGAATCAACAAACAATATCTGAAGAGAGTGTGGAAAAAATAATGTTAATAATATCTAATATAAATCAAGCAATATAAAATCATACTGAAATTAAAAACTCTGCAATAATGTCTGCAATAATTGAGAAAAAAAAGGTTTTTAATAAAAATACAGAATTTAAACAGAGTATTATTTTGAGTAAATATTGAATTAAAAATGAGTGGGGTGGCAGTGGCTCAGTTGGATTGGCCAGCTATCCACCATAGGGTCGGAGTTTCGGGCCCCGCTCCCAGTGTCCCTTGGCAAGACACTGAACCCCCAACAGCCTATTCCCAAGCCTCGCAGTGCCGGACTCAAGCCCGGTAGAAATTAGGGAGGGTTGCATCAGGAACGGCATTCGGTATAAAAAGTCTGCCTAATCAACATGCGAACAAATGATCCATTGTGACGACCCTGAACTCGCAGGATAAGCCAAAAGGACAAAAAAATATATTTTTAGTTAAAAATTAGTAAAATACAACCAGATTATTAAATCAAAATATTTGAAAAAACAAATTATTTAAATGATTAAAAAATACAGAAGTGGTTCAAATAATTTAAATTTATAAAAGTATTTTGTTGTCCCAGGAGAGAAAAATTAACATTAAAACATTTTTTAAAAAAATAATTCAGAACAACATGAATACAATAAAAGTAATTTGACTAAATAAAATATTTCAAACAAATGAAGTTGCAATATTTTGTTGTAATTATATAAAATTCTTTTAGATATTTGGATACAAAATGTGCAAAAGTTCTTATGGAAAACTAGTTTGTCTCTCCAACCTTCTCCTGTACCAGACTCCACCCGTCGTAGTGACATCACATGTCACATGATGCCGTTCTACAGCTATGACGTGCCGCACACGTGTGGTCCAAACCCTGCTGTCTGTTGTCAGTTTGACTTCCACCGTCTTCCAGGTGGGCGTGTCTTCTGTCCATGGAGGATCCCACCACAGCCAATCACAGAGCAGAACATCAAGGAGAGGTAAGTGATGGAAGCACAGATAATTCCACAATAAAAGCTCCTTAAAAGAATAATGCCGTTAATAGCATGGAACAGGCTGTTGGTCGCTAGGTTTTCCTGATTTGCACAACATCCGGAAATGCTTCCACAAAAAATGTTAGTATGTCAGCTGGGTGTTTTGCCTTTTGCATTCATGTTCTCTGATCATACATGTGTGCTTCATCATATAATGTAATAAACTATTACAATTTAAAAAATGTTTGTGCATGCAGTTTATGTTTCCAATGGTGTTGCTGTTAGGTGACTGTGACGTATAACATCAGTTTGTAATGTCCTGTTGATTGATTGGTATCCTCACTGATATTGACCTGTTCTCTCAGAGCTCTCCTCCTGTTGGACCAGTACCGTCAGAAGTCTCGTCTCTTTCGTTCTCCGGTTCTTCTCGTTCCTCTCGGGGACGACTTTCGATACGTGGATTCCAGTGAGTGGGACGCTCAGTTCAGTAACTACCAGAAACTCTTTGACTACTTTGAACAGCACCCAGAGTTTCACATCAAGGTGAGCACCTGTGATACTTGAGGAGGCAGGTTAAAAGCTGCATTCTACACATTTATACACTGGATAATCAAACCTAACAGTCAAACTGAAAGTTTGTATCTGCTCTTCAGTTAATAAACCTGACTGTTCTTCTTCTCCTGTGTGTTTTCAGGCTCGTTTTGGGACTCTGTCCGATTACTTCCAGGCTCTTCATCGGCATCTAAACGCTGGTGGGATGTCTCTGCCGAAGCTTCGTGGCGACTTCTTCACATATGCCGACCGCGATGATCATTACTGGAGCGGATACTTCACCTCCAGACCGTTTTACAAACGTCTTGATAGAACGCTGGAGTCCACGCTCAGGTATGGTGCCATCTGTGACTCAAGTACATTATATCGCTACTGTTAATGATTCAGGTCCGTTATCTCCTTACTAAACATCATTCAGAACATTATGTTGTTAAGATATCTCATGTCTTATGTCAACAACATAACGTCTCATGTCTTATCTTGTTGTTATGCATTTTATTACTGTTGTATTACTGTTGACCTTGTAAATGTCACTGTTTTTTTAATCCGGAATGTTTTGAATACATGTAGAGACTCTTTCCTGGACATTTAGTAATTTATTATCATTTTAGTAATCTTTTTTTAAAAAATATATTTATAAATCTTTTTCTGACAGAGCATCAGAAATCCTCTTCAGCCTGACCTTGGCTGAAATGCGACGTTTCCGTGGTGATGGTCGCCTGGTTGCAGATTTTCCTGCACATGAACATTTCCAGCGTCTGACGGAGGGCAGAAGAAACCTGGCACTCTTTCAGCACCATGATGCCGTTGCCGGCACTGCCAGGGACCCTGTGGTGATCGACTACGGCACGAGGTGGCTACTAGCAGTTAGCGCACTAGCATGTGTTTAAATATTTGGTGTTAGCATGTTGGCCTAATTAAGTATAACAAACATGTTAGCATAGTAGCTATTTGAACATCTACACCTTTAGCGTTAGCCTGTTTTTTTGTCTCATTTACTCCTCCATGCTCTCTGTTGATGGACGACATCACCACAGCCAAGGGTAAAAGGTACTGCCTTGTTTAGTTTGAGCAGTTAGCATGTAGCTTTAGCCTCATATCATACCTATTCATTTAGCTCTAGTATCTAACATTAATTTCCCATCACTCCACTTTTTAAAAAACATATCATTACCTTGTGTTTTACAGTGTAGATTGTTTCACAAGTGGAAGTTCGTTGGTTTGTTTTGTTTTTGTTTTTTACTTTAATAGCTTGGTGACATTATTTTATTGCAAAAGTAAAAAATAATTTAAAAATCTTTATTAAGTTATTTTAAAAAATCAACAACAACAAACAGCTACTTTCATGTCAAAGAAGGAAAAATAAAACGTGAAACAAGATTAAACTAAAGCTTTGAATGAAAATGTCATTTTACAGGTTGTTTCACTCAATCCTGAACCTGCGTCAGGTGCTGCAGAGCTCCGCCCACTGGCTACTCCTGTTAGACAAGAGCCAATACCACCATGACCAGTTAAAATCCTTCCTACAAATGGTAACCTCTGACCCCAACACTTGTTCCTACAGATGTTATGTACAGCGTATTTATAACATGTGAAGGTTCTCTAACTGAGATCAGAACTACAACATCCACAGTCATGGCCACATGTGGTGGATCTGCAGCATTGTTCAGGGACAGTATAGATTATGGTTCAGCTGTGTTTTGAAAGTGTTTCATAGTTTTTAAGTGCTTTAGGCTCTTGGTGATTTAAAAAAGCAAAAGAAAACCCGAGGCATACATTGTTTTTAGTGAACGTTTTTTATAAAAAAACCATCTGCCAGAGCCAAACTACTTCTGTCCATAATTTTTAAATGTGGTTCATACATTAGAAACATTATGAGGGAGGTCTGTGGATTTTAGCTTGATAGACCAGATATTGATAGTCTTAAAGGTTAACTTCAGTCATTTTCTAAATCCACACATCAAGACCACAAACCAATCAGTTCACATAGGTGATAAACAATGCATAATACTAGAGAAACATAAGTCAGATCTTTTCTTACTGAATGTTACTGTTTTACCAATAAATGTTGTCCACACTCTTTGGCTATTCGTCTTCTCTGTAATTCCACCTCAAATGTGTGGTTTGTAGTCATGGAGCATAGCAGCAGCATGTGAGAATTAGATCGAACAAAAAACAAAAGAGGTTTTTGTTCAGCATTTCTGTGTTTAACAACAAACCCTTTTTCACTGTGATACGTTCAGGAGTTAGAGGAAGAAACCAAATGAAACTGCATATTCTAATGTTTGCCGTGATCCCTCGGACATGTGTCAGACCTGCAGGTCTAAAGAGGCTGAAATGTAGGTGCAGTTTAATACTGTGATTTGTATTTTTAGGATGATGTGATCTCAGCTCAGGATGCTCTGCCTCAGAAGACATTGCTCACACTCAGTGATGAACCAAGGTTTGTCAACAGTAGCACTTGATTGAATTAACTCAGTCTGCTGCAGCTTCATATCAGCTGTAGACACACATTTAAATGCATATTTACGCAAAGAATTGAATCATGAGCAGTACGACCAGCAGGTCTGATAAGAGCCAGTAAAACCTGTTTTACTGTCACACCACTGTCACACTTAATCTGTTCGTTTCCTTTGTTTTTAGGTGATTGATTATTGATGTTTCTGTTTCAGGTCGCTGATCATCTTTAACCCCACAGAGCAGCTTAGATCGTCTGTAATCAACGTCATCGTCAACTCTCCTGACATTCACGTTATTGACGCTGAAACAGGTCGACCAATGGCTGCACAGATCTCTGCCGTGTGGGTGGAGCCGAGCCGGGCTTCCACAGAATCATTCCAGGTACAGAACTCATTAATTGTTAGTTATTGTCTCACAGGCTGGTTTTAACTTCACATTTTCTCGCTGCAGCTGTCCTTCTTCGCTGAACTTCCTCCTCTGTCGCTTATTGTGTATCATGTGACCAAAGCATCTGTTAGCTCCACACACCGGGCACGCTATACCTTCCATCGCCATGGCAACCCAGCAACCATCTACGCCGATCACTTCCAGGTGTCAGACCTCCAAGGACCTGAGGCCGATGCCCCTATTTCACTCAGCAACAATCATGTCCAAATATGGAGTTCCCCAGAAACCGGGCTGCTGCAGGTCAGAATTTTCAAAATCTATCCAGACAGTAAACTTAACAAAAACTTTATTTGATTTTACTTACAAACCTTTTATATCTATAACAGTAATAGACTGACTGTAGATTATTGAGAAAAATTATGAATTTAAACAACTACAGTATCAAGATAAATGTAGCAAACCAAAGTGATGGAAGCATCAGGAAGAAAGAACCTGAGAAGCTCGAGATGCATCAGTTTATTTCAGTTGATGTCATTTTTATTAATTATCCAGCAAAATAAAACGAATAAAAATAAACTGAATAACATAATCATAGTCATTCATGTATTTGGTAACAGCAAAATTTTTTATGTTATTTAGAATATATTGTGCATTATCTTACTTTATTTTTACTTTGACATTTCATTTAATTTTGTTTATATTATTTTGAAATTCAGAAACTGCGTCTGCAATCAGGTCTGGTCCGTCAGGTCCAAGTCCAGTTCCTTTGGTATGGAACCAGAACTGGATTTAACCAGGACAAGAGTGGTGCATACCTGTTCCTGCCAGGGGAGGAGGGGGCCCAGGTAAGACCAGGACCAGGACTAAGCCCACAACCAGAACCAGAATTATCTCACTCACTGATGGTAAATGTTTCTTGTCTCCCTGCAGCCCTACTCGTTCTCTGAGCCCCCACTAGTTCGGGTCTCCAGAGGTCCGATCTTCTCAGATATCACTTCCTGTTTCAAACACTTTACACACACAGTTCGGCTGTACCACCTAGAAGGTAAAGAGACCAGTTTCAGCTGTGGTTTGACAAAACTCAGAGTCAGCTTCACCTGTTTGTTTAGGCCTTTTGTTTCCCTCATTGTCACCAATCAGACTGCATTTCTGGGGTGGATTTAGACATCCTGCAGACAAAACCCAGGGCTGAAAATATTAATATATTGAAACGTTCAAAGCTGTTGTGTCTTTGATATGTTTGATGTTACAAATCCTGTTGCAAATATTCTTCAATCAAACATCAAAGAGAGAACAGAGCTCTAATAATCATCATCATAATCATTATTTATTATTTAGGTTTTATTGATTAAAAAACTAAACAAAAATATTGTTAGATCTGGTCTTCAAGGAAAAAAAGCTTCATGTGCAGTGTTTCATTTGTTTTGCTTGTTCATATATTTTATGTAATTACATATAGATGTTTCTTTCTGGTTTACAACTAATGGCTGCTTTGACCTCCGTATTTGATTTTGATTTGATTTTATAGCTATTAAAATATTAGAGGTCAAAGTGAGCAACTATTACATTGAATTCCATATTTTTTATGTATTTGTATTGTTTTCTACTTTTTATTTGTAAGTCATGTTTTAGTTTTACAGAAATATTCTGAATATTTTATTTTTTCATTTTAACAAAATGATTTAACAATAAGTTTCCTGTCTCTCTTTGCCAGGGCATGCCGGGAGATCCCTGGAGATTTCCAACATGGTGGATGTCAGATCAGAGGTCAACCAGGAGCTTGTTATGAGGGTCATCAGCGATGTTGCCAATGGCAACCGTTTCTACACGGACCTCAATGGTTTCCAGGTTTGTATTTGGTTGTATTTTGGTTCTTCTGTTGGTTCTTCCCCCCACATACACACACATACATACACACATACCATCTGTCTGTTGTTGATTATTGATTACTGATTGGTTATTGGTTCAGATGCAGCAGCGGCGGACACTGCCAAAGCTCCCGCTGCAGGCAAACTTTTACCCGATGACCTCGGCATCATTCCTTCAGGACTCAACGTCTCGTCTATCGCTGCTTTCGGCGCAGAGTCAGGCTGTGGCTGCTCTCCGACCAGGTCAGCTCAGAATGATTTTGCATTTTAGATATATGCTTCAAATATTTTCAGAAGTTGTTAATCAATGAAATAGAAAATAATAGGGCTGGTTGATACGGAAAAAAAGCTTATCAGGATAATTTCTTATAAAAATCAGTTTATATAGATCATTTTTACAATATCGTTGAAGTCATTATTCATAACTCAAAGAGGCTGACAAACTTTGGCTTAGTTTAGTTGGCAGTTCATGTTTTGCCATAGTTGAAATTAAATATTTATACTTCCAAAAGCATTAACATACTACATAGTTCACGAACAAGGTTTTTGTAATTTTCATTGTAAATGGGCTAAAGCACTTAATTAAAAGTATTCTAACAGAACTGTAAATGCTGTAATTTAATTACTTTAATAAACCATGGATGGATGAGATTCTGGCAGGAGCACAGTGCACACGTCTGATGTTTCTCACAGTGGTCTAAGGGACCGCTCAGGGAGTTTGGGTGTTTGCTCAGGCACATGAAAAATTAGAGGGAACATTGCCGTCCACCATGCTTTTACTGTTTGTAGCCTTGTGTATGCACACACACAGTCACCTAGCTATAAATTCACTGTCTGACTGTGTCAGCATATCCTCATTACCACTTCTATTGTTTCACACAAAGGACAACGTGATTAAAAATAACTTTTAGTTCAGTCGCAAATAGGATTCCTGAGGTATGTGTGCATCCGGATCATTTGTCCACTAAATGAGCCCACAGTTCTCCACAAACACGAGTGTTAAAGCTGGGATAACGTTTTCATCCACCTGGCCTTGTTTGTGCTTGGGCTAATCATTTTAATGAGCGTTGATGTCGACGAATGACACCACCAACACCAGTTAAACCATAAGAGCAGCTTGTTTCTGTTGATGGTGCAGATTAATGCCTTGTTAAAAAAAAAAGTAACTTTTAACTGTAGTGGTTTGTTTGTAGCCTACAAAGCTCTTTTTCACAGAGAACGTGCACGTCACAAATTTTAAAAGGATTTATTTCTTGACAAAGTTTCCTTGAAACGAAGTGAGAAAACGGAATGACTTGGAGTAAAATGATGCCAGCATTAACAGGATCATTCTGGATCATGTTGTCAGAATATGGTCAATATATGATTAACGTACTAATAATAAAGATTTAAGACTGACTCACCTGTGCAGGTGAGCTGGAGGTGGTGTTGGACCGGCGACTGCAGCAGGACGATAACCGTGGCCTTGGACAGGGCGTCACTGACAACAAGCTTACAGCCAGTCTGTACAACCTGCTGCTGGAAGACCGGAGAGGAGGGGTTCAAGTAAGAGGGAAGGGGGGGCACTAAGGGGTCCAGAGTTTGAGGGGCCACTGCAGAATAAACATTTGTTTGTCGTCCTGTCGTCAACACTTTTCAGACAGAGATCCCAGTATTTTACTAACTTGTCATTGGTCTTTTTTATGTTTTTGTATCTTTTTCTCGTGACAGGAAGTGAGAGGAGCCTCAGTTGAACACCTGTCCCTGCTAGCCCACCTGAGCTCGCTCTCAGTCTCCCACCCACCGATCACCATGGTCGCCCGCACCGATAGCCAACTGCCGAAGTTGCGAACATTCCAGCCGCTGCGCTCGTCGCTGCCTTGTGACGTCCACCTGCTGAACCTAAGGACACTTGAGGACCCCCAGGCAAGACTGACACCCAGAAACAACTGACAACACCTGGAACGTTGTGTTAACATTGCAGCTCCATCTCGCTTTTAGTGGTGTCAGACTCTGTGATGGAGAGTTGTGGCTTGCTGCATGTTAAAACAGGAAATAAAAGTATATGTTTGTGTTCAGCAGGAAGCAGGAAGTCCATCGCAGGAAGTGGCGCTCCTCCTTCACAGAAAGGGCTTTGACTGTAGCTCCACCCCGGATCCAGCGCCACTGTGTACATTGAGCGCACATGAGGAGGTACACACACACACACACACACACACACACACACACACACACACACACACACACACACACACACACACACACACACGATATGTTCCATATTTTCTGACCTGTTTTTTTTTATCTTATTGTTTATATTCATTTTTTTTTAAACAGATTTCAGCTTTGTTCATATTTGTTTTACCTAACTTCTTCTTGTTTCTTAACTCCAATTTTTTTTATCTCACAAAAAACTGAAAAGTTTTTTTTAGTTTTTTCAAAATTCATGTGTTTAACTAACTATATATTTGTGTTTGAACAGATTTTTGCTGCTACTTAAATTTTTTTCCTGTTTGTTCCTTTTTATTTTTCTCAGTAAAAACCTTTCTCGTGATTTCATATTTCCCTCTGAACTGATTGTATTTAATTTGGTGTTTTGGACACAAGTTATTCATAAATACAATTTTTGTTTTCAACATTTTTGGTATTTAACTTACTAGTATTCCTCCATTAAACAGATTTACTTGTTCTATTTTTCTTCAGTTTTTTATTTTTTTTATTATTTATTTCATCAATTGTAATATTTAAATTAAAATGATTAATATATAAATATTTTTTTGTTGAAATTGTATTATCATATTAAATATCTACAGTATGCATCAGTTTATTTATTTTATCTTATATAAATTTTTGGTTGTTCAGTTTTTCTTATGTTTGTATGTTTTTTGTTTTTGTTTTGTTTTTTCTGGATTTTCTTTTCTCCTCTGAAGTGATTTTGTTTTTTCTGTCCAGGTGAATCTGGATGATCTCTTCTATCCTATTCAGTTTCGTTCCATTCGTCGCTCCGGCCTCACTTTGCTTCGTGAAGACGATGAACCGGAAGCTGCTCAACAACAGCAGCGACCGCACATCACTCATCTGCGACCAATGGAAATCAGCGCTTTTCGTGTTGAACTTGACTGAGAAACAACAAGAGAAGTTATTTAAACCACAGTTTGGGTTTTTTGGCAGAGGATTCCTACATTAACCATTAAATTGTTGCACTTTTAGGACACTACGATTATCGGAAAAAAATTATTAAAAAATAACTGTTTAAATGGAAAATACACGGGGAGGACACACGAGAGAAAAAAGTTTAATGATAAGCAGTTAAAAATTGTAAATAAATACAAATTACCTAGTGATCCAGCTACTGAAAAATCCTCAGACTCTTTAAGAGTATGAAATATTATCACATTTTTTTATTTAAATATCTAAGAAAAAACGTTATAACTTTAAATTTGCTAAATACAAAATGTGAAAGTTTGGAAGTAAAGTTAAATGTTTAAAAAAAACATCCAGTCGATTATTTGATTAATTGTTCGACAGAAGTTTTTTATGGTTTTCATCATCTATTCAATTAGTTTTAAAGAAAACATTCACTATTTGCTAGTGTCTTTAATTTCCATAGTTGGATTCAGAGAATTACAAGACTTAAAAAAAGATGTAAAAACCATAGTCACGAAAAAATTGTGAAGCTAACAGGTAAAAACAGGTCAGTTAAAGGTCAAAGAAATGTTTTTATTTTAATGACAAAAAATAAAAAACAAAAACGGAGAAAACACTGAAATGTTAACTGTCGGTTGTTTCGACAGGTAAGTTTGCTGTGGCAACAAAACAGACTTATCAAGTGGTGAATCTGTGAGTGAAGGGTTTTTTTTTTTTTTTGGAGTTTGTGTCTCTATAGCAACTGTCAATCTGCTGTTTTGTTTTATTTTTTATGAATGATGTTTGGATGTGGGGAAGCAGATATAACTTCATTGATCAGGGGTTTTATGATGCTGGATGATTTTTATTCAGCGTTTTTGTGTTGAAATGTTTCCAAAATGCATATATGTAGTTGTTTAAATTTTACATTTTACTTTGTAACTTTCTGTTCTGCTGTGAATTTGTGGGGAAATTCTGGGAAAGTATTTTTGTAATTTTTAAATTCAATTTTCACTAAAAAAGTATATTTCTAAAGAATGTAGGAAGTATTTAAAATCTGAAAACAATTACTTTGATGCGTTTGTTAAATACATCTTTTACTTTCACGGTTTATTTGGGGGTTTTAATACAATAATAAATTATTTAATTTTCCTTGAGGTTGAGCTGATTCAGGAGCAGCTTCTGTTTTAAAATGTGAGGTTTTAAGGTCCAGACACTTATTTTACTTGTTCATGTCTGAGCAGAGACACGGTAAATTAAAGTTACATTCTCGTGATTGGAGGAAGGCTGACAAGCCTCAGTGTGCAGAACAGGTGCAGAAACACTAACAACAGCAATGCATCTCCAACCTAAGCTTACACCTATGTTTTTACAACTCTTTTATACAACCCTTTGGTTGAAAGTACCTGAGCACGTAATTACACATCTGAAGTCTTCTGCTAGTTGAGAATTTCTTTTTTTGCTCTACTACATTTGTTTGAACGATAGCTACTTTTCAGATTCAGCATTACCTAAAGTAATTCATATTAGAAGAATTAGATTCCAATCCTTTTATTATCAAATATAAGTTAAAATCAGCTCCATTGTTACTAGCTGCAACATAAAGTAATGAACTCCTTAATTCATCAAAAATCCTACTTCACCAATATGAATTTCACTGGGGAGTTTGCAACAGTTGGTGGTCTAGCCTCTGCCATTTTCTGCTTGTGTCTGTGGTGGTTTTATTTGAGGTAGTTAAATAAATTTGATTCCTTTGTTGGTTCAGCTCATTGATGGCTGATTCACATGTGTTCGATAACAATTTCCAAATGACATAGGAAGTTGTTTTTCCAGAATTAACTTGTCCACTATGCTTGTAATGTTTGTGTGTGAATACACAAGGCTACACAGTCTGCTGGGACATGAGAGATTCTGCAGTACTTTATGAGAAAATACAGGACTATTACTTGTGATGTGGGTCTTTTGGGAGAATTCATTAGTCCGACACTGTGGGTTTTTTTCTCATAACTTCAGTGATGCCTCACCACATTTCCATTTAGTCATTTAGCAGATGCTTTTATCCAAAGCCACTTACAAGTGAGGTACAAGACAGCAAAAATGTAAGTCAGGGAGAAAACATCAAAGCAAAGTCCTATCAGAAAAGAGATGCAACTGCAAGAAAGAGCAGAAAGGAAGTTTTTTTTTCTTTAATAGATTTAAGTGCATGGGAAGATGTGGCAGAGTTCTGTTTTCTGCAGTTTTTTGAATATTGCTGAGCGTGCAGAGTTTGGTAGCTTGTTCCACCATTATGGGATCATTGAGCTGAGCACAGATCAGTCAACCCATCAGCTGTGCATTTCTGCTCTCTCTGCCTTCGACGTGAGCTCTCCTTTTTTTTAATAAACCTGGAACACCCAGCTGCCTCATGAGCCGATACCAAACCAACCTGGTAATACTGATTATGTGCAAACATGGTGCTGGATAACTGAAGAAAATATACTGAGTAAATACTGATAAAATAAACCTGAATTTGCCCCACAGTGGGGAAATTTCCATATTGTGCAAACAACTTATTTGAATCTTTATTTTCTGTTTGACTAACACACTTTCTCATACATGTAAAAGATTATTTCTCACTTTGTTAATAATATAAAGAAGGTATGTTATACTTTGCCTGCTGAAGCTCTTTGCTGGGTGAAGTGAGCTGGGGATGTGGGGATGTTAGGTCTGGTTTCTGGTCCAAACGCTGCTGCTTTTTTATAGTGGATATACTGGATACATGGATATACTGTGTGTCCAGGAGACCAGGTGGAAAGGTAGCAAGGCTAGACGCTTAGCAGCAGGGTTCAACAGAGGGAGCAGAGGTGATGAGAATGTGATGGACAGGTTTGGTCTCCAGGAAAGGAACGCAGAAGGACAGATGGTGGTAGACTTTGCAAAGAGGATGCAAATGGCTGTAGTGAACACTTTCTTCCAGAAGAGGCAGGAACATAGGGAAACGTACAAGAGCAGAGGTAGAAGCACTCAGGTGGACTATATCTTGTGTAGATGTTGTAACCTGAAAGAGATCATTGACTGTAAAGTAGGGGAGAGTGTAGCCGGACAGCACAGGATGGTGGTGTGTAAAATTACTCTGTTGGTGAGGAAGATGAAGAGGAGGAAGGCTGAGCATAGGACAAAGTGGTGAAATTTTGAAAAAAGAAGAATCGCCATGATCTGGCCCTTCAGCTTCACTTCCTGTCCTGGACTTTTATTTTGTAGCCCTTTTCCCACTTCCTGTTACCAGTTTATTCCACCATCTTCACTACCCATCACCAACCATAATTGTTTTCACCTGTGTCCCCACTCTATTTAAACCTCCAGCAGAATGTCTGGGGCACCAATGCCATACATTTTTAAGAGTATGTTATGAAATAAAGCTGAACAAAAACTTCTAAGAAGTAAATGTTCTGTACTTGTATAGCACTTTTCTACCTATTGGCACTCAAAGCGGTTTACACTGCTTCTTATTCACCCATTCACACTCACAATCACACGCACACTTATGGAGGACACTGGCCAACACTCACAGGGAGCAACTAAGTTGGGGTTCAGTGTCTTGCTCAAGGACACCTCGACATGTGACCGGAGGAGCTGGGTATTGAACCAAAAACTGTAGGATTGGTGGATGACCACTCTACCTCCTTTGGCACAGTCGAAGTGGAAAAGGGAAGATGTAAAATACATCAACAACCGTCCACATTAAAAGATGAAAATTATCCCCGTTTTACATCCTCATGCATCTTAGTCATGTGCTGTGCCACAAGGTTCTGCTCTGGGTCCTCTATTATTATTTCTTGTCTTTTGTGAGCCTCTTTTTGGAAATTTGTTAAGGGGTTTAAAATAAACATCCTACCACTGCTATGAAGAGGACATCTAGTTAAACATGTTAAACAAATGTAAAAATGTATCTCAGGTTGAGATGCACATGGTTTTTCATGTTTTTGTCTCTTCTCATCTACATTTTTGTAATTGCCTCTTTCGTTGTCTTAGCCAAACCCCTCTGGATCCTTTAGTGATCCAGAATGCTGCTGCTAAACATACCTGCCGTTAAATAGTGTTATCCTATCCTATTGTTTACTTTTAGCTGCCTTCAGTCCTAGTTCACTGACTGGTCCATAGTTTGATTTTCTCCCAGTTATCTGAGTTGATTCGGTCCATTAGGGCTGGAAACCATTCTAATGATGTTGACAACAGAATTTGCTGGGTTCATAGTTTAAGTCAAAGCATGCATGTTCTGGTATGTGGCCTGTGCACTAATGTTGCCTTCGATGCAAATTTCCAAGTTCAACAAATCCTGGTTCTGAGTTGAAAGTGTCCATGTTTCACCAGCTTTGAAGAACCGACATGTTTAAAGCAGGAGAGTCAATGGATGTGTGGCAGAATATCTTCTCTTTCTTTTCCTTTTAGCTGCAGCAAATCATCTGCCTCCATCTAACCCTATCCTCTGCGTCTCTCACACCAAGTAACATTATCAACTTCAACAACTTCAGTCTCTCCTCTGAACATGTCTAAACCACCTCAATCTGGCTTCTCTGACTTTATCTCCAAAACCTCTAACATTAGCTGTCCCTCTGATGTCCTCATTCCTGATCCTGTCCATTTCATTACTCCCAAAGAGAACCTCAACCTCTTAAGCTCTGCTACCTCCAGCTCTGCCTCCTGTCTTTTCTTCAGTGTCAATTGTCATGGATCTTACACTGGACTCTACTCACATTCACCTTTTGGCCTTCCTTGTACCGATCTACCCACTCACACGCGCTACCCTTTGTCAATTCCGACATCCACACTCCCCCTCTGTGCCCCTCATTCTCTGTCTCTTACTGTATTCCCATCAGTCTCTGCCCTTCACTCTTCATTCCTTTCTCACCCTGTTTTCCACAGCCCGGCTTCCTTTTTCCCAGCTTTTATTTTGTAATTCATCTGTTCCACTTCCTATCTAGGTATTTCAGTGACTTGACCACTCATCATCAGCCCTTATTGTTTTGACCTGTTTCCTTGCTTATTTGCAGACCTCCACCTCTCTAGGGTTTCCTCCACCTGCTTCTTGTTCTTGCTACAGATCACAATGTCATCTGCAAACAATCACCACAGAGATTTCTGTCTAAGCTCATCTAACAGAGAGATAATGGTACAGTCCACTATAGCTGGTTGTGATTTTATATCAGACACTTCTTCAGGCCACACAGTGTGAGAATGTGTTATATCACAGCCATAAACAAGATGAGAAGAGACAGTAACAGTCACTGCAGAGAGAATCACCCTGGACACAACCTGCTCCACTTCCTTCTCTTTGAAATCACTTGTTTGATACGAATCAAATTCACGTATTCACAAATACAAAGTGAATTCTTCAAAGCCTGTGTGCGTGTGCGCGCGCGCGCGTGCGGGGACCAGATAAAAACGTCTAACGTTTGTTATGAACCCAGCAGGAAGGGGGCGCTACAACAAATATTTGATGCCAACAAACTAAAACTGTAATAAGAAGAAGAAGAAGAAGAAGAAGAAGAAGAAGAAGAAGAAGAATAATACCGTGACTGTATCACGTGACACTACGCAGCGTGACATCAGCTGACTGCGGTTCATCGAGGAAGAAGTCAGATCTTTCTTCGACCTTGTTACTGCTAAATTTCTTCGGTTCTTGCTCCGGTTCGGCGCCGCTCTCCGCAGCTTCTTCGATCCGACATGGCGAGTCAGTCGCAGGGCATCCAGCAGCTGCTGCAGGCCGAGAAGAGGGCGGCCGAGAAGGTGACCGAAGCCCGCAAACGTGAGTAGGAGAGACGGCCTGTGAGCCAGCAGAGGCCCGTTAGCTGCTCGGTAGATTAGAACGGTCGAAATGTGTGTGTGTGTGTTTGTGTGTGTTTGTGTGTGTGTGTGTGTGTGTGTGTGTGTGTGTGTGTGTGTGTGTGTGTGTGTGTGTGTGTGTGTGTGTGTGTGTGTGTGTGTGTGTCAAAGCAAAACCTGTGAATTAGCGATTGTCTGCTTTTTCTGTCATGTAAACACTGACCTTCTCTCTTCGGATAGGTTCTGCTAAGGTGGCGTATGTTGGTGAAATGTGGTGTTTTCTGACGGAGCTTTGTGCTGATGTGCCGGGCGTCTGCGCCTGTTTACATCAGTAGTAAATCAAGGAAAGTCTCTACGTGTTCCTGTGACGTTAAATAAAGTGAAGATCGCCTTTAGAACAAGTGTCAAAAACATAAGTCTAAGAACACGAAAAATGATATTCATACGTCAGGAAGCAGTGGCAAACATTATGGCAGAAATTTGAATGGGGTTTGGCAGATCACTCAGGATTACTCTTCAGGATTTATGGCATATTGCTATTTTATACTGTAGTAAATGTCTCCATATTTTGTTGTAAACATATTTTTTGTGTTCCAAATAATGACCATTATCTGAAACATTGGTTTAGTTTAAATCGTGACGAACACTGCTGATGAAACTAGTGTTTATTCGTGAATTTAGTTCACTGTGTCATGTGATCACCTCATGTGATAGAGAGTCATAGAGAATGAATGGGGATCAGAAAGAGAGAAAGAGCTTGGTGAATGTATCTTTAATAAACCTGAAACAGATTGTTATTACTGTACACACAGGAGTGTGGACAAAATAATAGAAATGCATTCAGTGAAACTCCCTCTTTTGGTCTGTGTTGTGGATGTCTCTCTCGCCCTCTGTCTTGCCTTTTCACTTGACCTTCATTGTGATGTTTAGCATATTTACACCAAACACTTTGTTTTTGCTGATCTGCTGGTGTCACAACGATGCAGCCGAGACGTTTACTGTCACATCTAGCACATCTGATGGTGATGCTAAGTAAAGTAAATCCTTAACATCTCTAAAGTGCAGTTGACAATATTGAGAACATAGAAATCACATGAACACGTTGCTGCAGGAAACTGGGACTGTGATCAATAACATGTTGCACGCTGCTTCACCTCATCTGACACTGCTTTACTTTGTGTTTCTGATGTTTATGTGTAGCTTCTCTGAGGGTAGGTTGGAAAGTCAGTTCACTTTAACAGAAGTTACAACTCCCACGGTTTCTTATCTCTCACAAACCTTTTTATTCTAGTATTTAAATTTTCTGCAATTATGGAGACAGGAGATAAAGGTAGGAATGAATGTAGTGAATTTCTCCGGTGAGAATTAATGAGAACTTGACCAAGAAGGATCTACAAACTGTAAGAATGCACTGAAGTCAGTGGTGGTTGTGTGAAGAATAAATAAGGTTCTGAGGTGGAAAAACCTAGTTTTTGTCATGTGCCCTCTACTACCATGATCCCAGCAGCAGCTGTGTAAATGGAAAGTGGGGTGTTCTGCTGCTGCAGTTCAGAAGAAGTTAGACAAACTAAAAACCAGGATCTCTCTGAATGTGACTGTGTCCTGTGTCCCGACACCAGGCAAAAACCGTCGTCTGAAGCAGGCTAAGGAAGAAGCCCAGGCTGAGATTGAACAGTATCGTCTACAGCGAGAGAAGGAGTTTAAGACCAAAGAGGCTGCCGTATGTTCTTTCATTAAATACTACATTTTCTCTTACTCATTAATTTATTAGAAGTTTGTCATGTTTTGGTCATTTATTGTTTTTTTTTATACATTTCTCCTCACAATTCATATTTTTAAAATATGTTTTATAAGAAAATGTTTATTTTCCTTATTGCTTTCTTTGTTAAAGATGCTAATAATGATATGTTCTACTATTAGAGGTCATTTATTGAATATTTGAGTTATATATATATATATATATATATATATATATATATATATATATTATGTTTGCCATTTTCTCATTTGACATCACATATCTTTGTTGACCCCCCTCCCAGGCCCTTGGTTCCCATGGTAACAGCGCAGTGGAGGTGGACCGTGACACAGCTGAGCGAATGGGGCTAATCCAGGCTAGTTACCGCAGTAACAAAGAGGCGGTGCTAAGTGAGCTGCTGCGGTGCGTCTGCGACATTCAGCCGGAGTTTCATGCTAACTACCGTGTGGCCGGCTAGAGTGGGTGGGAGCACTAATTGCTGGGGTCGGAGTGAAGACCAGCAAAGGTGGGGCAAACTGAGGATACGTGGACGTTGGCAACATTAGCTTTGTTAGCTTTGATCACAGCCAAAACTTTTTAGTTAAGTGTTTTGACTCAAAGTAGCAAAACTTTTACTTGGAAAGTTCCTTTTCTCATTTTTTTCCCGCTCTGAAGAAATAAATGTCAGTACTGTGTTGATCTTTACAAAATATTTATATCTTTCAATAAATTTTGTTTTATTGTGTTGTAACAAAATAAAAGTCTGTCAGATGAGCTGTCCTCCAATCAGAAGTCAGTATTCATCTCTGTTCTGTAAATTGATTGGTTGCTGTTAATGGAAAAATACTTTTATTGTTATCATGTTATTTCCTGTAAGTGTTTGAATTGATGATGAAAAAATTGAATATTAAAGTGCGTGTTAATTGGCTGAAGCCATGCTAAGCTGTGTTGTGACTGACTGAAATTAAAGGCGTTAAACCTTCGGGGCTCTGAAAGAGTTTTAAGGGGGATCTTGAAGAGGAAAATGATAACATGGTGATGTTGCCTTTACTCTGAGTACCTTGAATAGGTTCCTGGAATTGTTGAGTCCCAGAAAAGGTTAGTGTGGGTTACTGATGTAACGGAACCAAGGAGAATATACCTCTTGGCTAGTCAGCAAACCTTCCCTGCTCTTCTCACTTCACATTGTGTTTGTTTTGATGACTCGTATCTATTCCTGCGCTGCCGTTTATTGTCTGATAGAACAACATATATACTGGTCAATTCAGGTGGCTCGCTTCAGGAACACAGTGCACTACAAGAGAATAAGTTACATTAGCACATTAGTAATTCCCTCATTATACTGTATCTTCCATTTAGCACTTCCACAATGTACCATAACTACTTTTAGCCTTTCTTGGTGGTATTTCCACTTAATGCACTGTGGTTCTCAGACATGAGAAGTCGCGAAGGTGCCCCTGAGTTAACTATGGCAGTCAAACCATGGAGCTATATCACTCATGATAACTACAGCAGGTGGAATCACATGCTTCACGAACACTGTTACATTAAGTATGTTCTAAAAGTCCTGGAACATACAGAAGCACCCTGCATTAAAAAAGAGAGGTTATTAGACTTACACCACAGACCTTTTTTTTCATAACAGATCTGAAACAGTTCCTGTAACAAAAATACCGCAAGCCAACAAAATAATTTCAGCTAACCGTGTAGGAAACCAAGGGAAGAATCTACAGAACTGAGTTTATTATGTTTCTCTGAGGGTCACAGACAGTATTCCTGCACTCTGTAAAAAAAGACCATGAGATGAAATAATAAATCTTTAATGTGTCTAAAACCTGTAACGCCTCTGTACATAGTGTATGAAATGTTGCTGTGTAACTGCAGACTGCTCAGAGTGATCATGCTGACCCAGGTCCTCCATCACATTAGTAAGACCACCAGTTTAATGTTGTGGCTGATTGGAGCAGAGAATCTTGAGAAGTGGGTTATTTTACAAGCAGGTTGACATGGATGTCCTGATGACAAGAGAGAAAGATTTATCCTGATGAGGGCATATTGCCTGTTCCTTTTCAGAGGATAAGCTGATTACAAAGAGAAGACAACCCTGCAAATTTGAAATCGCAATTTCAACACCCTTAGTTAACACCTAAGTTAACACTTTCACAGTGTTTATATGGGAAGCACTGAAAAAGGTAACTTACACTTTTGAAAGTTTGAATTATAAAAACCATGGAAGTGTTACTTAGCCAGTATAAAATTTAAACACTACAATGTTTGGGAAGAACACTAAATTGTTGTTATAGTCCAGCTATTTCAGACACTCATGGAGTAAATTTTTAAAATGGCAGGTGATAAACTACAGTAGTGTAGATTATGCTACTGAGAACCACGACACCGTCCACATTCAGGATTAAAATATACACTATGTCAGTGTAACTATCCTACCATCATGTACAATAATCATTCCAAAAAGTACTGCAATGAAAAAAGTATTTTTCGTTTAGCAAAGGCTTCACATTAATTTCTACAATGTTGAGCAGTCATAACCGCTATTTAATGACAACACTGACACTATGCACTTAATCAAGAAAATGTAAAGTATGAAAATGCTCTGCAAATGTAGCAAAACAAACACATAATTTCACAGAAAGATGCAAACAATCTTACCAAACACTGGCATCTTGTGTACAAAATCTGGGCAAACAACAAGGCTATTCAATGCCATTATGTTTAACCCAAGTTGTGACACTTATTTCACTTGACACTTGAAATCACATCATCCTTTTCAACATCAGATAGTATTTTTGATTTGACAGGCTCAGACTCAACACCAATGACAGTCATTGATTCCCAATGGTAGCAACAGCTATTTGGTGTTTTCTTTGCAAGCATACCTTTTTGGTTTTGTCTTTTGTTATTCCTGCTTGTTTGGTCCTGGTTTTGTGTTTGGTTATTTATTTTCCCCCTTTGGTCAGTCTGCAATTATCCTAATCCTAACTAGTCCTAATTAATAAATTCAGTACATTATGGTAGTGTGACACTACCAGCAGCGGGTTTGAATCCCACCGCACCAGGTGTGGCCCCGCCCAGCCACCTTGGTGCTGGTCCCGAGCCCAGATAAAATGGGAGGGTTGCGGCAGGAAGGGAATCCAGTGTAAAATTATTATTATTGTTATTGTTATTATTATTATAAAAACACACACCAAATCAATGTGCAGAACAAGTTTTCCTGTATGACCCCTCAAGGGATAAGCCGAAACACGTTGATCTTAAAATGTACTCTACACCTCATTATAAATTCACCCCTCAAGTCTTAACCTCGTGTACTGTAAAAATGTTAACTATCTGCCACCTTCTACTGTCCCATAGTTTCCCAGTTTCATCGTATTCATCAAGCAACATTGTCCCCTGGGTTTTGTCTGAATGCATTTGTTTTATTAGCTAAAAAAAAAAAAACAGAAGTTTGTTTTAATCTTATTGTTAAATAGCAATAATTCTACTGCTACATTCTACTGCTTGGATCTAAGAAGAAAGTGACAACGCTGCTCTAACAATGTATAATTAGACATTAATTATAAACATCTCTGGCAGAAGAACTCAAGACCTCCTCATCACATTTACTTCTCTTGGACTGTCTTGGTTTTTCACTGTCACTGCTACTGATAGACCTAGAGAGGGAACTCCCACTGGATGAGAAATGTGGTGTGAAGGAAGGTGACTGAGATGGACCTGAATCAGACTGAAAGATCAACAGATATGATTAGCAATTTTCCTTCTAAGCAACATAGCTGGAATACTGAGCTAACCCCTGCTTTAATTTATGGATTAAAGTATTTGTTTCTTTTCCTTACAAATATGCCAGAAACAAAAAAAAAAAAAAACAAGCTCGCTTATAAAGAAATCAATTCTCACTTCTCACCTTCTTTTACATTTTCATATTATTTAATACACTAATATTAAAATGACATGTACAATATTGAATTGAATGCAGTGGATGCATCTAAAATGGGCACTGCTGCTGTAAAACAATATATTTTTTAATTTACCCTTTTCATCTGGGTGTAACCCCAATTACGGTACATATTATTTTTATAATTAGTTATGTTTCTGTACTGATATTAAATGGTAAATGGTCTGCACTTTTATATAGCACTTTTCTACATAATGGTACTCTAAACACTTTACACTGCTTCTTATTCACTCATTCCATCACTTTTGAGAGGTCTGTGTTGCTTGAGAACATAGTTTTCATTCCTCCCCAGGCTACGTGCAGGTAAACACTGCTGGTGTAACTGTGACCTCATCCTTATATAGTTGCCCCTAAAATTATTTAATTGCCGTTGAAAATGAGGTATTTTGGCATATGTACGAATTTTGTGGCAATGAACAAATGAAACAAGAGCCATTTAAAAAGCTCAAAACAACTAATGTTACAAGTGGTTTCTCAAAAATCAACACAAAATGCAACTTTTAGTGAGTCTCAGAATTATTTCTCCACCTCATGACAAGTGTCTTTTACAGCACCCTTTGCGGTTATGACCTGCAGCATAAAGTAGGGTCAGCAATGATCTAACATGTCAGTCCTGTGATAGACTGCTCACTTGTCCAGGTGTATCCAGGTGTCAGCTGACTCTGCAAATATAACCACTAAACACAGTGGGTGCAGTTCTGCAGCCAGTAACAGTATAGCTTAGGTGAGCTCAGAGGAAAGGTCACTGTGGATGTTCAAGGTTTACTGTGTGCTAATCATCATGTTTCTGATGTGTACGTGCTGTGTGACATCAACTGCTG
Source organism: Channa argus (assembly GCF_033026475.1). NCBI lineage: Eukaryota > Metazoa > Chordata > Actinopteri > Anabantiformes > Channidae > Channa > Channa argus. The sequence goes on along the minus strand of NC_090214.1, from coordinate 205,720 downwards.
CGTTTATGTCACATTTACTGCTGATATCAACACGTAGTCCAATTCTGTGGATCTACAGTGTGTATGGTAATCACGCTAGATTTGATTCTCCTTAACCTCTGTCAGCTCTCATCACAGCTGTCACTGTGTGAATTGATAAGTTTCTCATGGAGCACATGGAAGGAAATGTTGCATGTGCATAATGTGCATGCGAGGTAGTCTGAACTGAAGATCAGGATGCAGTAGCTATAGTAACATGTTTGAGGTTAGGAATACATTATGGGAGTGAAGCTGTGAGCCTGAGGCCTCTGAATTATTCTTCTGTAAAACTCCAAATTAAGAAAACAAAAGAAAACAGTTGAACCTACAACAGTGAAGTTCAGAAAGTGTCATAAATAATTATTTTATACTGTTCCTTATTAATGAATTTGTATCTCTGTTTTCATAGGCTGTCAGAAAAGCCAAAAGTTGATTGGCTGTCTAAGAAAACATTCTAATTGGCTGTTAACCTCTCTCTCTCCAGTGCTTGATTGCCCCTCACTCACTCTTCTACAGTTACAGTTTTCTGGATTTTATAGAGTGAATGTTGCAGCACAGTTTAAATGAAGTATAAATGAAAAGTTATTTTACTCTTATAAGATCATCAGACAAAAACCTAAATAATAAACAAATTAACAGATTTTATCGAATTAAACTAAAAAACGCTAGATACTTTTTAATATACGTTACATTTCAGTTGTCAGGTCCATTTTATTTAATAAAACGTTTTTTGAACATTGTTTTAAAATATGTACATCACAGTATATGCGAGTACATTTCTCGAATTTTGTACTTTAGAGTTGGTAAATGCAATTTTATTGTACTTCCTTTACGGCTAATAATAATAAAATTTAATAAAATATTAACTTTAATTCACCGTGTTTATTCACCTGATTTATCACATGATTTACTTCAATACCGCTACGTGGCTACGACGAATCCCCGCCCCTTGTCTCAGAGCTCGCCTTTTGATTGATCTAAACTTGCTGAGCGTGTTGACGTCACAACGCTGGCTTACGGAAGTGGTGGCGGATGGAGCCGAGGCAGACGCTGGAGAGAAGTTTATGAGAAGAAAGACTTTCTTTTTTGTCCTCTTCTTACTTTGCATTGTTTTTACTTTATGTAATTTTTTTTTTCGCTTGCAGTTTTGGAGAGTAGACAGAGGATCAGACGAAAAATTGCCGGGACGTTTCCAGGTGGGATCACGCTGTGTTTGTGTGTCAGTGACCTCTGCTGCTGTGCATCAGAACGGTATACACTACTATACGGAACTTCATAGAGAAATTTTACAATTTACGTGTGATATTCTTCGAGATCGCCAGATAAGAACATCTCTTACAGTTTCACATCAGGAGGGCTTCTGTAAGAAATCCGGCTAGTCCATATCATTGTAAACATTTATCTTTTCTGGCATCTCCGTCTTTTCTATTTGAACAAGTAGAGTATTTTTAAATGAGATCTGGTTGGAAATTAGTTATGCATGTTTTCCAACGCCGTGCTCGCCAATTCACACGGTAGCGCATAAAGTCCCAATTCAACGTCTGCCGCAAGCAAGCGCGTGCTGACACATAAAGTTGGCAGGTTTTCATGGAGTCTCGTTTAGTAACTAACCGTTGTGAAGCCATAGACTTACTGACCTCAGATCAGCCACATCAGTCTTTCTTCAGATTGCCTGGTTCATTTAGTAAATGTTAAGTCATTGCAGTGTCTACTGCTCTGAAAGGTCCTGGATAATAAAGCTTTGCGTTATTAAATAATAGAAAATGTGCACAACTAGTGAGAAATGCTAGTTGTAATTTTAAAAGTCCTGTCTTCAAACAGAAAATCTGTTTCAGAAATTTATGAGCAAATAAACATTGTGTTTTGTAGCTAAAACCAACAAAACCTTGACAATTGTGGTTGAAAAATCACTTACAGTGTCATTATTAAAATTGTTTTCATCTGTTAAAGAAATACAGCTCGTTTATATTTTTATATACATTGGTGACTAAGAACAGGAAAATCTATGTATTTTTCATTGAGCAAAATTATTAATTTCATTATTGAAATAAATAGTTTCACCTTAATTTTATGTCAGAGAAATCCATGCAGCTTTGGCTCAACTTTACCAGTGATTTAAGGTGATTTTTACCAGGGAACAATGAGTATAATAAATACATATTTAAAGTGCACATTTTACAATAATCAGAGCAAGACTTGACAGGGTTATTATTCCTAATTTTGAGTTTAAAGCAATAGTGTTTGACCTTTACTCTCAGTGATTATTTAAACTGATCAGTCAGCAGGTTAATCAATAATGAAACAATCTGTAGCTGGAAGAGAAGAGACAGGAAATCAAGACGATGAGAGAGAGCAAAGGGAAAGAATAAAGATGTGTCCATCTTGTTTTACTGGCCCTGATCAGAGTCCAGTAACACTGAGTATCTGCAGATCCAAATCTGATCCTTATATCACTCACAGTAACTGTACAGTAATTCATTCAGTGAAATATCAGCTTTTTCGAGGACCAAGAAGCGAGCCCTGCACACACTTGTAGAAAGGCTATGGGAGTTACAACGTTGAGGGTTCATCCAGATAAGTAAGGCCAAAGCCAGAGTAATGCTGATCCAGAGATCCCAAAAATAGAGAGTGCAGATAGGAGGATCTGGTGGATCTTGAAGCCAGGCTGACATGGGGCAACTGTAGCGCAGGAAGGTAGAGCGGTTGTCCACCAATCTCACCGTTGTTGATTCAATCCCCGGCCCCTCCAGTCACATGTCGAAGTGTCCTTGAGCAAGACACTGAACCCCAACTTAGTTGCTCCCGGTGAGTGTTGGCCAGCTGCATAGCAGCTCCCCCATCGGTGTATGAATGTGTGTGTGATTGTGAGTTTGAATGGGTGAATAAGAATCAATGTAAAGTGCTTTGAGTGCCAATAGGTAGAAAAGCGCTATATAAGTGCAGACCACTTACCATTACCATTTGACATCAAGGAGCTTGTTCTGATAAGGAAAATCTGTGATTTGATTGAAGTGTGTTCATTTAAGGGTCTAGGCCAGTAATAAAAGAATAGAGACGGTTCTGTAATTTTTGTGGGCATGTTTAAATGATATGCCTGTTATGAGAGATTTACAGTGCATTGCAAAAGTATTCATACCCCTTGAAATGTTCCACTTCTTTTCACGTTACAACCACAAACGTAAATGGATTTTATTGGGATTTTATGTGATAGACCCAAAAAAAAATGGAACATAATTGTAAAGGGAATGGAAAATGATATGAATGGTTTTCATATTTTTTTACAAATAAATATCTAAAAAGTGTTGCAATGCATTTGTATTCAGCCACCTTTACTCTGAAACCACTAACTAAAATCCAGTGGAACCAATTCTCTTCAGAAGTCACCTAATTAGTAAATAGAATCCACCTGTGTTTAATTTAATCTCAGTATAAAAACACTTCTTCTGTGAAGCCCTCAGAGGTTTGTTAGAGAACATTAGTGAACAAAACCCATCATGAAGTCCAAGGAACACACCAGACAGGTCAGGGATAAAGTAGTGGAGAAGCTTAAACGAGGATTAAGATATTAAAAAAAAAATCTCGAACTCTGAACATCTCATGGAGCAATGTAAAATCTATAATCTGAAAATGGAAATAGTGTGGCACAACTGCAAACCTAAAACTTGGCCGTCCACCTAAACTGACAGGCCAGGCAAGGAGAACATTAATCAGAGAAGTAGCCAAGAGGCCCATGGTAACTCTGGAGGAGCTGCAGAGATCCACAGCTCAGATGGGAGAATTTGTCCACAAGACAACGATTAGTCGTGCACTCCACAAATCTGTAGTTTATAGAAGAATGGTAAGAAGAAAGTCATTGTTGAAAGAAAGACATAAGAAGTCCTCACAAACCATGTGGGGGACAAAGCAAACATGTGGAAGAATGTGCTCTGGTCAGATGAGACCACAAAAAGAAAATTTTGGCCTAAATGCAAAACACTGTGTGTGGCTGAAACCTAACACTGCACATCACCCTGAACACACCATCCCCACTGGGAAACTTGTTGGCAGCATGATGTTCAGTTTTTAGTTTTAGTGGCATTTTTGATATTAATAAGTTAAATGTTTAAGCAAAGGGCTCATCCTCCACGCCACTTTGTTGTGAGTAACTTCCCACAAATACTGTATTCATGACTTCTTTGAAGTGTGGCCACACTTCAGGGTGCTATGCCATGTTTCCTGAGTTATAATTTTCACTGAATTATTAAGCTTTCATATACTTCAACTTGCTGTGTATGATTTCAGAGCAAAAGTTAATTAAAGGTTCAGTAAGGCGCTTCTTTCTCTGCAGAGTTTTACGAATCAAGGTATCATGGTTACACTTGTTGAGCACCATCTGCTCCAAAGAAGAGTGCTCTGGATTTAAACCTGTCACTGTTCTCTGATTACCAGACTGGGATCAACTTTCACACATTGTGCTCATCCATACATGCATGTCTTAAGTTTTTAATGTGGGCTCAAACAAACTTTGCCCATAGATTGAGACGCCAGTCTGAGCCCATTTTAAAACCTGAAGACGTGCACGTATGAGCATCATGTGTGGGAAGCTCTACTATGAACAGAAACTACTGTTTACTGAACAACAGGCGACAATTCTGATGCTAACTAATTCGACGGGAAATGACTGTTGCTGTTGGTGACCATTGACCTTTTCGTTAACACTAACAAGACTGATCTAATTGGCTGATGGCAGACATGAGCTTGGGGTGCAGTGATTGGCTGCCTCTATTGCCTGTAGCCTCAGGGCCTGTGAGCCAATCAGATTACAGCAGGGTATCTGCTCTGTGATGTCAGAGCGTTACTGTGGTTAAGGCTGTGGGATGGGCTGATTGGCTGTTGTGTTCAGTCTGTCTCTCTCTCTGTATGAACAAGTCAGCATCAAATTGAACGAAAAGGTAAGAGTCTCTTGACCAGTTTGTTGTTGTTTTTTTATTTAAATAATTAGCAATTTTCTTTTTTTTTTGAATTTGACTAATCCTGATATAAAAGGTGCAAGTTTATTTGTTACAGCTGTGCAGGAATGTTGTGTCAACAGATGAAAATGACTTTTTTTGCTGATTGGCTGCTTAATTTTTCTGCTATAGTGTAACATTAATCCTGCAGCAACATCTGGCACAGCCTTTTCTGTAATCTTTCTTCAAAATACTGAATGTGTTGAGCCCTTAGGAGAGATTCTATTTCTTTGGTCAGTGTGAATGTTGAGATCTATTAAGTCCAGCTGTGATGTGAGTCTAACAAAGCTTTGCTCAAAATAACACTTTGATTTAGTTTGGATGCTTCCCACTATTACAATGTTCTGCTGAAAACTGGAGGCACAGGCATATTTCTAACAGGTGAACAGTGCCTCAAGTTGATTTACTGCAACAAGACTATGACAAGTTGATCAAATCCACCTGAGAGTCACCTGAACATGAGCTTCGGTAGTAAAACACTGTTGAAAATGTTTTTCATCCTACACTGCTTAGTAACTATGTCATAAGCTTAAGGGGAACTGTAGTGGAAAATGAGACTGATATCATCTGCCTGACTGAGACCTGGCATAAACCCGAGGCCTACTCAGTTTTGAATGAGTCCTGCCCCCCTGGATATACCTACCTTGAAAAAGCTCGCACCACTGGCCGCGGTGGGGGTCTAGTCATAATCCACCGTGAAGACCTGAAACTTTCACCCCTCCCTCTTCCTAAACTGTCTACCTTTGAATGTTTCGCAATTAAATGTAAACATCCACTCTCTACAGTAATACTTCTTATTTACCAGCCACCAAAGCAACACCCGGGTTTCATCACAGAAATGCACGAACTCCTTTCAACCTTCTGCACAGCATCACCCAACATGCTGATACTCGGAGATCTGAACATCCATGTGGACACACCGTCAAACCATTCTGCTGCTGAGTTCTTAGAACTGCTGGACTGCCTAAACCTGAAGCAGAAAGTTGAGGTCCCCACCCATAGTAAAGGCCACATCCTTGACTTAGTCATTACTGACTCTGTCCCCATTTCTAACCTCCAAGTATACGACCTGGGTGTCTCGGACCACAAAATAATTTCAATGGACTTCCCCCCATATACACTGTCTCCAAACCCACAGCGTTGTATCCAGTTCAGGAATCTGAGAAAGATAAATCTCTCTCACCTAAATACTGACATCAAAAATCTCTCCATTGTCCAGGAACTCCCCTCAGTCACAGACCTAGTGGACTACTATAACAACCACCTCCAGAATATCCTTGAGGCCCATGCTCCTCTTAGATCACGTGTGGTCACTTTTTAAAAATCTGCACCGTGGTTTACAAGGGAGCTCCGACAGATGAAAACAGCTGGGCGGGCCCTTGAACGTCGCTTTATCTCAACCAACTTAACTATCCATAAAATTGCCTACCGGGATCATCAAAAAAACTACTCCAAAGCACTTGCCACTGCCAGATCACAATATTACTCAATAACAGCCCCGGGAACTCAAAACAACTCTTTTCCATAATAAATCATCTACTCAAACCCCAATCCCACACTGGCAGCAACCACACAGAGGAACAGTGCAACAGTTTCATTGCACATTTTACCACTAAGGTTGAAACTATCCGCTCCTCACTGTCAGTCGTAAACCCCAAACCCCCTGACCTCCCCACTTCAAGGCCAGAAGGCTGTCTGTCTAAGTTTTCGGCTACTACTGTGAAAGAAGTTGAAGTTATCATACAGAGGATGAAACCCTCAACGTGCATCCTGGACCCTCTCCCCACTCCCTTGGTAAAAACTAATGTCTCAAACATTAGCCAACTCATCACCAGCATCATTAATTACTCTGTCCAGAGTGGCACAGTCCCAACATCACTGAAAACCGCAATAATTACACCGCGTCTAAATAAACCCTCCCTGGATCCTGAAGTCATGGCAAACTATCGTCCAATCTCCAATCTTCCATTCCTATCAAAGGTCTTGGAAAAAGCGGTCTTAGCCCAGCTCCAGGATCACCTCAAAAGACACAATCTGTTTGAAACATTTCAATCCGGTTTCCGCCCCTCCCATAGCACAGAGACAGCCCTGGTCAGGGTCACTAACGACCTCCTAATGGCTGCTGACCAGGGCTTCCCATCTCTTCTCATTCTTCTGGACCTCACTGCCGCTTTTGATACAGTTTACCACAAAATTCTCCTCCATCGTCTGCAGTATACTGTTGGTCTTTCTGGTACTGCTTTAGGGTGGTTCAGTTCCTATCTCACAAATAGAGCTGAGTGTGTGGCCCTAGGGGATGCCAAATCTCAGTTACACTTGGTCACCTGTGGGGTGCCACAGGGGTCGGTTCTTGGGCCGACCCTTTTCAACATCGACATGCTCCCACTGGGCCACGTCATTGGCAAGCATGGAGTCTCCTTCCACTGCTATGCTGATGATACTCAGCTCTACGTGAGACTGAGCCCAGCCCCACTGACCCTTCCGTCAACTCTCCCCTGTTGTCTGGAGTACATTAAGGCATGGATGACAGAGAACTTCCTTCAGCTAAACAGTATCAAAACCGAAGCCCTTCTAGTTGGCACCACTCATCAGCTTCATTCCTCACCCATTAATTGTATCTCCTTTTCTGGTCACACCATTACCCTCTCCAACTCTGTTAGCAACCTGGGGGTCAAGTTCGACCCCCACCTGTCATTCAAGACACATGTCCAACACCTCTGCATAATTGCATTTTTTCATCTGAGAAACATAGCCAAACTCCGCCCCTTTCTGTCCCTCTGTGACGCCAAAAGGGTGGTCCACGCTTTTGTCTCCTCCAGGCTGGACTACTGCAATGCACTTCTCATTGGAATCTACGGCAGGAGCCTTCAAAAGCTCCAATATGTTCAAAACAGCGCCGCCAGGATCCTTTATGAGAGTGCGGAAACACCAACACATCACTCCTGTCCTCCGGAGACTTCACTGGCTTCCCATCCACCTTCGCATTGATTATAAAGTCTGTCTACTCACCCACCAGTGCATCCATGGAAATGCCCCACAGTATCTAAAGGAACTCCTCACACTGCAATCTACAACTACACACCTCCGTTCCACCAACACCTATCGCCTCTACCCCCCCAGACCCAAACTCCATACAATGGGGGACCGAGCTTTCTCAGCAGCTGCTCCACGGCTCTGGAACACTCTGCCTGAGAACCTGAGGGCACCACAGACTGTGGACTGTTTCAAAAAACAGTTAAAGCCTTTTTTGTTTAGAAAAGCATTTTAAAGTGATCATTTTAAAATGATCATTACTTTTTACTTTAATGCTGTGCTATTCTATGTTTTATATGTTTTTAGGCTTTATATGTTTTATGTTTTATTCCTGTTCTTAATCCGCTTGTGTAGCACTTTGAGATTTGTTAGCTAATGTAAAGTGCTTTATAAATAAAATGAATTATTATTATTATTATTAGTGCAGTAGCTGTAATTAAAACATAGAATTAACTAAAGCTTGTTTTGTTCCTGTGCACAGATGGACCACATCAACCACGGCAGCATGGAGATGGACCACACCCATCACCATCATCACACCACAGCCCCCCCCACAAGCAGTGGAAACGGAGGAGGTGGGCATGATGGGAATCATGGAGGACACATGGGAATGGTGAGGGCCAGTAAGCTGAGGCCTTAGATACACTTGTTGTTTAACAATGCATACAGTTAGATGTCAGGAGGTAGTTGTGAATAAGCTCGATTAGTTTTTCTCCAACATTTTCCAATACTATGTAAATTCAAAACTACTGCTAAGATTGTTACTACCCCAGTGATCAAACATGGGATTGCATCTCACATACTCGTAGTATTAATTTCTTAAAATTAACTTAGGTATGATATTTACAGGAACACATATTTAAAAGCAAGTATATCCAAGGGCTAACCTGTGATAGCGCTGTGATGAGCTAACATGCTAATTTGGTGGTTGCCTAGGCGATGACGTTTTACTTGGGCTATACCAATGTGGAGCTGCTGTTCAGCGGGCTGCTCATCAACTCACCTGGAGGTTGGTTTTTATTGTTAAGCTTATATTTCAGTTACTGTTGCTTTTAAAGTTGTGTATTTTGATTAAAATTTTTGCTTTACATTTAAAACATTAAATTCTTTCAGTTTGCATTTATTCAATTTGTTTTTGGACTTTTTTATGTTAGGGTCTTATGTGTGTGTTTTTGTAGTTGTTACAATTTGAGATCTATCACTTGAGTTTTACCTACTTTACCTGAGTATATTAAGATTTATTTATGTGTTTACAGTTTTGTTTTGATGTATTTAGTTTATTATATTAAGCTGTTGAATATTTGGAATTTATTTTTTAATTTAATATTTTGTTTTTTGACTAAATATTATTTTGCATTGACATTTTATTACCTTAGATTTTTTTACAATTTATAACTTATTCATTCATTTCATTAGTAATTATATATTTTACATTTCATGTCTGTGGTTTTGTCTAGACTCTAAATGTGTATTACACTATTGTGTGTATGTATGAAAACATTATAGATTGTTCTAGCTGTTAACATAATGTTTCGGATTTTCTTAGTTTTAAAATTGATATTTATAACTTAATGGGTGGCTGTGGCTCAGTTATTCCATGAAGAACAATATAGCCGTTCCTTGTGGCACATTTCAAGTGTCCTTGGGCAAGACACTGAACCCTAAGTTGCCCTTTGTTTATGCTATTTGTAGTCTACTGTAATTAGCTTTAGGTAAGAACTGCGTTGAGGTCTTTTATTTTAATTTTTAGTGTTTGATGTTTTTTTTTAACACTAGTTAATAGTTAAAAAAAAGTCCACCTTAAAATTTAAATTTTAATTTCAGTTTTATTAATTCTGTGTAACAACATTGACCGTGTCCCCTCATCCTTCTGTCTGATCAGAGATGGTTGGGGCCTGTATTGGTGTTTTCCTATTGGCTGTTCTGTACGAGGGTTTAAAGATCGGCCGTGAAGTGTTGATGCGTCGCAGCCAGGTGAACGTCCGCTACAATTCCATGCCACTGCCCGGGGCTGATGGGACAGTATTAATGGAGACGCACAAGACGGTCGGGTAGGTCACTAATACTATAATCAATAATCCATCAGGAAAATGTTTTCTTTTGCTGCTGGTAAACAAACTTCCTCACCCCCACCCATCCACAGGCAACGGATGCTGAGCCCAGCCCACTTCTTGCAGACGATGCTGCACGTTGTCCAGGTGGTCGTCAGCTATTTCCTGATGCTCGTCTTTATGACCTACAATGGATACCTCTGCATTGCTGTGGCAGCTGGTGCTGGCACTGGTTACTTCCTGTTCAGCTGGAGGAAGGCGGTGGTCGTTGACATCACTGAACACTGCCACTAGCCAGATATGTTCACTGTGTGTTAGCATGCTACCCAAAGTGTTAATTGAACTACAAATCAGCAGCAAATTCAATTAGCACAAAAACACTAAATTACAAAGGTTATTCTGTAACTATGGAAACACCATAACAGGCGTTAGTGTGCATACTAACTAGCAAAGTTACCAATTTAGCGCTTACGTTTTTGTTATTTTTAAAACTCCTGCTGAGAAACGAGCTGGCCAATCCGAGCTCGATTCACCTGAGAAGTTGCGGATTGGCCAAATCAAGTCTTTTAATTTTTAGTGCCATTATAACTTGAGGGGTAGTTCTAGCTGCTGCTACCTAAAACATACCAATGTTTTCTTAACATTGTTAGTAGTTAGTTTGAGCAGAGCCACCAATCATAAGTCAGTGTTTAAGCAATTTCACTTTAATTAGAATAATATTAGTGTTTTATAAAAGTTTAGGTAACTTTGCTTTAACTGAAATTATAACATTTTCTGTTTTTGTTTGAGAGCTTAATTTAACAAAGTAATTTACATGAATCCATCTATTAATGACTTCAATTATAAAGATTATCACACATTACTGTAAAGTAATTATTTGACATTTTATTTAAAACTATTAACTTTTCATTTAAGACTTTTAATGAAAATGAAAAAAAAAAATTTATTTGTTTTGTTTACATAACATTTTTACTTTTTTTTCCCTTTTAACTATTTTAAGTAAACCTTGATATACTTTCCAGCTAAATAACATTATGGTTAACATACCTAATTCTACAAGTATTTAAAGTCTTCAGAAACATTGGCTTTTTTTCTCTTTTTTTTATAGTTTTATTTACACAAAATAGCCATTTACATGTTTTTTTCTGTTTGAGACAATCAGATACATTTAACTTCTCACAAAACTTCTCATTCAGGGTATCAACATCATGAAACTGCTTCTCAAATTTATCATCCAGTTTATAATTAGTGATAAATATAAATAGTTTTTTAAAGTTAGTTTTTCCTGGGCCACCTTTGGCCTTAAACCCGTTGCCTTAATGTGGTCGACGAGTGTAAACTACTGACTGTGGGGGCCAATGTTTGTCTGCTGCTATTCAACAAACAAAACTCTGCCGCCAACAGTGAAGCTCTGCTAGTTTCAACATAAACACTTTTGTCTTTTGGTATTTCAGAATAAACTCATAATTAATGGAATAAAAGGTTATTAAGAGCAGCAAAATAAAACACATAGTTTCTAGTAAATGGATTTTATTGATTCACAAGAAAACCTAATTCAGATGAAGGAGGACCAATGACATGTCAGGAACAGTTACTGGATTTAGAACAAAATGTTTAAATGAAAGCATAGCTACACTCTGAGTCCAAAATTAGATGGACAAAGTTGTGGTCACATGTGGTGTAGATCATGTCTCCACAAACTGTTGGCCATTTTTTGCATTATTGATTTGGTAGCCACATACGTTTAGTCAGGGACAAAAGTATGGGGACAGCATGTCTACATACTTATAACCACATCGATAAACAACAAATAGTATTTTAAAGTGGGTCACATACCAAGTGTTTTTACTTTTAACCATGTGGTGTAGTCTGATCAAGTAGCAACATGTAGTTTAATAATCGTCCGCTTGTTTTTGACTATGCTGTGTATTTTGATTAAATATTTCCACATGCTTTTGGTCCTGTGTAGTCAGACTATGTGTGAATCATCTGTTGTTAAAATAAAATAGTTTTATCTGGATGTATCTGAAAATGTTTTAACTTTCACAAATGCTGGAATCAATAAAGTTCATGAAGAAAGTCATTGCTTAGTTTGTTGATGGAAATATTAAATAAATGTTGATATTGTGGCTCAAAATTCTTCAGGTTTACCACAAACATTTCTGGCAAATGAACAATGATTTTGTATTGATTCACCTGTTTTACTGACAGGCCTTTCCTCACAAGGGACCCATGCTGCTAATGGAAACATGCACAAAGATCTGTGTCCTTCCGTTATCTCAACCATTTCTACTGTTAAAGGGCCTTCAGACACAATTTGTCAATGGCACTGATGCACTCTGAAACCCTTTATGTGCGATGGGTTCCACCACACCACAGAGGTTTGTCATAACGCCAAGCAAACCACGTGCACGGTGCAGTGTGCCACTTGGCAATCTTGCTTGTGCAGTTCAAAGTTAAATATGGTTGAACTTTGATCACTGTGTGCTAAGACGAAAACCAGAAGGGCCAGTAGAAATGAAGCATTCGTCCATGATCCAGTGAGACAAGGAAGTCTAAATTGAGCTATCAAGATTATGGAGAGATGACATAGGCCAATCTAAAGTTAGCATCATCTGGTTACCTTGACAAAAAGGTAAACACAATCACTAGAAATAAAGTTATTGTTAGGTTATAAACAGACTATGCCAAATTACAAATTTCTAGTTTGTAAATTTGATTTAGCGCAATGACCTCTACCTTTTTTATTTAGCAACTTGTTAGCAACCCCTTTTTTAAAAAACATTTTAAAAAAAAGATTGAAAATAGCACAAGTATTTATTGATGACTTTTGTAAAATGTGAACATCACTTTGTGTTACCAACAGACTTTATTTTAGACCAATCATTAAACCAAAAACCTTAAAAAAAAACAGCCCACAGACTTTGGGACAAGGGAGCCAGACATACGAAAATGCCGAATGATTTCTGGGTATAGACCTCATTCCCACAGATAAAATAGACGTAGATGCCACGTTAGCTGCTTTGGGTCATTGCTGCGATACATGCTGCTGCTATACCGGGGAGGTCACATCTGGCTTGTCGACATATACAGTACAAGTAAACGTTGGGCTCAGGTTTTCTTGCCATATTCGATTACATTTGTAAAATTATTTTAGAGAATTGTTTATTAAAGACCTGCTGATCAAACTGTAGTACAAAAACATTTTGTCTACAGTTCCTGAGAATCTTGATAGACTTGCTGCTAGAAATTATTAGAGGTGTGTGTGTCAATGTTTGATATTTCAAAAATTTGAGCAACAAATGCATTGTTTGCATTTTATTCAATGTACACAGCTGTACTACAAACTAATATTTATTTTTCTTCCTTTAGAGCTGGGGGACTTCAAGTTCAGGCATAAAGCAAGAATATTAATATAAAGCAAGTGTCACAGAATATTTGTTAGTCATGGTACAAACCAGTCAGCAGAGGTCACAATGTGTTTTAATAGATAGTCCTGGTAGAATTATAACTGAAAAGGCAGAATGAAGGTCGCTGGTTAGCAGCGGTGCTTGACATTGAGAATGGTCCTGTTAGTCTAGTAAATAGTTATAACAGTGAATCCAAAACGAAATCTTATTGCACCAAATTACAGGTTTAAAAATTAATTGAAAATAAATTGCCCTACTGATTATATTTTAGGACGTGGAGACTTCAATTTAAGCCCGACAAAAGGTTGGATAGAAACTCAATACTTGAGCATGTTAGAAAAATAAATATGAATAATGATTCTTGGTGATTGGGGTATTATTGATTTAAAAATGACTAAAAAGAAAAGACCAGCAAATGTAAGGCTATTGAAAATTTTATGTAAATCTGTAACACAGTTGGGTGCAAGCATTTGCATCCCCTTACTCTGAAAGGGTAATCGATTTTTTTTTAACATAGTATTTAATGCACATGCTTTACTTGTACAAGTTCATCAAGGAGTTGCACACTTTTGCACTTAAACAAATTTTTAAAATGATTTTACCATAGCGGTTTGATACACTTTTTGTTAATTTTTGTTACGTCTGATGATTACATAGCATTTGTACCAGCCGAATGTCAATTGATTATAACAATTGACGTTTAGGGTTAAGTTTACTTCCCCTTACATGTCTTTTCAAAGTGTGGGGACAAAAACCTTTGCAGCAAACTGTAGGTGTTAACACTTTGTTCGCCCTCAGTAGCCTTCCAAATCTTTTAAAGTCTTCGAATTGACATAAAGAGGTATAACTTTTATACACAATATTTTATTATTGCAGAACACCTATCACAAAATAGGGACTAGTCCCACTAGAAATTTGTCACATTGTGTCTGTGAACCCCTTCCTGCAGCTAATCCCAGTTGACAGAGAGAACTGCAGGGTACCAGTGTCAGGGCTGACACGACCATTCACACCCAGATCAAATAACATGTCTTTGGATTGTGCGAGGAAACTCGCTGCAGCACAGGAAGAACATCCTTCCAGCTTTCTTATGACTCCAGAAACCTGAAGCGTGCCAGAGAGATTATGGCTAAAATGTGACCAAACCACAGTTTGGTACTGTCGTACATTTCCATTCGCTCTCCTCTTGGGTTTATACACAAAGACACATCCCATGTACGTCTGTAAATCTGACTTCTTGTTTCTCTTTAAGACTTCTTTTTTGTATGTTTTGCATCAACTTGACAATAAACCTGGTTTTTGTAATGACCTGTAGGAGGCGATAACAAGCGACGACACACAGTCCGCCCGAATCGAAGAAGAGTAACTTCCGTGTGGCAGGTGGATGTTTTGTTTGCGGGTCAAACAGATCATTTGCTTTAAAAATATTTCTCTGTATTTTATTGGGGCCAAACTGACTTTCGTGTGTTGACCTCTTCTGATCTCCGGTAACCGGGTCTCAGTCACAGTCCTCTAACTGTTTGTCTCCGTACCGACTCTCTCATGGCCTCCAGGCGGCCGAACAGCTTTGACGGGCTCGGATACCGCGGCCGTGACGACCCGCTGTATGGAGCCAATTACCCAGTCAGGAGCGCCGGAGCCCCCGCGGAGCTACAGCACCACCACTGGGTCACTACGCCGCCGGATATCCCTGGCAGTCGCAACCTACACCCAGGAGCGCGTACACCACAGTACGAAGAGCCAATGGGAGAGTCTGGTGGTCCCGAAACAGCAGGCGGCTGCGACGCTCCGCAGCCCGGCGTACCGCCTGCCGGTAATCTGCTGTCATTAGGTTACAATAATTAGCCAGCGGGCTAATATTTCCCTGTCAAAGGCTGAAAACAAACTGATGTGTGGCATTATTAGCAGGTGGACAGTTCTCAGGCTAACGTGAGAACGGAAAGTGGAAAGAGCCTAAGTTTAGCAGGCTAACGTTAGCGAGCAGGTTAACATGGCGAGAGGAGACTGGAAGGGATCGCGCTTGGAGCAGGCTAATAAAGTTAGTTCTGACAGAACAGATAACAATGGAAATACAACAGCATATCTTAATACGTGTATTACTATGACTGATGATTAGCTTGAAGTTAGGATAATTGAAGGGAAATGTAGCCAATGTGTAGTTAGCGTGTTCACCTGCAGGCTAATTATTGGCATAAAACAGGATCATCTGTAATAACTGACAATGTGCACCTTTCCTGTTAGCGAGCAAGCTAATATTTCAAATTATTACGATTTTAGTTTTATTATTTTTTATTTTGTTATATTTATGATAAAATTCAAATTTATTACATAAAGATGCTGACAGTGCTTTCAAAAGCAGTTTGTTTTCTGTTGTTGGTTAGCAGCTGCCATATGCTCCTGATATTAGTGATCTTGAACTGGGTTAGAGATGGTGGGTCAGTTTTCTGATACCATGTTGATTTACATTTCATTTGTTGATGAATCATTTCTAAATCTTAGAGGAAGCTCGTTTTGAAGAACTACATTTTCCTTCAAATCTGTCAAGGTGTGAACTTGATATAACAAATATATATAAAAACAAATCTTTATCCTCGAGAGGAATTGTTATTATTGAGAACATACGATATACATAACTTTAATCTTCCACATAATTAGTTAGCTTATCATTTGAGTCTGTGTTTAGAATAAGAAATGAAAAGGAAAGCACAAATCGAAGCTAAATTAATTAACGTGTTGTTGTTCTGAGTATTAGTAATATTTTATTTTATGATGTCTGCTGTTGTTTTGTACAGAGCAGCTGAACCGATTTGCCGGCTTTGGAATTGGACTGGTCAGGTAGGAGATTATTTTTAGATGAACTAAATAATAAACATTTAGACTGACAAAGTGAGTGTTTGTTCAAGGTTTAGCAGCTGAAACGTGTTTGTGGATTAAATATCATATACCATTGCATTTCTCAGACATTTGTTGAAAGACATTACCTTTATAGTAAAATAAATATAAATATAATAACGGGACCTAGAAGTAAAATATGTCAAATCTGTAATATATTATTATAATATTAAATTAATTATAAACACCTTTGGAGTTTTAGACATTTCAATTTCTTTAAAAAAAAATTTGTTGTAATTGTTTTTTGTAATTGTTTATTTATGTAATTCTTAGTTAAAATTAGTGAGGAAGTCACATGTTACAGACTATAGATAGTATTTTTTTATTTTATTTTACCCTGTTTACTGTATAATAGTATAGTACGTGGTATCATACAGCAATAAAGCCAGTTTCTAAATTCTGACTTTTGATGGTTTTAACGGGGGGTCAACTCCTGTTTCATACATGTAATGAAGGTTCTATCTGTTTATTAATGGATGAACAAAAATACCTTTTAAAATTAAAGTAGAAACATATCAGTGTTTATCTGTGGTTTAATACAAATGATTTATAAATTAACAGCTGTGAAAACAACATGTATATGCGTTTGTGTGTGCCTATCTGCAGCCTGTTCACAGAGAACGTCCTTGCTCATCCTTGTATCGTCTTCCGCCGTCAATGTCAGGTCAGTTCATCATCACACTGTGTGAAAACGCTGCCACTTTACTTACTTACTTACTTCAATTGATTGTTTTACTGCAGGTGAACTACCACGCCTGCTGCTACCACCTGACCCCATTTAGCACCATTACTGTCATGTACTCCATCACCAAGGCCCAGGTAACCCACAGGAAGCTAAATGCTCTAGCTACCAGATCAGGTGTCATTAATTAATAGGTGTAATCATTCATTAATATTATTAATTAATGTTATTGATCAGGGCGTGAAGGCTCTGTGGAAGGGGATGGGCAGTACTTTTATCGTTCACGGCATCACTCTAGGAGCTGAGGGCATCATCAGTGAGTTCACACCATTACCACGGTAACCATGGAATCCTTCTGCAGTGTCATTACTGCATTATAACTGTTTTATGTAGTTGTGCTGTGGGTAAACTTCTTTAATACTGCTGTCCACACAGGGTTTCCTCTGTTACAATTACTTGTCCATCACTTCAGTGTTACTATCGTATTACCAATATTTTGTGTCTACAGGGAACTTCCTCACAGGTGGAGCTGGAAGCAACTGGCTGGACATTTACTACTCAAAGGGTCAGTTCACAACTACTTCTACTGGTTTCTTCTACTGGTTCTTACTGTGGATTCTTTTACTTCTACTGCTGTATTAGATGCAAATGGTTTTTAATGGTTGTTACGTTTTACCTTCAGCAGAGCCTGAGCTAAGTGTTTCAGTGTGGACCTCTCAGTCAGTGCACGCTTACTGCAGGTCGGCAGCCTTCATGGTGAATGAGAAACATGGCTGCAAATAAAAGAGCTCCTCTTGATCATACATGCCACAAAGTGAAATGTGTCAATATTTAGCTTACGGATATGACAGTCAAGCTGATGGCTCTAAAACCTGATGAGTTTCACCAGCCACACAGATTTATATCAGATAGTTGCACAGAAGTTTACTTTAGG
The DNA here is from genome assembly GCF_033026475.1 of Channa argus. Taxonomy (NCBI): domain Eukaryota; kingdom Metazoa; phylum Chordata; class Actinopteri; order Anabantiformes; family Channidae; genus Channa; species Channa argus. The sequence goes on along the minus strand of NC_090214.1, from coordinate 187,712 downwards.
ATAACAAAATTATACTCAATCTGTCTCTGTTTCCACAAAACCAAACACCAAAAATGCACAATCATGTCAACATGAGAAGGGATACAGCTCTGTCTCGTGATCCCCCCTGAGGTCTAAAACCAAACTCTTTTTTTCTAGCAAATTCAGCGTCAGTTCTGATTCTTCTCATTGTTGATAATCACATTTAATAACAAGGAATTTATTGGGATCCAGTCTTAACAAGAAGCACAATATAAAATTCAACAACACATAGATAGAGATACTAATACAATAAAGAAAGAACCCAACAATATGCAAAGAATATTGGATTATTTAGATTCTGTGTACTGGGAGGTTGGGCTCTGATTAAAAGTACTGCTAATTTATTTCTGTAAAATTATCTCTTTTTTTTTTTTTTTTTTTTTTTTTTTAACTAGAGGTGTCATGACCTGATACTAAGTATTGGTTTTAGCAAAGATACAGGCATATTTCATAAGATGGGTATTGGCTAAAAGTCCAGTTAGTTGTATTTTACGGTATTTCAGCAGAGCGCATCCAAAGCATGAATGACCTACACTCTGTACAGGTTCCTGAATGCATCCATTGCATGCTGACAGCGTGATTGTGCTACTTTTTCAATGTAAAGTCTACTCAAAGCTGAATTGAGAAATACACTCGCATCTCAGCACACTTGCACAAACATTCACCACAGGCTTTTTATCTTCACTAATGAACAGAATTGTAAGAAACATGTTGGTTAAAGTGTCTCTGGCACAGAGTCTTTTTAACACAGAGCTAAATTTGTGTCTGAGATGACCAGATGTCAGATTCATCAAAACCTGATTAGAGTCTCTCACCTGCAGGTTAACGGCTGCGGTGGCTCTCCCATTTTACTGCGCCAGCCTCATCGAGACTGTCCAGGTGATCATTGATTATTGATTAGCTAAACATATTTCTCACAAGCATTAACCTGGTTTTTACCTGTTTTATAATTTCACTTTTTACTTGTCTGAATTGAATATTCATCAGAATCTTACTTCATAAATGGTCAATTTAGTAGCAGTTCTAGGGCTTTCAGTTGCACCAAGACAACAACTGATGGTTTATTTATTATTTTCAGTAAATGAAACGTAAACTATTGTAATAAAACAGTAAAACCTACAAAAACCCGCAAAACCCTTAGTCAGTAAATTAAGTGTTAGTAGGATATACTGAATTTCTCTTTCAATCACACCTGATGGATGCTCTGGAACAGCTACTGAATGGCTCTGTGTTAACTATTAAAGACTACATTGCAAATATAACCTACCATCATGCCCCTCTCTGTCTTCAGAGCGACATTGTGCGAGATGACTCATCCTCTGGGCTGCTGGACTGTATCCGTGAGGGTCTGGCTCGGTTATTGGGGGTCGGGGCACCTCACAGTCGTCGTCTGCTTCCTCTCAGCTGTTTGCTTATACCTGCTGCTCTGCATGCCATCTTGCGATATGCTGTAGCTGCCTCCTTCCAGCAGGTGCTTTTGTGGCTGCAGCAGCGGGGCAGGAAGCAGCGGCCCGACCCCTCCAACCCGCTTGACGCCTACTTTCCAGAGCTGGCGGCAGCTTGGGTGGGGGCTCTGGTAGCTGATTTGGTAGTTTTTCCTCTGGAGACGGTGCTGCATCGCCTTAGTCTACAGGGCACACGCACCATCATTGATGCCACTGACGGTGTGGTCAATGTGGGAACCAGTGGTAGCCCATTGGTGCTGCCCGTCAACACGCAGTATGATGGCTTCTTCGAGTGCCTCCATTCTATTCGTCGTAAGGAAGGGAGGGCTGGCTTCTACCGGGGAGTCGGAGCGCTGGTGGCACAGTACACACTTCATGGAGCGCTGCTGGTTGCAGCCAGGACGCTGCTGAGGCTGCTCCTGCTGAACGGGAAAATGAGCTAGAGTACCATGGAGACGTGCTTTGCTTTAACATCAGAGTCACTGCCACTGTGACAGAAACATATCTGACGGGGTGTAAGAATTCTGGTTGTGTGTGTGTAAAATATAAAAAAGAAAAAAAAGGAAATAAAAGAAAAAATAATAATATTGAAAAAAAAATGAGCAGATGTTTTGTCACAAAGGAAGCTGCAACGTGCTGAAACAAAACTCGTGTCAATAAAAACCCGGAACTCCCGTCACAGTGGATTTGTTTTTTTTGTTTTTTCCAGGCGGGAGGGGGTCAGATCAGTAGTGTGAAGCCACCCAAACGAAAACTTCCCATCTTGTCACCTACAGGTGCAATATGCCCAGATGTCTAGTCCTTTGTTGCTTTTCTTAATCTGGAGGAATAGATAGGTTATTCCTGTTTGAAAAAAAAAGTTTGGAACAATGTAAACCGCATAGTTTGATGATGTTGAGATCACGTCAGATAAAATGTCACAGGGTTGTCCTCAGTTATCTTCAGACATTTTAATTTCTGAGACTCGTAACAGCCAGTTTCTCATTGACCTTAGAAAAATGTTCCTAGTACTTAGCATGGTGACCTAACAGCTCAACTCCATATCAACCTCTTCGCATTAACTAACACCATGGCAACCATTTGGAATAACTGTGTGCAACCACCTGTTGGCTGCTTTCAGTTGAAGCTGTTGCTAGCAAGATACACTTTATCTGGTTATTTTCAACTTTAACATCCTTTAACACAAGTCAGTTTTATTAGTATAAATATAACATTTTATGTGGATTTATTGATTTTTGGTCAATGTTATGTCAGTGTTGGTTTTTTTTCCCCACTTAACTGTAATTGACATGTCCTGCATGTTGTTCAGTAGAACAATTAGCTCAGCACACAGATTGGAAGCTGGGGAACAGTGTTGCATAATGTAAAGCATAATGTTTCTCTATTTTAAGTGAAGAACAGGTCTGATACTGACACCACGTCCTGTCCCAGCATGAACCTGCGTTTACCTTTACTTAAATTCTGGTAGCTGATTGGTCATCTGCTGTCCTGGTGTATGCTTTTTATTTGTATAAAGTTGTAAGTTGGGAAATGAAAATATGTATTAAAACATGTATGTAGATTATATTGTATCTTAGTAATTACTATTTTAATCAAAATTGAAAACAGGAACATTTCAAAAGGGGGGGCTTAAAAAAATGAAGGGAAATGCGGGTTTGAGAGAAGGTCTATATCTGAAACTTATTACTAAATATTTATGAGAATGATTACTGGAGAAAAAAGATTACTGCTGCACTTGTTCAGATTTTGTTGTAAATGTTGAACTTGTAATGTAAAAACAAATAAAATGTTATTTCTTTTCTGTAAACTTGTTTTGATGTCGAAAATGAAATTATTTGTTTTATGTTATTGCTCAAGTTAAATTTTTTAATGTACAGTAGAAAGTTTGAAAATTATACAGTAAGGCTCTGCTGGTGGTCAGGTCTCCATTTTTTTTTAGGCAGTCGTCCTGTCTTCCCTTTGAGATCCCTTGATGTTCTTGACATGAACCTATTATAACCAGAGGTGCTTTAATGTTCTGGTCTTCCCCTGTTTTAACAGAACCCAGGCGATGCTGCTTTGATTAGGTTAACCTGTTACAAAGGTATACACGCTTAAATATGTACTAAAAATGGCTGGGAAACTGTATCTAAGAGAGACCAGCAACATGTGTATAGCCATATTTGGACTAAATGCTGTACAATATGAAAAACTGTTGAATAAAGGAGAACACTTTATACTGTTGCCCCTCTGAAAAAGAAGGCAGTGGATCAGAGTAGACGAGCTGTGTATCACTGAGGGTAGAAAGGGAGTGGTTTTCCACCAATTTAGAAAAATCCTGCTTTGCTTGCTAAATCTGTTAAATAATATTTTAAAAAGAACAGCGTATAATTCATCATTAACAGAGGAAAACGAGAACAACTCAAGTTTCTGTTCAGCAGTGTAGCCATGCTGACTAAGAGCTGTAGTTCTGTTGAGCTTAGTATTCCTAGTATGGTTCTGCATCTTTAAACTCTGGAATTTCAGATGTTCTCACTGATTTAGTGCTTAGTAGAGATAAAGTCTTTATAGTGGGTGACTAACATTCACATAGATGCTGACAGTAACTGCCTCAACACTGCATTTAATTCATTAGATTCATTTGTTTTTTCCCAAAATGTAAATAAACCCGCTCACTGTTTTAGTCACACCAGAGACCTTGTCCTTACATACGGCATTGAAACTGATAATTTTACAATATTTCCTCTCAACCCTCTTCTGTCTGACCATTTTCTAATAACATTTGAATTTACAATAACGGACTATACAGCAGTTAGGGAAAAATTCCACTATAGCAGGTGCTTAAGTGAAAATGCTGTAAACAAATTTAAAGAAACAATTCTTTCATCATTTGCCTCACCATATATCAATACAATGGAAAGTACCCACCTTAATGTTACTCATGCACAAGTTGATTATCTTGTTGATAATTCTGCAGCTGTACAATACTTGATAGTGTTGCCCCTCTGAAAAAGAAGGCAGTAAACCAGAAGAGACGATCTCCATGGTATAGTTCGCAAACACGCAACTTAAAACAGGCACCATGAAAGTTGCAAAGTTAGAGGCATTCCAGAAATTTAGAAGAATCTCATTTAGCCTTGAAAAAAAGTTTAAAAATGTACAAAAAAGCTCTCTGTGATGCCAGAACAGCATATTATTCATCATTACTAGAAGAAAACAAGAACAACCCCCGGTTTCTGTTCAGCACTGTAGACAGGCTGACTAAGAGCCACAGTTCTGTTGAGCCTAGTTTTCCCTTAACTCTGAGCAGCAATGACTTCATGACTTTTTTATGAATAAAAGTTGTATTATCAAATGGTAAATAGTCACTTATTAGCACTTTTATCCAAAGCGCTTTACAAGAACAACCACTGACCCTGTGGCCCATGGTCAACTTCCTTACCAACTGAGCTACAGCCACCCTCTTCAATCTATCTTCAGAGACAGGCTATGTACCTCAGGCCTATAAGGTAGCTGTAATTAAACCACTACTTAAAAAACCCTGTCTTGACCCAGGTGTTTTAGCCAATTACAGACTAATATCCAACCTCCCCTTTATGTCTAAAATCCTTGAAAAAGTAGTTGCAAAAAAAATATGTGACCACCTTTACAGGAATAATTTGTATGAAGACTTTCAGTCAGGATTTAGAGTTCATCATAGTACAGAAACAGCAAAAAGTCACCAACGATCTTCTCTTGGCTTCAGATAATAGACTAGTCTCTATACTTGTTCTGTTAGATCTTGGTGCTGCCTTCGATACCATTCATCACAACATTTTATTACAGAGACTGGAACATGAAATTGGGAATAAAGGCACTAGGTTGGTTTAAATCTTATCTATCTGATAGATTTTAATTTGTTCATAAAAGTTTAATTAAAGCCCAGAAGAAGAAAAGTCTTAGAGTACAATTCATCTTTATATATATAGCGCCATTTCACAAAAAAGTCATTTCAAACCATTTTACAGAAAGTCAGCACTATAAAGATGTATAGGGAGAACTCAACAATCCCCCCTTGATCAAGCCCTAGGAAACAGTTGAGAGGAAAAACTCCCTTTAACGGAAGAAATCTCAAGCAGAACCAGAACCCCTTGATCAACCAGGGAATTATAATAATTTAGTAGACTTCTTGAGAGAATGAGGATTAATAAATAGAATCTATGTTTTTTGTGTTATGTTTTTGTCTTGTTCTTGTTCTTAAGGAGATGTTACTCTGGTCCACACTCCAGCATAGTAGGTGGCGGTAATGCACCTTTACGTTAGATGCCACCCGCCATTAAATAAGAAAAAGTACAATAAGAAGACGAAGAAGAAGTCTTCATAGGGGGAACATTTGTGCTGTATTTAGTTTCTGACCGGCCGCTGTTTTTCAAGGCTCCTCCATGTGTTTGAGCTCTGTGGATCTTTGTGTCTTCACTCTGCCCGTTTTTTCGTTATTTTTCTGGTTTTGTCTGATATAATCCTGAGGATTTATCGGACATGTCGGGTGGCAGCTTCTTGTTCTCGGGGTTCCGGGTTTTGGGACTTTATTCCAACCACGTGCCGCACGTCATTCGGTACCACAAGAAGCACCGGGAGTTTTACCTGGTAACGGCTGTCGGTAAATGCTTCCACACGTACAACGTGAGTAAACGTTACAAGTTATTCACACAGTCGTTTAGAGACGCTAGATATGAAGTTTTTACTAACATATTTTTCCTCTTACGGCTCCCGTACACACTGAAAACACGCTGCTACTGGTATCTGCAAATACTGAAACCAGAGAGGAGCTGTAGATCACCGAGGGGAAGGAGAACTGACGATCACACAATAAACTCTGTGTAGATAATGGGAGGATTTCGTCGTTGCTTAAAATGTAGCCTTGATTCCTCCAAATCTGTCATGAAATCTAAAGATGGATTTTAAGATGCCACATCTATCGACTTTAGTCCGTTACTGGCAGATACTGATTCTCCACAGGGTCCATCAAAACCTTGATGGAGGAAAGGGAGGCTACAGTGTTCTTACATGCGAAGTATATAGTTTTATTTGTCTACCTATTGTCTGTTGTGCTCTTTCCCAACTACTTTGTGTTGTGCTGGAGATGCATGTACCACTCAAGGCAGCTAGTCCTCATTATAACAAGTCATAAAACCAAAGTGATGTTAGGGGTCAATGTAACACACATTGACCATGTGGTGGAAAGAGCTGTCAAAAAAACCATGGTAACTGGATACTTTTGCTAGTGACTTTAAATGGCCATCGGTGACTATTTTTTCTTGACCACCTATTACCAACAATGTATCAATAATGTGCATCTCTTATCCTGTCATAGCCGTGATCAAAGATTGTTTTTAAATGCTTATATAGCGCTTTTATCCAAAGCTTTACAATGTTGCTTCCCATTCCCACACACTCACACACCGATGGCGGTGGCTGCCATGCAAGGTGCTCACCTGACCCACCGGGAGCAACTTGGGGTTCAGTGCCCAAGGTACTTCGACTTGTAGCCAGGAGTGGGGATTGAACCACTGACCCTGTGGTCCATGGTCAATTGCCTTACCAACTGAGCCACATTGTAAAGAACAGCCACTTAAACCCTTCTGTGTTGTGAATCTTTAACTTTGACAAATTATGGTTTAACTATTTAAACTTTTACCATTTAAACTGTGGAGCTCCAAGGCTTTGATTAATGTACTTATTAATTTGTTGATTGCTTTTAGGTGAACAGGTTGGGAATCGTCGCTGTCAGTGAGTATTTATTTTAATTTTAAAACTGAGTCCTGCTCCCTGATTAGCTACCGTGTTGTGATGTAATGTGGTTACCTAGGTAACACCCTGTCCGATGACATCACGTGTTTGGCGGCTGACAGAATGTTGGTGTTCGCTGCCTCTGGGCAAGTCATCAGTGCCTTCGCCAGGAACAAAGAGGTTTTTGTTTTGTTTTCAGTTTTATATTCATTATAATGTTTTTAATCTTTAAATTAAAAAAAGTTGGTAAAATTTGACTTTTAAAATTATTCTGTTGTTAAAATAAGATTTACATTTGAATACAACAATGAACTAAAAAAATAAACATAGAAAGCGAAAAGATTTTGGGTTTTATTTTAAAAACTACTTTTTACTTTGACCACCATTTTTTTAAATTCCTTAATTTTTTTTTAAAGTGGGAAAACAATACCAAACAAAAAACATTCATTTTAATGTAAAATATTTTTCAGTAGATTAAAACTGAATTTTTAAAATGCAAACATTTTAATTAGTTTGTTACATCTGCTCTCCAAAAAGGTGATTATGCATTACCACGGTCACAGACAGGAAGTACGTGTGCTGCTTCCACTGGGTGAGCAGCTGATCTCTGCGGACAGCGGAGGTGATGTCATCGTTTGGGACGTGCAGGGAGGAGGTCAGCAGGAGGGGCGGAGTTTGAGATACTGTTTTTCTTGTTCTGTTACCAAATAAGCTTTGCACTTTGTCTTCGCCAGATGTGTACTTACGGTTGCAGTTTGATCCAAACACCTTCGACGTGTCGGCCATGATGCACCCGAGTACATATCTGAACAAGGTGCTGCTGGGCAGCTCCCAGGGTGCACTACAGCTGTGGAACATTAAGACCAGGTGAGTTTCTATTTAAAATAAACAATATGCAGATGGATTCACCTGTGAGATTTTGGTGAGATGTCCGGAAGCTAAATCAAATAAATCAAACGGTGTAAAAATGTACATTTAAGAAATAAAAAAGGTGTCTAATCGGCTTTCTCATTCAGTGTGAAAGAACAAAATATAAAAACAAAACAGGCAAGATACAATACAAAGAAATTAACAAAAGCATGAAAAGAGTTTTTATAAAAAATAGAACATGTTTTTCAAAAAAAACAATTATTGGCTTTAAAATGTTAAATGGTAATGTTTCTTACATTTTAAAATTCCAGATGATGTCATCTGAAGGCGTTTTTCAGTTAGAAGCAGTAACATGTTTAATGTAGTATAGTTTGTTTGGACAAATTGAAAAATGGAAACTTCCCAGTAGATGAAACTTTCTGTTGCATCACAAACATGCATTATTGTTTCGTATTTGTATTAGTTTCACTCATTTCACCCATTCAACCACCCAAGAAACAAACACACCTTTTTTTTACATATTTAACTTTTGCACAAGCCGATTGTGCTTTAATTTTATTACAACTTTGTTTTATCTTCAGTAAGCTGTTGTTTACGTTTTCCGGCTGGTCAGCAGGAGTCACCGCTCTGCAGCAGGTCTGTCTCATACGTGGCGTTTGTTACGCCCCGTAATAACGTTTGTTATTGGACATTTTTATTTCATATCACAAGTTTATATTTAATATGAAAAACAGTTGTTTTTTGGTTATTGTTTCAGTTTTAAATGTTAACATGAATTGGTTGTAATTTATAGTAAAACAAGTAATGAAGTAGTTTTATTTTAAAAAATGAAAGGATTTAACATTTAATGTAAAATAAGAAATACAATAATTGAAAAAACTTTATGTGACAGAGTCCTGCTGTGGACGTGGTTGGTGTTGGGACAGCAACAGGCCGCATCATTATCCACAATATCCGAATTGATGAGACGTTAATGATCTTCACTCAAGACTGGGGACCTGTCAGCTCGCTCGCTTTCAGAACAGGTGAGGAACGGGTACAGATGCCATGTTTATCGGTGAGATCCTGTGACCAGACTCCCTACAGGAATGAGGTTAAGACAGATTGTGTCTCTTTGCCTCTCAGATGGCCCTCCCATCGTGGCGTCCAGCAGTCCTCAGGGCCACATTGCATTCTGGGATTTGGTGCGTCGTCAGCTTGTTGCTCAGCAGAGACATGCTCACAGCACAGCTGTTGCCTCAGCAACATTCCTGCATGGAGAGCCGCTGTTGATCACCAACGGAGCCGACAATGCTATCAAGGTAAAAGTACCATGCAAAGAAGAGAAGTTACAGTAATAAAAGTTGATCATAAAAGAAAATAATTTTTAATTTATTTTTTTTTTCAGGTGTGGATATTTGACCAGGAGGGGGGTGAAGCCAGGCTGCTGCGAAGTCGTCAGGGTCATAGTGCCCCGCCCACCACCATTCGTCACCATGGCAACGATGGAAAAAACATCCTCAGTGCAGGTATTTGAACAACTTCTTCATCTGCATTTAACGTTTATTAAATTTAATGTTCTCGTTTGGGTAATCAATCAGTTTTATGATGTTCTCTATATTTTGTGTTACTGAGTTTTTATTAGAGTAGGTTCTCAGTCATCTAGGTGTAGTTATTTGGAGCTTGAGTCATGTCAGTAGGACTTCTTTCTTTTTGGTTACAGTACTTTATCAAATAGCTTCCTCAGTCCAAGGGATACTTGGCAGGGGATCCGGTTTTATCCTCCAGGGTGTGAGCATTAATAAAGGATGTGAGCATAAAGCATTAAAAAATAAAGAGTTGTTGGGATGAAACGATCATGACCACTAAGATCCCCATGTTTTTCTTTTTTTCTCTAAATGTGAAATTATTTCATGTGACAACTATAAATCTGCAAGGTAGAAATTTATGACAACATTTTTCATTTAATTAAATGAACATTGAACATTAAATTAAAACAACATTGTAATCGAAATATTTTAGGTTTATTTATTGAATTGTTACTTATTTACTACTGTAGATTAGAGGATTGTTTTAATATAATTAGGAGTTAAATGTGGTAATAAAATGTTAAATATGTTTATGTATGTTTAGGTTTGTTTACATGTTGATAAGTATATGATACTTATTTTCCTTTTGTAAAAATTGACAGGTCAGGATGGGACACTACAGTCGTTCTCCACCGTCCATGAGCGTTTCAACAAGAACCTGGGTCACGGTCAGTTTATCCCTTCAATCTTGTGACTTTATGGAAACGATAGCCCCATTTGTCATCAGAATATTTGTAAGAGCAAACAAAAGATGAAACTAGAAACAAAATATAAGCAACTGGGAAAATATGACACAGCGGTAAAAGGTGATACATCTCAGGGAAAAAGGAAAATGATTCCAGTGGGAAGGAGCTTTTATTATTCTGAAATGACCTACGGCCAATTAAATGCTCATTCGTGCATTTATTCTAACTACCAATTGTTTACTACTAGGCTGTTTGTGTACGTGCAGCTTCACTGACACACGTGGTCTTAAAAAAACCCAGTCTGCTGTGATTGGTCGCTTCCCCAGTTTCCCCAGCTTCACTTCACTTTTAGCTGGAAAGACCTACCAATCTCAAATCGCGTTGGAAAATTGCTCACTATGCTTTGTTTAAAGTTTATTCTGAATGTTGCCACAGGTGTTCCTCTGAATCAAAACTCAATCACTGCACATGTTTGAGTGGCACTTTTAAATGAAATTGGAAAGATTTCTACAACATGGATATTCAAGATTTTTACTTTTCCTTAAGTTTTCCGTTCAGATTGCTCTGACATCCACCATATTCTCCTGATATAGGTGGTGTTTTGGTTTAAGGTGATTGAACAAAATCACTGCATTTGCTTGATCAGGGTCCTGACAAAATTTCCAAATAACAGATGTTCGATTCACATCTGATTCATGTTTTTTTTCTTTAGCCAAGCACAGGTTGTACTTAAATCCAGTTTTAAACGAGCCCTGGGGCTACAGTGCATCGCAAAAGTATTCATACACCTTGAACTTTTCCTTTTTCCATTTTGTCATATTACAAACACAAACGTAAATTTATTTTATTGTGATTTTATGTGCTAGACCAACACAAAGTGGAACAGAATTGTGAAGTGAAAGAAAAATCATAAATGGTTGTCATAATTATTTTACAAATAAAGTGTGTTGTGCTTTTGTATTTTAAATGGTAAATGCTCTGCACTTATGTAGGGCTTTTTTACCTATTGGCACTCAAAGCACTTTACACTGCTTCTTATTACACCATTCACACTCACAATCACGCACATATACACAAACCGATGGGGACCTGCTATGAAACTGGCCAACGCTCACCGGGAGCAACTAAGTAGGGGGTCAGTGTCTTGCTGAAGGACACTGTGACTTGAATCAACTGTGAGATTGATGGACAACCGCTCTACCTTCCTGGGCCACAATTGCCCATTCTCAACATGTATGCAAAGTGAGTCTTAACATAAAGCTGGATTTTTGGAGTAATAATGCATCATATTTTATTTGTTATATCTATAATCTGTGAAACTGCAGCATGCTCTGATCTGAGCTCAGATGGTCGGATTTCATTTATAAATCTACCCATTTCATGTTGTACCAACAATCACCCAACCCACTCCTGAAGGATTTTAAAAATACTACACATATGAAAATGAAGCAATGTCAATCATGACATTGTGAGTACAAGAAACATACCAAATCAAAAAGGAGTATCTGTAAGAGTAATAGTACTATTAAATTCCTACAGATACCCATCCCTAGGCAGGACTGTGTGAATGCTTCAGAGTGTGACATATTCTGGCCAAAGTCGGAATAAAGCATTCAATCCAGGGTTTGTGACCGAGCCAGCATACAAAGAACACACTGGCTGGGTCACTAATCACAGATAAGACCCAATGCATGTGCACATAAAAAATAGTTCTGCACCTAATGGGTGCCTTTTAAAGTTGCTGTCCTAAAGAAATTCCAGTCAGTTGTCTTGTGTGACTGATGAAATTCACAACCTATAAGTTTGTTTAAGAAAAACTGTTTTCTTTCAGTGATTGTCTTTGTCTCAGTGGATTACCGTGCTACATCTGAGAGGCCAAGTCACTGTAAATTCCTGATTATTTGAATGAAGTCTGGCTGTAATTTGATTCTGTATTTGTGTGTTGTCCAGGTTCCATCAACAAAAAGAAGGCGCATAAGAAGAACAAGGGGCTGTTGTATGAGGAGCTGCGTCTCCCTGCAATCATTGCGTTCTCCTCTGGTGGGTGCTCTCTCACAAATTTGCCCCTCAATGATCTCCATTGAGAAAATGTTTAAAGTGTAGCTGATTTTCTTTCTTTGATTGACAGCTGCTACTCGTCAGTCAGACTGGGACGGCATTGTCGCATGTCATCGTGGTCGCCTGGCGGCGACCACATGGAACTACCAGAGGTGCACTATGGGAGCTCACCACCTGCAGCCACCCTCTGTCCGCAGGGATATTGTTGCCACAGTAATAGCATCAGCACACCTGCTTCTCAACTCAACCAATTCCCTATAGCCTATAACTTCCTATTAGGTTAAAATGACTTTCTCTTTGTTCTCAGGCTGTTGACATCACTTCCTGTGGTAACTTTGTCCTGATTGGTTCATCGTGTGGGCGGGTGGATGTTTACAACCTACAGTCTGGCCTGCATCGGGGTTGTTACGGTGACGATTACAAAGGTGAGTTTACAGGTGAGAACATGTGAGTTCACATGCTCTTGTCTGTTCTTTGGCTGTTTGTCTCTAACCCCACCTCCTCTGCTGCAGCTCACAGCAGCGCCATACAAGGTGTTGCTACGGATACGCTGAACCAGGTGACTCTCACTACCGGTTCTGATTTGCTGCTCAAGTTCTGGCGCTTCAAGTCCAGGAAACAGGAGGAACAGCTGAAGCTAAATGCTACACCAGCTAGCATGATTCTACACAGAGAAAGGTAGCTAACAGCTAGCATGATGTTAAACAGAAACAGGTAGCTTACAGCTAGTGTGATACAGGTAGCTAACTATTTTCCTCTCTTTTGTTAATGTTAGCGGGATGTTAGCATTAGCACTACACGACTTCACCCTACTGGTTGTGGACATAGAGACCAGACGAGTCGTCAGGAAGTTTTCAGGTCACCGTGGGAAAATAAACGACATGGTGGGTTGGGCAAAAGCAAGTGCAGTTACCCAGCTGTCCATGGTGCAGCAGCCTTAGTAGTAAAGATAAAGATGCTAACAGGCTAGCTGCAGCAGTAACAGCAGTGTTTCTCTGCAGACATTCAGCCCTGATGGCCGCTGGCTGATTACTGGTGCGATGGACTGCACCATCCGTACCTGGGATCTCCCCTCTGGATGGTAAGAAAGGAACTAATGACTCAAAAATAACTTCATTGTCTTCAAAGGCCAGTTGCAGTGATTTTACTGATGACTTTAACCATCCTGTTTAATGAACACTGAGAGACAAACCACGAGATAAAAGAAAATGTAAGGATGCTTTCAGTGAAAGATCAGTGAAACTATTTTATCAGAGTTCTGTTGAGCCATCCCAGACCAAAAAGATGTTGACTTTTATGACAGTTTTCTTGTCAATGAAGTTCATTCAGCCCTGACATAACTTGGTACATTATGCATAAATGAATACACACAGCCTTAGTTTCAGTACTCTATTAATAACCCCTCATCTGTAAAATTAACGTTATCTTCTAGTGTTATAGTTAATTACTGAAGGATTTTTATCTTAAGAATATTTCAGTGCTGTGAACCCGATGTTTCTGGAAAATTTCATCTTTAATGATATTTAGTAACAAAGAGATTTAGTAACAATCTCTTTGTAGGCACTCAGTAGTTTAGTTCCATGTGTTTTAATTTGGTATTAATTAATTTTAGACTATTTAATTTCCGATTTCTAAATTCTAACAATCAAACTGCTCATCTTCACATATGGACTCTTTAACAGAACTAAGTCTTGTATTACTATTAAATTATAATAGTCATATAATAATCTTACATTACTATTATTAAATCTACATTTATTTATTTTTTATTTTGTATGAAATGTTTCCTGATGGTTCTAAACACAAAATATGAGTTTTATTGTTTGTTTGTTTTCTTCTTTCTTTCAGCCTAGTAGACTGTTTCCTAGTTGCCATGGCGCCAGTGAGCATGTCCTTGTCACCAACCGGAGACTTCCTAGCAACCGCTCATGTCGACAGTCTGGGCACTTATCTCTGGTCCGAACTAATCACAGAGCAAACTATAGTTACAGCACAGCAGTACAGTTTTGGAATATATAATGATGACTTCACTGATCTCCTGTACCAGCCAATCACAGTCCACATTTCCTCCCTCAGGACCAATAAGAGTCTGTGTGGGCCCGTGGGTCTCCGTCCTCTCCCTGCAGACTACCTGCCAGCTGTGGAGACATTGCCAGGTGTGACAGCAGATGAGCATGAACAGGAAGTGAAATCAGAGGAGGCTGATGATGCATACAAGTCAGCTGAGCAGCTAGGGGTGGAGCTGGTGACACTGTCCCTGCTGCCAGAGTCTCGATGGAAAAGTCTGCTGCACCTGGATGAGATCAAGGTGAGAAGGTTTGCCCTCTTCAGTCAGATGAAAGGAAATACTTTTCTTATGTATTTGACAGCCCTGAGGACAGTAGAAAAATGTAAACACTTTGTTCAGAGCTTTGTTCTCTAATATTTCTTCTCTGACTCAAAGAGAATGAACTGTTTTTATTAACTGTAGCTGCAGAGAGAGGAAGTAACCTGTAAAGTAAACTTTATCTATTAGGCTCATCTGGAACAAATCTAGACCAGACTTGTACTTTCATTTTATGAACGAGTCCATCAGTGATTAAATACTTTGTTTTTATCAGGATTCACAGTATTCACTGTCTTACTGCAGTATTGCAATTGTAGTGGATTGATCGGTAGGTAAGTTCTTGAGTACTGAGAAAGTGAAGTTTTGTCCCTCTGTCTTTAATCTCTTGTTTTATCAGACACCAAATCTGATGTTACTGTTAAGCTAAGATTTTTTTATTTTATTTTTTTTTAACACAAATGACAATATGACAATGACAATAAGAAAACTACTTTTATCTCAGTCATTTTACATGTGTTTGTATGACCTGGTCCCAACGACCTGAAAATAATAAAGTCACTGTTTTCTATGCAGAGGAGGAATAAACCTGTAGCGCCTCCTGTTGCTCCAGCTGCAGCTCCGTTCTTCCTGCCAACAACTCCTGGTTTCACGCCTCGATTTGCATCACCCACAACAACCGAACAGGAAGCACAGGTAACCTGAGGTCCTAAGCTTCTTCTTGTGCGTTTTCTTAACTACCTGCCAAGTGTTTGTTTCTAACTTCCTGTTTCAGTCCAAGGTGCTAACCTGGGGGTTGTTGTCTCAGAACTCTGAGTTCAGTTCTGCTCTGTTATCAGCTCTGGAGTCCGGATCATGTGAGTCCAGATCTGTTTCACATTTATTTAATTTTTCTGTGGACAAACTAATATTGTCAGTCTTAATACTTAAAACTATTGGCTATAACCACAGTGGTTCCAGATTCAGTCCCTGAGTTTAAACAATACAAGTGGGGCTGGATGTTGCTACTGATCTTCTAAATCCATTTGATTTTGATTCGCACAGTCTAGAATCAATTAATTCAATCGATCAATGATGATGATGATGATTTAATTATATCACATTAATACCATTATCACATTAAATGCTTCTCAGAATTCTGATAATTATATTTTGTCTTCATGCTACAAGTGAGCAATATTGTTGTTTTGAAAATAAAATTATATATTATGTTAACGACTGTGGCGCAGGAAGGTAGAGCGGTTGTCCACCAATCTCACAGTTGTTGGCTCCGGCTCCTCCGGTCACATGTCGAAGTGTCCTTGAGTAAGACACTGAACCCCAACTTAGTTGCTCCCGGTGAGTGTTGGCCAGCTGCATAGCAGCTCCCCCATTGGTGTATGAATGTGTGTGTGAATGGGTAAATAAGAAGCAGTGTAAAGCGCTTTGAGTGCCAATAGGTAGAAAAGCGCTATATAAGTGCAGACCATTTAAACGTTTTCTGGTTAAAAACGTGGGGAACAAGAATTTAATTTGTTAGGAAATGATTAAACATTACATTATAATGTTTTTGGGCCTGTATGTAAATAAAGTTAATTACACGTTTTATAAATTCCTGTGAAGTTTTAATCTTCATCAGCAAAGGAACACGTGGATCAGATAGTACTGAGTTTGAGAAGCTAATGAACTGCTTATATAGGGCTTTTATCCAAAGCGCTTTACAATGTTGATTCCCATTCACCCATTTGCACATACATTCACACACCAATGGAGGTGGCTGCCATGCAAGGTGCTCACCTGACCCAATGGGAGCAGCTTGAGGGTTCAGTGTCTTGAACCCCCAAGGACACTTCGACATGTAGCCAGGAGCAGTTTTGTTTTGTCACCGTAATTTTACAATGTGTTTTGGTTTATGCTGCACTTTATGTTGAAGGGGTTTATCTATAATGTTCATCTTCATTTTATGTTTGTTTAAAAAACAGCAGTGGTTTTTTTTAATTTTTTTTTTCCAACTAATCTAGTGTCAGGGACCACGCAGGCAGACATAGGACACAGGAATTAAATATTAAAAAGTTTTTTTATTCACCCAAAATGCAATATGTACAAAATAAGTCAACAAAACATATCTAAACTTAAAATATCATAAAACTGAACTACAACACAAATTCTAACCATGAACAAAGACAAAACTGACATAAACTGAGTGACACACATATATACTGGCTGGTTAAACCAAATTACACACAAGGGGTAGTACTATACTATACCTAAACAAATTATAAACACACACACACACACACACACACACACAAGAGAAAGTATACTAACATTCTCAGATTTTTAAATATACGAAAGTAATAACAAAAGATATAACAAAGTTTTTTTGAATGACCTATAACAACTAAAGAAACACTTTCCCCATAATTTTCCTTCCTTGCATCCAATGAGGCACTTGGTACAGTCTATACCTAGAAAAAGTATTTAAGGCTAAAAAAAGGCCTTAATCCAACCTTTTGTTTTGATGGCCAACACCCCCGGACCAGCAGAACGCTAACTCAAGACAAAGCGAAATTAAGTTCATACATCTTGAATTAAACTACTTTAAGTATTGACCATACAAAATTAATCAAATGTGTATGCTACATTGTCTAAATCTGTGTGCCAAACAAATTAACCTTATACTTAAATCAAATGTAATATTTACTTTTGAATACTTACTTAGAACTTAAACTGAGTAAAAACATTACCAAACAATTATAGGATGTAGCAGAGGTAGCGGCCGTCACATTGAAAAACCTTCTTTTAATTAAACTTTGACTGTTTTGGTCCATATGTTCTTAACCTGAATTTCTGCTTTGCCTCCTGCTTTATCAAAAACTAACTGAATTGTGGATTTTGAACTGTTCCATCCTCACTGTGGTTTGCACAATAAAATCTCTTTCAATCTCTTTCATTTCCTGAGAAATGAAATAACAAATAAAACAAACTTCATAACGGGCTCTCTCTTTCGCTCTCTGTAGTCGAGCACCCGCTGCGTCTCCTAAAGGATTGTGGGCCGTCTGCACTTTCCATCGAGTTTAGGTCTCTGACATCAGAAGGAAGCGGGACCAATGCACACCTGCTTGCCTTTATTCACATGATTGACAGTATGTTGTCCAGTGGGCGAGATTTTGACCTGGCTCATGCCTACCTGGCACTTTTCCTGAAGGTCAGCCAATTAGAGTTTATTTTTGTTTGTGTGTTTTCCTCCCTTCCAGCTTTCCATTGGTCATCTGGTGTGTTGTTGTTCTCGTCTTTCAGCTCCATCTCCAGTTGTTGTCACAGGATGCTTTGGCCATGGTAGCATTGCTGCGCCTCTCCTCCCGACTTGAGGCTGGATGGACAGAGCTACGTGCATTGTTCGATCAATCACTGTGCCTGTTGTCATACACCAAGAGCGCACTGCTGTGATACAAAGCTTTTTATTAAATATTGATTGTGACAAAATATCTTTAGTTTTTGTTTTTCTCCTTTTCCACAACATATTTATGAATAAGTTCAGCTGAAAAATAATTGTTACAATCCATATGTTCACTACATTCTTGCTGCTAGGACTTTTGTACTTTGTTTCCCGGTAGTACTTCTACACTCTAATGATATTTTTACTGAAGTAGAAAATCTGGGTAAGTTATTAGAAGCTTATACCTTCAGCCTTTCTGTGTTTGCTGCATTTCAAACTTCAGACAAAGTTTCTGTAACACAAAGTAAACACAGACTATGGATTTTACTGCAGAACTGTTATTAGTACTTTGAGGATTTGTAAAGTGTGGTCAGGGAAGTCCGTTATGTAACTGGGAAGGATGACACCATGTGACCATCTCTTTACAGCCATTTAACAACAACTAAACCAAACCAAATCCAACGGTCAGGAGTTCTGAACTGGAGCCAAAAGCAAGACTGGAACAGGAAGTAGATAAAGTTTAGACAGTTCAGGTGAGCAACTACCTGGACACCCAGAGACACTATTTAGCTAAGACCTGCAGGATACGGTACTTTGTCAGAATTTTCATATACTGGTATTTGTTGCTCACAGAATTTCAGTGCACTGACCCATTGATAGATACGGGCTTCTACTTTACATTATGATTCAGATAGTTCAGTGACTGATGTTGGACTTGGATGCTGATGGAGACAGGGGACGCTATTCAAACATCTCCCAGATGGTTCCAAACCACTCCAAGTTCTGTTTTTAAATTAATATTTATATATTAAATATATAAATATTTTGCTGTTCTAAGCTGTAGTATTTGGAGTAACACCACTGATGTGGCGTTACTCTATGGTACGGTATGGTACTCTATGGTACGGTAAGTTGCAGGTTCAATTCCTGGTTAGGGTGTGGTCAATGTCCAGTGTGGGCCCTTAAGCAAGGCCCTTAATACCGCCTGCCTACCTCATTGCTCATGAGAGTTAGAAACAAGTCACACTGGCTCGGATGTCGCCTGGGTCCACAAGAGCTGGGCAACCAGGGCAACTTGATGAAAACTGGGTTACAGGAAAAATAACACGACATTCATAGACAAGAGATGAGAATAGTGGAGTTATTGGAATGCTACTATAGAAGTAATCTAACGAGAGGGGTTACATGCAGAGGGTGTGGTAGGTAAAGTAAGCTGTATAAAAACTGTGTGTTTGTGTGTGTACATGTAATATATATGCATATGCAATGAATTTACTTTTAGACGAAATAATTAAAAACCAAGACAAAATCTAAAGCTACTCTATTAAGGGGTTATTACTAAAGATCAAAGTAAAGTGAATGAGGAGAGAAGGCATCTTACCCCAACTTATATAAAATCAATTATTTTAAGGAATATTCTAGTTTGATTTGTTTTTTTGTTTTTTTAATGGAAATTCAATAAAACAATAGATGAGGATTTTAGAGGACTTATGCAGGACAGAATTCAAACATTTACAGTTTTAAAGGTGGAACTTTACATTTATTTTTGGAATAATATTGGAGCAGTTATCTACAATGCCTTTTGAGGATTTATGTAAAAAAAACCAACACTTTTTCCCATTATGGAACAAAATAAATACATTAAAAAATATTTAAGTTATGCAAATGTTTCAGCAAATTAAATTTATTTTCTATTATTTAATGAAAACTTTTGCACTTTTGTAATTGTTATTAATTTAACTATATGTACATTCATGGATCAGTTTCTTGAAGGTTAGGAATATTTGTACCAGCTGACTTATTATTATGTTTGGTTTAGGGTGACGTTTAGATCCCCTTATTTGCCATTTCAAAATAAGGGGATGACAACTTTTTCACCCAAGTTTATTGGAGATAGATAAAAGTATATGTGTAAGTAATGGCCATTAATTTACGATGTTCTCTCCAATTTAGTGCTTAGTTCAGATAAATTCATTATAGTGGGTGACTTTAATGTTCACGTAGATGCTGACAGTAACTGCCTCAACACTGCATTTAATTCATTAGATTCAATAGTTTTTTCCCAAAATGTAAATAAACCCACTCACTGTTTTAGTCACACCTTAGACCTTTTCCTTACCTACAGATTGTCTTGTCGATAATTCTGCAGCCTCACTACGTACAATACTTGATAGTGTTGCCCCTCTGAAAAAGAAGGCAATAAACCAGAAGAGGCGATCTCCATGGTATAGTTTGCAAACATACAACTTAAAACAGGCAACACAAAAGTTAGAAAGGAAGTGGCATATACATATCTTACATAGAAAGCTTTGAACGGTCAGGCTCCATCATATATAGACCTCATAGTTCCATATCATCCCAGTAGACTACATCAAACTCAGAATGCAGGCCTACCTGTGGTTCCCAGAATTTCCAAAAGTAGAATGGCAGGAAGAGCCTTTAGCCAGGAAGCTTCTCTCCTGTGGAACCAGCTCCCAGTTCAGATTTGGGAAGCAGACACCCTCTCTACTTTTAACTCTAGGCTCAAAACCTTCCTCTTTGATAAAGCTCATACTTAGTTATAGTTATACTGCTATAGGCTTAGACTGTTGGGTACCCCCCTCCTCCTCTCCCCCTCTCCTCTCCTCTCACTCCACAATTGTCACTACTGTATGACATTAAATCTGTGTGTTTTTTTCCCATTGTTATTTTTCTCCTTCTCTCTCCCTGTCCTTCTCTGCAGGTGTACCCGGGCTTTGAATCTGTGTGCAGGTCTTACCAACCTGCCTGATATTTTTTTGTTGCTCTCTTTCTTTTCTCTTGTCACTTTCCACTCACCCCAACAGGTCAAGGCAGATGGCCGTCCACCCTGAGCCTGGTTCTGCTGGAGGTTTCTTCCATTAAAGGGAGTTTTCCTCTCCACTGTTGCCTAGGGCTTGTTCAAGGGGGAATTGTTAGGCTCTCTTATACATCTTTATAGTCTTGACTTTAGTGTGTAGTCATCTCAAGTGCCTTGAGATGACTTTGTTGTGAATTGGCGCTATATAAATAAAGTTCAATTGAATTGAAAATTACTAATTTTTCATCATCTGGTGCTCAGAGAGGGGCTTGTCTGCCCCTTCATGCCCTCTTCCTAAAGTTCTGTCTTTTCTTCAGACCCTCGTGGACGGAGCCTTATCAGTGCTGAGGGATAGAAAGTAGGCAGCATAGAAAGTAGGCGGCATAGCACTGTGAAGTGCTCATGCCTAGAGGAATTCGCAGACAGGTCTATTTTTTCAGTCATACCCTGCTGAAAGGTTTCTTAAGGGCTGTGAGGCAGCAGCGGCCTTTTTTGCACCCCTGGCCCCTCCTTGGGATCTTTCGTTTGTCCTCCATGCCTTGCCGGCTTCCCCATTTTAGTTACTGGACCAAGTTCCCCTCAGGCTCCTGTCGTGGAAAACGGTGCCTCTCTTGGCCCTCACCTCCATGAAGAGAGTGAGTGACCTCTCTGCCCTTTCAATCTCCCCGGAGTGTCTCTCAATTCATGGAGATTCAGTTCTTTTAGGTCGAGAGTCATAACATTGGAAGGTTTCTACACAACTCCTCACACTTCTGAGGAGCATGCCTCCTCTCATCTACTGTGCCGGCTTACGGTGTGTGCTTTGTTTTACTATGTGGAATGCACGTCCACTATATGGTGTTCCGAACGCCTTTTTGTGCACTACAGGGAAGGCTCTGCCGGGCTTCCTCTTTCCGCTCAGCGCCTTTCCCACTGGCTGTGTGAAGCCATTTTTCAAGAATACCAATCCCCTGGGGCCCAGCCACCAGATGGCATCCATGCAAACTCCACAAGGGGAATAGCTTCCTCTGTGACACTGCTCAGAGGGGTGTCGGTGGAAGACATCTGCCTGGCGGCATCATGGTCCTTCACCTGCTCTTTCATCCGGTTTTATTTTCGAGACATTTCACCTCCCTCACTCTCCAGTTCAGTGCTTTCCGCCCCCCAGAGTGCACACTCTGGTGACGGTTAGTTTGTCTTGTCTCTCTATCTCGGTCTCCAGGCCCTCTGTGAGCTCATCGAGTGCTGGGCACCACCCCCCATTTTCATCTGCTCTCCCACTGCCTGCCGGTGAATTCCCAGCTGTGTGTTGCGCAGCCCTCTGGCTTTTTGGGCCCCACTAGTACTTCTTTCTGGCTGAAGGAAAAAGGTCAGTTAGAAAGAAGAAGTGGTTACAGTCGCCACTCTCTTATAGTGCGATTGTGGACATAATTGAGCGCACCATGAGAGCGATAAAGTAGCATCTTTTGGCCAACTCACCATGGGGCGTGGACTATACTGCTACAGTTGGCACGAGCACGTAGGGATTGGTTCATTATCCTACAGCCAGAGTGAAAGCATCAAACTCATTGAAACTGGGGTTACAAAATGTAACCATCGTTCTCTCTATACATCATCCCAAAGAATTTAAATTAAGCTCTTAAAA
Source organism: Channa argus (assembly GCF_033026475.1). Lineage (NCBI taxonomy): Eukaryota > Metazoa > Chordata > Actinopteri > Anabantiformes > Channidae > Channa > Channa argus. Next base: position 165,133 of record NC_090214.1, on the reverse strand, counting down.
GAAAGTTAGTTCATTAAGCAAAATCACCAGAGGACCATTTACTAACACACTGAAAAACAGAAAAAGTGTCGGAATCTCTCTTAATAAACCGAGAACAACATTAGATTACTAATATCAGACAGGCTCATGCAGGCTGATCCATACTCTTACTTTTGTCACTGATAAACTTTGTCCCTCACTCCTTGATTGTTCTGTTTGCTGGTAAAAACTCTATTTCAATTCTTGTTCTAAAGTCGCATTCTTACTTCACGTTCCATTTACAAATCAGTTATTGCTTGAGACTCCTGCGGGTACGTGGATGCTAAGACACACCAGCCTTGCAGGTGATATAAAATTCAAAGGTTTTATCCCTATGGGTTTGCTCTTTTGACCTGAACACCACAAAAAAAAAAAAAATCTGACCAATACACCAAGTGGAAAAGGAGAGAAAAGTGATTTCTCAGTGTGTTGATTGTCATGCAGCTAATCACACAGGATGAAAAGTGGACAGTGGAATGAATGTGGACAAACTGACACTTACCACCTGGAGTAAGTCTCAGTGTGAGGAACTATTTATGCATTAACCTATAAACAGCTAGCAGAGCATCCACAGGCGAGAGCTATGGTGCTTCCTGTGAAATTATTTAATTTCACTTTGTAAATGAATATTATATTTAATTTTTCCCTTTGGTCTTAAACTTCACTAATCTACTAAATATAATTGTTTTAAAATATTTTTAGACACTTTAATTGGACGGTAGTTAGTTTCCAGAGGCTAGACTGTGACATAGTTTTGGAGCAGGCAAGAGGTTAAGGCCAGGTGGAAAAATCCCAAACGGCAAACATCTTCTTTAAGGTCTTCTTAGTATTTGTGGAGGCATTCCCCAACCCCAATTACATGTCACCAGTCGCCGACAATCAAATCTAGTATTTCTGGGACATTTAAGACAACCTGTATCACATCTCTAAACCTTTTGTGGTCTCCTTCATTGATTTTATTGAATTATAAATTAGAATGATTTTGTCTGTGCAAAACCACCTCCAAAAAGAGCAAATGCTTCCCCCCCCCCCCCCTTACGACAGAGAACAAGGTGTGAAGTCACTGTTTCTTCTAACTAAAACTTTTGCACAACTCCTTTTCACCAGCATTAGGAGCCAGTTTAGGTAATAAATAATTTAGTCCAAAAAGGTACAAAACTCAAAATTGTTTTATTTTATTAAAAAAAAAAAAAAAAAAAAAAAGGAAGATATTTTTCATCCGAAACACTGCCCCTTCACCTTCACTGTGACATTAATGTAAGATCAGTGGTAGCATCACTCAGACAACCAGAGCTTGAACGTTCGGTCAAAGGAGCTGGTGGCGATCAGTTTCCCATCAGGTGACACGTCTACACCCATGACCTAACAAGAGATGTGACACATTAATACCTTCGCCAATCAGCAGCAGCATCTGAGCCAACCAATCCCAGCTCAACATTTCTACCTTTCCCTCGTGCCCAGCAAGCGTCTTCAGTGGCATCCATCCTGGGTGACTCCAAACCTTTGCTGTGTTATCATATGCGCCAGTCAACAGAAAATGACCATCTGTAGCTACAAACAGACAAAACACCAAGGGATCTTAAAGTTATACACAGAAGAAAATATTTTAAATATAGATGCTACAAATTATATCTTTTATTTTGGTCCTTTTGTCTTATTCTGTGAGTTCAGGGTCACTACAGCAGTTTATTGGTTGGGCAGTTGGGGGTTCAGAGATACTTCGGCATGTGGTCGAGGTGTGCGAGACATGAACCTCCAACCCTATGGTTGGTAGGCGGCCACTCTACCAACTGAGCCACTGCCGCTCACAAATTAAATCAAATTAAACTAAAATAAAAAACTAAAATAAAAATAGAGCAGATTTTTTCTTATTTTAAAATTAAAACAACTGATTGTATTAAGAACTTTTTAATAAGAAAGCAAAGGGGATTTTATTTTCATGTCAAAGCATTTTCATTAGTTAAAGCGTATTTATATAAAACTAAAATAATAAATAAAAAAACAAAACTGAGTTTTGTTTTGTCTTTTTACGTTGGAAACGGACAGCAGACAGCAGGTTTTGGTGGGCGGGGATTGTGTACAGGCACTTCCTATTTCTCAGCTCCCAAACCTTACAGGTGTTATCACCACTGCCTGTTGCCAGGTGATATCTAAAAGAGAGGAAAAATATTTGTCAGTTTACATCACTAAAACACTATTCTGCTTGCATAAAGATTAATTGTTTTAAATATTAATCTTTGTTCTTTCCTTCTGCTACTATCTGATTGGCTTTTTTTTTAACTGCTTTCCTCTGACTAACTGTGGGTGAAGCATGCTCCTCTGTTATTGGCTGACCCGTTTGGGGAGAAGTGCAAGCTGTAGATCTCCTTCAGGTGTCCCTCCAGGAACACAACGCAGCGTCCTGTACGTAGGTCCCACACCCTGCCAAACGCATCAAGGCCTCTGATAGGATGAAAGCCAAACCATGTCCACAGACATTGGGCAGGGCCACAGAAAGAAACATAACTTAAGTTTAATTTATTGAAAAAAAATACATTGAAGCAAGTTACAGTAGTGCTATTGTCAGATACTACAAACCAGGTGTAGTAGTGTGGAGCATGCATACAGAGTGCAGTAAAATATGTACAGTGTGCAGGACAGAGTATAAAGAATATAGTACAGTGAGTACTTTACCCAGTAGCAGCGAGGGATCCATCCGGGTGGAAGTGCATGTCGTGTACTCCTTTACTGTGACCTTCCTGATGCAATATTTCTTCCTGAACCTCCAGGTCCCACAGACGCCACGAGTTGTCATAACTAAACAAATACAAGAACTGCATATAAATAGTGTCCGACAGACGCAACCAACTGCCAAAACCAGTACAAGATCGATGTATTAATAATCAATGTGTGTACTAGTTTACCAGGTAGTTCCCAGGAACCTTCCTGAAGGATGCCAAGAGACACGAGACACTCTCTCATTGTGACCCTCAATGTCCGCCACTGGCTCATCACTATGGTAACCAGACAGGGTGAAAGGAGATAATAAAGCATGGTATTGGGGGAATAACAAGCAGCATTTACATTATTCATGTCCTCATTTACTCTCCTCCCCACCTTGTCTCTTAGAGATGTCCTAACCCCCGTTTTTCCAACACTGTCCATGCCACCTCATCTCATATCTCTGTCCTTTGTCTCTCCTTGTTTCCCTCCTTCCCTCCCTTCTTGTCTTCCTTGTCATACTCTTTTCCTCCACCCCAAATGTTCTTTCTCTCATCACATTTTACCCTTGTTTCCTTGTCTCCTACCTTTCTAGGTTCCACAGTTTTACCGACCCATCGGCAGCACATGAGGCCAAGTTGACGTCGGACTGCTCGAGAGAGAGTCCAGCCTGTGGACGGAAGACAATCGCGCCCACGTTGGTGCTGTGTCCTGTTCAGCCAGTCACAGAGCAAGACAGACAAGGTGCGTGGTGTTTATACGAATGTACGGATTTCATCTTTTCAAACAAACCCTATTTAACAGAAATATTCAGACAACTGAGACAGAACTTGAAGACACTTTCCAGCGTCTGCAAATGTTTCTAAAGAGAACACAACTTTACCGTAAGAAATCTGGCCCATGGTTTGCACTTCAGAGTTCATATGAGACGTCTGAAACTCCAGCAGTTGCAGGCGAGATAAATTTAACTTCATTTCTACTCAATAGTCCCTTATAAATTGATGGACTTTATTTAACCAGCTAAGAAACTCCTTGAGATTTCATACATACTCAATTTTAAGTAACACTTGTAAAAGACATCATGGTGTGGTCTTTTTGTTATGTCTTTGGTTGGTTAATTTAGCTTGTCAGCCTTGTGATGGCCTCCTTCAGTTGCATAGACACCTCTTTGGACCCTATGTTCAAAGTTCTGGTGAACATGGTAGTGTAAATGGCCACTTATTTAGTGCTTTTATCCCGTTCACACACACACATTGACGGCAGTTGCTGCCATGCAAGGTGCTCACCTGACCCACAGGACCCACATGGGTCCTGTGGGTCATGGATTCAACATGGGGTTTAGTGTCTTGCCCAAGGACACTTCAACATGCAGCCAGGACCGGGGATTAAACCACAGACCCTGTGGTCCGTGGACGACTGCTTTACCAACTGAGCTTAACAGGCACCAAATGCAAATGGTACACTCATGGAGTAACAAGGGAATAGGCCCCCAGCTGATGCAACTGCTTAGGAGCTATTTGTTACATTATTTCTAGGCCACCAAAACTGGGGGTATGTGTTTGAAAATAGCAATATTTCCTAATTGCCACACTTTTGTCAAACCTCTTGAATTAAAGTTGGACGTCTTAAATTTGTTGACTTCCTGTTTGTTTCATGTCAAATCCACTGTTGTGGTGTACAGAGATCAAATGTTTTGATTATTTTCCCCTATCCTGACATGTTTTCTGTGCTTCATCATATGATATCAAGTCCTCCTAATCTTCAAAGGCCAACATGACCGACTTTGTACAGCGTTTCTGATTCATGCTACAACATGTAAAAAGTCTGTAGTCATTTCCCTCCACCACAGCTCAGGAGAACATAAAACGGTAAAATTTGTATTCAAATAGATCTAATTCTAACAGATTCACAATTGATGTAGCCAATTGCAACCGCTCAAGTTTCTTATGAGTCTCAGCTGAACTCAAAAGATGAGGCCTGTAAATCATGGCCCTCATTTCTTAATGTATGGGCACGTTGTGTCATGAAGAAAATGATTAGAGACACTGTGGGGAACAGGACAAGTTAGCAACCAAAAAGCTCAGTCAGAGGCATAAGCAGAACTCTAACTCAGTTCAGTGCAGTCAATATAAAGTGTAAATTATGGGATGGTATATAAACAGGCAGAGTTACCCAGAGAATTTGATTATACTTGCAGCATTGGCTAACCTCTCTGTATGGTACAAGTCACCAATGATCTTCTCATGGCCTCAGATAATGGACTCATCTCTATACTTGTTTTGTTAGATCTTAGTGCTGCATTTGATACCATTGATCATAACATTTTAATACAGAGACTAGAACATGAAATTGGGATTAAAGGAACTGCACTAGGTTGGTGTAAATCTTATCTATCTCATAAATTTCAATTTGTTCATGTTAATAATGAATCCTCCATGCACACAAAGGTTAGCTATGGAGTTCCACAAGGCTCTGTGTTAGGACCAATACTTTTTTACTTTATATATATATATATATATATGTCTCCTTTAGGCAACATTATTAGAAAACACTCCATAAATTTCCACTGCTATGCTGATGATACCCAGCTATATTTATCTATGGAACCAGTTGAAAATAATCAGTTAATAAAGCTTCAAGTATGCCTACAAGACATAAAGGCCTGGATGTCCCACAATTTTTTACTTCTAAATTCAGACAAAACTGAAGTCATAGTATTAAGGCCCAAAAATCTCAGAGATATTATGTCCAACTATATTGTTACTCTAGATGGCATAAGTTTGGCCTCCAGTACTACTGCACAGAAACTTAATGCAACCGCAAGGGGGCACAAGCCAGTGTCTTCTTGTGCCAGTCCCAAGTCGGGATAAATGCAGAGGGTTGAGGCAGGAAGGGCATCCGACGTAAAACACATGCCAAATCAAACATGCGAATCGTGAGAATGACTTCCATACCGGATCAGTCGGGGCCTGGGTTAACAAAGACCGCCACCGGTGCTGTTGACCTACAGGGTACCGGTGGAAATTGGACTACTGTTGGTCGAAAACAAAGAAGGAGAGGAGGAAAGTGTATTCGTAGGCAGAGAGAGAAGAGGAAAGCTAAGAATGTCCCTACTGACAGTAGGGACTTTCAATGTAGGGACTATGACAGGGAAGGCTCGAAAGTTGATTGACATGATGCAGAGAAGGAAGGTGGACATACTGTGTGTCCAGGAGACCAGGTGGAAAGGTAGCAAGGCTAGAAGCTTAGGAGCAGGGTTCAAGTTGTTCTACCATGGGTCAGATAGGAGGAGAAACGGAGTAGGAGTTATCCTGAAAGAGGAGTTGGTGAGGAATGTTCTAGAGGTGATTCGAGTATCAGACAGGTTGATGAGTCTGAAGCTGGAAATTGAAGGGGTGATGTTCAATGTTTTGAGTGGTTATCCCTCACAAGTAGGATGTGAGTTAGAAGAGAAAGAGAAATTCTAGAGTGAGTTAGATGAAGTGATGCAGGGCATCCCCAGAGGTGAGAGAGTGGTCATTGGTGCAGATTTTAATGGGCATGTAGGTGAAGGGAACAGAGGTGATGAGACTGTGATGGGCAGGTTTGGTCTTCAGGACAGGAACGCAGAAGGACAAATGGTGGTAGACTTTGCAAAGAGGATGGAAATGGCTGTAGTGAACACTTTCTTCCAGAAGAGGCAGGAACATAGGGAAACGTACAAGAGCGGAGGTAGAAGCACTCAGGTGGACTATATCTTGTGTAGACGTTGTAATCTGAAAGAGATCATTGACTGTAAAGCATTGGTAGGGGAGCGTGTAGCCAGACAACACAGGATGGTGGTGTGTAAAATGATGCTGGTGGTGAGGAAGATGAAGAGGACTAAGGCAGAGCAGAGGACGAAGTGTTGGAAGTTGAAAACGGAAGAATGTCGTGTAGTTTTCAGGGAGGAGCTGAGACAGATTCTGGGTGGTTTGAAGGTGCTTCCAGATCCGTACACTTTGTCTGGCCGTACAGATTGGCCAGACAAAGAGATAGAGATGGGACGGATGTGGGAATGGCGTGCAGCAGGTTAGTGTGATTAAAGATGAGGATGGAAATGTATTGACAGGTGCCAGAGTGTGAGGGGAAGATGGAAGGAGAACTTTGAAGAGCTGATGAATGAGGAAAATGAAAGGGAACGAAGAGTAGAAGAGGTGACTGGTGTGGAGCAGGAAGTAGCAAAGATTAGTAAGAGTGAAGTGAGGAGGACGTTAAGGAGGATTAAGAGTGGAAAGGCAGTTGGTCCTGATGACAAATCTGTGGAGGTATGGAAGTGTCTAGGAGAGGTGGCAGTAGAGTTTCTGACTAGTTTGTTTAACAAGATCTTGGAGAGTGAGAGGATGCTGAGGACTGGAGGAGAAGTGTACTGGTGCCAATTTTTAAGAACAAGGGAGATGTGCAGAGCTGTGGCAACTACAGAGGAATAAAGCTGATGAGCCACACAATGAAGTTGTGGGAAAGAGTAGTGGAAGCTAGGCTAAGGGCAGAGGTGAGCATTTGTGAAGAGCAATATGGTTTCATGCCTAGAAAGAGTACAACAGATGCGGTATTTGCTTTAAGGATGCTGATGGAGAAGTACAGAGAGGGTCATAGGGAGTTGCATTGTGTCTTCGTAGATTTAGAGAAAGCGTATGACAGGGTGCCAAGAGAGCAACTGTGGTATTGTATGAGGAGGTCTGGAGTGGCAGAGAAGTATATTAGAGTGGTCCAGGACATGTATGAGAGCTGTAAGACCGTGTTGAGGTGCTGTAGGTGTGACAGAGGAGTTCAAGGTGGAGGTGGGTCTGCATCAAGGATCGGCTCTGAGCCCCTTCTTGTTTGCTCTGGTGATGGACAGGCTGACAGATGAGGTTAGACAGGAATCTCCATGGACTATGATGTTTGCAGATGACATTGTGATTTGTAGTGAGAGCAGGGAGCAGGTGGAGGAAAATCTAGAGAAGTGGAGGTCTGCTCTGGAAAACAGAGGAATGAAGCTTAGCCGCAGTAAGACAGAATACATGTGTGTCAATGAGAGGGACCCAGGTGGAACGGTGAGGTTATAGGGAGAATAGGTGAAGAAGGTGCAGGACTTTAAGTACTTAGGGTCAACGGTTCAGAGCAACGGAGAGTGTGGAAAAGAGGTTAGGAGGCGAGTGCAGGCAGGTTGGAACGGGTGGAGAAAAGTGTCAGGTGTGTTGTGTGACAAAAGAGTATCGGCAAGAATGAAAGGAAAGGTTTTCAAGTAGGTGGTGAGACCAGCGATGTTATTTGGCTTAGAGACAGTGGCACTGAAGAAAAGACAGGACGCAGAGATGGAGGTAGCAGAGCTTAAGATGTTGAGGTTCTCTTTGGGAGTGACGAGGATGGACAGGATCAGGAATGAGCACATCAGAGGGACAGCTCATGTTAGATGTTTCGGAGATGAAGTCAGAGAGGCCAGATTGAGGTGGTTTGGACATGTTCAGAGGAGAAATTGTGATTATATCGGTAGAAGGATGCTGAGGTTGGAGCTGCCTGGCGGGAGGTCTAGAGACAGACCAAAGAGGAGATTTATGGATGTAGTGAGGGAGGACATGAAGTTAGTTGGTGTGAGAGAAGAGGATGCAGAGGACAGGGTTAGATGGAGGCACATGATTCGCTGTGGCGACTCCTGAAAGGGAACAGCCGAAAGGAAAAGATGAAAAAGACTACTGCAAGGAACCTTGGAGTTATTTTTGACCAGGATTTGTCCTTTACCTCACATATATAAAACAAATCTCTAGAACAGCCTTCTTCCACCTACGGAACATTGCCAAAATTAGGAGCATCCTGTCTGTGATGCCGAAAAAATGGTCCATGCATTTGTTACCTCTAGGTTGGACTATTGTAATTCCCTACTTTCAGGATGCCCCAGTAACTCCCTTAAGAGCCTGCAATTAATCCAAAATGCTGCAGCAAGAGTGCTGACTGGAATTAGCAAGAGAGATCATATTTCACCTTCACTAGCTTCTCTCCATTGGCTTCCCATTAAATCTAGAAGAGAATTTAAAACCCTGCTTCTTACATATAAAGCTCTGAATTGTCAGGCTCCCTCATATATAGAAGACCTCATAGCACCATATCATCCCAGTAGACCACTTCGCTCTCAGAATGCAGGCCTACTTGTGGTTTCCAGAATTTCCAAAGGTAGAATGGGAGCTAGAGCCTTTAGATATCAAGCTCCTCTCCTGTGGAACCAGCTCCCAGTTCAGATTCGGGAAGCAGACACCCTCTCTACTTTTAAGTCTAGGCTTAAAACCTTCCTCTTTAATAAAGCATATAGTTAGTTATAGTTATTCTGCTATAGGCTTAGACTGCTGGGGGACCGTTAAAGGGAGTTTTTCCTTTCCACTGTTGACTATGGCTTGCTCTAGGGGGAATTGTTGGGTTCTCTCTATACATCTTTATAATCTTGACTTTATTCTGTAAAGTGCCCTGACATGACTTTGTTGTGAATTGGCGCTATATAAATAAAGTTGAATTGAATTGAATTAATGGGAAAGGTTTAAAAAGAATAAAGAAAGCATTCACTGTTTGCACTGAGGCATGTTCAGTAACAAAGTGTAATGATGTTCATAAATTAGTGAAGTCTGACGTCACATGGGGTCCCTCTTGCCTCCCTCGTCTCTGCCCTTTACACCAGGAGCAGCTGAGCTCTGCACTCAGCCAAAGAGACCGGACAGATAGAAAAGACTGCAGTTTGATAACCACTAGTAAATTTTCAGGTCTGCTAATCTCACTCAGTGCTTTATTCAAGTACCAATAAAATGCTTCTGGTTAGGCCACCGACACTAATGCACGTAAACAATCTTTATAAAAATTTGCTCTTATTTTCAGTGGCATATGTAAGTGAAATGCTTTCAGTGTAGCCTGCAGATGTGTCTGCAGACATTTTTATTAAGTGGGCTAGTGAGTGCAGACATCTGCTTATTCAGCTGACAACTACTACAGAGTCCACTGATTGTTCAGAGTTGTTACAGAGGGATACTTCTTAACTCATATAGACAATCTTTGGCATAGGTGGCCATGACTTGGCCAAATAGAGTGCATCTGTGGGAAACACAAACAGTCCCAAATGTTTTTCGAAACCATCTTATTGTTGGATCAAGTTCTAGACTCTAGGAAAATAAACAGGAGGAACCTGAGACACATTGTTTGGTGTGACACAAAAGCCCGTTACACATACTATGAACGCCGGAAAAGGTCAGGAGAAACCAGCCCCGAAAATTGTCCGGATTTGTGTTTCACACATGTAAAATGCAGCGGGATATTGTTCGAGTGAGAAGTGTCCTCACAGTAGAAACTCAGTGCACACAGGAGGCACAGCATGATGGAAAACCTGGGAACCAATGGCCGTGGGAAACAATGCTTTGTTGACAGCACATCGAAACTGTTTATCTAATAAAACGCTCTATCACTTAACTACAAGCTCGCTTCTAATCCTCTCTGTGATTCAGGAAAAAGCAATATGCTCTACGCACAAGGTCACACACATAATGCGGACATTGCGCTAGGATAAAGTGCGGATAAGTCTGGAGAATTTCAGGATTCCAGTGCATGTGTGAAAAAGGCTAAAAAGGTCTGAATAGTTGTGTAAAAGAGAAGTTGGACTTCGTCATTATGGCTTACTGTATATACACTGATTAATAAAAATCACAGTTCTGTCTATTTCACAATAAAAAAGAACAACAATTTTAAAACTGTAAAATTCAAGTTAGACAAATCCTAAATTATTATGAAATATGCTCACCTCTAAGTGTACGGATCAGGGTGCATTCCGGGATAGACCACAGCTTACACAGACCGCTCCTGTGGGAGTATTAGCATGTTAGCATTATCCACTTTAGTACATAAACATGTAACTGTAGCCCTAACAATTATTCTACTGCTAATGATACCACTGAATACAATTGTTTAGATGTAGTTCAGCCAGTTATTCTCATGCTCCTGCTAACAGGGCCAATCCTAGTGCTCCAATGGGTTGGGCTTGTTACCAGGAGGCGGTGGCCAGCATTTTTGAGTCAGGGCTGAAATGGCAGAAGCTGATAGGTCGGTCATCCCCGATCTGGCTGCAGAAGTTGTTCAAATTCTAAAGAAAAAGAGTTTTTTACAGATGGTGTAAATGGTTTTTATACATTTTTATACATTTTATACGTCTGGTGTTCCCAGCACCGCCCAGAAGACAGCAAGCAAAACTTTTTAGCGCAATGATCCCACGATGTTGGAACGAGCTACCAAACTCTGCATGCTCAACAGACTCTCTCCCAATATTCAAAAAACTGCTGAAAACAGAACTCTTCCGCATCTTCCTATGCACTTAAATCTATTTAAAAATAAAAACGAATTTTCTGCTCTGTCACCTGCCTTATACCTCACTTGTAAGTCGCTTTGGATAAAAGCGTCTGCTAAATGACTAAATGTAAATGTAAATGTATACATAATTATGGTTAGTTTTACACTGTATTTATCTATATGTATATTGAGTCTGTTGCAGAGGTTCTAAATATGGTTCATTACTACAAACAAAATGGAGGGCATTTTCCATCCTTCTCCTTCATTAAGCTCCCTGTGTTTACACGCAGTTAAGTTACCAGGTTACTGGAAATCCACGTCTATTTGCAGCAGAGCAGAGTAATTTGATTTATTATTATCTCAGATCTATTTTGAAAAACATCACAGATTTGATATTTACCTTTTTTTGCTGTACTTATGCTGTACATATGCTGCAGAGTGGCAGCTGTAGGGGCAGAGACGCAGCTGATACACAACGCAAACTATCTGAATAACAAAAATCTGCAGTTGTAAGTGACTTTTTTTTAGACCTCTACAAGGCACTTGTAGAAAACTAGTGTAGAAAATTGGTGCTCTCCAAGAGAGATCTCCCTGAGGAAAACTTTCATACTATTTAAGTAGCTTTTTAGGTATAAAATCACTCTCAGACACTGGCCTTATGCAATATTGATATCACAAGATGACACTTTATCACATGAAAATTCATAATTGTATTATTGTGTATGATTTGGCAGTATGATTTGGCACACTTCTAAACTGTGGTTCTGTATGGACTTTCTGTTGTTGAAAACCTGGAACAAACATGTTTTGCTGCACAAAAACTTTCAAAAGGTCAGTAATTAAATGGATCAATTTGATGTATAATATTTTACAAACAGGAAGATGGCTGATTCAAGAAAGATTCTTTTTAACCTTGACACATATTAGTATTAAAAATGAACTAAAACAAATAATATTTATCTTCTATCTATTTTAACATATGTGTATATATACACAAACATGGCATAGGGGCCCTATTGGCCCCTATTGGCTAGGTAGAGCACTGGGTTGGGAATCTGACCCCACCAGGTGTGGTCATGCCACCAAGGGCCACCTTGGTGCTGGTCCCGAGACGGAATAAAAATGTGAGGGTTGCAGCATCTGGTGTGAAAAAAAAAAAATCAATGTGCATAACATGTTCCGCTGTGGTGACTCCTGAGGGGACAAGCTAAAAGCCGCTGATCTTTTGATACACAGATCAGTCATAACATTATGACCACTGTGCAATTTAAAACAATCCAATACAACAGCTCTGCCGTGAATATTACTTTCACAAGCTTATAATTTCTACGTTTTTCAGCTGAAAATTTCACAAAGGTAATACTTCTACTCTCAGTTTATTATTCAGGTCATAGTGGGCAGTGGAATCATACTGTTGCCACCCTATTTAAAAATGAATGAGGGGCCAAAACATTAGAACAACCTCTTATAATGCACTCCAGCATTGACTTTTTGTAAAATTTACTTACTGCAATATAATTTCAGTAAAAGACTAGGTAATAATTGCAACATATTTTTTCCGAATGTTCAGTAGGTGCCTGAAACCATCTGTTTACGTAAACCTCAAAAAAGTAAAAAAAAATAAAATAAAAAAATAAAACCTCACCCTGAGGCTCTTGTGTAGCTCTTGTTGTCGGATCACTTTTGTTGCTTCTGCAACTTCCTTATTAATGCGTGCAGCCTCTAGACGCCTCATTGCCCTGATGGACCAATCACAGCAGGAGTTTGCAAATCACAGCAATGACATTTGTGTTTAGTTTGTTACAATGTTGCAGTTCTTTCTACATCTGTTCCCTGTTTTACATTTAACCTTTCTTCCCACATTGTTTTATGTAAAAGATCTAAAACTGGGTAGGACTGTTATCATTTACTGAATTTGTGTGACTCCATGTCTGTGTCAAATAGCAGACACAAGGGTGACCCCTAAGGAGCATCAGCTGCCAAGCTGATTAGTATCCTGTCATTTATGGAAATTATCTTGACACATTAGACCTCACCTGACAATATCAAAATGTAAAGTGATGCAAAAACAGCCGCTGCCAGGAAATGAAAACACCACCATCACATGCACAAAACCTAGAGAAAACAACACTATCTTTTCAATCATCTCTGACAGGTCTGTTTTTGGACAACTCACCGTGGCAGAGTGTATTTAGCCAACCAGAGCCGGGCATCCTTCAGGGCGGCAGACCCTTCGTGGTACCACGTCTGGTGACACTGTGTTAGGTCAAAAATAAACATCTCACTATTACTTACATCAAACTTTTTTCAGATGTCCAAAATATCTTTCTCTGTATTGATGCTTACTTTGTGCTTGTTTCAGCATATACTGACCTCTTCCTGTGACCTCTTAGCTCTCTCTTCATCTTTCCTGGATTTCTTCAGAGCATCAGGACCAACCACAGAGAGGACGCTTCGCAGTCTGAAAAAAAACAGAAACATTTTATATGAATTAGTTAAGGAGCTGAAGGATATTGTTCACTAAAGAAAATATTTTAAAATCTTAATTGAAAATAAAACATTTTCCCCACCTCTCTCGACGGTCAGCTGGCCCCTCTCCAAACAATGTGATTGGCTCCCCTAGCGCCCTGAGGCCAGCCTTCACTTCAGCGTCGTCGGTGGAGACTGTGATCTGCCGGGCTCGTCGCCGCCGTTCAAACTCGGCAAGCGCCTCCTGCTGCCGCTCACTGACCCGCTCCTCCATCTCGAGAGTCTCTCCTGCATGATATCATGGAAAATCTTACTCACGCCACACACTCCCATACATACACTTACATACACACCTAAGGCTTATACGACAGGTGACTAACCTGATGAAATGTTTATGTTTCCTGCTTCAATCCCTGCCTTCACCGCATCACTTCCTGTTGTACTGTTGGCCATCTCTGAGTTCAGGCGTTCTCGTTCTTTCTCCTCCAGGCTTCCATAGAAAACACGACTTCTCTTCACGGCTGGAGCCGTGTCCTCCTCATCTGACATTGTGATCCTTATTTTTCTACTGCTGTAGCTGCTGCTGTTGCCACCCAGAGGCTGCTGGGAAAACTACAAAGACTGAAAACTAGTACAGGAGAAGACAAGGAATGCGATATAAAAGAGCTATAAGCTGTATCTGATTCAACGAATCATTTCCCACCTGGTGAGATTAATGTAAACAGTCCCTGATACACCTAATAAAACTGAAAACACAAGAAAATAAATTTAACAATCACAATGGTATTTTATTATATTATGAATTGACTTTTTAAAAGATAATATTACTTTAACATTCTCCAACTTCAAAAAAAAAATAAAAGTATTTCAGCAACAGAAAACTATTTTGTAAACACTGAGTTGTAAACAGTGAGAGCTAAATTGACTATATTTTAGGTTTGGTGACACCAAACGATAAACATTTCATCTGACAATATTTGGTGTCTTGAATATATAATAACTTGGGACCATTTATTGATCAGATTGGCTTTTCCCTTATTTATATAACAGTTAAACTACAGTCTAATTTGGTTTATAGGGAACTCCTGTTTAAAACGTGCGCGTCCATTCCAGTCTATCTACCAGCTTCACCTGGAAGTGGATAACACCATTTTCACCACATTGCAACATATGGAGCGTAGCTACCTTAACTTAACTCCTGTAAAAGTTGTTTATCTTGTTGATAATTCTGCAGCCTCACTACGTATAATACTTCATACTTAGCCCCTCTGAAGTAAACCAGAAGAGATGATATATATGGTATATAGTTCACAAACTCACAACTTAAAGCAGTCAACACTAAAGTTAGAAAGGAAGTGACATTCCAGAAATTTAAGAGAATCATGCTTAGCTTAGCTAAACTAAACTACAAAGCAACTGCAGTATTGCTGAATAGTTGAAACAGAGCTATGTAATATAATTCACTTATCAGATAATATTCAACAGTTATGAATCATCAGATCACACAAGTTATTTTAAAAAGGTCACACAGGCGTCTTTGTTAGGCTCAATTCTCCCTTAGGAAAGATCTATATCTATAAGATCTCATAGCACCATATCATCCCAATAGACCACTTCGATCTCAGAATGGAGGCCTACTTGTGGTTCACTGAATTCCCAAAGGCAGAATTGGCAGGCTAAATCATTTTGTTAACTAACCATTACTAATCATTAATTTAGTTCCTCTCAAATAATTCCTCATAATCCTCTGATAAAATGTACCAATACCCAGCGGTAAAGTGATTTTAATCCAAAGTACATATGTATAACATACTGTACGTCGCATGACGATGCAGCCTCGAGATTAGTTCGGTTCTGACCCATGACAAAATGTTTTACAATTAAAGCATTTGTGTAGAAATACACGATGTACTAACACATTTTGGTAAATTACAGAGCCAAATCCTGCGTTAGACATCGAACAGGGCAGAACACACTGTTAGCGTTAGCATTAGCAACGTGATTATACTATAGGCATGATAGCGTTAGCATAAACAACGCGTAATTAAGTTGCAACCTTTTCCATGTCAAACCACGTCATCTATACCTAAAAGTTGCAGTTGTGAGTTTTGTTTTTTTAATCGATCTTTACCTTAAAATAATTGTATTCTTCACAAACTTAAAGCTGAGACAAACGAAGATGCACCGTCTCTGAGCGCCGTGACCAGGATGTACATACTTCGTCATTTCCGCGGTCAAAGATAATTGTTCCGGGGGAGAGAACGCTGGTGAACAAATACAGGAGGAGCGAAACCCTGTACAATTCCACAACAACATACTTGTCAGGTATTTTTTCGCATGTTTATCTAACCTGGTTAGACTGTTTAGGCTGACCTGTAATGGAACAGGTGAAGCGATGGACTGCTTCCGCTGTAATTCAACGTTTTTAGACGTTAGCATTGCTTCTGTTTACTGTCCGCGTTACATCTGCTGAATAACGTCCGAGGCTGGAGCAGATTTAACGCCAACGTAATTATTTTTGGTTGTTTAAATAACGTTACCCACTATTCGTATAGTATAGAATAGTATAAAGTATAAACATCGAATATATTTCTAGAGATAAGATTTTTCTGATCCTGTTTTGTGTTGTTAACGATTAAACCGCAGAATTGCATCAAAGTAGATCCATGTGGCTTCCGTTGCGTTTGTCACGTAAAAAAAAAAACCCGGAGCAACATTGTCAGGCGGTTTAACCAGTATTTTTAAAATAAGATTAATAACAAAGTATACTCTGCATAGTGTAGTCACGATTGCAATATGTTTTGACAAAATGTATCAGTCATCGCTTAGAAAGCAAATGCACCCTTAGCTTCTCGTTCAAGTCAGTATTTGCAAAAATGTATACAAATTAAATAATCGTGCTACTCTTATCTTTTGATTTTGTATTTTAAGATAAAATACTTCTTTTGAGTACAATTACATATTATTATCCAGGTTGATAACTTATAAAATTGTCCATATTGTATAGTTGTATTTTATATTTAAATCTAGATTTTTTTAGGCTCCACTGTTAGTATTATCTGTATGCACCGTGGATCCGAGAGTAACACAATTTCAATTCTCATTATGTATGTACTGTACATGTGGAAGAACTAACAATAAAACTTTTAAGCATGTAAACATTGGCAAAATATTATGATTACAGTCTGCCTGAAATTTTGTCAACTTACATAAAACCTACATAAATTCACCTGTTACCTCTGATGGTTGGTATGCTTGTGTGTGTGGCAGCTGCTGCTGAGATTTGAAGAAACAGAATTAGAAAATGTTGAGGAGGAAACCGACGCGTCTGGAGCTGAAGATCGACGACACAGAAGAATTTGAGAGCGTCAAGAAGGAACTTGAGGTTTAACTCACCAAAATGATTAGCTATAGCAAGAGAACGGGGAAAGAAGTTAGCTAAGAAGAAGTGGGACATTGAGAGGACAGAAGAGAGTACACAGGAGTACAGGGAGATTCAGCGTAAGGTGAAGGTAGAGGTAACAAAGGTCAAACAAAGAGCATTGTTGGTCCTAATGACATACCTGTAGATGTATGGAAGTGTCTAGGAGAGGTGGCAGTAGAGTTTCTGACTAGTCTGTTTAACATATCTTGGAGAGAGAGGATGCCAAAGGAATGGAGGAGAAGTGTACTGGTGCCCATTTTTAATAACTGGGAAGGTGTGCAGAGCTGTGGCAACTACAATGAAATACAGCTGATGAGCCAAACAATGAAGTTGTAAGAAAGAGTAGTGGAAGCTCGGCTAAGGGCAGAGGTGAGCATTTGTGAGCAGCAATATGATTTCATGCCTAGACAGTACAACAGATGCAGTATTTGCTTTGAGAATGTACAGAGAAGGTCATAGGGAGTTGCATTGTGTCTTCTTAGATTTAGAAAAAGGGTATGACAGGGTGGCATAGTATGAGGAAGTCTGGAGTGGCAGAGAAGTATGTTAGTGGTGCAGGACATGTATGATAGCTGTAACACTGTGGTGAGGTGTGCTGTAAGTGTTACAGAGGAGTTCAAGGTGGAGGTGTGTCTACATCATGGATCCACTCTGAGCCCGTTCTTGTTTGCTCTGGTGATGGACAGGCTGACAGATGCGGTTAGACAGGAATCTCCATGGACTATGATATTTGCAGATGACATTGTGATTTGTAGCAAGAGCAGGGAGCAGGTGGAAGAAAATCTAGAGAGGTAAAGGTCTGCTCTGGAAAACAGACAAATGAAGCTCAGTGGAGAAAAGTGTCAGGTGTGAAAAGAGTATCAGCGAGAATGAAAGGAAAGGTCAGTGGAAAGGAAAGGAGTGGCAATGAACAAAAGACAGGAGGCAGAGCTGGAGGTAGCAGAGCTTAAGATGTTGAGGTTCTCTTTGGGAGTGACGAGGATGGACAGGATCAGGAATGAGGACATCAGAGGGACAGCTCATGTTAGATGTTTTTGAGATAGAGAGGCCAGATTGAGGTGGTTTGAACATGTTCAGAGGAGAGATTGTGAATATATCGGTAGAAGGAAGCTGAGGTTGGTGATGCCAGGCAGGAGGTCTAGAGGAAGACCAAAGAGGACATTTATGGATGTAGTGAGAGAGGACATGAAGTTAGTTGATGTGAGAGAAGAGGATGCAGAGGACAGAGTTAGATGGAGGCACATGATTCACTGTGGCGACCCCTGAAAGGGAATAGCCAAAAGGAAAAGAAGAGGAAAGAGAACTAAGACTTTGTCATAGCACAAAATGAGCTTTAAATTCCTGAAAAAGTTGTACAAAAAAATGGAAGGCCTTTGGAAATGTAAAAAATCAGTACACAATGTGTGTCTTTTATGTTTAATATTCCAGCAACAAAAACACTAAAACCTTTTTTTTTTAAGGCCCGGAAACGTCAGCGAGAGGAAGCAGAGTCGGGAGGCGGGGCAGGTGGGACTTCAGTTGTTACTGTGGAGGTCGCAACAGGCGGAGCCTCAGCTTCCTCCTCCACAGCCACAAGAGTGGAGCTCATCAATGAACGAATTGGCTTCAAGCCCCACCCGAAACCATCAACGCTGCCAACCTTATTTGGAAGTTTACAGTTTTAATAAAAGTATTTCAAAAGAAAATCAGTGGGGGTTTTTTAATAGATATGTTAATTAAACAACAGGTTTGATAAAATTTTGAAAGTGAGTTGAAGGGAAAGAGTTTTTGATTGTTATTCTTAAATTTTAGAACTGAACCAAACATTGGAAGGAAGATTTAACCCTTGAGGAACCTTGGTGGACCAAACGTGTACTTTCTGCTACTACGATTATTTAGATTCTCAATATAGCATTCGATTAATTGTATGAAACGACCAAGATTTGTTTCATTTTTGTTTAAAATTCCATGATCCCTTCTACTGCAAGGTGTAGAGAATAGGAGATATGCATGTATGCCTAAACTTACCCTCGGGACTGATTTGGTCCCAATGACTGCCATTATAACCACATTTTTGGTAAACTGTAATAATCACATATGCTTTTCAATGAATACCTCATAAAACTAAACCTCTACCTTCAAAATACGGGAAAAAATGGTCTGACGGGTCTTATGACCCTCCCAAACCACCTGGGACAGCAGAGCTTGATCATATAAAGTTTCAATTGAGGCCTGGTTCTCTTACCTTGCAAAGTCCATGGCAGCAAAAAAGCTGAACACAAAAAGGGCTGCGGTATGTTGGGATTGATCTAAGAGTGGTGTGGATTTGGTTGAGAATATATATATATATATATATATATATATATATATATATAGTGTGTGTGTGACATTCAAGGGCCTTATGTCTCCAATTGGATGTGTGGTAAATGTAAACATGCACAATGCTGGTCATTTCTTGAAGCCATGAAGAGAAGCACGAAACCAGAGGAGGTTCTTGCTGCAGTCTTGCAGTTTTCTGAGGAGAGTGACAAGGATGTTACATTGAGTATTTATTTGAGAGCCAGAGGGGCCAACAGAGGAATTCCTGCAAGGCACAGAGAGGATCTGCAGCTCGGGGAAGGAGGAAGAGGCAATGGAGTATGACACATCTTCATGGAGATCCAGAAATTGGGAAATTATTTTTCTTTTGCGGCACCTACTCCTGGCTTCGGCAGACACACAGGTGGCCCATGTTTCTGCTTTACCACGATAGACATATGGACCCCAGCTAGGACACCGGCAAGTGCTTAATTTACATTTATCAGACGCTTTTATCCAAAGTGTCTTACAAGTGAGGTACAAGGCAAGCAAGAAAAGAAAGTCCTATCCGAAAAGTGTTGACATTTCACAAGATGCAAGTGCGTGAAAGAGCAGAAAAGTAGTTTTTTTTAAATAGATTTAAGTGCAAAGGAAAATGCGGAAGAGTTCTGTTTTCAGCAGTTATTTGAATATTGGGAGTGAGTTTGCTGAGCGTGCAGAGTTTGGTAGCTCGTTCCACCATTGTGGGATCATTGCAGTGAGTGCAAGAGTTTTGCTTGGTAAAGTCAAGTGAAGTCAGTGAAGTCAAAAGATGTTTATGTAAGGATATGGCTGACATAAGATATAAAAAGTATATAATAAAGACTGCAATAAAAACAACACTAGTCCTATGTATGGATTAAAAATAACCCATAATAGGATTGTAAGGTTGAGTAGTACCCCTCATGACAAGCTCTCCACTGTGTGTAAAATCATCCGAGTCCCCATTTAGTTTGTCATGTAATGTAAAGTCATGTCAGAGTCTTGACATGACAGAGATGAGACATTTCTGCAAATCGTGTTTTGATTTGTGTAATAACAATTGACTTATTGACTTATTGTTTAAGTTCCATTTTTGCTACGTTTGAGGAAAAGGGTTTCTTAGGTGGAAACTGTTTTATGTCACTGCTAACTTAATTAGGCAATTGGTCCTGTACTGGTAGTGTATAGTGGCTTTAGTCTTCAACAAGTCCTTCAACCTTAGTATCCATAAAGGTAATTTGTCCCAACCCTCTCATACGACCAACAGAACCTCTGGTAGAAAACCTACCCCCAGGAAAAGAGACAGGTGTATTGCACCCTTTTTGGTACCAGGCACAATAAATTGAGGCTTGTATGACACTAGGTTTTGCCCTAAACATTCAAAAAATTTTAGGATGAGGTGAGCACACAACTGTTGCTCTGCTCCTCTCATTGTGTTTTTTTCCTTTGGATATGCCATGTTGGAATCCAGTATGTATTGCCTCTTTTAAAAAAATGACTGCTTCCCTAAAGTCAAACGACTGGTTAAAACAACAGCAATTGAGTGCTATGGGAATGGATCCTGGACCTGAATTAACATTTTTAACACAGGGTCAAGATATTTTCATGTTTTATTTTGCAATATAAAAGTTATCATTGAATTGAATCCTCAGTTTGAGCTTTTATGTATCTTAAAATTATTGTTGCTAACAAGTGACTAAATGAGACTGCGGAGGCTGTTTTATTAAAGGCACCATGCCGAACACAGACACTTACCTACTCGCTAGTTCACCTTTACAGCCTTGTTGAGTTTATGACTCACAAACACCAGCTGTTTCAAGTCACTATAAGAACACTATTTATAGCCTAACAATAGATTTTTCATCTTCGTGGACTCGTGCAGGTAGACTCGCTTGTATTTACACAGTCAGTCTTCACACAAGGAAGCTCGAACACAAGGGCTGACCCTCCAGCCCAACAGGTGCCTTATATATGGTCTTAATTGGCTACAGCTGAAATCACTCCCTCATTGAAACCAACCTAATTTGTGTGCCTTTGTCAAAGGTGTGAACGCTCGGGGATTACTAAACTGAAACTACCACCAATAATAGACCAAATATCCACTTCACCAGAAGAGCAAAACTTACAGTTCTTAACTCCATTAAAAACAGACTAAATCAGCAGACTCAAGAGAAATGACATTAACTCAGCTACCTCTGAAACCAACTAACAAATTTCAAACAGCCCTTACTTTTTGAGTATATCTCCTGTCCTAGTTTGGTGCTTGTCCTAGGTTAACCAGTAAAAACCTGCCTGCTTCAGGCAGCGTCTGTTCTTGAAACAGTTTGGTAGAGCTCTCATTGACCCAACCGTGGCAACAAGGAGCCATTTGCCCAGAGAACCGTCTGCAGCCGGCCTGGTCCTACAAGCCAGGGCCATGTCAAAGGTCAGGAGGAGGAAAAGGTTTAGGAGGAACCACAGCGAGGGACCTCCAGAAAGTGGAGACAGTTTGTGCAGAAGGGTGTGGAACCAGTGCAAAAAATGAGGAGCACATGAATGTAAATTGCACCTCACAGTGACCTGTGGATTATGCCTTAAATTGTGAACACACACAAAGATGACAAAACACAAACTATTGCAAATTTTGTTTTTCCCTTTGAAAAAAAACAACAGGAGTTCTTATGACAATAAGGGTATAAAAACAAACAAAAAAAATAATAAACTATATTTATGGTTATTATTTATGGTTATTTATGTTATGTTAAACCAATGATAGAAACAATGCTACACATTAGCTGTTTATGATTTATTTTCATAATAAATGTTACAATATTTTTAAAGAGCTTAAACAAATATAAAAAGACAAACTACAGATTAGTGTTGAAACAAACAAAAGAAAAATGTAAAAAAACATCCTTATTTTATTTACAGTAACAGTCAGTAGCTCAGACACTACAACATTTAGGTTCCACCATCACACGTGACCAATCAAAACTCTTGATTCACGTACATCTACTCTCATTTACACTGTTTTTTATTCACGTTTCAATTTTCATGTTTTATTTTGAATTGTTTTTATTTATCATGACAATCAGAAAGTTTACTGAATAAGTGCTGGAAAAACAAAACAATAGCTGGGAATGATTTTTAGAGCCTTATTAGATAGTTTTCTTCAGATGGGAAAAGAATAGATGAATATAAAGTTTAGCTTTAAAAATAAACCCTAATTTTTTTGCCTTTTTAGTATTAAATAAAAAAAATAAAAAAAAGAAAACAAACTAACCAAAAAAACAAAAACAAAACAAAACCAACCAACCAACAACATTTTATTCTTTACCCCACAACAAATTGAAAATTGCTGATGGTCAGAATTCTTTTCTGAATTAAAAAATAAAAAATAAAACAAAGGTGGGCGTGGCCTGAATGATGGCTGACCACTGTTTGGTCAGAATGACGGTCATATACACATTTATAGTTTTAACAACTGCTGCTAGAAACTACTGAAGAATAAAAATACAATCAACAAAAAATAAAATAAATAAAACATACATACAGGTGATTGATTCCCAAAATTTGAATAATTTTTAGTGTTTATAGCCATGGTTACAGTACTACAGGTGGGGGCATGACTTAGCCTTAATCACACCTGCATTTTTACATTTTTAGCTTATGTTGTAATAAGGTTTTTTCTTCTTAACACATCAGAATATTATTTGTGTTTTTACCTAATTTTTTGAGAATAAATAAATTGAATGTAATGTGTTCAAGGCTTTTAGCAGCAGAATTTCACGTTAACACTTACATAAAGGTTGATGTTACACTTAAAGTTATTTATGAAGGTACAATTCTGTGGGTTCTAGGTGAAACATTATCAGAGAGTGGGAGTGTCATAGGAACAGGGGTTTAAACTAGTGCTTGTTGTTTCATTTAGTGTAATAACCTGTGTAATGATATCACTGCAACTTATAGGCTAAGGTATCAGCTCCATTAGCTGGTACTCCACATCATTGCTGCCAAAAGGGTTTCTACATACAAGTTTCAGGGAGTTTTCTCATCTAGTCAACTTCTTGATTTTTTCTTTGGTTAGACTTGGTTTCATATCTGCATATTTTCCATTTCACCCCTGTTCTCCAAAGTCAAAGTCTTTTATGTTGTTTTTAATCTTGAGTGACATGTTAAAGGTCTTATTATTGGTGCATGTTGGAATGATTTGGAGAAAGTGTTTGGATCAGAGCTACTAATGACACAACCACCAACAAGGAGTCCTGCACTAGCGTGGTGCAGATTTTCAAAAAAAACACGCACAAGCCCCAAGGGGTTTTAAAACACACACTGAAGTAAGCATGATTCTAGCTTACAATGGATCAAAGGCCTATCCGGGCTTTTTATCCGGGATCGGAATTGGCACCAGGGTCGCATTTGGCTGGGCGGGGCCACACCCGGTGGGATGGGATTCAAACCTGCGGCCTTCTGCATCCCAACCCCAATGCTCAACACACTGATCCACCATGGGTTGGCTTAGCTCAGACTAAATGTGGTGATTTTCAGGTTAGGAAACTAACAAACTCTCTATAAAACATAGACTTGTTTCACACTTTACAAAGCAGACAAGTTGCCTACACACAGTTTATTTCAACCTTGCTGAAGACACATGCCAACTGCGAACAAACTGTTCAAGAGTTTGTCGGGACTGACACTGCGCCCAGTACAGGGTTTGTGTGCGGCTGTTTTGGTCTATATTAGAGGTCACTGTGTTAAGATTTGCTCAAATGAACAAACTGGACCAACAAACCGGACTGAACGTGGCAGTTGTGAAAATGCTCTACCCAAAAAAAATATGTTAAACATTTGTCACTGTGCTAAGGTTAAAACCACTGTCACACACATGTGCTCGATTACACCTTTTAGTGTTCTTAACAAAAACATTCGAAATATTTCTATCATCACATCTACTTGCTGACCACGCCCACCTAATTTAAAAACAAACAAAAAAACTTTGTTGGTCAGGATGTGACTGAACTTTTTGTCTAATAATTGTATCATTTGGCTAGATGAGTGATGACATCACTTCTTCTTGATGGCAGCTAGGTCTTGCTGAAGTTCAGAGAATTTTGGCCTGTCCTCTGGGTTGTACTGCCAGCAGCGCAGCATCACTTTGTAAACGTCATCAGGGCAACGCTGAGGGCATGCCATCCTGTAACCTAGCAACCAGGATGAGAAGGGTCCAATTTCCATAGTTACCGCTGACTGCGCAACAGTTTTTATTGTAATGTTTATGAAATGGAAGTTATAAAAATCAAGTCAAATAGTAAAAAAACAACATATTTTTTCTATTATAAATGAATAGATATGTGAAAAAAAATTCAGATGGCAAGAAAGTCGATTTATAAACAATTTACCTTATAAAGGAAAATAGGCATTATATGTTGGCTCTAACACAGGGCAGCAGTGTGGAAAACAGTTGATCCTTTGCCTAATGAGCTGCATATGAAGCATATCTGGCAGTTATACTAATTCTGATGGGGATCATACAGAATAGAAGTTGATGAAAGTGTTTGAATGAGTATATTTTTTTTTAAGATATAAAATGTAAAAAAAGACAATTTATTGACACCACTGCTTAAATGCTTCAATAAAAACAGAACATGGCATGTCTGTTCTTAAGCAAATAGTACACAGCTTATGGGTCTGCTTCACCAACATTAGTCTGCTGGTGACCTTTACGGTTGTCAGTTCATTGGTTTTACAAAGTGAGTACTCTCAGTTCCATATGTTCACTTCTTTCAAACAACTATGAAAAATGTCCCTTTAATTCTGCAGTGTTTTTTCAACAAATACAATTAACCTGGGCAGACGACCCATGTTTTTAATTGTCCAAGAGACTGAAACCAATGATTAATCCATTAATCCATCCATGATTAATTAACTATAGGACTATTTTCACTCACTCTACCACAACTGTATTTTGCTATTTGTTTGCATCTTAACGTCAAACGGCAGCTCAGATCACCAGTCAGTAAGGTTAATTCCATTAGTTAACTTGATGTCGGACACATGAAACATGGTGTTGTCTCTCTGCACATGTCTGAAGAAAAGGGCTTCAACACAACTTTGCTGCCTGTGCCAAAGTTTGGCTATGAGATAAGAAGCATCACTCTGTATCAACTTCAAAAAGTTTACTAAGCGTTGCTGGAGAAGTGGTCATTAATTAGGCTGATTTGACATTTTAATTGATCAGCATTTGCAGATGTCTGTGCTCACGCCGCCTATTAAACAAAAATGTTGTGCAGACACACCTGCAGCCTACACTGCCAGCATTTCACTCAGATATAAAAATCAGAGCATGTTTACAAAAGCAGCTTGGTTGCATCTCTGTCGTAACTTGACGGGATGCATTTTATTAGGGAGTGGGAGTAGTTGACCTGAGTATATACAGTAGCTATAGTGATCATGCTACACTCTCCCCTCTCTGTGACCAAGGGCAGAGCTCAGCTGCTTGTGGTGCATAGATCAGAGAAGAGAAAGGACAGAGGGATCCCATGTGAGGACAGATTTAACTATTTTACTAATATTGCAACTCATTGTTAATGTATGCACATCAGTGCATATCATTGAAGTTTTTCAGCACAAATGTTAAATGAGTAAACAAGTACTCTCATAATAACAACAGCAAACTCAGCTCTGACAAACACTGTTGTTTTAATCATAGCAAATTGACAGCTGATCGTGAATTACTATGAATGTGCTTAACTAAAAGGTGACTGTGGTGGAGTGTGTGGTGCGTCTAGCTGATGGAATGGAGAGCTATGACACAAACGATTCAGCCAATCCAGGTTGCAAACTGACAACTAACGAAACATGAGTAGAGGAGATAGTGTTTAGGTGTCTGCATGGTGATTGTTGACATGACTAATTAAAAAAAAAAAATAAATGACCAAAACTATCCTTTTTAAATTAATTTAGTAATTTACGTCACAATCCTTTTTAAAAGATTTTTACACCGTTTACCTTTTTCAACCTGCTCTCTGGCCTGCTGATTGGTCATTCCAGGGTAGGGACACACCCCCAGACTGAATGTCTCCCACAGTAGAATCCCATAGCTCCACACGTCACTGTCAGAGCTATAACGGCCTGCAGCCAATCACAGACCAACTTACACAGTCAACAGTCAAGCACAGCAAGATAGTAAATAGATTCATATTCTTTATGTCTAGGTGAGAGAGATGTTTATGGTATTAGAAAGGTGAGTATCAGGTTTATGACAGATGTTACCATAGTTAAGCGCCTCCGGTGCAGTCCATTTAATGGGGATCTGTTTGAGTCCAGATGAAGAATAAACTCCATCATCCTCCTGACGACTCATCCCAAAGTCACTGATCTTTAAAACACTGCCCTCCCCCACCAGACAGTTCCTTGCCGCCAGGTCCCTAAAAGGCATAAAGGTGCACATAGAAACTAGCTAATATATTGGCTGCATATATGATACTTTAAATGCTCAGTAATAAGTTCAGCTGTGGACACACCGGAAGAGCAACTAAGACTTTCAAAGACTAGACATTTCAGACTGTCAGTATAACTGCCGCAGATTTCTAGTCTGATATTCTGGAAGGAGCACACACCGGATGACTGATTGAGTGTGTACAACACACAGTGATTGTAAATATTAAACTTATTCAAAAATGTGAGGACTGAATCATCAGGTTGTGCCTGAGGCCTTCTCCTCTGTTGAGAGAAGGATTCTGCATGTGAGCATAGATGGCTTCACATGCTCCTACCCAAGAAAGAAGTCCAGTTGACATAATTCCGATAACTAATCCTAGATGACTGAGAATCCTCACCAACCCGATTTAATCTACTGACCGTCAGCACCGACTGACGAGCAGACCAATACCAACTAGTTTTGACAGCCGTCATTACCAAATTTCATTCATATGTGTACCTGCCTTCACCTGCAGATTACACAGTATAAACAAGCGTCAACAACTCACCTGTGGATGCAGTTTTTACTCTCCAGGTATGCCATGCCAGCAGCAGCATCAACGGCAAAGCGAAGGAGCTGCTTTGTCTTTAACTCGTCCTTCTTCTTCCTTAGAAAGGACAGGAAGTCTCCACCTGACATTACACAAACGCACCTAGAAACAGTTAATAAAAATTACCAATACCAAAATAGCAGTAAGAGAAGGTCGACCCACCAG
This sequence comes from Channa argus, assembly GCF_033026475.1. Classification (NCBI taxonomy): domain Eukaryota; kingdom Metazoa; phylum Chordata; class Actinopteri; order Anabantiformes; family Channidae; genus Channa; species Channa argus. The sequence goes on along the minus strand of NC_090214.1, from coordinate 137,737 downwards.
GAACTAGCTCCATGACAATGTAGATTGGCTGTCTCTGCGTACAAACACCAATCAGCTTCACGATGTTTGGGTGGTCATACTGCTTCAGGATCCTGCAGCCAATCACAGAGAGGTAGCATCAGATACCAGCCAACATTTTTCGCTCTCTTTCATCTCTTATTTTTAATCATGTTTATGCCATAGTGTTCTTCTTTTCCTTTCGGCTGTTCCCTTTCAGGGGTCGCCATAGCGAATCATGTGTCTCCATCTAACGCTATCCTCTGCATCCTCTTCTCTCACACCAATAACTTCATGTCCTCTCTCACTACATCCACAAATCTCCTCTTCGGTCTTCCTCTAGACCTCCTGCCTGGCAGCTCCAACTTCAGCATCCTTCTACCGATATATTCACAGTCTCTACTCTGAACATGTCCAAACCACCTCAATCTGGCCTCTCTGACTGTATCTCCAAAACATCTAACATGAGCTGTCCCTCTGATGTCCTCATTCCTGTCCATCCTCGCCACGCCCAAAGAGAACCTCCAGCTCTGCTACCTCCAGTTCTGTCTCCTGTCTTTTCTTCAGTGCCACTGTGTCTAAGCCGAAAAACATCGCTGGTGTCACCACCATCTTGAAAATCTTTCCTTTCATTCTCGCTGATATTCTTGTATCACAGAACACACCTGACAGTTTTCTTTACCCATTCCAAACTGCTTGTGGAGATTCCTGTCTACATCTGTCAGCCTGTCCATCACCAGAGCAAACAAGAAGGGGCTCAGAGCCGATCCTTGATGCAGACCCACTTCCACCTTGAACTCCTCTGTCACACCTGCAGCAAACCTCAACACGGTCTTACGGCTCTCATACATGTCCTGCACCACTCTAATATATTTTTCTGCCACTCCAGACCTCCTCATACAATACCACAGTTCCTCTCTCGGCACCCTGTCATACGCTTTCTCTAAATCTACGAAGACACAATGCAATTCCTTATGACCTTCTCTGTACTTCTCCATCAGCATCTTCAAAGCAAATACTGCATCTGTTGTAATCTGTCTAGGCATGGAACCATACTGCTGCTCACAAATGTTCACCTCTGCCCGTAGCTTAGTTTCCACTACTCTTTTCCACAACTTCAATGTGTGGCTCAACAGCTTTATTCCTTTGTAGTTGCCACAGCTCTGCACATCTCCCTTGTTCTTAAAAATGAGTATCAGTACACTTTTCCTCCAGTCCTCAGGCATCCTCTCACTCTCCAAGATTTTGTTAAACAAACTAGTAAGAAACTCTACTGCCACCTCTCCTAGACACTTCCATACCTCCACAGGTATGTCATTAGGACCAACTGCCTTTCCACTCTTCATCCTCTTCCACGTCCTCCTGACTTCACTTTTACCAAACTTTGCTACTTCCTGCTCCACACCAGTCACCTCTTCTACTCTTCGTTCCCTTTCATTTTTCTCATTCATCAACTCTTCAAAGTTCTCCTTCCATCTTCCCATCACACTCCTGGCACCTGTCAATGCATTTCCATCCTTATCTTTAATCACACTAACCCGCTGCACGCCATTCCCATCTCCATCTCTTTATCTCGCCAACCTGTACAAATCCACCTCTCCCTCTTTCGTGTCCAATCTAGCATACAAGTGCTCTGTTTTTCCTTTGCCACAGCTACCTTCACCTTACACTGCATCTCCCTGTACTCCTGTCTACTCTCTTCAGTCCTCTCAGTGTCCCACTTCTTCTTAGCTAACCTCTTTCTCTGTATACACTCCTGAACAAGTCTTCTTGTCCACTTTCCTCTTTCCCGATGACACACCGAGTAAATAATCGCTTATATAGCGCTTTTTTATCCAAAGTACCCTCCTACCTGTCTCCCTGATCACATTAGCTGTAGTGGTCCAGTCATCTGGAAGAACTTCCTGACCAGAGTCTGTCTTAGTTCCTCCCTGAAAACCTGTCTGATACTCTTTTCACATCTAGAATATTCCTTACTAACTCCTCTTTCAGGATAACTCCTACTCCATTTCTCTTCCAATCTGACCCATGGTAGAACAACTTGAACCCTGCTCCTAAGCTTCTAGCCTTGCTACCTTTCCACCTGGTCTCCTGGACACACAGTATATCCACCTTCCTTCTCTGCATCATGTCAATCAACTCTTTAGCCTTTACTGTCATAGTCCCAACTTCAAAGTCCCTACTGTCTGTCCTACATTCTTATCTTTCCTATTCTCTCTCTGCCTTCCTCCTCTCCTTCTTCATAGTCTTAAATTCTCATAAATAACCGCTATAAAATGTTGTTTTGAGAAATATATATTTGGGGTTTGTTTTATTGTCTTCTAGGAAGAGGATCTGTTGGAATTAATTTCTTTTGGGTGTTTTTTTGCTGTGAAAATAAGTGTGTGAGCAGTTTAATCAAGGAGAGTTGAGACATGTTTGTATTATTATGCCACCTAAACAGTGTTGGGCTGGGTACTGCTTAATTGAGGGTGGGTAAGAAGAATATGTATGTATTATTTAAAATTTGTAGTACTTTGTATAGAGGCAACCATTTACTATTTACCAATAACAACATTATGTTATGTTCTATTCTGTCTGTCACTGATACAGTGACGAATCTACCTTCCTGCGCCACAGTCATGACGCAGGAAGGTAGAGCCGTTGTCCACCAATCTCGCCGTTCTTGGTTCAATCCCTGGTTCCTCTGGTCACATGCCGAAGTGTCCTTGAGCCTGAAGCCCATTTTAGTTGCTCCCGATGAGTGTTGGCCAGCTGCAGAGCAGCTCCCCCATCGGCGTATGAGTGTGAGTGCAAATGGGTGAATAAGAAGCAGTGTAAAGTGCTTTGAGTGCCAATAGGTAGAAAAGCGCTATATAAGTGCAGTGCAGACCATAAAAAGAAAAAAAAAAAACTAGATTATTCTTGTGTGTCAGTTTTTAATGATAATTTGAATTATTATTTATTAATAAAATCAGACCTGGCTTCGGACAAGAAGCGGATCTTTAGCTCTGGAGGTAAATCTTCTTTACATGTTTTGACCGCAACCGGCGATTTGTCACGCTGCAGCGTCCCTTTAAACACCTCGCCAAAGTTACCCTGCCAACCGGCCAACAGCAGGGCATAATGGGGCATGTAGGTACAGAGACATAGTGAGATCATGTTAAAATCTGTTAGATACAAATTAGAAATGTAGACAGTGTAGGTGAGGTAACCTTTCCTAGCAGCTCCCCTAGGACCACATCCTCGTGGTTTAGGATCCACTTCTTATCCTGCATAGAGACAAGCTCAGCACTGAACTATCTTACTGTAACAACCTGTATTTTGGTGTGAACATCTACTAGATACAATGGTTACCTTGACAACAGGGTTGAGCAGCACCACCCCAGATTTCTTGGTGATGACCTGTTTGGTAGAGAAATGGTGCTCGATGAGCTGAGGGATGGTGGAGAAGCCGGTCCCTTCAAAACGGTACTGATTCTAGCAGAGAGAGGGGGGTTAACATGTTTATTCTGTCATAGATCCCTAAGTACCATACAAAAATATGCAGTTTGTTTTAGGGCTGTCCCAAATAATAATATTGGGATTTTTGTACTAAAGATCAAAAAGCAGTGATCCATGCTTCCACCAGACACATCAGCTAAAAAAACTTTCCAAACCTTGTTCTTGTTTGACAAAGTAATAAAACAGCTACAGTAATTGGCTGTTTGTCTTCACGTTAAACTGTGTGCTAGGTGGGATTGTCATTTTCTCTCTCGTGACTAATCAGAATAATCCAGGCTTTTAGTATATTTTTTATTGCTACATGGCAAACAAGTTACCAGTAGTTGCAGTAAATTCTCAAACAAAACAAACAAGACCCAGCGTTCATGATATGCACGCTCACGGGGCAACTGTGGCACAGGAAGGTAGAGCGGTTGTACACCAATCTCACAATTGTTGGTTCAATCCCTGGCTCCTCCAGGTCACATGTCGAAGTGTCCTTGAGCCTTGAGCAAGACACTAAACCCCAACTTAGTTGCTCCCGGTGAGCGTTGGCCAGCTGCATATCAGCTCCCCCCATCGGTGTGTGATTGAAATTGTGAATGGGTGAATAAGAAGCAGTGTAAAGCGCTTTGAGTGCCAATAGGTAGAAAAGCGCTGTATAAGTGCAGACCATTTACCAAGTGCAGACCATTCATGAGGCTGTGCAATTGGGTAAATAGTTGAAAGGGGTGTGTTAAAAAAAATAGCAGTGTGCAGCACTGAGGTCATCAAATTTGTGAAAAAACAGGTGTGAATCAGGTGGCCCCTATTTGAGGATGAAGCCAGCACTTGTTGACCATGCATTTGAAAGCCTGAGAAAAATGGGTCGTTCAAGTTATTGACAGCGTACTTAGATTAAAAAGTTGATTGGATAGGGGAAAACCTATAAAGATTATAGGCTGTTCAGCTAAAATGATCTCCAATGCCTTAAAATGGAAGGCAAAACCAGAGAGACGTGGAAGAAAACGGAAGACAACCATCAAAATGGATCAAAGAATAACCAGAATGGCAAAGGCTCAGCCAATGATCAGCTCCCGGATGATCAAAGACAGTCTCGAGTTACCTGTAAGTACTGTGACAGTTAGAAGACATCTGTGTGAAGCTAATCTATTTTCAAGAATCCCCCACAAAGTCTCTCTGTTAAAAAAAAAGGCATGTGCAGAAGAGGTCACAATTTGCCAAAGAACACATCAACTGGCCTAAAGAGAAATTTTGTGACTGATGAGAGTAAAATTGTTCTTTTTGGGTCCAAGGGCCACAGACAATTTGTGAGACAACCCCCAAACTCTGCATTCAAGCCACAGTACACACTGAAGCATGGTGGTGCAAGCATCATGATATGGGCATCTTTCTCCTACTATGGCAGGGGTGGCCAACCAGTCAGAGAATAAGAGCCACATTTTTTACTGTGTTACTGCAAAGAGACATAAAAAGACACATAAACATCACCCCATCCCTTCCTCACACACACACACACACACACACACAAACACACAGAACTCTGCTCAGCTAGATTTATTGTAAATGTCACACACCAACATTATAATGACAGAAATTGACTCCTACAGTACTAAGACCATAGGCCAGTCATTTTCAGCAATTGACATTGTGTGCACTGTCTCTCACACACAAACTCTCAGTTCACCCAAGCCCACAAATGAAATATAATAATTTACAATAGTGTTTTCTATGTTTTACTTTTACTATGCATGTTGCTTAGTGGGACTTCAGGCATTCCTTGCCTTGAATAATCTTCTTTAAATCTGGCTTGTATTCCGTTGTTGCCACTCTAAGCATTTCTTTCACATGGGTGTCAATCAGAACAGATCGATGATTTGATTTTACGTGTTTCAGGGTAGAACACACAGACTCTCAGACGTATGTTGACCCAAACATTGACAGTATCTTAAGCGCAGCCCGTTTGACATTAGGGTATTTTTCCTTTGGCACACTTTTCCAAAACTCAATGGTCCCTTCCCTTAAAGCAGGTTTCAGTTTGTCCTCCTCACAAACATCGATCATCTCCAACTCAGCAGCCTTATCTGTGACTAGTGGGGCTTTCAAACAGTCTGTCTCCACATTAAATGGGTCGACGAGGAACGTAATCTGTGGCCTTTTCAGTTGAAGATCACGGAACCGGGTCACAAAGCTTTCGTGGAGGTTTTCAATCAGTGTTGCACACAAATTGTTTACTAAAATGATCTTGCCCCTACTGGGAAATTATGAGGTATTTTCATCTCACGCATATGTGCGTTTGACGAAAATACCGTATTGAACTCAAGCAAAGCGAACACACACATAAAAAAAAACACAAATACAAACTTTGAAATGAACGCAAGAGCCACATGAAACCAGCTCGGGAGCTGCGGGTTGGCAAGGCCTATACTATGGTGTTGGGCCTATTTATTGCATACCAGGGATCATGGATCAGTTTGCATATGTCAAAATACTAAGAGGTCATGTTGCCTTATGCTGAAGAGGACATGCCCTTGAAATGGTTGTTTCAACAAGACAATAACCTCAAACACACTAGTGAATGAGCAAAGTCTTGGTTTCAAACCAACAAAATTTATGCTATGGAGTGGCCACCCCAATCCCCTGACCTTAAACCTATCGAGAACTTGTGGGTTGATATCAAAAATGCTGTTCCTGAAGCAGAACAAAGAAATGTAAGTGAAATGTGGAATGTTGTTAAAGAATCATGGTGTGGAATAACAGCTGAGAGGTGCCACAAGTTGGTTGACTCCATGCCACACAGATGTGAAGCAGTTTTAAAAAACTGTGGTCATACACCCAATTATTAGTTTAGTGATTCACAGGATTGCTGAATCCTAGAAACAAAAACGTTTGTACAACATAGTTTTGAGTTTGTACAGTCAACAGTAGACACTGCTATTTTTTTAAACACACCCCTTTCAACTAATTGCCCTATTGCACAGCCTTAAGAGCGTGCATTTCATGAATGCTGGGTCTTGTTTGTTTTCTGAGAATCTACTGCACCTACTGGTAACTTGTTTGCCATGTAGCAATAAAAAATATACTAAAAACCTGGATTATTCTGTTTAGTCACATTGTACTGCTATTATTTTGAACAATACTGTATTTTAAGGAACACAACATTGCATATGCCTCTAACTGTCTGAAGCTGACACTCTCCTAGAAGTGCGTTCGGGGCAGTACAAAGTGTACCTGCGTGCCATCTACGGTTTAGAAATGGTTAAAGCTATTTTATATTGTAAAAAACAAATAAATTAATAAATATCTGAATACCAAAACTGAAAACAGAATAACTATGCAATAAATGCATATTCAACTAGTTGAATATTCAGATCTAGCATTAGTAAAAAAAATCAAAAAACAAACTTCTTTTCTTCTCTTTCTCATACTTGCATCTCGTGAAATGTGAACACTTTTCTGATAGGACTTTGCTTTGATGTATTCTCCTTGCCATAGATTTTTGCTTACCTTCTCACTTGTAAGTCGCTTTGGATAAAGGCGTCTGCTAAATGACTAAAATGTAGTAAGTTGTTAAGTACATGGACTTGAGTAACCAGGTTCCAGTCAACTTTCACACTTTCACTTTAACTTTTTCAGTAGACAGGGTGAACACTGAATCATTATCATTAAAGTGACGCCACCCAATTTTTTAGTCTGAAGCTAAGACTAACACAAAGTACTTTATAGAAGTCTCAATAAGTTAATTCAGAGTGTTTGCGCTGTATAGCCCCTGCATTATGTGCCCATGTGCCTGTCTCCTTCATGCCTAGCCACTCCAACATATACACACTTACGGAAAAATAAAACAAACGAATAAATAATACTAATAAATTAATAGCCTTTTAATTTTCTTTTGTAACTACAATGTTAAAATCTGTGTACCATGAATGCAAAAAATAACAAATTAAACAAATCAGAGGTTGTAGAGAAATTAGATTACTGCATGTTTATGTAACTGTAAACTGGTTCCCCAATTATTGGGGGTGTTGTAGTGTGGCATGGTAAGCCATTTTTTACAATGTGACGATATGGTTAAAAAAAAGTGGAAAATTCATCAGAATACCAAGTCACTTAAACAGTGAATAGAAGAACTTACTAATAACACTAACACTGCAGACTGAACCTGCAGAAGAGACACTGAATCCAGCTGTGTGTGTGCGTGTGTTTGTATTTGGTTACGTACGTCAGCAAACTGAATGATGAAGTGTCGTCTCTGCTCGTCAGAAAACACCGACAAAACATACTCTCCCGGTTTACCATGACTCTCTCGAACCAGGAAGTCTCCCTGTTGCCGTAGTAACTCCTGAGCCTCAGTCCGGGGGATGGCACCATGGTACCACTCCTGGTCAGCCAGGGGACGCTCTGAGGTTGGTATCACGTCGAAGAACTGCTGCAGGGGGAAAGTTTTAATTTATTAATTAGACTATATTTTTATACATTATGAAAACTCTCAGTTGTTGATGGAACAAAACAGGTGGAAAACCCTGACTTTCATCACCTGCCAGTTGGAGCAGGCTGTCTCTCTTATATTAAACTGTCTCCTCGGCTTCTTCTGCTGAGAAGAGACTCTACTGGATAACCTCTATCAGTCTTGGATTTGGATTGTATAGTCTACAGTTCAAGTTATTTGCACATCAACAGTCTAACAGCCTCAACAGTTTCATAAAACTAGTGAGAGATTTCTTGACTCTCCAACAGTTTACTACAGTCAGCACATTGAGCAACCTCTGGGTGACGAGAGACCAGTAGCACCAACTGTGGGGAGAGTGAAAATGTCAAGCTTATGCCGTTTGTCTGCCTGATCTGGCACATATGAGCTCTGGACAATGTCCAGAGAATCAGGTCCTTTGACCTTGTCTGGAGTTGTCATTTCACACCTGAAACACACAGCGGGACAATGTCTGTGTCAGATGTGTTCTCACATCTCAAATTTCTAGTGATGTTACTGAGTCAGATATTTCAGTTCTTACATGCAGCTCCTCCAGGTAAAGTCTAGAGAAGTTCAGGGTTACACTGCATGTCTGAAAAATGTCTGGGGAACAACATAAGTGAATAGGTGTAGAGTCTGACCGAGGAGGAGGAGCCTAGCATGGCTTTAGGAGATCGGATCATTCCAGCTAGAGAGTGACGCAGAGTGTCGAAGCGAGAGCCTTTGTCCTTCGTTTTATCCTGAAATCACAGAAAACAACAGAACGTATTTTATAATTTCAGGCAAAGCTGAAACTGACTTTATTCTAAAGGGCAGCTGGATAACAGGATATTTACAGTGGAGCTGACAGAGCGGGCATCATCCTCATATGGCAGCACTGGGGCAGGAGGTGGTGGGGGAGGAGAGGCAGCAGCAGCCATCTTGGCATCTAGCACGGCCTTCTGTGAGGCGAGGCGGGCCTCAGAGCTGCGCAGCGACTGGACAGCATGACGAAGCTCGAGAAGGGAGAGCTTCTGACTGAGCAGCAGGACACAGCTGAGGGTGAGAGAAAGAGAGAGTCAGCAATCAGAGAGAGAGAGTTGACAGGTAGTTCATCTTCATCATCTTCTCACTCGCTCTTCTTCTCTGTGCTTTGCTGACTCGTCTGGATTTTGCTGTCTAGGTCATCAGCCAATGCTTCCTTTGTCCGCAGATTCTGCTGAGTCAGTGTCAGCTCCTCTGCCGCCGATGACAACCTGAGAGATAAAGAGAAGGTGGATAAATGAAAAACAAATTAAAAAAAATCAAGGTGGCAACAAACATCTGTAATGTAGAACAAAAAGAACTTTAATTAGATAAGAGGAAAATAAACAAACAAACAAAAAACAAACAGAAAAATGTATTATATCCAATAAAACATGTACTTCCAACTTTACCTTCAGGCACAGGTAGCTTTTATCTTTCAGAACTTATAACATACTGTATGTGACAATGCAAAGGAGTGTAAAGCTAGCTGTAAATTTTAGTGTCTGTTTTTTATCAGTTTTATCATTAATAATTTTAAAGAACACACAAAACTCTGAATGTACCGCAGCCTGTCTTGAGTAGTCAAAGTGATGTAAGAAGAGCTGGATTATTTTTCAGTTGTGTTTAACAGAGTTATACCTTTGTTCTCATTCAAAAAAAGGCTGGCTCTTTGTATAGAGTTTTATGAATGTAGTCATGAAAAAAATAGACCTCTGGTCAATGAATACACCTTGGGCTGTGTTTGTGGGCATTAAGCACAAATGACACATGACCCAACATGCAGTCTGTGTAGACAGCTACATTGTTTAAAATAGGATCAATTTGACGAGTGAGTCTCAAAAATGTGACTGACATGGTTTTGGTATAAACATGTCAGGAGGGTTTTGTTACTCTTTGAAACTGTAAAATTTAAATAAAACCCACATTTAATCCTGGGATACTAAAACATTATGGAAAATTCAAAGTTTCAAAAGTTTGTTTTCCTTACAAAAAAGAAGAAAAAAAAAGATGCTGGACAGTTACTGGTATGAAAATGAAATTTGTACCCTGCCAGTGTACCCAAAAGAACAAATACTTTGTAGGAGCTCACATGGCCTGTAGGCTGTCAGCTGTCAGTGTGTTCCACAAGATCTCATTGGCCGGAAGGTTGTCGGTTTCCTCCAATAAAGAAGCATCAAACTCCACACTTGCTTCCGGAGTCTCTGGAGACCTAAAAATAAAAATAAAATAATAATAAACACAGCTAACATGGTAACAAGAAGTCAGAGATGCTATCACAGCGGTAGCCAGGGTGTGGCTTGATCTCTGACCTGTAGGCATCTATGAACTGTTGGTACTCAGCCAGGGGATCAATCTGGTCAACTGCTGCTGAAATCTCCTGGTGGATCCTGACAATCTCCTCTGTCAGCAAGCTGCTTATATCACAGTACTCCTCCAGGATACTTTTACTGCATTTTTTAAACAGAAAGCAATCAGTGTGCCACTGTGTCATTCAACATGTCAGTCAGCATATCACTAGGTCAGTCAGAGTCCATCAGTGTTACTATGTCCATCAGATTGTCATTCTTTCCTTGAGTGTAACCATTTCTGTTGGCGTGTCACTGTGTCCATCAGTGTGTCACTGTGTTTTTCAGCCTGATACATTTTCAATGAGTTTGTCACTCATTGTGTCTGCTTGTGCATCAAGCTATCACCGTGTCAGTCACCATGTCCACATGTCACTCATCGGGTTGTGTCTGTCAGCATGTCCGAGGTCACATTACTTACAGCGCCATCGTCATGTCCTCCTGCATCCTCTGCAGAGCGTCGAGTAGAGCGGGTGCAGCACAACGTTGGTGTTCATCCTGTTGTGTTCGAGCACCGCACACCGCCAACACATACTGGTTATGAAGGTTGTGGAGCTTTGCTGTTGCTTTGTCGTAACGCTCACGGGCACGCTCCGCTTCGCGGCCTGTGATTGGATGAATCACAGAGAGGGAAAAGAGTCAGCGGGTTTTAAAAGACAAACTATTTCTCACAGTATCTCAGAGTGAGGGGCAGAAACCTTTAGCCACAGCTTCTCTGTATTTCTCCTTCGCTGTGTTTGCCTCACGGCTTAGCTGGCGATACGTTGCCTTCAGCTTCTCCAGGTCACTCCTAGTTACCTAACAACAACAAAAACAAGCTTACTAAAAGGTAGATGAAGAAAATTAGATAAAAATAAAATTTTAATAATGCAATTAGTAAAATAACCTCCAAACACATACTAACATTTTTGTACAGCTATTAGAGAACATTCATTGACATAATGCATTCCCTTGATGCTTACCGTAACCATTCCAACTTAATGTCTATCCCTAACACTAACCCAAATGCAGTTTTAAACCTAAAATCAAGTCCTAATCCTCAAAAATCCTTCATAAAAATCCTAAAGGGGTGTGAGAACGTGAGGACTGTTTCTTGTCAAAATGTCCACACCATAGAAAACTCAAACCAATACCAACACACCGTCCACAGACCTTGTGGTTTTGGCTCTCCAGCTGCTGATGAAGACTCTGGTAGCTCTTCTTCACCTGCTGCTTATCCCGTATCAATGTGGCCAGGCGGTGCAGAGGACCCGAGTTCAAGTCGTCAGCATGGCTCCTCATCACCCGACCTAATGCCTCAGTCTGACGGACCACCTGAGACCAAGACTGAGAGAAAGAGACGGGCTGAGACCAGAACTGAAAGAGAGAAATGGGGGCAGCTGTATCTCAGATGGTAAACTAGGTTCCCAAATGTAAGTGGTTAATGTACCAAACCCTCCTGGATACATACTGAAGCGATACTGGCAAAGCCACTGAACCCCAAGTTGCTATCAAGAGACATGGACTGACAGCAACCAGGACTGAGAGACAGACACAGGCTGAGACCAGGACGGAAAGACAGGGACAGACCAAGAACATTTAGGATTTATGCTTTCTAGCTGACCTTAATTTAACAAATTAGTATATATTTAAAATGTGAAATTATTAAGTGCTCTTGAACAATAGGTCTGCAAGTCTGTTTTCAGTTGATCCAGAAACAAGGTCCCCCTTTCAATTTTGATGCCACAACTTTATGAAGCATTAATAACACTGTAAATCTGTACTACAAATGAAACATTTACCCTGTTTTGTAATAATAATGTAACATAACAATTTTCTGAAGAATTATCCAACAACATTCATAGACAGGACTTGCAAAGTAAAAAATATTTATGAGTAGCTTCATATATGTACCTGGGAGAAAGGCTGAATGGAGGAGATCGTTAAAGAAGCAACAGCGATACACACACACAAAAAGAAAAGTGAGAAAGCTGAATTTTCTGTCACTTTGAATGTGAGCCAGGTTTCCAAAATTAGTCTAAGGAGGAGGGGCGGAGGAGAAATCAGGTTACTCTTCTGCATGTTGTCCAAAATTTCCAGTAACTAAGTGTGTGTAATTGCTGTTCTCCCAATACCTGAAAAACATGATTTACTCGAGAAAGCTGATTTCTCCAAGTATCCTGGTTAATTAAATGCAACTCAGAGACACAGACAGGCTGAGACCAGGTGTGACTGACAGTAAGTGAGCTAACCTTGCTGACGGTGCTGATGTAGTCAGCAGCTTCCTGTTTTTCAGTTTGCTGAGTCATGCTGAGCAGCAGAGCGGCATACTCCTTATCGCTCTTCACCCGCTGAGTCATGAAACGCTTCACCATCTCTAGCAGCTGCAGGAGACACATTGTTAGACTGGTCTTTACAGGGTGTAAAGTCCACAAGGAAATATTTTTACAATTCACTAGAAATATTGTCAACATATTTAATGAAGTAAATAAGGATTTAATAGGACCTGACGAAGTCAGTATTTTAACAGATGAACATTAAGACATTCAAAATAACAAGTCTGTGATAAAGTTAGGACTGAAACATTCTAATAAATGATAAAAAAAGATTTTATTTGTGATGTTGTAGATCTCCAGACATTGCACGAACACCTCTGTTTATGTCGCCATGTTGGCAGATTACTTCAAAATACACTCAGCATCATCTCATTTCTTAACCAAGTTTTATTTCTACTGTCCAAAAATCACAAAACTTTGCCACAGTCTCTGAGCAGTCTCTGTCCTTACACCTTCTAACCAGATATAAGAAAACTTACCAAAAATAAATTTGTTAAAGAAAAGCATTTATTACATAGTCTACATACAGGTGTAATGGGGGAGACCCCACTACCTATCAGTGTAATTTTAAGTAGTTTTCAAATAAATATTGCAACTTAACAGAACTCAACAACTTAATAGCTGCTTTTACATGCTACAAGTTTTAAATATAAGACACCCCAAGGCTTAATTTGCAGAGATCTCCCCTCCACTGCGTGTGAGCGAGTGACAGTGGACGAAGACAGTTTGAAGACAAAAACAAGTTTATATGCAGTGCTGCTAACTAATAATAATAATAATAATAATAATAATAATAATAATAATAATAATAATAACAATAACAACAACAACAACAGGTAAATGGTCTGCACTTATATAGCGCTTTTCTACCTATTGGCACTCATAGCGCTTTACACTGCTTCTTATTTACCCATTCACACTCACAATCACACGCACATTCATACACCGATGGGGGAGCTGCTATGCAGCTGGCCAACACTCACCGGGAGCAACTAAGTTAGGGTTCAGTGTCTTGCTCAAGGACACTTCGACATGTGACCGGAGGAGCCAGGAATTGAACCAACAACTGTGAGATTGGTGGACAACCGCTCTACCTTCCTTCGCCAACACTGACGCCAACACTGACGCCAACACTGACGCCAACACTGACGCCAACACTGACGCCAACACTGACGCCAACACTAGTCTTTTTTTCTCTTTCGGCTGTTCCCTTTCAGGGGTCGCCACAGCGAATCATGTGCCTCCATCTAACTCTGTCCTCTGCATCCTCTTCTCTCACACCAACTAACTTCATGTCCTCTCTCACTACATCCATAAATCTCCTCTTTGGTCTTCCTCTAGACCTCCTGTCTGGCAGCTCCAACCTCAGCATCCTTCTACCAATATATTCACAAAAGATACAACACTAGTGTTAAAGAAAAACACATTAGGTCCATTGTTTGGACTTATTTGGGTAAAAAATTAGAAGAACGTGACATTAGCTTTTATTACTGGCCTAAGTGCATAGAGCTGCTGGCACTGCCATTTGAGTGACAGCTAAGGAAATAATAGTCCTAACTTGCTGAATCATTCATTATTTTAAATCATTCAAAAACAATGATTTTAAATCCTCAAATTATTTCGGTATATCGCCCAGCCGTAATTAAAGTTGAATCATTCAAGTGTTATTATTCACACAGTTTCTGCCAATATTGCTGTGTTCTCATTGAGGGCTGTGACACACCAAGCCAACAATTGGCCAACAACCAACATTGGTAATCATCTATCGTCTTGCATTTGCGGTGTCCCTCACTGTTGGAGCTATTTGAAATTCTGTCAGTGGCTAATCAGCTGATTCAGTGGTTGTATCAGCATCAGTCACGACAGACACGTGTTTGATTAGATTTAGCTATAAACCATCTGTAATGAGCCAGATTTATGTGCGAAAAGCTAACACTGCTTTGATTACAGTTTGTTTATCCACAAGGGTTGGAAATCGAAACTTGATTCCAGATTATTATTGAATTACAAAAGCTAAGTCCCAGTTAGCAGGAACAAAAACTAAATTCCTGATTTACTTATCTGTTCCTAAAAAAGGACACATGTCCGGACGTACATTTCCAGCAAGATCTGTCTACATGACAGCATTGTGCATCAACACAACAGCATTTTCATTTGTTTCAATACAAGATACAATGCATGTCTTACATTAAAACCTACAACACAGTGTAGCCTGTTTCACATATGAACACCGGACAATGTCAGTAGAAATCCGCCCTAGACATTTTCCAAAGTTACGTTTGACACATGCAACACACAGCAGGAGATCGCCTGCACACAGTATGTAAAATGCCTCAACGGTTTGCAGAGATTTGTACCTTCAACTCCCAGTCCTGCAGCTTCAGTAATCCCTCATGGGAATTCCTTAGATCCCGACCGAACCCCATCCCGAAAATCAGAGTTACTAACAGCAAGGGTGAGTCGGGAATGATCACATGGTCGTCTATGAGAGAGAACAGAGATTACTATAATGAAAATGTACTAATATTCTTAATATACTTATCTTTATTAAACTGGTAATACACAGTATCTTCATTCTGCTTTCTTGTATTACAATAATTCTAAACTGTGGTACTGCAACTTAAAGTCAGACAACTCCTTCCCATGCAGCTGAAACTATTCAGAAATTTCATATTTAACACCAAGCTGCCAAAAGTATAAAATCGCTTTTCTTAAATCACTCAGCAAATTAAAACTGATTACCATAAGTGACCACGTAAAATTGCTAAAATAACGCTCAAGATTTTAAAAGTTACGTTAGTTTCAATTTCTATAGATATGTATATCCTAAAGATAAATACAGGTAAACCAAACATATTCTTCAGTTCAATATAAATTACCATGAAAAAAATGTTTAAACAGATTTAAATGACATTTTAAATCTTAATTTTTAATTAAATTTAACTTTTGTCCAAAATCAAATTGAAACTAACCAAAAAATACATTTATAACTTTTATAAAGTGCAACTTTAAGCCAAACCACTTCCTGAATTATTAAAAACATTTGAAATTCTTAAATTTAACTAGGTTTAAGTTAAAGGTTTAATAGTTTAAATCACTTGAGGAAACTGTCAAACATCTCCTTCCATAACTATTTAGAACTTTACACAAACTTTCTCCCAAACAGCTAATAAGCTTAACTATAGCCAGCCCAAGCCAACTTTACCCATAAACGACAAAAAACTGTATAGATTATATTTTTACATCTGTTTTTAACGTCTGAAAGCTTTAAATTCCATCAGAAGTCGAATTAAACTAAGGCTAGGCTAACGCTAGCTGCGCCCGTTATTCCATTAAAACTAATGGAAAACCGAAGCAAGCACGCTAGCAGGCTAACGGCAGCTCTCCATTGGAATTAAGGGAAAACTGGACCTAACCGCCTTAAAACGGTTGCAAAACTTTATAAAATCTAAAGTTATAATATAACTAACTAACTAACTAACTAACAACTAAATTTAGCGACAAACACGTTTTCTCTGTCCGAACGTGTTTTCTGCGCTTTTCTGTCGGCATTTAAAAGAAGGATGAAGCCCAGAGACGGAGGGGGAGGACTGGGACACAGTCGGGAGGGGGGTACGCCGTTTTTCCACTTCTCTTCGGCCGTTTTCAGTCACGTTAACCCACCGTGAAGCTTCTATGTTCGGCTGAAGGCTCGATGTCCGGTCACCGCGATTCTTTGCTGTCCTCTTCCGGGCTCATGTCCTCCTGTTGTCCATGTTTTCCTCCTCGGTTTCCCCGGCAGCTCCTTCTGTCGTCCGGCTACACAGCTAACGGCTAGCAGGGAGGGGCTTCCGCGGGAAACGGAAAAGTGGGAAAGGGAGGGGGCAGTGAATCCGAAACTACATTTGATTAACATTTAATGTGATCTAGTTAACGGGGTTGGTCCATGAGCCTGGCAGAGGAGAAACGTGTCCCTCTGAGAGAAAATGTCTTGAGTCTCTGTGGTGGTTAATGGCTTAGAGACACCTCGGTCCCGTTGATTATACACATTCACCGAGTGACTGTGTCAAACCCAGAGTCCTACTCGTGAGAACCAGCACACCTCTAACCCTCTGTTTGGTCTCTCATCCATGTCCAGGCTGTGGGACACACCTCAGATCCCCCTGAAGACTGTAGAGGTCAATTGATAATTTGTAAATCTGGTCTAAAATGTCATTTTATTTGAATACAGCTAATAAGCTTGATTTCACTGGTTCAGCAGTGGCGAAACGTTGGACGTAGCTTCTTTTGTTTGTTTTCTAGCCAACCAACTCAAACTGACAATGTCACCTAAGTAGTAAAAAAAGCAAAATGTGCCTCATATTTCAGATTCCTTCCATGACAGCTTTGTACATTATTGTCAACATCCTAACCTGCTGCACGAGGTCGTGACCTGGTTTTACAGGTGTGTCTGGTCAGAAGTTACCTGCTGGAATATCTTGTTGTCCTAAAGTGTTTGAAAGCAGCAGCTTTTTAAGATTTTTTGTTTCAGTACTGTGTCCAAACTGTAGGCTAAAGGTCATTCTGCAGGTCAGTATGGACGATGTTGACAGATGATGACACAATTACCTGTAAAAACACACCTGAGTCAATAGGAGCAGTGTGTGGGCAGGACCTGGTGTTGGAATGGCAGTAAGAAAAAGAGTTTCTGTTGAACTGGTTTCAGTCCCAAAGACACGAGGAAATCTAAACAGCCTCAGTTGTACTTGTTCTGTGTCCCTTATAGTCTGAGGGGGGTGAGTCCTGTCAGTATTTTCTCATAATCCCCTTTTCACAGGAGGCTGATGTGTGACTGCACTGAGAGATGTGTTTTATCACCAGCTTATTCACGGCATTAGCAGTGCTTATTATTGTAACGACCGACTAACCCAGAAAGTCATAACACAGAAACTTTCCCTCTGAGTTTTAATTCACACTATGCATGATGGTAATTTTTTCACAACATTGAACAGTCCTTTAAAGACACTGAACTGTTTAACTCACTGTGGGCCCCAACTGGCTGCACCAAAAATGATTCAGGTTAGTTACTTACATGGGTAAGTATGTGTGAGAGGAACAGGAGCAACTTGGACCATCAATTATCTGTAACATTTAATCCTTTCAGGGTCGTGGGGGGCTGTGGAATATCCCAACTGTCATTTGGTTAGAGGTGGGGTCCACACATGTGTCCAGTCTACCTGAGTTCCAACACAGAGAGAAATACAGACACACAACCTTTCACATTCACATCTACGGGCAATTTAAAGGCACCAGTTAACCTAACATGTATATCTTTGGAGTGTGCAAACTCCACACGGAAAAGCTGCGGCCGGCTGGGGAGTCAAACAGTGAACCTTTAGCCTTGCTGCCCAACAACAGAACATATAAATATGGTAAAATAATAAAAAGATGTATAAGTCAGAATCGGTGAAAGGGTTGCACTTCCTGACACAACCCTCCCCAGTTTCTACTGGGCTTGGGACTGGCGTTGCATGGCTGGGGATGGGAATGGGCTGTTGGGGTTCTGTGTCTTGCCCAGTGACACTTCTGCATGGGAAGTGCGGGGCAAAAGCCTGCGACTGGCCACTCTACCAAATGAGCCACTGCCGGATCCGAAATGTGGTGAATATATAAAATATATATTTTAAGATTTTTATCTATAATGTATGTAATTTATGTTTGTTCTTTACATTTTTATTTATGTTTATATTAATTGTTTATATTATCAGTATTTGTTTACATTTTGTGGATTCAGCTTATATATATCTATATATAATAGTTTTTATAATGTATGTGAATGTATAGTATATTGTATAAGAGTATCTACTACTACTCTCCTTTCAGCTTATCCCGAGAGTTCAGGGTCATATTGTATAAGAGTATAAAAATCATATTTTTATTGTATATTTCAATACTTTATTTTTTGATTGATTTCAAATTGTATAATATTTTACAGTATTATATTTTTACATTTACATTTCCATGTAGTCATTTCACAGATGCTTTTATCCAAAGCGACTTAGAAGTGAGGAACGAGGCAGCAAACCTAAGTCAAGGAGAAAAACATCAAAGCAAAGTCCTATCAGAAAGGCCAGGTGAGAGGGAGGGAGCAGAGAGCTCAACATAGAAAGAATAGGGAGAGAGGGGAGGGGATGGGAGAAAACAGGTAGAACAGGTTTGGGCGAGGCAGTAGTACGAGCTTCACACACAGTGAAAAAGAGAGTCCGATTTTTACTGTTCAGCTCGTTTCCTTGACTTTAGGACTTTATTTAACATCAGAAGAAGAAAAGTTTCTATTTTTAATCAAGTTCAGAAAAAGAAGAAACAAAACAGCAGAAGAAGTTTGTGTTTTTCTTAAAAAAACAAGAGATTTAAGAAGAAGAAAAACACCTGTGGAGCTGAAACAGGTGAGTGTATTTAACCTGACGTAATCTCTACTAACTTAGGTACTGGGGTATAAATACTACTAGAAGTAACTCTAAGTTAAACTGTGGAGTGTTGGTGTTGTCTCATAAATGAAGTATCACAAGTACAGTGTTGTACAAATTATTTGGACGATTAGTTAAATTGAACTAACAACTAAAATGTTTATTTTAGGTAAAGTACGAAAGTATCGTAACCAAAATATAAGGTATCAGAAGTACTCAGAGTGGAAAAATGCAGTATTAAATGTTAGTTTATTGTTGTTGGGAATTTTAAATACTAATGATAAAGTTTTCACTTCACTTCATCAAATTAAAACAATATAAATATTATATAAGTATAAAAGCATAAAACAATAAATATTATATAAGTATAAAATTATTGTCTGGTAAACACAAGAAGTTGCCAAAGTAAAAGTACTTGATATGTGTGTTGTAAGTACTGCACCAGCACCTCCTGCTGTAGTACTGTAGTAATTTACCAAGTGCCTTAAAGTAGTTCACTAAACCTGTAAACTGAGACCCCCGGACTAAGTAGTCACGTTACTTCTCTCTGCATTTATTTCACTTCACTGAAAAACGTCCCAGCAAACCCTTAGTGTGAAAAAAGAATATGGACATGGCAGACATGAACTTTATGGCACGTGTGAAGAAAATGATCTGCGATGCAGAATTTCAGAAAGGCTGAGCTGGATGAAATCAGCTCCACCTTTACTTGCTGACACTGTGCTAATGGTTACATGAAATGTTACAATCCAGTAATATCAGTTTTAACACTCTGCAAGTACCTTTACACGTGGTACTTAAGACATGAGTATATTTTGATCCAATAATTCTGTACTTTTAAAAAGGTTTTCAATATAGGACTTTCCCCAGAGTATTTCTCCCTCTGGTTATTGTGCTTTTACTTGAGTGGAAGATCGGAGTACTTCTGAAGTACTGCTTAAAACCACACAAATAAAAGTGAATTCTCTAACTCTATCACACAAGGAGAATAAAACACAGAAACACTTGACCTGACTTTTCCTGCATCCTCTTGTTCCTCCAGCCAATTAACTCCATCACAATTAAGAAATCTGACCAGGAGTTACATGGCTGCATTTATACAGTTTTTACAGAACTGTATAAATCCTTGTATAAATGTTTTACAGACTAAACTGTCTGTAAACTTTATGTTGATGCCCCCCCACTGCCAGAACCGGCCTGTGCTTCAGCCACAAAGTTACTGGGGCGCTTTCTTTAATGTTTTGGCCACCCTATTTAAAATGAATGAGGGGGCCAAAACATTAGAACCACGTCTTCTTATAATTCACTTCAGTACAACTCCACCACCCACTAGCACTTTAGTAATATATAGAACCTTTCTGACAGTTTCAAATTAAAAACTGAGAAATTTTAACATTGGTCATGATGTTATTCCTGAATAGTGTATACTGTTACACTTATAGTACTAAGAAAAGTACTAATACCTTTGCTTAAACGGAGGAAAAGCAGCCCAGCCTGCGCTGCAGCTCCGGGAGTGGTCGTACCCCGGGTCACACGGCCTTCCTACACTTCCTGTCTCTCTGTACCTCAGACAGAAAATACTATTATACTGACCTCTGTACTTCTCATACTACTTTTACTGTAAGTTACGTTTAGTTACAGTTGCACACCTCTGTCTCTCTCTTTGCACAGAGTTCTCTCGCCCCGGCTACATTGCGTGCTGTGACTGGTCAGTTTCCTGACTCCTCAGTGATGTCATCAAACATCAAAGTCTCCCTTGAAAACCCGTATGGTCAGGTGACCATTCCCCGGGCTAAGCTCCACTCCTCCAATGATGTCAGCACAGTAATAGCCAATCCCATGGCTCTGAACGAGAGCAATCCATACGCAACGTCAGGCTCCGCCCCGCCACCTCCATATATAGTGAAGGAAGATGGTGGGGGTGTCGAGGAGGAGGGAGGGAGGTGCCACGCCTGCTGCTACCGCTGTAGGAAAAGGAAATGACGCCACAGCGGCAGAGCATGATGTCTCGCCAGGGGGATGTTCTGGTTTCCTCCTCCTGAGGAAACATTGAAGGAAAGAAGGAAAGGAAACAAGGACAGAACTGAGAGTAGTGGCCATTTTATGTCTTTATTTGTCTATTATTTTGTGTCTTTGAGATATTCCGAAAGCTCACTGAAGAAGCAATTATAATATAAATGTAAAAGACATTTTAATTTACACTTGTTTTAGATAAAAAGTCAAAGAACAAACTGTAAAAAAAACAACAACAAAAAAAAAATAACAATAAATAATAATGACAGGATTGGAGGTAAAATTTTACAGTAAAGTTTTTTGAACGTGTTCTTATAATAATGTTGTAACTGACACTGACTAGTTTGTTTTGTTCTGATGTTTAAACTTTTTTAAATCCACAAACTGACAGAAACGATGTAGAAAAATTCAATCTGCTGTTTGCTGCCATTGTCTACAATAGTCCATTGGGCACTGAATTTATAATCAGATCCATTAAAACTAAACAGTCATAAATAGTTTGTTATTGCTAATTGTATTTTTTGTTTGTTTTTGGAGAAAATGTTCACATTTTCACAGTTCACATTAAAACCAGGAGGAGCCTTTCTAAAGAGTTTAGGAAGTTAATGTAGGATGTAACTGAGAAATGTTAGAACAAACGGTGTTAAGTTTAATTTACAATCTTAACATTTTAGAGTATTTTTCACCAAATGTTTTGTCTACATGTTACTGAAATGATCACATGATCATATTCTGCTAATGAACAAATTAACGTGTTGTTACAGATGTTGTTATATATTTTAATATGAACTTTTTTACATTTCAGGAAGTGTTAGAAATGTTCCATAAAGTATTTATATAGTTTGATTAATGATTTAGATCATTTTAGTATGAAGGAGGTTTGAAAATATATAAATACCATAAGATAATTATGTTGAAAACGTTCACATTGGAATCGAGTTACAAACAATACAAAATGTTTTACTGGTAATTTGCTGTAAAACGTGAAGTTTGGTTTTTATGTGTTAGAAATTTTTTCAATAAAAATGGCATGTTTTTTTTAACATGAACTGCTGCTTAGTTTGACTACAGAAAGGATCATTGGTGCTCCCCCTAACCCTTGTACACATTGAGGGCAGGAAGCAGGCAAATATAATCACCACTCACCCCTCTCACCCTGGACCAGCCTCCTCCATCTTCCTCCTATGGCAGGTTCTTGTCTATCAAAACCACCAGAGGCCAGAAAAGTTTCTTTCCTCAGGCCATTAGACTCATTAACAACTGACCTCATTCTTACTACATTATACACTAATACTAATTACTGGAATACTACATTACTGTAATCCACACTGTAGTTTACATACCTGACATACTCATACTCCATCACTGCATCCCCATACAGTGACTACACACACACTGCACCTGGCTTCATCTTCTACGTGTTGTCCTGATCTTTTCATTGATTTGACCAATAAAACTGGGTCTGATTATACAGAGATCAGACGTTTATTTGGGCTGTTGCTAGGCAGCCACACTCTGTGCACATTGAGCGGAAACCTGATAGGTTGACACCAGATGCCAATAGAAACCAGACCTCAGCTCCACTTTCTATTGGCTGATCATGTTTCATTCCTCATTTATACTAAACCTTAATTTTAAATAATTTTCATATATTCTATTAATCAGGCTTTATTTCTAGTTATTGATGAGTTATTGATATGTGTCACTACTTTTGGGGTTTGAGTTTTTGATATCTGAATATGTTATATATTCAGTTATTTCACAGGAAATGTTTAATACTATTGTTACACTGTTTTTGTGCTCCAGGTCTTTTATCGTTATGAAGTTTCCTGCGTTTGACTGGACTCTTACATTCGGAGTTGTGGTTAAATGATGTGTGTTTTAACACATTTAAAACATTAACTGATGGGATAACAAAGCATCTGTGTTGGGCAAGTGAGCATCTATTATTGATGAATGTGTCTCTCTCTGAAGCAGAACAACTGAAGAGAAAGACACAGACAGGAAAGAAAAGAAGGAGAAATAAACAGAGGTGAAGAAAACAAAGAGCTCAGAGAAGAAAAATAATAAAAAGGAGGAAAATTCAAATGGAATAAAAGACAAGGAGAAAAATAAAGAGAACAACATGAAGAAAAGAAGAGAGGAAGCACTGAAAGAGTGAGAGAAACGAGAGAAGAGGAAAAAAGAAAGAAGATGGACAGAACTTGATAAAAACACAAAAAAAGGAAAAACACAGGAAGAAGGAGGAGAATAAATGAGAGAAAGGTGACAGGAGGAGGTAGAGAAGTGGAAAAAAGCAAAAAAAAAAGAAGAGTTAAAAAAGAAGAAAATTTAAAACCAGAAGAATAGAAATGAAGTGTAAATCAGGTGAGTTATCATAAATTATGATCAGCTGCTTTTTTCAACATCTGTCATGAACACCTGGAATAAAAGTAATATGCATTCATCTCTTTTTTCACTCTGAAAATGAAACAGTGTTGGTGTTTGGGTGAAAATGGAAACAAGCACAGCACATTTTACTGATGTAACTAACTACTAACAGATTACTGATTCAATCATTAGCTCCACATGTAATCTGAATCCTGTAATGCAGGGATTTGATTTATTGTCAGAATTATATGTGGAAATTTGGCCCAAGGTCACAATAAATACTCTAAATGATTAACTCAGACCTTATGGACATGGAGCTGCTTGTGAGAGATGGCAACAGCTGATTCTCCCTAAATAAAATATGAGAAGGGTCTGTTGTGATGAACCAAAGTCAGTATGGGTTTATCATGTCCTGAAGATCTGTTGAATACCTGACCAGAACAGCTCACACACACCAACACTCTGTCTGATCGGAAAAATGTTGTTAGACACGGAGTCTGGATGTTTTCTTCTTGATAAAGTAGCATTACATAGACAGGTGAATATAATCTGTGTGTTGTGGACAGATTTACAAGTTGCGAAACCAACTTCTTTTCTCATTCATTCAGAACAAAATGTCTGAGAACAGAAAAAAAGAAGAAGAAGAGAAGGAAATGCCCTGTCAGCCTCCCCCCTTTCCTCCCACCCTCAGTGCCGAGGAGACGTCACCTAGAAGACAGGACCTAGTGTGCATTGTGTGTTTCGGTAGCTATGACCTGACAACCCGATTGCCACGAAGATTGCACTGTGGCCACGCCTTCTGCCAGGTTTGTCTGAAGCGGCTGGATACAGTAATCAATGACCAGGTGAGTGGTGACATTATTGAAACCCGCATTGAATGTTCTCAGTCTGTGGCCTGGAGTAGCTGGTTCACTAGACATGCTGTTCATGTGCAACTGGCCGATTCAGAAAATGTGGTAAATGTTTTGCTTATAAAGCAAAAGACAACATTTCTTCGCACTCACCCATTTAAACACACACAGGAAGCACCAGGGGTTGAACCACTGACTCTGAGGTCTGAGGACAGCAGCCTTACCTAATGAGCCACATTAGATTCTTAATGTGCTGAAGGTGCAAAAACAAGAGCTGAGCATCTAAAGTGGCAAGAACATGTTCAATGAATAGCACCAAACCTGGAGTTAGTGTACAACAAATGTTCGTGTGGCTGTGTGACATAAATAAGCTCAGAACTGTTCAGTTATGAACGGGTCATAAATGGCTCAGCCGATGTCTGTGTCAATGCCTCAGGTTCCTGCTAGCAAGGCAGGTGAGGTGATAGGGAAGAAGATCCAATGGAACTTTTTCTCCAACAGTTTAGATTAATTTTCTCCTTGTTTGGGATTTGCTCTTGGGTAAGAACAGACTCTACACAAAACTCTTACCAGTATTTTTCATGCCATGCTGGATTTGTAATATTAATAAATACTCTAAAATACCACCAACCCAAGGTGATGTGCATCCTGATTGCTTGTGGCACCGGACAGTGGACTTGCTTAGTTCAGATGCCTCTAGGCAGACCTGTCCGCTTCTGTTGTAAATATGTGTATATGAAAATTTATTAATTAATTCTACTTCCTTTAATACAATCCCCTTGAGTCTTTGCAGTGTGATGTGTTGACATCATTATGACAACCTTCACACACCTGCTCCTCTCCACAAGGTATGGATCCCCTGTCCTCAGTGTCGACAGAACACACCTCGGCCCAGAGGGGGGGCAGCATGTCTGGATCTGGACCTGGTCTCCTTCCTGGGGGTTAAGGCCCAACAAACCTGGAGCTCCAGCCACAGGGAGTCAACACTATCAGGAGACACAGCACAGGATGGGAAGCTGTGGCTGGGGAAGGAGGTCGGCGAGGATGGCTGGTCTCACGGAGGTCTGGCTGAGCCACGCTTCCATCGCTATAGCAACTGCTGCCCACCGGCATCCTATTGGCTATGCTGCTGGCTTTGTTGCCAAAGGCGGGGCTAACAGTGACCAATGAGTGAGCTCCTTTAGATGGTACACTTTATTTAAAACTAAAATAAATGGTAAATAGTCGCTTATATAGCGCTTTTATCCAAAGCGCTTTACAATATAGCTTCCCATTCACACATACACTCACACACCGATGGCGGTGGCTGCCATGCAAGGTGCTCACCTGACCCACCGGGAGCAACTTGGGGTTCAGTGTCTTGCCCAAGGACACTTCGACTTGTAGCCAGGAGTGGGGATTGAACCACTGACCCTGTGGTCCATGGTCAATTGCCTTACCAACTAAGCTACAGCCGCCCCCCAAAACTAATGGCAGGTAACTGGTTTTACTGCTTTTCTTTAGAATCAAGTACATTTATTTTTAACAAACTAAATAAAAATGGTATGAACAGAATTAACTGTACAATATATCAATTGACTGAGTAAATACCACAGTAAAATACTGTGTGGAAAAGAACTATAATTTTATCTGACATATTTTCTGAAAATATCATGAGTATGATATACAAGTATATGTATTAATATAAAATTAACTGTATTTAGTAATTATTTTGTTGAAATAAACACAAAACTGATGAGAAAAAAATATTTGGATTTATTCATAATTACATATTTTACACAACCTCAACAACAGTAATAAAAAACATAAGTGTTCAGAGAGAGAGAGACTGAGAGAGAGAGAGAGAGACTGAGAGAGAGAGAGAGAGAGAGAGAGAGAGAGAGAGAGAGAGAGAGAGAGAGAGAGAGAGATTTGGCATTTTCCCCATCATCAAGGACAAGGCATTCTGGGAGTTTGAGTGCTATAAAAACAGATCAGCTCAGACCAAGCCAAGTCCCTCCCCCACTCTGATTCGCTGTCCCGGTTGCACGTTGAAGCTGAAGTCTTTCGGGGCTTCAAACAGCAGAACTATGGTTGAACCAAGGTTAAACTCCCCGACTGCCTCCCCCTTCTGTAAGACTATGCCCCCTCCATTCACTGAAACCACACTGCCCTCACCTGTTGCCTTTGGCACCTGGTTGCCAATGGCAACATAGCTGCGGTCATAGAAAGAGCCTTTACTGTAGCGAGGTGTGTTGGTCTGAAGCTCCTGTTGAAACAGATGAGTGTCATTTACAGAAAATAGTTATGTAAAACATAATTCACAAAAATGTTGGAATACTTTGAAATTACAAATTACCAAATTTAACTTCTATAAATATTCGAAATTACATGAAGATTTCCACATTTTTTATACCTTCAAAGATTCAAAATTCAGCTTAAATCAGTCAATTGAAATACAGCAGATTTACAAAAATGATAATAAAAGTCAGGCATGTTTATCTCAGTCATTTACGCAACAATATATCTGCTCATCTCAGCTGTAAATGATCTTTTCTTATAATTTCACAGAATAAAGATCCCGTAAATATGTGAATAAATTTGCTACAGAGTAAAAACCAGGTCCCTACCTGGTCAAAGTAAACTCTGATGGATCCAACATTTGTGGCTCCGACCGCCGTTAACGAGAAGAAGCCGTGCTGCCATTGGCCAGTGAGCACAACACGCTCATTAAGGCAGAAGAGCTCTTTGACCCAACGAGCCACGCCCGGGTTTACTGACATTAATGAGCCTAACAAGCAGAGACAGAGTGTTTAAGACCTGGTGCCTAGCAGAAAGCTGACAAGTCAACAAGTGAACACACACTCACCTGGGAAGTGTCGTCGCAGTTCCACCCTCCAGTTCGTCGGCGAGTGGAAGCAATGGTAGTCGCCTGGGGCCAGGTAGACCACGATATGGAACAGGTCATTTTCAGGAGAGGACAGGAGTAGGTCCCGGAAGGATGATGATGGCTCTAAAGAAAAAGGAAGTGATGCCATTTGGTCAATATTTATCAAAATTCACAAGAGCTTCCACATGCTAGGTCCCAGGTCCAGAACAGAAGGTCACATGTGGTAGACTGGACGTGGCCTTACTTTTACTTTGGGTCTTCTGTGGACCCAAGAAGTTCTCCAGACTGTAGGTGACCCCCTTCACCTGCTCCACCTCAGAGCTCTTCACGCGACCAAAGTGGAGTATCCGCCCATCAGCTGGAGAGATCTGATGGAGAAAACCAAGATCCCCCTTTACTATCAAAAAACTGAAACCACTAAAACCGGTGATCCAGTCTACATATAGTCATCAACATTTGTACCATCACCAAAACAAACGGAATGTTATTTGAATTTCCTGTTTAACAGGGGGCAGTGGTTCTATCCCCGGTTCTGGCTACGCGTCGAAGTGTCCCTGGGCAAGACACCAAACCCCAAGTTGCTCCCGGTGGGTCAAGTGAGCACCTTGCATGGCAGCCACTGCCATCTGTGTGCAAGTGTGTGTGAATGGGAGAGTGGCAATCAACATTGTAAAGCTCTTTGGATTGGGCTAAGTAGCCATTTACAATTTACAAACTGAATTTGTTCTTTGAACTTCCTGATGTCACCTTGAGTTTAGATATAAATCCTCTGCGAACTGACTACACCTACCATCAGGTTTTCTGTCTGTGCAGAAATCCACAAATACACCAGACACACTTTACAGTAAATCCACTGCAAGAAAAAACTTTTACAGACAGTCTGCTGAGTCCTGGAGTTTTGTATCCACTGTGTTCCATTAATCAAACATAATCCGGCCTCGTTCAGTCACAACTTCCATAAATAAGTGTGTTCAGAGTATGTGACTTTCACCATTTTTCTCCTGCTCCGTTACAGCACTAGTTCCACAGTTTGTGAACCTTGATAAAGGGAGTTATGGTCACGAGACAAAACTAAAATAATGCAAACGTAACTGTGTGTATGTGTGGAACACATAAACTTACTTGACTTTAAAATATGGCTTCATCTGATTCAGCCTGGAGATTATATTTAAACAATATTTAACAAATCTGATGCTGAATAAATATTGTGTTGACAGTTTCCTGAGAGCTGTATTTGTTGCAAGCAGCTTCTCCAGGTCATTTGTCTCAGGGTCTGCTTCAGTATCCTCCTTTGTTCTGACAGCTAACAATGGTACATCACCTACTGTAGCTGGAATATTCTCCAATAGCTCAGTGACTCTTCACATATCAGGTACGGGCAAGTCCAGAACAGCTGCTCTGATCACACCTGATCTTTGTTGTGGCTCCTCCAATACGACCACTGATTGTTCCATTAGCTCTGGTTCAGTTTCTTGACTTCTGACTCTTGGAGATCTGCACTTTCAGGTTCTGTTTTTTACTTTAAACCAAACATTCCCAAAGATGCAGCAGAACAGGAAGCTGATGTGTTGATTTTACATTAATGATCAAATCTCAGAAACAGGTAATATTCTGCAGTTTGGTAAATCTGACTCATATAAACAAACCTCACAAAGGAAAGTGAAAGACTAGATTATGAAAATGTTCCTGTTGGGCGACTTTTAAGACTCGAAGAATGGATAAATGTGCTCAAGATAAATTCAGAGTTAAAGGGAAAAAATATTGCATATAAAAGAAAAAAAATAATAAAAGAGGAGAATTAGGAGTTACCAGACAGGAGGAGGTGCAGAGTGGTCGGACTGCAGATTTCAGACGCCGACGGAAAAACTCCCCTAGGTTTCTGTAGTGATGTAAGTCCTCCACTGCCGCCTCCTGGTGAAGAGAACCTCTGGTTGATTGAATCATTTAAACCTGAAACTAACCCATGCCCAGTGGTGGATTAAGTACTCAAAACTGTACTTAAGTAAAAGTACAAATAAACAAACCGTAATGTACTTAAGCAAAAGTACAAATAAACAAACCGTAATGTACTTAAGCAAAAGTACCCACTGAAGTTTCTACTAACAGTAAGTAAGTGCATGATTTATATTAATATAAAATAATACAAGTAAAATATACCTATAAATATTTTTTTCTCTGTCCTTGTCTGTAGACCAGTAGACCTGCTTCATGTCTGTGGGGACATTAACTAGTTAATGGTAATAGACATAAATGATGGACTGAAGCTGTTTGAACTAAGATCTGATGCTTTTTTTATTTTTATTTCTAAACTACTCATATCGAGTGAGAAGAAGAGGTAGGCAACACCAAGGTCAAGTTCAGGAAGCCAAAAAGTTAAATTACTGCATACCAGCTCACTTTAAGTACTGCCAATATGACAAATAAGTCTTTTAATAAGACTATGGAAGGAGAAACGGATTTGTTTTCATTTAAAAATCGAAAAAGTGGTTTATTATGAAATGTGCAGTAACTGTAACTTGTATAGCAATTCTGATCAGGAATGTAGTGGAGTAAAAAGTAGACATATTTGCTCTTAGGTGTAGTGGAGGAAAAGTCAAAGTAACCATGTTACTTTCCACCACTGTCCATGTCAGTGTGAAACCACACTTTTCCTACATTTGTGACAAAACTACAGTTTTAAAGCAGTACAGACACCTGCAGGTTTAAATCTCTACAGCGGATCCTGACCTGCATGTTGACCCCAAACATCCAGATGTACAGGGAGTAAACAGGTTTCCGCATCCAAGTGGGCAGCTCCATCCCATTCAGATGACCCCAGGCCCGAGAGAGGAGGCGAGTCGGGAAGGTGCGGTACAGCGCCACCTGCAGATGACAGCAGAGAAGTACAGGGTTATTGTCTCTGCCCTGGGGTTAAGAAAGAGACAGGAAATATGAAACAGTGCAATTTAAAACCACAAGAGAAGAAAGGAGGGGAAAGGAGGACAGGGTCTGACAGGAGAACAAATGTGGGGAGGAAAAACGAGTTTGGAGGATTACAGACAGATAAAGTGGAGGAAAAAAGTGTAAAAGACAGAAAATTGGAGCTGTACTGTTAACTTCCTCGTTTTGTTTGTGAGTGAGTTTTTCATCTGTTGTCGTGTTTTTGTCTTTTAATGTGGCCATTTATGTCCACCTTTATTTTCCATTAACCAGGGCTTGACTAACTTGCCTGTTGTAAAAATAATGTTATCAACTTATGGTGCAATGTTTGGATGTGACTTCAATAGTTTTGGCTGACCTTGATGATGTTTTTGTGGCTCGCCTTAAGCCAAATGCTGTGTGAAACATGCTCATCAAATACAACAATATATCAAGTGTTGCTGGCAGTTCAATCTTTTCCGTTTGCTTCACCACGTCCATGCACCTTGACAGCAGGTGAGATTGTGTCAGATGTTCTTTTTTTGAAAGAGACTAATTAAACAGCTGATTAGATTTGTACGTCTGTACTTGGACTGAGCAGTGACTGAGTAAGCCTGTGTGAGGGCTTTAAATCAAGCAATATTATATTAATGAACATCCAGTTGTTGAACATTAACGTTCATGTAGAAAAGCAAAAACTAAATAGAGAAAAATAATAAAATAAACAGAAGACTTTCTGTTTCTCTTCGCCCAATCAGCAGCCGCTCTTACCCGGTTGGCCAGTGGCCGTAGGGTGCTGACAGACAGGAAGTAGCAGAGCAAGGTGACAGGCCTATGATGCCAAGGGACAGGGTGACGTATGACACCACTGAGTGTTCTCAGACGGTGACGAAGAGCCAAACGTGGCAACTGGAGCCTGATAATGATAACAAGACTTAACGAGATTCAACAAGGACATTTCTGACATTGTGGGGACATTTCTATCACCATGAAGACATTTCTGATACAACTTATTTCTTGCACTCGAGTCATTGTGTGAATTATTGCTTTCACTGAACAGGTGTCCATGAGAGAAGAAGCCAAAAGTTAATCCCCTTTTGGTAAATGACTACACCGTGACGTGTAGTTGCACTTCTGGGGAGGTGCACGTCAGCCTCTTATATCCGTAGGGTTCATGGCTGTGCAGAACCTACACGAGACCTTGAACATAGATTCAGTGCACAAGTATAAATCCAGCCTTAGATGGGACAGTGTTTCCATACCTCTGCCTTCCTGTAATGTTAACAGGAGTGGCATAAAAAGAGGCCTCAAATAATGTATGGTAGCGTATTTAGCCAGCTCCTTTGAATACAGACTGTGAAGCTTTGAGGCCAGTAATTCTATAATATTAATATTAATAAAAGACCAATATAACAAGATACTGAATATTTACACACCAAAACACACTACAAAGGTTTCAGCCTCTGAAGAATAAACATAACTCCAAGTTCGACACCACTATATTTAGAATTGTAGACAAGTCTATGAATGGCACAATCAGAACTCTTTGAAACCCTCAAATTAGCATTCACTACAGTAGACCAGGCACTTTTCTCTGGCATCTGATTGGATGAGAGTTGTCCTAATCTGCTTCTTGTTAAAGTGAAATGAGGAGACAGGGAAGGAGGAGGTGTGGACACTAATGCAGCTAATAAAGCTTCGCTGCAGTAAAGTAAACTCAGCATGAATGCCAACAGCAATGCTAATAAAAAGAGTCATTAAATTCATTATTAAAGCTGCTAACAGTTTCATCCCTGAAATAAATAATTATTGAATTAAAATTCATATGTATTATAAATTATTTACATTTAATGGTTAATTAATATATTAGGTATTAATCTATCACCCATTACTTGTCATCATTTCAGCTGTAGATTCAGGTGTCTCTGAGGTTAACCCGGATCTGGAGAGACAGTGTATCTGAGTGTAGTAATTATTATGAAATAATCAAATTTGGGGTTAGCACAGGATCAACTTCTAAGAGGCTAAGCTGAGCTGTGGCCCAACACACACACACACACACACACACACACACACACACACACGCAAACACAGACACGCACTAATCTCATCTAACCCTCACCCACTCCATTTTTAGTTGTTTCTCTAGCTCTCTCTCTCTGTTTAAATTTAATTTATTTAGTCAGATCTCTACTTGTTTCAGAATTTACATACCTGACCATTATACTGTTACTATATTCATACTATATTCTACATTAGATTAGATTGTGTTTTCTGTGCACTTGTTTTGCAGTAACATTTGCTCAGCTGCTGAATGATCAATGAAGTCTTATCAGTCTCTCGTATTAAATCATTTATTTTTATTTTCAGTTAGATTTTTCATTTTGAATTATTTTTATGTTTCACTCATCTAATTATTTGATTTAATTATCACCACACCAAGTCGGCAGTTTACTCATATTAACCTTTAGTGTTTACAATGCTGTCTCATTGTTTACTCGCTATTTGCTTCCCTACACCTCCTTCAGTTTTCCTTATCTTTTTTTTTTCTTGTCTGTATCAATTCTGTTATTTTTTCCTCTCCCACCTGAAACGTGCTGCCATTCTCGTGCTCACCCCTCTTCCTCCACCACCTCTCTTGCGCTCTCCATCACTGTGATAACACTGACAGCTCACCTGGCGCAGCAGGTCTTGCTCACCGCTGTCACCACGACAACGAGATAAGAACCACACCATGAACAAGTGGCCACAGACGACGACGCAGGTGGTGACACTGGACAATGACACATTAAGCCTCGACAATGTTTGAAAAAAGAAGAAGCAGTGTGTTCACTGAGGGGACAAAAGAGGAACTGAGCAACGGAGAGAGGAACTGAGAAACGGACTGAGGGGGAGGGCAGACAGCACGTGGGGGGTGGGGTCAAAGAAAAATGCTTCTGAAGGTTTAAAATTAATTTGACTTTACATTTTAGTGACAATTAGTAACTACAGATAATCATATATTTTATTTTTAAAATATAAAAAAAACATTTTACCAAGTGCATCAGACTGATTATTTAAGATTCAACTACATAATAATTAAAATATGGATAATTTTAAAATAAAATTCAAAATCTAGAGAATGTAATATTTACAATTTTTTTATGAAAGTCTCCATACTTTTTATTGACCAATCACAACCTCCCTTCATCCCCCCTGGTTACTGGTTAACCAATCAGACCAAGCCTTCAGAAAACAGACCAATCAGGGTGCAGAAGGGCAGTGCAGAGAAGTACGGGAAGGAACAAAGGGCTGATGTGTCAGTGCCACATGACTGGTGACATCATCATGCTGGTGACATTACTGTCACCTTTCACCCAGAGAGCCAACCATAGACTGATGACAACAGCAGGTTGTACACATTGGTTAAAGGAGATGGGCAAATGAAGAAGAAGAAGAAGAAGAAGAAGAAGAAGAAGAAGAAGAAGAAGAAGAAGAAGAAGTTGCTTTGATGTTTTCTCCTTGACTTAGATTTTTGCTTGCCTTGTATCTCACTTGAAATTCGCTTTGGATAAAAGCGTCTGCTAAATGACTAAATGTAAATGGAAGAAGAAGAAGAAGAAGAAGAAGAAGAAGAAGAAGAAGAAGAAGAAGAAGAAGGGGGAGAAGAAGGAGAAGAAGAAGGAGAAGAAGAAGAAGGAGAAGAAGGAGAAGAAGAAGAAGGAGAAGAAGGAGAAGAAGAAGAAGGAGAAGAAGAAGAAGAAGAAGAAGAAGAAGTTACGACTCAGGTACGACTCATACCTGAGTGGGTGAAGCCAGAGAGGGCAGGGCTTCATCATCAGTTTGACCCCTCCTCCTGTAATGCTTGTAACCAAGGTAACCTCCACCTGTCACCAACAGAAGGGGAAGGGGACGAGGCCGGGGCAGGAGACCACGACCTGGTGAGAAAGATACTTGATTGGTCCAAAGGCCTAACAGCAACTACAGTTACAATGATAATTGTTCCCTGCTAAACAGGTGAAGAGGTGAGCTCTCATGACCTCCAGACAGAGTCTGGCAGGTCAGAATTTTCCACATCGAACAGTACAGAGTGTTTCCCGCTGACCGTTGAAGGACGCTAAGGCTTTCCCTAAACGTCTGCCTTTGTGGGTAGTTTGTGTTAAATCTAACTTGTAACTTGTAAACAGTGACCAGGTGAGACACCCAACATCAGGAAACTGTCTTTGCCCTTTTTAATGCCAATTCATATGTCCCCTCTTATATGTCCATCTGTCTTCAGGACATATTATTTGTCAACTCTGCAGTCTGCGAGTGTCTAGATGGACTCCCTACAGATGACTAAAATTTGTGTCTGACAGTTTGTGTTTGACTTAGATTTTTGCTGGCTTGTACCTCACTTGTAAGTCGCTTTGGATAAAAGCGTCTGCTAAATGACTAAATGTAAACACTGAAGCCCAAGTTGCTCCCTGTGGTCAGGTCAGCTGCAGCACTGTCATCTTTGTTTGAGTATCAGTGAGAAGCAGTGTAACGCAGTTTGAATAAAAATGTATATGTGCTTATCGACGACTAATAATATATTCTGATTAGCAAAAAATGTGATATTGAAGTACAGACCATTAATCAGTTACCACTGATTTACACTGTGCTGAAAAGGTTTGCCCACTAAGTGCTTCAGTTTTCATTTACTGAGGAACCAACTCCCCGGTATAAGCAGCATGATATTTAACATGATGTATAACACACAGGTCATAATGCTTTTAAAACAATGATGGCGGTTAAACTGATTTAATTTTACTAGTTTTGCACATTCACAACTTGAAACACCTTTAAGGCCATTCACCATCCATCAGCCCATTTTCATTTGTTGTATTTTAAAAAAATCAAATTCAGATTTTTATGTCTCAAAACTTGTTTGCTTTTGTCAAATTCATTATTTCATTTTTCGAAAAACTGTGGGTTTATTTTTTCTTAGAAGGGTGCCGATTCATTAATTTAACGTTATTTAATTCATTTTTTTTAATTTATTATTCTTAGGCAGTTTTGTCCGAAAACAACGTTCTTTTGATTGGTATGTAGCCAACTCTTGGTGCGAGGTTACCAGTGTCATCATGTACGTGCAGCTATCTGTAGCCACAAAACACCAACAGTTAAACGTGTTTTGATTGTAATTAAGCTATGTGAAAATAGTTTAACTATTTGGTTTCAATGTTGGAAAGCGAAAAAAAATCGCAATCCATGTGATGTCGTCACGTTTTTCACACCCGTTGATACACCCGATAATAAAGCGTTCATCATCCCACCAGGTTTTTAAGTTGGGTTTTATAAACATCACTGTAATGTCAACATTTACCATTATTATTCTCTAGGGTATCTACTAGAGTCTGTTGCCTGTTTCGCTGTAACCATGGGAACTGACAACAAGGAAGTTAAGGGTTTGTTAAATGTGACAGTAGACAGTTATGATGAAGCAGACACTAACCTGAGCTAAGGCTGCGCTGCTGCTGCTGCTGCAGGCTACAGAAACACAAAAAGTCAAACACAAACACATAACCCATTAAACACGTGGATTCAAAAAAGAACAACAATGTTTAAGGTACGGTCAGCTGTGCAGTAACAGCTCTGCTGCCATAAAGATAGGGACTGATTTGATGCCTTGGTAAACACTGAGGATGCTGCCATGTTGTTTGAACAGAGTTAACTCCCAGGTCATGTTTAATTAACATTGTGCTGAGAGTGAACAGGAGAGTCTGCTCAGGCTCGGTTTGTAACGGAAACTTTATTCTTTGATGGCGAAGGAAACAACTTAAAGAATAAAGACACAGACTGAAAACTATCAGCTGATCAGACAGAGAACCCTGGTTACTGACTGCTTCGATCAGGAAAACTAACCTTTTCATTCTGCGAAAATACGTAAACCTGACACACCCGGCTCAATTTACCTGAGCCGAATGTTTCATCGGTCGCATCCACACGTTCAATTCATGTCTGACGTCACATTTAAAACTCGGTTAACAATCTAATTCGTTAATGTGTCATTAATGGATGAAATCTGGACGGAAGCTGGTGGAGCTCGGATCAAACGGACAAATACGTCACACCGCCATTACGGTTCAGTCCCGCGCCCGTGAAGGACACATGTCACAGACCGACAACGACATGTTGACACTAGTAACAACAGTATTTATCTAAATAATAAAATGTAAAGTAGAAACCTGCAGATGCTCCTCCACGCCAGTCCGCTCGTCAACCGCCGGAAGGCCGCCGCCATATTGTGTTTGCGAAATTACGTAATGCCGTCCTCTTCTTTGGTGAAGCAGACGAGACCTCGTAGTGGGATAGTGCTGCCCCCTGCTAGTTGTTACCTGGTTTCTTTCTTAATTTGGGATCCATTTTTCAGCCGATCTTCGGTTTTATTGCTGTTACTGTCCTGTTACCTTAAATTGTCTTCAGGCCGGTTTTAGGCCTTTCAACAGTTCCCACCACTGATTCAGAATCTAAGACATTTATGAATAAAAAGTAATTCTCCTCTTTTTCTTGATAAGAGATAATCCTTCTGATATTTGGGAGATAATCTAACCAAAAATACTAAGGGCTGTAGTTACCATGCATTTACTGAAAAAACAATATCTGTTTTTTAAATACATCCATTAAAGTTGACATTCACTCAGTATGTGTCAGAACACAGGCCCCAGGCTCTGGGACAGAGATTTTTCCATGTGTTACTGCAAATGCTCTAAAGGTGCTTTAATAATAAAGTACCAGAAACTTTACACAGACAAGATGTATTCCTTTCCCCAGATGTTTCTTAAGTTAGATATCACACACAAAAAAAAAACCCCAGCTGTTTTGATTTGTGATGTTGATTCTGGTTGTAAAACAGAAAAATGCCATATAAAATTCAGTGTTTGTGGAGCTCAGGCAGAGCAACCATCAGATTCTTGGTCACCTCTCTCACTAAAGCTCTTCTTCCCCGATTACTCAGTTTTCAGGTGACCAGCTCTTGGGCAAGTCCTGCTTGTGCCAAACATTTTACATTTAAGAATTATGGAGTCTACTGTGCTCTTAGAAACCTGCATTGCAGAATTTTGTTTGTAGTCTTCCTCACATCTGTGCATTGCCATAATCCTATCTCTGAGCTTTGTAGGCAGTTTATTTGAATTCATTGCTTATGCAGTATGCATTGATAGCTGTGAAGCATTCTGTGATATTTCAGCTTGTCCATTTTAATAAGTTCACAGACATTTGTAAAATTCTCTGGAAACCTCCACCTCCGGCCTGCTCCTACAAAAAAAACTACTTCCCATTCACACCTTATACACAGCATCAACATTGGATTTGCAGTGATTGTCACACTAAATCTCAGAGAAATCTGTGGGTCATCATTGATGACCATCTGAGCTTCACGGACCACATCGCCACAGTCTCTAGGGCATGCACATTTGCCCTCTACAACATCAGAAAGATCAGACCCTACCTCTCGGAATATACAACACAACTCATTGTACCAGTGCTGGTCATATCTCGTCTTGATTACTGCAATACAACGATCCAAAATGTGTCTCCACGCTTGTTTTGTTGTTGCTTCTTGTTTCTCTCTCCAAGGTTGCCTATGTACGACGGTGCATTGCATTCACCAAAGATAATAAATTAGAAGATTGTAATTAGGAGATACAGAACTACACATCGCGTAATTACGAGTTATGTTTCTAGTACTTACAGGATAAAAGACTTGGGGATCTCACAAATATGAGAATGTTTTAGAACCTGCCTTGAATTAATCAGGTTTTAAGAATGGTAAATGGTCTGCACTTATATAGCGCTGTTCTACCTATTGGCACTCAAAGCACTTTACACTGCTTCTTATTCACCCATTCACACATACTGCTATGCTGCTATGCAGCTGACCAAAGCCCACTGGGAGCAACTAAGTTGGGGTTCAGTGTCTTGCTCAAGGACACTTCGACATGTGACCGGAGGAGCTGGGGATTGAACCAATAACTGCAAGATTGGTGGACAACTGGTCTACCTTCCTGCATCACAGTCGCCCATGTCTTCAGTATCACAGTAGTTCTGTGAGTTGTCAATACTTCCAAAATTCTATAGTAAAACAGAACTCTGTCCATAGATAATTCGGTGGACTTAGGTTTTCAAAAAGCTAGCAAATAGGCTATAAAGTGAGGTATAATTTGCTGCATATATTATAACGCTTTATGTTTTATACTGTCAGATGCAAATAGAATCTCACTTTATAGTCTAAAGTGAGGCTTAATTTACATCCTATTCGTTAACCTACATTTTGAAAATGTAAAACTGCCGAATCAACAGTTGTTTTATAACAGACTTTTGGAAGTATTACAGAACCACTGTTATATTGAAGACATCCTCAAGACCTGATTAATCTAAGACATATTGACATATTCTGAAACGGTCTCATATTTATGAAATCCCTTAGTCCTGTATGTCATAATTACAAGTAAGATAACTTGTAATTACAATTACGAGTCTATATACAACATATGTTTCTCATAAATTTTACTTGTAAAATCAGTTTTTTTTTTCCTTTTGGTGAATGCAATATGCAGCCAATCCTATGGCTTGCTCAAGGGAGATTTGTTGGGTTTGTGCCTTGAGTGACTGATGTACATTTGTGCTATATAAATAAATATCATGAATATGCATGTTGTAAAAATGCTGCCTTCATATCATTAGAAATGGACCTTTCATAGTACAAGACAAAAACTGACTTATTGTAGTGTACAGTGTATTATGTTTTAAATAAATTTTCCTCGGTATAGTTGCAGTATATATTAAATGTTCTTTTTTTAAGTACATTAAAACATGTCTCTTAGTAAACTGTTTAGACAAAATCTGCAGTAGTACAGCAAAAACAAATCAGTGTTCAGCAGAAAATTTATTTGTTCCAAAAATAGAAACTTTTTTTTAGCAGAATAACAGTATATATATATATTATTTTCCAATACTAAAAATGTCTACAGTACAGAGTAATATCACTGTACTACAGTACTGTGGGAGTATTATCACTGTACTACAATACTGTGAAACTAACAAAGTGGGGGGAACATTTTATATTTTACTTAAAAAAAACATCAACTATGGAAGGTGTGGCCTCATGGCCAGAGCCCTGACAGGGGCACAGATTTCCTGTAGGTCACTTGTTCTGATCCACACTACAGAATTATTTTTAAAAATTCACATTTTACATTGAACTGTAAGAAGTAGAAGAAATAAGCTCCACTTTAACACAGTAATAAGTGGAGCAGTTAGTGAGCATTTTAGCAGCTAATGTTTATTTGGCCTTTAGACAGAAAGTGATGTCAAAAGTCCAGGCCCTGCTGTGTCAGAAAGTCTTCAAGTGCACTTAGTCGCTCCACCAACATCACATCCAGGTCCACATTGTCATCACAGGAACCATCACCATGGCAATGTCGCCTTGCTGTTCGCTTCCTGGGCACCACAGCAACAGGAAGTCCTGCCCCTACAGGAAACAAAAACAAAACAAAACAAACAAAAAAAAAATTAAAAACAGTAATCATAATGCTGCTTGTGATCACAAAATGTGAGCAAAACATCGTCTTCTGGTGGTGCCCTGGAATTGTATGAATGAGGCTTAAATGGGGTCAGTTACTTTGGATACACCCTTTTGCCTTTTCCCTGCATCCCTTCATGGTTCCTGAGTGGGAGGTACCAAGATGTGAGTGAAGGAAAGCGCTATCGCTTTTAGCGCTTTTACACTTGGGATGTACTCACAGTGTAATTAAAATATTAAAGTATTCAAAAAGTTAAAGCAGAAACATAAAAAAAAACATTAAAACAATGTGCTTGCCAGTGGTTTTATTTCCCAGAGTACCTTGTGGTTTCTTTCTCTTCCTGGGCTGAGTGAAGTCAGGGAAGAGGAGGAGTCTACGTCTCCTCTGCTGGCCAATCAGGAACATCGCTCCGTCTTTCTCTCGTGGCTCCTCAAATATAGTCTCTAGGCTCCTAGTAAAAAACAGTGAGACATGCTGGGTAATGTAATTCCTAAAGAGACATTACACTGGCATGGGGTTCGGGTGTTGACATTTTCACTTGGGGGTCGGTGGAGAATGTAAGGGGCATTTGTCCTATTTACCTAATGGAGATTGTAGGTTTGTAAGTTTACCTGTTGGTGGTGGGGGATTTGTAGTTCTTGTTGGTGTAAATCTCCTCCAGACTGAACTCTTTCTTTTTTAACCTAACATATAAAACATTTTAATATTTTTGTGATCTTTTCACTCA
Source organism: Channa argus (assembly GCF_033026475.1). Classification (NCBI taxonomy): domain Eukaryota; kingdom Metazoa; phylum Chordata; class Actinopteri; order Anabantiformes; family Channidae; genus Channa; species Channa argus. The sequence goes on along the minus strand of NC_090214.1, from coordinate 97,464 downwards.
GCTTCTCTGCTTTTCCTTTTTTAAATTTCCACTTCCTGACCTTCTGATCTTTGGTAGACCCATCGGTGTGAGTGATGTTTCCCGTGGCGTTGCCCGGCGGATTCGAATCTGAGACACTCGTTTACTCCGCTGAGGAAAAAAAATAAAATAAAAGAGGATGAAATAAAACAATACATCCAAAATCTGAGTAAAAAAAAAAAATAGTAAAATCTAAATTTAAAGATAATTAAAAGCTTCACCACTGCATTTGTGATGAGAAACCTGGACTCTACTGCTGATTGGTTAGCAGGAATTGGAGCAAAGAGGCCATTTGCTGAGCATGGCGGGAGGAGCAGGGGCCATCGCTCGGGCGGATGGGCACTCTGATCAATGTGTTGGTCCCGCTGCTTTCGCTGTCCTTCAGCAGAAAATGTCAGGCTGCAACACAAAATAAAGATTTTATCATCTGTATTTTGTCTTGTCTTTACAGAAATTACAACCCAAAGCAAAATACTCAAGGCAGATTTACAGAAAAGTTTTATTTATGGTTCAAGCATTGCAAAAAGTGCTAAAATTAGAACATTTAATGGATAAAAAGGATGATTGTAGTATCATTTTGACACGTACCTGGGTGTAAGTAATCGCACATAGCTGCAAAGAAAAAATTTTTAATTTTTGGGGGGAATTTTAGTTCATCATAATTAAAACAAATCTCTTTTGACATATTAAACAAATCTTAAAAACAAAATAGCATGAAATGCAATCCAGTACAACTGGACCACCCTCTATGACCCCAGTAATAAACACATAGTAGAATTATCTTTTTCACGTTTTCCACCAAAAGATTGAGGGTTGGGGTTAGGGTAGAGGCTGGCCGGGGCCAAGCCTGGTGGGGTGGGATTCGATCCTGCGGCCTTCTCAAGATTCAAGATTCAAAGAGTTTATTGTCATATGCACAGACAGAAAGTATGTTTCCCTGCACAATGAAATTCTTACTTTGCCGTCCACACTAAATGTCATTCAGTAAAGTAAAATAAAAATAGAAAAAAAAAACCCAGTGCTCTACCACTGAGTCACCAGGCCCCCCAATGTTAATATATATGCTAATATTGAGTTAGGTAAACTACATAATATAAAGATATTGAAGTAATGTGCTGTATGTTTTCAAATTGAGGTTTGCAGTTTTAGAAATTAAAATGCTGAAATCATGTGTATTATTACTGGCAAATTATCGGTTTGAGATAGGGCTAAAGCAACAGTATTTCTGATGGAGATTACTTTTATTGCAAAGTCAGTATAATCCACTACTCGATTCAACCTTTGTTTGCAGGGTCTGAACAGACTGTAGGTGAGCTACAAGGCAGCAGAAATACAAGAGTCAAGAAGAAAACATCACAGAAAAGTGCTATCAGAAGAAGTGTTCTGTTCTATTTTTAGCAGTTTTTTGTAATATTGGGAGTGAGGCTGCTGAATGAGCAGAGTTTTAAAGCTCGTTTTACCATCATGGTTTCACTGAGCTCAAGAATTTTGCTTGGTGTCTTCTGTGTGGTGATGTTGCCACCAGAAACTCATTTGGAGAGAGGGATTGTAGACCTGAATAAAAAATAATTCACGTAGGCAGGAGCTGTTGAGTTGACCACTCTGTAGGAGACTCAGAGCTTTGAACCTGATGAAGCCAGTGCAGAGAGCTGAAGAGTAATGTGACATATCCTTTTTGGATGATTAAAAGTAAGACGAGCTTCCACATTTTAGCACTGATTGTGCTGCTTTGTGCACCATAAGTTGGGGTGTATATTCAGAGAGGTAGGGTTTAATCTTTCTAATGTAATTCTATTGCCCTAAAGACAGAGGAGATGTGGTCAGTAAGTCAGTCGATTGTCAATGGTGAAGACAATCGCTAAGGGTCCAAGGTTAATCCTGATGCTCTGTTGTGTTTAAGGTCTGGCTTGGAAGAAAAACTTCATTCTTGAAAAGGTTGAGCTAGAGATGTCTCTCTCAGCCAATCAGACAGGAAGAAATGTGTAATGAAACACTGGAGTTATCCAAAGGAAAAAAATTATGTGTGTCATCAGCTTAGCAGTGATAGGAAAAACCATGTGGGTGGATGAAAGAAAAAACTACAGACAAACATGGTAAAGGTTAAGGTTTTTAAGACCGAGCAGTTTGGTGTTATTAATAAGTTAAATAAGAATTGTCAGGTTTTCCACAGGACTGTAGCCAACCTCTGTGGATGTGGCTGTAAAAGGAAAGCTGATCTATGATTAAACAGAAGGAAAGTTAAAATAATAGAAAACTAAGGACAAATGAACTCCAAACTCAACTTAGTGTCTGGAGGTCAGAAAAAGATGGACTGGAATTTGCTACAACGCATAGAGAAAAGCCACAAAGCTTCTGGCAGAATGTTCTTTGGACAGATGAGACAAAACTGGAGCTTTTTGAAGCTTTTTAGACAACATAACACATCTAGTCTGAATTGGGTAGTATGGCTTGTTATGTTCTTGGGCTGTCTGGCACCGTGAATCTGTGCACAATGAAATCTTATGACTAGAATTCAGGTTTCGGTCTTTCACTTATCTACAACAGCCTGCTACTATTCCCTGACCTCCCCCATCTTTATGTGCTTCATTTAACTCAAACAACAAACACAATCATTCTGCCCCCACATTATATTTTTAAATACCTTGGATGGAGTGAACCGGGCTGAAGCCTAGAATCTAGTGCCTCTTTAAATGAATACTAATTAAGTGTTCAATTAACTGATAATTAGATGACTACTTATTATTTTTAAGGTGTGTTGTGCACCAACCAATGGTCGCTGCTCAGACTAGGTGGGGCTGTCCAGTCCTTCAGGGGCCACAGTGGACTTTCACAAGCTTCACCCTTCAACAGCGTTGACACTGTCTCCACAGAAACTGCTGACAGCTGCAACATCGAGGTGGGGCTAAAGGATAAGAAGCAGCAGAGCCGCCGGTGGGAAAACCTGTGATTAGAGAAGAGGGAGGTGGACAAGATGGAGTTGGAGAAGTGCCACTGAACAAAAGAGACACAGGCAGCTTCGGATTGGGTGCTGGTCCAACCACTCTGGGCTGACTGAAGACGGTGCAAGGGATGATGGGAAGTTGAGCTGGAGAATAAAAAATGTAAACAAACATTGATATTTCACATTTAAAAGTTTTTGACGTTACACTGTGGTTTCTCTGGGTCTCTTGGTCTCAATTGTTCCCTGATGTTTCTGATCCTCTCTCACCTGTAGCCGTTCTGCCTGACAATGACACTGACATCCTTCTCTGGTTGGCCAGTTTCTCCTTGCTCTCTTCTTTTGTGGTTGAAGTCATGCAAAGTGAGCAATGCCTCTGCGCCTCCTCCTTGTCTTGTGAATGAGACCGCCATCTGCCCCACAAACCTTCCAGCATCCTCCTCTTCTTCAACTTCGACTTGACTGTTCCTCCTCTTCCTCGCCCCCATCTTCTTCTCGCCTTCTTTGCTGTTGCTCTGCTCCGATTTGCTGATTAGTGTATCCTCTCGGTCCAATGACAAGGATGTTGAGAATGATGTGGGTGATGGTGAAGAGGAGGAAACAATAGGTGGGATAGAGGTGGGGCTACTGGAGCAAGTGAAAGCAGGTGGATCTAAAGTAGAGAAAACATCAAATTTGAGGCTTGTGACAAAGATAAAATCCACTTTAGAACGACCAGATAACCAACATAAAGACATTTCCAGTTTTTAGACAACACAACAAAGAAGCTGATCACATCTGATCAATCACTACATAATTAGGGTGCTTAGACAGAAATTTCATATTCCAATTTATCTAAATGATAGATAAATATGATAGAGCAAATTTTCTGTAAATTAAATTTGTGGTTTATATGAAAATGGAAAGGCCTATTTCTCGTTACATTTTGGTAAATAATCTGCTTATATAGCGCTTTTATGCAAAGCGCTTTACAATATTGCTCATTGTTCACCCCTTCACACAGTGTCTTGCCCAAGGACTGTCAGCACATAGCCAGGAGGGACCGCGAGTCAAACCACTGACCCTGCGGTCCATGAACAGCTGTCTTACTAACTGAGCTACAGCCGCCCCAACAGTGAATCATTTACATGTCCAATAAAAGGTATTATCCTTTTCCATGTGGAATTATTGTGTAGAATTTTTAATGAAGCATGTAACAAAATTAGAGATGTCTCAGTGCCACTTTTTCCGGAGAAGTACTTACATTTTAGTACTCACCGATATCGAGCACTGTTACGAGTACGAAACTGTTTTGCTTCTAGTATGAGTTGCTGGACAGTAAAATCCTCATCCATTGTAGTAAAGCAAATCCTGTGAAAATGGAAATTCTCACGTGTTGTTCTGCAAAAGCAGATATGACGGTGACCGGTAAACAAGAAAAGGAAAAAAGACGAACAAAGCACAGGTTTAGGGTGAGATCTTGGGTGGACAAGTGTAGACAACATGGACTGTAGAGTATAGACAGGAACATGAAGGTTAAAAAAAAACTAAGCAAACTTAAGGTAACGTTCTAGTTACTATATAAAACTCTTGCTGTTGCTGATGTCAGTCACAAATATTAACTGTTTAAAAATTATTCTTGGAACGTGTATGACTGTTAGTAACTAGGTCTTTAGACTTCAGCAGAGTTTGTATTCAGCTTTACTTTTGTCCTCATCAATTACCCTAAAACAGCTCTAAACCACAGACATTTTTCCACTTCCACCTACCTGTGTAGGCTAATGTCGGAACAGGCACACTATTGGAGAAGTTTTAAGTGTACAGGTACACAAAGGGAGGATCGGGCATTGGGACATTCCTAAACAAAATATAAAAAGCCCATCAAAGGTTTGGAAGGACTATGGTTTGGTTAGAGGACTTTACTGTTTGTGTTGCATCTTGACAAATGCTGCAGTGTATACTGATATTAAAAAATGTACCACAACAAACACTGCCATTAAAGCCTGTACTATTCCATTTTATTCTTATTGTACTATAAGAATGACAGTATTATAAGAAAATGTATTTCCATGTGCGACAGCAGGGCAGTTTAAGTGTGAGCAGTACATTGTGTCCATTGCCTGTCGGCAAACACAATGGGTCTGCTGTTGTTCTCTCATATAATCTGTAGGGAGCATTTGTGGTGAATGGGCTGTCTCTCACAGCTTCTCCCTATAAATTACCCAAATACACGAAACTAAACCTAAACAAACAAAAAGATGAATAACTGTACTACTGGTAATCTCCAGGTCCAAATAACAAACTAAAATAAGAAAATCCCAGCACCTAAACATATGAAAACACAAAAAATAGCAGGCTTGAGGGAAAATTGGAACCAGTTCCCCAGTTCAGATTTAGGAAGCAAACACCCTCTCTACTTTTAAGTCTAGGCTTAAAACCTTCCTCTTTGATAAAGCTTATAGTTAGTTATATTCATGCTGCTATAGGCTTAGACTGCTGGGGGAACCACCCTCCAATGCACTGAGCTCCTTTCCTCCTCTCTCCTGACTCCTGGAGGTTTTTTCCGTTAAAGGGGGTTTTTACCATCCACTATTGCGTAGGACTCCCCCGAGCAAGCAAATTGTTGGGTTTTCTTGATACATCTTTATAGTCTTGACTTCGTACACATCTTCAGATGACTTTGTTGTCAATTGGCGCTATATAAATAAAGTACAAATTAACTGAAAAGAAATGCAAGGAGAAAACTCCTTACCAAAAATGCAGCTGCCAGTGTGTGTGGATGTGTTCTCCCTATTTTCCTGCACACCTCCCTCCACCTGAGCACTGATTTTACTCAGGTGTGCAACAGGCCAAGGGAGGAGAGTAATCTGAGAGAAAAAGAACAGACAAAGAGCAGAACACACACAGAGGCATGCCTAACAAATAAGATAATAGAAATACATAAGTGTGTAGGTGTTTCCAAACTTTTTTCTTGGTAGTGTATATTGAGTTTAAATACATTTGGGTGTTTCTAATGAACAGAGTCGTAAGTAAACTTTAAGCCTGGTTCTCAGGAGAGATTCTGACACTCTTGGTCTACAATACCGCTGTAGCAGAGCCACAGGCTGATCGTCTCATCACATTGATTAAAGCATCACACTGATTAACTGTTTAATCAGTGTTATTAAAACAGTTTTTCTTTTTTCCACTTTGAATTATTAATTAGTTTAGTTTCAGTTTTTTCATGTCTGGGTTTGTTAAAGTTTTGTTATTTACAAGATGCTTTTATCCATGGGAACTTACAGGTGGAGAACAAACATACAAGAGCAACTTACTGTTCAAGGGTATAAAGGAAACTTCATCATGTGGAAAGAAGGAGCAGAGAATATTGTTTTAAAGTGTGAATTTTTTTTCTTTTCTATTTAATTTTGTTTAGTTTCAAGGCAGCTCGTCTCAATTCTGTTTTTTTTGCCTTTATAGTGAATTTAGTTTAATTTTAATTCCCGTTGTTATAATATGTTTAGGTTAGTTGCAGTAATTTCTCATCCTGATTATTTATGCCTGAAAGGATTATGTACAATCTGAGAGCAAATACAGCAAGTTTTTAAGTGTGATGAAATTGACCATGTCTGAAAACAAAAAAGCACTTGTCCTTGAAAAACAAGAATTAGGCCTATCCGGATGGGCATGAATGCTGACTTGTTTGCATATAATCATTCTCTTCCTCTGGATGGGAGATTGCGATCAGAGCTGAAATTACCACTTTTCCGAATGTATGCGATTGTTTAATGAGTGTTTTGATCATTTCCTCTTATAGATCATTAAGTGGCAAAACATTTTTACGTCAGTCCCCGAACAAGCACTGATGTTTTCAGGGGTGTTAGGGAGTAACTTTGTCTTTACCTGAGCTGTCTGCTCCCTCTCTGTTGCAGACAGGGACACTCCGCCCCCATCAGACACACAGAGAAGAAGCTGCTCCACAAGATTATTTTCATATTCACTAATTTCAGTGTTGTCTTGAAGAATTCATATCCTGTGATTTCACAAATTTTTTCATGCCCCAGTTAACCCTTTATCAGCTTAATTAGCGCACTGTGAGGTAATATTTTTTATTGTCACAGAACCTGATTCTTTCTTTACCTGGGACAACACAACACCAATACCAGAAGTATAAACTTACCTTTTCTTGTCTGCCTGATCCTTCTCCTTCTCTTCCGCCTGCTCTTCTTTTCGAAAAAGTCCAAACGACGGCTGAGTGAAGACAGAGCTCCTCGCAAGATGCGTCGCACCTCCATCTGGTGAGTTGAGAGAAGGCGAGGCAGGAGAGAGGAGCAGGGGCAGCAGGATGGAGGGGGAGGTGGAGGAGGAGGAGATGAAGGATTGAGTGTTGTAGAAACCGAAGGAGAAGGTGAGGGCGAACAAATGACAGATAAATGAGGAGAAGGTGGTGCAGTAGAAGAAAATGAAGGAAGTGAAAAAGAAGAGACTGAAGAGCACAAGTAAGATGGTGAAGGATGGATAAAAGGTGGCAGAAGATGACAGGAGGAAGAAGGAGTGGAAAAATGGGAGAGGGTTGGAGGAGAAATAGAGGGTGAAGGAAGAATGGAGATAGAAGAAGAGGAAGAAGAAGAGTGAGAAGTAGTAGAAGGCAGGGGGGGAGGAGAAAAAGGTGGAAGAGATAACGAAGGTGGAGGAAGGAGAGATGGATTTAAAACGATTGAAAAAAGTGGAGAATGAGGAGAAGGAAGAGGGGGTGACGAAATAGGAGGAAGAGAGGAGGCAGAATGAGTTAACATAAAAGGAGGAGTAGATAAAGAGACAGAGAAAGGAGGTGGAGGAGGGTTAATATGGATCGATAGTGGGACAGGGGTATGAGAATTAGGAGGAGTAACAGATGAAGGAGAGGAGAAGGCACAGGGATGAGGAGGAGTAGAAAGAGAAGAGGACACTCCTGCAGGAGAAGACACAACAGTCAGTAATCTCTCTCTATCTCTCGCTGCATGGAAACATAAGGTCTCATACACACAAGAAATAACCACAAACTGCAGAAACAGAAACTCAACATTTACCTGTTTGCCCTGTGGTGACATCATCCCCCACAATAGCCAATGGAAAAGCGGAGGGTGAAGACACACCAATCATGTCCTGCGCCCTGTCATCACCCCCACTGAGTGGTTGAGTGAGCATGGTGACTGCAGAGCAAAGGAGAAGTCGCTTTGATTTTAAGTTGTCAAATGAAAAAGTTCCTGCTGCAGGCACAGGCCACACGGGCAGCTGTCAGTCAGATCCAACACATTAATTCAGTCAGATTTTCCTTATTCTAAGGACAAATTCATTGCTATCGTCTAGCAACAGTATAGTATAGTCTAGCAACAATGAGAATCATTTCTCCAGTTAGAGACCACAGAAAGATCAGATTCTGTAGCAAACTGCTCTCCAAATGATACTGGGATACATATTTTTGTGGGATTAGCTTTAAGTTGGTTAATTATTGTAAAATAAAAATGGAAAGTATTATGAAGCAAATGTGCTGCTCTGTACAGCTGCTCTGAGCCGTCAGATAGAAATCGCAAGAAGCACAGTCATTTACTGTGTTTGGTGTCCTGGGATTGGTACAGGATCAGAAAATATGTAAGTGGTACCACACAATGCTAGGTGTAATCTCTTTGTAGAGGCAGGCTTACTGGTGTCTAGTGGTCCAACAATTATCCACTCCAGTGGTTGTTGCATGACAAAACACTGAACTTTTATTGAATTCCATGTTCCACAATTGAGCTGATAAAGTAACTCTACAGAAAATAACTCCACAGAACACGGTAAGAAACAGTATACTTCCAACAGCTACACACTCAAGTTTCCACTACTTCGTTGTTGCTCTCCTAACCGTTTTTTTCAAAACTGCCCGAACAAACCCTAATTTCCTTGACGACTGATTTGGCAAACTTCAAAGGCAAAGCTTCAAAGGCAGTTATGCGATGTCACTGATAATGCCATTAAGACGCTTACACATACCTACTAGTTTTCCCAACCTTTCAAGACACAGTTTGACCAAATAAAAACAAACGTAAAACACAGAAAGCCTGATGACTTTTAAACAAAATATTATTTCTTTGAGATTTTACTGCATCATGTTGCCCAATATGAAACCTGTGGCAGGGTGTTAATCGTACGCGATGCCATCACACCCTACTTTAACGTAGTGTTGCTGCTTAACAATACCCTGCCATGGTTAAAAATTAGCAAAACAGTAACAGGAGACAATATCTAGACATGATTAGCCTCTTACACTAAATCGTTAGATTTCATCATTAGATATAGATCATCCTGAGGTGCTTTGACTTTAAAAACACAGGCAATGCTCAAACGAAGACCACTAATGACAAATAACAAATTTCACAATCAGTGAACATGTTAGAGAATCTGATGGATATGAAAAGCTCCACGACAGGTCCAAACCTCTGAGGTACAATCAAAAATACACACTTGGCAAACTTTATCAGAAACATTCTGCAAAAAAAAGGTATTAATGAAAAGAAAAGCTTTTCACTTGAAAGCTTCAGAAGTAAGTAAATACAGAAGATCTATTTAATCCAATAATGTCATCAGAGATCAACAATCATCCCTTAAAGAGTGAGCTGATGTAAAACTTATGAAGGATGCAAAACATCATCTGCTTATCAGAGAAAATCTTTGAAAAGATAGATATTATGTGTAGTAAATACAACACACCCTCGCATGGAGCCCTTAAGGGTTTAACTGATTAATTTCTTTCATTAATTTCTTCTTCGTTTTTACAGATAATAGATGGAATTTAAATCACAGACTTTGATTCTGCTTACAAAGCTTGTGATTTGATTTTAAGAGTCAGGTGCCCTCATTTAGTCAGCATTGGATGTGTATGTTGTCAGGGGGGCTGGTAGTTCAAGGAGTAGAGCATTGGGTGGAATGCAAAAGGCCACAGGATTGAATTCCACCTCACCAGGTGTGGCCCCACCCAGCCACCAAGCGCTACTTTCGAGTGGGTCCTGACCTCGGATAAAATATGAAGGTTGTGGCAGGAAGGGCAACTGCTGAAAATTTCATGCCAAAACCACTTATCGAACACAATCTGTTGTGGTGACCGCTGAAAGGACAAGCCAAAAGGCATTGATCTATGGTACACTTTTATTAAGCTAACTTAATTTAAATGGGTTTGTGTAAGTGTGTGCATTTCATTTTAAGCTGGATAAGTTATTGGATACTTTAAATTTGTCCGGATTAATAAAGTATCTAGCTATACATCTAGCCAAAGACAAGATAAAAGCCATCTTAGTGCTTGAGTTTCCCCATTTAAACACAGTTTAGCTTCTATGAAGTATCATTTAGGGCTTAATGTGTGTGTTCAACAGAGGTCTTCATAAATACTATATAAACTTAATAAATATCCCGTTAGCTATGTATTAGACCACGTAAATGGTTACGCTAATGTTATGTTAATGTATACATGTTAATGTATGATGCTGCACTGTAATGGTAATGCTAAAAATCATGTCACTGCTTAAACAAATAGTATTGTAATTTTAAAGAAAATTAATTTAAGCTACCAATAACTACACATATTTTCTATGCCTCTTACTCCACTACCTTTAAAATCAAAGACTTCATTTTATTCTGAACCTGAACAAATAAAACTTGAGCCAACAGGTAAGACTTCATCTTAGACAATATTTGTATGTTGCAGGCTAGACCTACACCATCAATCCAATAATGCAGTGCGGGGTTTACTACCTGGCGTCATTATGAAATAGGACGATTCCGGCTACGGCTGCTTCCAACTTTCTCTCGCGAGATATAATTGATTCCCGTTATATATATAACAGAAATATTTCGATCAGTTTCGCTGTCAGCTCATTACTTCACGATTCTGACAACAACCAAGTAAAAACAGAGAAAGCGGAAATGTTCCGGATCGAGGTGAGGATAAAAGTGGATTTGAGGAAATAAGAGGAAACTGGTCGAGCTAGCAGCGGCTAGTTTCAATTAGCAGGCTTTGCTGAGTGAAAACAGAAACAAACGGAGAAATTGTAACTGTTAATTTTTACCTTTTCAATGCCCACGTTTCCGTTAGTCTCCGTTAAATACTCGCATCCCTCACTGTAGGCGATTTACCAGCTCGAAAATGTTAATTCGCCGGAGTCGGTGGCTGTATTACGCAGTAGACCGGCGTTAAACGGACGGAAAATTCACCGACGCAACATCCGGTACAAATGTCAAAAATAAAAGACCCAAAGTTACAGTTTCAGAATTAGCTTTTTTTTTGGCCAAGTCAAGTAACACAAAAAAGGGATTTGTATGGAAGTAAAATACTAGCAACATTATTTGTATGTGCACAGGGATTTGTTTGTGTGTACTCAGAGTTGCATATCTGTACTCATATTTGTATTTTGGTTTATTTGTGTGTTTGTACCCAGATTTGTGTGTCTGTACACAAATCTGTACTTGTAAACAATATTTGTTTGTATGTAAAATGCTACTCTTCTGCCAAGGTTTGTGTGTCTGTGTAAAGGGATTTTCAGGGCATTTTCTTTGCAACCATCTACATGAGGCTTAGTTGACAAAACACACACAAAAAAAGAGATAAGTGACACTACACCCAAAGCATTGACCCCAGATGCCTCTCCAGCACTCTGCTCTGGTCTTTTGAAACCTTGCAGTGAGATAAAATATTTTAAATAGATGGTGATTGTGAGTTCAGTGTGGACCTTTTTCACAAAGTGTGTAGTAAATTTACTTAACATGCTCATGCATGTTGCCAGCATGGGACATGTGAACAAGGTCTGGGGCTTAATCAAACTGCAAGCAAATAGACCTGTGAAACACAAAGGCAACATTCCCTGAAGAACTCCAACATCATCTGCTCCAGCAGTCACATTGTAATGAAGGCTCTACTAAACAAGAAATAATAACTTTTCATGAGTAAAGCTTTAATAAGGCCAGTCAGTTTTTGATTACAGCATTTTGGATGTAAGATTAATTTTGGTGAGCGACATGTTTGCAAGACTCAGTGATGAGTTAACGACCATAAAAGCTGCAATAAGCAGGTTGACTATAGTCACTGGACGTGACACCCGTGAACCCGTGAGGTGCACAACAGCTGACAATTCTGTTCTAAAAACCAGTAAAGTTGCCGGTCTGTGGGGAGTCTCAGTCATCCAGGTCATGTTATCCCAAAGTCCTCATGGTTATCCCTCAAAGTGGTAGGTCTCCAAGACGTTTCCCCTATGCTCTGAAAGGGCTTGTTCAAGCACAAGGGCAGTAGCCACTAATAGCACTTTAAGGAGTTGTTTAGGATTCAGGTGACCCTGAACTCACGGGATAAGCCGAAAGGACAAAAAAAAATAAAAAATAGAATCGGCTAACGTTATCTGCTGTCGCTAACAGTTCAGAAACACTAGAAACACTGTTTGGCTGAGCAGGAGAAAGAGCTATAAAGGAGTATTTTCTTTGTCTTTATCTCTCGCTGTCCTATATGAAATAAAAACAGTTTTGTTTTTATGAGTGTTCGTGGTGTGAACAGTTGTCCAATTAGATTCCAGTTCTTATCTGTGACTGACCTCTGATCATTGTGGACTTTGGTTTTGCAACTGTTGAAAATCTCGAGAAACACAAATGTGATCAGTACAGATTCCAGTGTGAATAAAGAAAGGCCTTGCTTCATCAAAGGATCATTTCTGATTTTGCTTCATGATGCAGGTTTATCTCGTCCTTCCTGTCCTGCTCATCCTTGCTCCCTCCCTTTCAGTGGATAGTGGCCGTGTTCTTGTGTTTCCAGGCGAGTACAGCCACTGGCTGAATATGAGGACCATCATGGAGGAGTTGGTGAAGAGGAACCACTCCATCACTGTTCTGGTTTCTGATGCATCACCATCTGTGAACTACAACATCAGCGACGATGCCACCAAGTTCAACTTCCTGGTGTTTAAGGTAATACCCAGTTCACATATGACACAGTTGTCTGGGGTTAAATGGGTTTTAGTGGTTTAGTTTGGTTAGGTCTCCATTGTTTTTTTTTTTTATAAGAATTAAAGGTTTTTATAAGATTTGTTTTCTTGTCCAGGTTCCTTACAGCAGGGCTGCATTCCATGACATTTATCAAGAATTTATCCGCTTCTCCATGTATGAGTTGCATCTTTTGTCTCCGCTCTATAAGTTTTTGAGGGTTCGTGAATGGTTGGGACGAATAGTCGACTTTGGTATGCAACAGTGTGACTCAATGTTGAAGAACAAGGACCTGATGGCAACCCTACAAGACGCCGCGTTTGATGTCATCCTGCTCGACCCGATGGTGATGTGTGGAGACCTTGTAGCCGACATGCTCGGCCTGCCACTTATCCTGTCGCTGCGCTTCTCGTTTGGTGGGGTCGTGGAGCGTCACTGCGGCCACGCCCCAGCACCCCCATCATATGTCCCCGCTTCCCCACTGCCATATGGCGACCATATGACATTTGTGGAGAGACTGATTAACACACTGATGTATGCTGTGACATCATCTGTGACTGAAGTGGTCTGGAAGCTGACTCTGGATCAGTTCTACAGCGAGGTCAAAGGTCAGTCAAGGGTGGTGGTGGTGGTCGTTGGCGATGTACTCATGTCTTTTGGCAAAATAATCAACAATCACAGTTTCAGTTACATCTGAGGAAGACGTAAGGTAAATGGTGTCAAAAATGTCTCTTAACATAAAAACCAAAAATTTTGAAACTGGAAACAACGAGAAAGAGAAACAACAAAATGAGAAAAAGACTTTTATTATGATGATTGTTGCCTCGCTTTTCCTGTCTTGACAGGAAGTCCCAGCAGCAATTGTGAGACTCTGGGGAAAGCAGACATCTGGCTAATCAGGACTTTCTGGGACCTGGAGACTCCACGTCCAAGCCCCCCCAACTTCCACTACGTGGGGGGTCTGCACTGTAAACCAGCCAATTCACTGCCGAACGATCTTGAGGCAATCATGCAGAGTTCAGGAGATGCTGGGGTGGTTGTGGTTTCCTTTGGCTCTATGGTAACCAACCTGACAATGGAGAGAGCTGACGTCTTGGCCACCGCCTTCGGACGGATCCCACAAAAGGTTAGAAGCTGCACCCACTCACGGGTAGACATATGTCTTCAGAATTAATTTTTCTGATCAAAACCAAAATTAAGACTAACAATATCAGTTGTTTGAATTTGCAACAAACATTGGTCATTTTTAGTTTCAGACTCAGGCCAGTTAACTTCAAAAAGAGTCTGATGAATTACCTGCTTTTTAAAGTTTACATGAAAAAGTCCTGAATTTTAACACACGTGAACTTAGTCATTAGTCCAGAATATTCTGTGTCTGTGTTCAGGTGATATGGAGATACTGTGGAAAAACTCCTCAAACTTTGGCGGCAAACACAAAACTTTATGACTGGATTCCTCAGAATGACTTGCTGGGTAAAAACCTCTTTTTTCGTTTGTCACTACTAAATGTTTTATTTTTATTTATTTAAATTAATTTAATTAAAAAACATATCACATGACAGCTTCTAAAAATAAAAGCCAACATTGATCATTAGCTGATCTGATTTTATTTTTAAAAAATCCCATTCTAACAAGACAGAATGCTTTCAAAACAAAAGCCTGCTTTTTCCTCTCTCAGGTCACTCAAAAACCAGAGCGTTCGTGGCTCACGGTGGAACCAACGGTTTATATGAGGCAGTGTATCATGGTGTGCCGGTGATTGGCATCCCACTGTTTGGTGATCAATCTGACAACCTTGCTCGTCTGACCCGCCGTGGTGCTGCCATCGTCCTTAACTTCAACCATCTCACAGTCGATGAACTGACAGAAGCACTACACAACATCATCGGTCAGCCAAGGTGAGAGTTATTTTGAAACAGCTTTAGTTCTTATGGTCTACACTATGTATACAGTCCGCTCAAGAAGTATTAGAACGGAAAGGCAGAATAACTGCTTTTGTTGTACTCTGAAGATATTTGAGTTTAAGATCAAAAGAATTTTTGCTTTTATTTAATACTCCACAAGGACACGTCTCACCACTGTTTCAATCTTTGCACTGGATTCATCAGGTTCAAAGCTCTGACTCTCACCTACAGAGTGGTCACCTCGACAGCACCTCCCTATCTAAATACCCTCACCACATCTACAATCCCTCCCATCTGTTATGCTCTGCTAACAAAAGGCATCTGGTGGTCCTATGACCACGTAAAAGATCCTAAGCAAAACTCTTTATCTCAGTGATCCCACTATGGTGGAACGAGCTACCAAACTGCACGCTCAGCAGCCTCACTGCCAATATTCCCAATATTGAACTCTTCTGCAACTTCCTATGCACAAATATTTATATTTTAAAAAGTCATATCTGCTCTTTTTGCACTTGCATCTCATAAAACAGAAACATTTCTTATCATAGCACTTTGGTTTGATGATTTCTCCTTGACTTGCTCACTTGAGCATCTACCACTACACATCTAACAGGACAAGTGTAGAGGCAAGATAGAAAAGATGTTAATGTTTCATGTTGTTTAATTTCAGCATCTCTGTATTTTACAACGTCTAAAATGGTTTCCAGTCACATGCTTCTAACTAAGTGTAGGTATGCCTACATGAAAGGGTGCCCTTCCATAGCCTGTGTCAATTTAGAGCATTGGTTGTGTATGATGTCAGGGGACCTGGTGGCTCAGTGGTAGAACATTGGGTTCTGCCTGTCTCTCAGACATCTCTGCCTGGATGAGAGGGAGACATCTTCAGCTTAACTTCTCCAAGTCTGACGTTCTTGTCTTCCCAGCCAGACCTTTAACGCAACACAACATCGGATCTACAGTGATTATCTCCACTAAGCCGACCAGAAATCTAGGGGTCATCATCGAAGACCAACTGAGCTTTAAGGACCACATCTCCTCAGTCTCTAGGGTATGCAGATTTGCCCTCTACATCAGAAAGATCAGATACTACCTCACTGAATATACAACCCAGCTCATTAGAAAGGCACTGGTAGTATCTCATCTTGATTACTGCAACACTTTGTTAATGGGGTTACCAGTATGCACAATCAAACCTTTGCAGATCATCCAAAATGTAGCAGCACGCCTCATTTTTAATCAGCCAAAAAGGACTCATGTCACCCCACTCTTCAGATCTCTACACTGGCTTCCTCTAGCTGCATCAGGTTCAAAGTTCTGTCTATTGCCTACAGGGTGATCACCTCAACAGCTCCTGCTTACTTCAACTCCCTCATTCAGGTCTACAATCCTTCCTGTCCGCTGCAGTCGGCGAACAAACTACGTCTGGTGGTCCTAGCACCACACAGAAGACACCAAGCAAAGCTCTTCAGCGCAATGATCCCACGATGGTGGAATGAGCTACAAAACTCTGCACACTCAGCAAACTCACTCCCAATATTCAAAAAACTGCTGAAAACAGAACTTAAGTCTATTCTATCTAAAAAAAAAAGGTCCAGCCACCAAGGGCCTACCTTGATGCTGAGCCCAGACAAAATGGAAGGGTTGCGTGGGAAGGGCATCATGCGTAAAAACTCATGCCAAATCAATCTGCAGAACACATTCTGCTGTGGCGACCCCTGAAGGGAAAAACCAAAATTTGTTGATCTTTGCTGTGAGAGGAACTGGTTCTCTTATCTTTATTAATGCTGACAGAACCAGTAGGATGAATTCTTAAGTGTTTGGGGCAAAATTACCTACTTATACTGAGCCACATTCTTTAGAATTGATTGGACAGTTGTTGACATTGCAGATGGACAATGATGGGCAGAAACAAAGACAGCAACACTACCATTATTAAGGCAAATATGTTTAAAAATCTGCAGTGTCTAAGTCTTTCACCTGGTCAGAATCCAGGTGAGTTGTGTTTAACCTGAAAAAAGTAAAAATTAAGATATATTGCTACCTCTAAATAAAAATGGCTGTAATTCCTACACTCGTGGTGGTATTTTGCAAGTTGTATATTGAAGCCAATATATTTGCTCTATAAACAAATATATTTTATAATAAACCTACCCATTGACACCGCTGTCAAATAATATCAAAAAATAATTTACCCAACATGGAAAGCTTTTAAATGTAAATGGACTGGCACCTCCTTCTCTGATCCATTTTGTAAATGTACCATCACAACCATGATAAGTTCAGCTTGTTCTGAGAGAGCAACAGCCCTTTAAATACCAACATATAGCATTTTTAAAAGTATATGTAAAATCTGGTTAATATCTACTTGTACTTGTTGTCCTTGACAATCTGATTGTGATGGAATAATCAGTTCATTCTTGTTTTATTATGTGTTCAGTTAACTGGCACATTTTCCCCATTACAAACATCAGTGTTTGATTTAAAATAAAACATTTCCATCCTATCACAGCGTGTTTCAATCTGCAACTCAGCGTCTTCATAATAAAAGCCCACTAACGCTTGACTATTTTTTTCCCATGATGATCAGCTACAGGTCGAGCATGAAACATTTGTCCGCGCTGCATCGCGATCGTCCAGAGTCTCCGCTGAGCACCGCTGTCTTCTGGGTGGAGTTTGTGATGCGACATGGTGGAGCGCCCCACTTGCGGCTGGCGTCACGTGACCTGAACTGGTTCCAGTATCACAGCATAGACACGGGTGTTGCCCTGCTGGTTGTCGTGGCAACCACCGCGGCAGCCTGCTGGGGGTATGGCCGCTTTCTCTTGCGACGCTGGAGACGACGAGAAAAGAACGACTGAAAATTTTGTCACATTTATCTATCAGGTTTCATGTTTGCGGTTTCAATATGGAAATGATTTTATCTTTAACTTTTTGAAAAATCATTTAAACACTGCAATAAAAAGTTTTGCTTGATTTTTTTTTTAGAAACTGTACTTTTGTTCAATGAAAAGTAAAAAAAAATGAAATTAACTGTTCAGTGTCATCTTTTGGCCTGAGGGTGGTGCTCCACACACTAGAGATTTCTCTTAGTTCATGATTTATAAAATTCAAAGACTGTTGGAAGTTGATGCTGTTGATAACATTAATGTACAAGTTTAGTCCTGATATATTCCACATGAGTCTCATAAATAAGGTTCCTGACATAAAAAAAGTGTGTACATTCATACAAAGAAAACCTAATTCTTATTTAAGTTTTCAGGCTTTTATTTTATGCAAAAAAAAAAAAAACTCTCACCATTTATTCACAAACAGAAAATGAATAGTTTTAATCAACTGTTAACCACTGAACACAGATCAGCGGTTTGGTCACCATAGTAACAAAAATGTAACAAACACGAAGCAATCTTCTCAATTTGTAATAAAAGAAAATAATTAAATGCTTTTATTTTTCAGACTACAGAAAGTGGAAAACAACTGAACCACAATACGTATTTTAATATATAAAATGAAAATCAACAAAACAGACTAAAATTCAAAAGAAAACAATTGTCAGGAGGCAAGTTTAAATTTAAGTGATTTTACAGGTAACATTGCCTAATCTTTCCACAAAAAAATAATTGAACTTTAAAAAGCAAAATGCTATTTTGTTGTGACCCTCATGTTGAAACCTCTACTTAAATACTGAGAACCATCAAAACCAATCAAAAAACCCTGTTAGATTCCACAGGGAATTATGAGAAATAAAGTCAAGTGTAAGGATAAACTACAATAAAACATATTCATTTTGTTTTGTTTTTAAATGTGTTTAGCACAAACACGTATGGGGTAGCTGCTCGACAGACCTGTTCCAGGATCATCAAACGAGTTTTACAAAAATCAGCAGATTTTTATCCTAGCAGTTTTTTTTAACATTATTCATATAAATACTGATAATGTCATAACATAGCTAATTTTTCTTGTCTGTTGATAATTTCCTGTAATTATCAGCCAAAACCACAGTTGAATGGATGTGACATCACCTGCGGTACCGCCCCCGCTCCTTGTCCCTCTCTCTCTCTCTGTCTCTGTCTCTGGCTCTCTCCCGCTCTCTGTCACGCCGTGGTCCGCCACGCTCACGTTCGCGCTGCCGCTCACGCTCACGCCTGCTGCTCACTACCGCCTGTGTACGCCGCAGGAAGTCATCCACACGCATATCATAGTCATGCTGGATGAAACAAAAAGAAATTAAAAATAAAAAACAAAACAAAAAATGTTATCGATAAAATATGATCTAACATTACAAGTAAGACAGTTGACCGAACCTACAAAAACAAAAGAAGAAAAAACCCTCAAAATTACCATATGCTTTATCGAACAGCAGAAACAGCTGTGTGAAACTAGAAACAACAGTGACAGAAACCAAGTGACAGTAAACATAGTAAAGTGACAGCAGGAACAGAATTTAAGCAGAAACAGCAGAGTAACAAAAACAGTAGTTACAGCAGAAGCAGAACTTACCGGGCTGGAGGTGAATGCACGGTGCTGGGGTGCTCTCTGTTTGTCTCTAAAGCGAGGGGGTGGAGCCTCATGTGGGGGCATTTGGGGGTGGTGGTGGTGGTGGTGGTAGGGCTGGTGAGGGGGGGGTGGAGGGTGACTGTGGTGGTAGTAGGGCGGGTGGTGGGGGGACGGCTGCTCCACACCGGGATACGCCGCCTTACAACATACAAATGACACCATTAGTTCAGATTGTCTTCAATAACCTGATTGAACAATTAAATTGAATCATTTCATACCAGGGTCTGCCATGGGGCGGGGGGGCCAACGCTGTGGTGGTAGTCCCGCATGTAGTCATTATAGGACTGAGACAGGTAAACACATAGGTAAACACACCCGACAGAGGCAACCACTCTCACTATAAGACAAAACTGCAGCTTGTGTGCTAACAAAAACAATTGAGAGTGAACTAAACAAAATGCTGCTAAGCTAACATGATAATAAGACTAAATGAGGTTAAGCTAACATGCTTAGTGCTCACCCCGTTCAGAAAAACATCTCGTCTCACGTTGGAGAATCGTCTAAAAAAACAAACAAACAAACAACAAAAAAAAAGGTTTTTAAATCTGTGGGTTATAAAAGCTTTTTTTTAATAATACAAATTTAATAAAGACTATTTTGCTTCATAATTGTTTAAAAGTAGATTCTTCTAATTCATCTTTTAAAATTGTTTTTTTTTTTTTTTTTTACATCCACAATTTTTTTTTTATGTAATTGCCAACTGCCATTTGTATTGTTTCACTCTTTCATAATCACAGAAAGTGAGTTTTTTTTTTAGGATAAATACAATTGCTATTAAAACTTTGTGAAAGACTTTAAATGTTATAAATTCACATTTCACAGGATTGTCTCACCTGTCCACGGTTTGGTTACGAAGGTCCTGGATAAAACCTATAAATAAAATAAATTCAGTTAAAAATTAACTTTAAGTTGTTTCTCTGTCAGCTGAGCAACAGGGGATTAGTGCAATGGGACAATTTGCAGAATCCACTTTCATCAAAATTTGATCAAATGATTATTAAGTGAATAAATATACTGTAAAACGCAACATAATAAAAATATAAAACAGTAGAATAAAAAAAGTAACATTTCAGAAAAAAATATTATATTTGAATAAAAATATCTCATACAAAAGTATAAACACTGGCTATGAGTTATAAATGAAACCAAAATATTTCAACCAGTTACTACACATCAGTTTAACAAAAAAAAAAATAAAAATAAATAAATAATTGGCATTTTAACAAAACCATCTCAGAATGAACCTTTATCAGACATTAAACCGCATACTGAGTTGTCAGATTAACCACCTGCTCGCTGGCTGAAGTCAGGTGGACCATCAGCTCGCGGCCGCTTCCTGCCGTGGAGGTCGTACTCTTCAGGACGACGCCTACATAAACAAGTTGACAAGTAAGACAGACATCCACACAAATGCAAACTCACACACAGTAACACACAGGTCAAACAAGTTGTTTTTTTCAATTTGGTACGTAACCTATTTACTCAGAAACCTAACGCAGTTATCTGAAGTGATAATGAAGGTCCTGATTTCTCCAGGGGAAGGGTGAGTACAGGTATATACACAGGTGCTAAGCGGTGGTTCACATTTAACACCAGCATCAAACAGCCAAGCATTCATCTAAAACACCAATCAGATGGACAGTTCGTGGACAAATGTGCTTCTGAAGAACACTGACCAAGTACCATCCGTCATCTACCAGTCCACCTGTTCAGCAATACCCCTGTCGTCTACCAGTCGTTACACCTCCTACAAGTCTTCCTGCTGTTTAACCATATTCCTGCCATCACAGTGTCTTATAGTTTTACAATACTCTATATACATTTTCTGTCTATATGAAGTTTACCTGAATCACAGCTGGTGATTGAAACATTCTGTCCTAAATCTTTGATTACATTTACAACCGTTTGTGCTGGTGCTAATTTCAACTCATTGTTTCCTGCTGTAAAAATTGTTGTATTGTTTGTGGCCAAGAACTGTTTTTTTACAAATTTTACTTAACACACAAACACACACACACACACACACAAACAAAAAAGAAGCCTGTGAAAGAACAACATACCGCTTCTCTTGTTTGACTGGGGGTTGTTTGATTGTCAACACTTTTGATTATAAAAAACAAAAACAGTTTTTCTCCTCATCAGTCCATGTTTTTACATAAACCCTCTTATTTTAAAAAGGGTGGAGGGGGTGATGATGATGATGGTGATGATGGTGCAGTCCTGTCAATCAATACATAAAGCCCCATCCCTCTCATTCCTGCCCCGCCCCCTGCAGACCAGCAACAGTCCTGAAATGACCAAACTTTTTTTCTGGTCTGTCTGTCGCTCCGTCCGTTCTGGATCTTTTATTTTAGTTTCCTCCTCCTCAACTCCTCCACTCACACACTTTCATACTCAGTTCGTAACAAATCGACAGTTTGTTGCTAACAAGTCCTGATTCACTGTGTGTGCACTGGGGGAGGAAGGGGAAGGAGGGGGAAGAGGTTAAAATTGTCCTTTTCATGGGGGAGTGAAGTCATCATATTTTCAGTCCATTTATTTTTTATAGTCCATGTTTTCCTTTGTGTATTTCTGCAATTTACCTTTCCTGAACCAGCGATGAGGCCCCGCCCCCTCTGACATCACAACCCTTTACTGGATACAGTCCAGAGGCCCCGCCCCTGCCCAACCCACCTGCACCACCTTTTCACAGACCAGAAACAGTCCGCTGGACGCTCACAGTTCCCCTTTCTCTCTGATAGTTATACCTCGTTCACCAACCCACACCGCCCCACACCCTCCTCCAACAGTCCAGCCAGTGACGCTTGTCCTTTCTGCTTTTATTCTGAAAAAGGTGGCCACAGTCCGGCTAAATGCCCAACATTTTGATTTTTTAACTTCTGAAGTAGGAAACTCCTGCAAAGGGAAAGAGCTTCAAAGAAGAAATTTAGCAACAACAAAATTTTGAAAATTCAGTCTCAGCTATAAATTTTCCAGCACTACAAAGACTAAATAAAATGTTCAAACTCATATATTAAAAGGACAGCTTTGGTCAGTTTCAAAATAAATTGCATTTTAGATCCCCATACACAAAATGACCAAAGTTATTCTCTACGAAAATATAAAACAAAATAAAAATGGGCACCTTGTTTATTTTAAACTTAAGACTTAAAGTAAGGACTAAACTGTCAACGAGCAACCTCCCAATCACCCCAAACCCAATGCCCATCCATCCACCCCAACGAGGACTTTCATTTCCTCACTGACTTCACCACAGACACAGAGCGAGGCGTCACTTCGGTGGAAAACTCCAGACTGGATAAACCACAACAACCACCACAGAACCAGCAATGCTAGCCCCTGGGCAGCTATCCGCCGGCTAAAGGCCATCTTTGTCGTCCGGCAGTGGGTGGCACCATGGTTGCAGCAGGAGAAGAAGAAGAACAGGAAGCGGGAGGAGGAGGTTGGTGAAAGGCTAACCTTCCCGGCTCACGCTGTGGTGGTCGGCCTCGAGGCCGTGGTTCAGACGGTGTCCGACGTTTGTGACGAACACGGCGAGCCACCTGGTGGACGTCCACATTCTCGTCCAATGGGAAAAGGGCACAGAGCTGAGCACCAACATCTGGCTGAATCTCCTGAAACAGGTTTAACAAGTTCAAACACCATTTCGAAAAACTCTAGGACATTAAAACTGGAGAAAGAAAACTGACCTGTCCGTCACGTCCGATTTTGACCGGTTTGTGTTCGTTCCAGGGGTTGGACAAGTGAGCTGTTTTTGTGAAAGGTAGGTCCCTCCTGTGGAAACCAAACCCGAATGTTAAACCAAACCAAAGTCAGAACATTATCAGTTACCAGGAGTGAGGGACCAGACGGGGGAGACCTTTTCAAAACATTAAAGCCCACCAGACAGATCAAGGGGATTATAGGTCATCTATGAAAGGTAAGACTATTCTGGCTACACAGACTGGCAGGACTAATTTTATTGGAACACAGGGGCAGACAGGGGGTGCCCTCGATACAAAGGGGCTGGTGGGAGTGTGGGTACAGTTCCCAGCTGTAGTCGTTTCATGCGCCTATTCCGTAGTGAGAGTGAGTGCTCTTTGTGTGGATCTGTGTGCCTATGTGCCCTAACTCTCCCCGAGGGTTGCGTCTGGAAAGGCATCCACCATAAAAAAGAGCCAAATCAACATGTAGACCAAAGATCTGCTGTAATGACCAAAACAGAATGAATTAAAGAAAGAATATTGGAAAATTTTTACTCATACCATTGTTTGTGGTTGTATTTTGTGAATATTAATAATCACCACATTCTCCATTTTGTAAACAATAACAGTTAATAGATTCGGAGTTGTAGGGGTGAACTGCAAATTTCTCCAACAGTTAAGCTTAGTAAATGTGTTTTGGTTTCCTTGATTCTTTATGGTTAGATAGCTAATCCCCCCAGGATGATGCAGACCTTTTCCTTTCGTGTTCTTATTTTTGACTTAGTTAAAGTATAGTAACAGTTTAAGTTATAGTGTGTAAAGTCCACAGCATCACAGATTTAATGGTAGTGTGGATCCACTGATAAGTGGATAAAGAAGATAAATAAGTGGGCTGTTAATGTGTACATACATTTTTATTCAACATCAGATTTGTGGTATTCACAAACTCGCAATATAAAGTAGGCAACAAGGAAATTAGAAAGGAAGAGGCATTCCGCTATTTTAGAAGAATCCTGTTTAGCCTGGAAAAACAGTTTAAAATTGTACAAAGTAACACCAGAACAGCTTATTATTTATCACTAATAGAGTTTAAGGACAACAACTCTTTTCAGCACTGTAGCCAGAGCCATAATTCTGTTGAGCCTAGTATTCCCTTAACTCTTAGGCCTAAGAAACTCGTGACTTTCTTTACAAAACAAATTGTAGCTATTAGAGAAGGAATTCACCAGATCCTTCCCCCAAATATTACAGATAGATCTTTATTTACAACAGTGCTAGAATCATCAATAAGGCCCCAATCCCTCTTAGAATGATTTTTACCCATAAATCCCACTGAGCTAACTTCAGTTATTACCTAATTTAAACCAACAACCTGTCTGCTAGACCCTATTCGAACTGGGAGTAGCTGTAATCAAACCACTACTTAAAAAAAACCTGTCTTGACCTGGGTGTTTTAGCCAATTACATACCAATATCTAATCTCCCCTTTATTTCTACATTCCTACATAAGCGACCATCTGTACAGGAATTTGTTTGAAGACTTAGTACAGAAAGAGCACATAAAAATCACCAACGATCTCTTGGCGTCAGACAATGGACTCATCTCTACACTTCGTTCATATCTCTTATTACTTCGTTTGTCTTTTCTAGTTTGATTCCAATTTGTTCATGTTAATGATGATCTTCCAGGCACACAAAAATTTGTTATGGACTTCCAAAAGACTCTGTGTTAGGACCAATACATTTTACTTTATATATATATATACACACGTCTCCTCTAGGCAACATTATTAGAAAACACTATAAATTTCCATTGCTATTTCCATTCTATGGGAAAAAAAATCAACGGCTTTCAGCTCGTCCCTTCTGGGGTCACCAAAGCATTTCGCAAGTTAAACTGTTAAATTGACGTTTACCTGCACAGCCAGTCAATTTTAAAGACACCCCCCAACATCTTGGCATTCATTCCGGCAGGAAGAACCCAGTGGATTGGAGATCCGCCGTGATGAGACTCCGATGCCAATCGAGCAAAACCTGAAGATGATGAATAATACAAAATAATTAAAACCTTTACAAACCTAAAAACAGCGTCTGATACTATAAGGAAAAGTAATAGTATTTTTACCCTGGAATTTTCCACTCTCCCTGACAGAGAAGATGAGGACGACGCTCCGAGCTGAGCGGAAAGCTGCATTTAGCTTCTTTTCGTTCACCGGCAGTGTTGACCACACCCCCTGGACATCACAGAGGATCAGGCGAGTATATACACCTGGCCTACAAATGTCTTTCATATTTGATTTCTTTAGATTATCCCTCCACTGGGTCAGTCGGTCCAAATACTTTATTTGGATGTTAAATGTCACATCAATATGCAGTAGACTTCATTTTTAATTTTATTACATTCTCAGGGATTAATCCTTTACCTCGTGTGCTACTGTTTAGATCAATGAATACGGAACCATCAAAAGCTAAAAAAAAAAATTTCTAACAAGAAGTGTAGACCTTATTTTATTAGCTGACCTCTTTTTTTCCCATGATGACAAGCAAAAAAACTCCGGGTCTGAAGGGAGGCCCTAAATTATAACCACAGGTCAACTGACACCCAGTAACAACAATAATCCTGAATCTTATGAGGTAGTAAATTACATTAACTTCTATAGGACTCCAGGCTGTTTAAAGAGAACTGGGGGGTTTAAACTTTTGACTCATGGAGTTGAACTTGGTCTCTGCTCAACTGTGGGATAATGACTCAAGTAGCTATCCTACCCACTCTAAAAGGTTGGTGAGTGTGTCTTTGAACTTGTGACCCTGACTGAATTTGAATATTGTTTAAAATAAACAGGATGTCAGAGTGGAGCTGCAGCTTAATCCAAAATATTGTTAATACCATGTATTATATTGCATGTAGATATTACCGCATAAACATTAGTATTTAGATGCACATAGAAGTTAGCATGTCTGCATGTAGATGCTACCACATAATTGTAACATACTTTTGCTTTGGCCAGGGATACATTCTCATGGTTGTTGCTCTTTATGAGGAAGAATCGAGCATCTCGCAGGATATAACGCAGCTTACTAGTTGGATCTGAAACACAGTAATCAGGTTACTTTAAAGAACTCTAATAAGCTGAAATGTGATAACTTAAAGTAGAAAACATCAGTCGTGATTAAAACATTTTAAACTGGTTCTTACTCTCTGTCCCTTTACGTACTGCTCGAACTGACGAGGATAACTTCTCCCGTTTCTTCTCTGAACCTTCCAGAATAAAAGCACAGCAACAAACACAGCACCTGTTATTTACCAAGTAATTGTGATTACTGAATAATTACCCTTTTTACGATAATATTAATTTAGAAACTCAAATTGCTACACAACAATAAAAGAAAAGCAGATATAACGGTGTTCTGATTTCGTCTTACCAAAGGAAATTATTAATCACCCAGACAAATTCAAATGATTAAAATTTTTTTGCGGTATTTAAGGTTTTTTACAGTTTTGGTTGTACTATCAACAGTGCTCTAAAATGCTAGTTGCAGAAGAAAACCAAGCCGATCATCAGCCAGTATTGGGCCATTAGTGATTACTGATGTGGGTTACTGGCGTGTCCCATACTTTTGACACTAGTTGGACTCACTTCAGTGGCAGTTTAGTGGATCTGATTTGGCATCAGCTAAGGTTAGTTTGTGAGCAAGAGAGACTGACCACACATTCGCTGATTAGCTTGGTGAAACAGTGCACTGTGTGTGTATGTGTGTGTGTGTATATATATATATATATATATATATATATATATATATATATATATATATATATATATATATATATATATATATATATATATATATATATATATATATATATATATATATATATATATATATATATATATATATATAAAAAAAACTATGCCCGATTGGAATTGGCTCAGTTGCCCACCAACCATACGGTTGGAGGTTCGCACCCCGCTCTCACAGCCCACATGTTGATGTGTCCCTGAGTAAGACAATGAATCCCAAACCGTCCATCCCCAGCCGTGCAGTGTCAGTCGCATCAGGAAGGGCTTTCTGCATAAAAATGTGCCAAATCAAATCAACCAATGATTCGCTGTGGTGACCCTGAACTTACAGGATAAGCCGAAAGACAACAACCACAACAACAATAATAATAAAATACATACATAAATTGGCTGATAGAAGTGGTTTAAAAATTGTAAAAAAAAAAAAAAAAAAAAAAAAAGCGGTTTGTTAACAGTTTGTTTATCAGCAGTCCTATATGTCTCTCTCTTCTTCTCTAGCAAGCGCAGAATTTGAATCCTTGGTTCTCATCTTTGTGGTGTTTTAGCCACACTCAGCCCTTCTCCGTCAATACACATCAACATCAACACAGACCTATGCTCTTATACGTTCACACATGTTTATTTTATACTTGCAAGGCAGACATGTGTGTCTAAGAGGGGGCAGTAGGGCATTTAGCAAACCTCAATTTACTGAAAATGAAACAGTCTGGAAACAAATGAAATGCTCATGTTTTTCAACTCACAACACTGTGTCTTTAAAGGTAAATGGGGATTTCATAATACAATTAACTAGCTAATTTTAGCTATTTATTTTAACTTTAGATTCAATTGGCTTTTCCCAAAATGTTAATAAACCCACTGTTTTAGTCACACCCTGGACCTTGTCCTTACATATGGCATTGAAACTGATAATTTAACAGTATTTCATCATAACTCTCTTCTGTCTGACCATTTTCTAATACCATTTGAATTAACAATAATAGATATACAGCAGTTCAAAATTCCACTACAGCAGGTGCTTAAGTGAAAAAGCTGTAAACAAATTTAAAGAAACAATTCTTTTGTCATTTACTTCAATATGAAGCCTCTGGAGTTACCTTATTTTCTGCAGTCATTGCTCAGGAGAGGATGTGATGTATTTGATAGATATATAGAACTACAATGTCCTGTCCTTTGTGGTTATTGAATAAACTTATAAATATTTTTGACAGATTTCAGGAGGGGTCATTTTAAAGACGAAATTGTAAATTGTGAAATTATTTCAGTTTTCATTATCCAAATAGTTTTTGTCCCAAAGTGAAGTGTTCTTATTTTCCTTTTTGGAAATAAAAAGTAGTAAATTGAAATACAGATCTTAAACAAAAGTGAATACAAAATGAGTAGATTAAACACTAAAGAAAGCAGAAGTACAAGAATAGAACATATTAAACAACATACTCCAGACATTATCCAATCAGCTTGGTCCATGCAAATCTTCACACAATGTGTTGTTGAGATTTTGAATGTGTACTTTCAGCTATAATTTTCTGACATCAATTATGTGTTTAGGGTAAGGCACTGATTTGGCTTTACACATATTTAACTATCAATGCATTAAAATGTATATTTACAAATGACCTGAATGCAAGTAAATAAAATGCAATTATCGCATGGCTACATTTTACCACTTTTAAATAAAAAGGTATAATATTTAATAATATATACTTATTCCAACAGATGAATAAAAGCTTTACAAAATTAACAGATAATTATTAAGAATATAAGTTTCCCAGAGATCTCATTAACCTCATTTGTTAGCTTAGCCATGAGGCAACAAAAAGAAATAAAAGAAATAAATAACATTTCACATCTCATTGGCCGAATTCATCTCTACCAGGCTATAAATTTAAAATTTTTAGGGCAAGGCCATTTGGCTTCCTGCTTCATACATTCTTTGGAGGGCACAAAGGACAGATGACTGGGCACCAAAGCAAATACCAAAATGTTGTCCACAGTGTATGTTTACTGCCCAAGCAGTAATACTCCAAGCTGTGATTTAGTGGATCTGTTGACAATACAAAGAAATAGGGGGATGGTGGATGGACAGTGGATGGTGGATGGACAGTGGAAGAGCATTGGGTTCGAATCCCACCGCACCAAGTGTGGCCCTACCCAGCCACCAAGGGCAACTATGGGGCCAATCCCTAGCCCGGAAGAAAAAAACGGGAGGGTTGCAGCAGGAAGGTCATCCGGCATAAAAGCACATGCCAAATCAATGTGCGGAACATGTTCCGCTGTGGCGACCCCTGAAGGCTGTTGATCTTGACAATATAAAGAAAACATATAGGTTCTAAATTGTGCATGTGAATACGAAACTGTTGAGAAGGAATAAATATGAAGAAATAGACAAGACTAAAAGAATGACAGTGAATTTCAGGAGGAACAAAGTTTCTGTGTGTGTGTTCATGTCACAGCAGAGAGACAGCACAAGGGGAGAGAAAGGAAAGACACTTGTAGCTGATCCACAACAGTATGAATTAAAAAAATCCACAGGGAAAGTGAGTGTCGTCCCTTAGGCGGACTTTGTTTTAAAATTAGGTGGCACGACCCATTCACCAATCTCTAAATTCATTCATTCTTTCGCCCAACTGCATGCAGCTTCCTGTCTGCACCCTTTGGTTACGCACATGTGCAGTTGGGGACCGCCAATTGCAAACCTGGTTAAATGTATACATAGCAGTAATCAGCCATGTATACATGGCAGTAATCAGCGTTCTCCGACAGTAATCTACCTGAGGAAACCAGGTTTCCCTTATCTCCTACCATAATTACATGACGATGAAATCAGCGAACTCGAGAAGGCCAATGGTAACCTATTTACTTAAGTCCATGTAAACGCACTCGATGGTGCTCCCTGCCCACTCTCCAGGATGTGAACAAAGAAAATGACCCCTGCCCCCTCTAACCCTGAACACAACCTCTTCCAGCACCAGACAGAAGAGCAGTTTTTTTCCCCGAGGCCTTCACACTTATTAACAGCTGACCTCATTTACTGCTGTATTGCTGCTATCCATATTGTTCTGTACTCTACACATTACTACACAACCACTACATCTGACACAATCTCTAAACACACACACTCCACTTTAAGTACACAAGTTGTGTTGGAACTGCCTCTCACACACACACACACACACACACACCACACACACACACACACTGCACCTGGGTTCTGCCTTTCAGTCAGGACTTAGAGTTCATCATAGTACAGAAACAGCACTGGTAAAAGTCACCAACAATCTTCTAATGGCCTCAGATTATGGACTCATCTCTATACTTGTTCTGTTAGATCTTAGTGCTACATTTGATACCATTGATCATAACATTTTATTACAGAGACTGGAACATGAAATTGGGTTTAAAGGAACTACACTAGGTTGGTTTAAATCTTATCCATCTCATAGATTTTGATTTGTTCATGTTAATGATGAATTCTCCATGCACACAAAGGTTAGCTATGGAGTTCCACAAGGCTCTGTGTTAAAACCAGTACTTTTAACTTTATATATATATATATATATATATATATATATATATATATATATATATATATATATATATATATATATATATATATATATATATATATATATATATATATATATATATATATATATATATCTTTTAGGCAACATATTTAGAAAACACTCCATAATGTTCCACTGCTATGCTGATGATACCCAGCTATATTTATCTATGGAACCAGATGAAAATAGTTAATAAAGCTTCAAGCATGCCTACAAGACATAAAGGCCTGGATGTCCCACAATTTTTTACTTCTAAACTCAGACAAAATTGAAGTCATAGTATTTGGGTCCAAAAATCTCAGAGACATGATGTCCAACCATATTGTTACTCTAGATGGCATAAGTCTGGCCTCCAGTACTACTGCAAGAAACTTTGGAGTTATTTTTGACCAGGATTTTTCCTTTAACTCACGTATAAAACAAATCTCTAGAACAGCCTTCTTCCACCTACAGAACATTGCCAAAATTAGGAGGATCCTGTCTCAAAGTGATGCCGAAAAACTGGTCCATGCATTTGTTACCTCTAGGTTGGACTACTGTAATTTCCTACTTTCACGATGCCCCAGTAACTCCCTTAAGAGCCTGCAATTAATCCAAAATGCTGCAGCAAGAGTGCTGACTGGAACTAGCAAGAGAGATCATATTTCACCTTCACTAGCTTCTCTCCATTGGCTTCCCATTAAATCTAGAAGAGAATTTAAAACCCTGCTTCTTACATATTAAGCTCTGAATATTGAGGCTCCATCATATATAGAAGATCTCATAGCACCATATTATCCCAGTAGACCACTTCGCTCTCAGAATACAGGCCTACTTGTGGTTCCCAGAATTTCCAAAGGTAGAATGGGAGGTAGAGCCTTTAGCTATCAAGCTCCTCTCCTGTGGAACCAGCTCCCAGTTCAGATTCGGGAAGCAGACACCTTCTCTACTTTTAAGTCTAGGCTTAAAACCTTCCTCTTTAATAAAGCATATACTTAGGTATAGTTATGCTGCCATAGGCTTAGACTGCTGGGGGACCCACCCCCCGATGCACTGAGCTCCTTTCGTCCTCTTGACCATCTCTCCTCTCACCCCGCAATTGTCACCACTGTACGTCATTAACTCTGTGTTAAGTCCCGTAATTTTCTTTCTCCTTCTCTGTCCCCCCCTCTCTGTCCCTTTCTGCAGGTGTCCCTGGCTTTGAAGCTGTGTGTCTTCCAGTGTGCAGCTACTGGTCCTACCAATCTGCCCGATGTTTTGTTGTTGCTTTTTGTTGCTCTGTTCTCTCTCCCCGTTCCACTCACCCCAACCGGTCGAGGCAGATGGCTGTCCACCCTGAGCCTGGTTCTGCTGGAGGTTTCTTCCATTAAAGGGAGTTTTTCCTCTCCACTGTTGCCTATGGCTTGTTCAAGGGGGAATTGTTGGGTTCCCTTTATACATCTTTATAATCTTGACTTTATTCTGTAAAGTGCCCTGAGATGACTTTGTTGCGAATTGGCGCTATATAAATAAAGTTGAATTGAAATTGAATTGAATTGTCTTCTTTAGGCAATTCTTATGTACCTTTTTTGGGTTGTGTTAATCTTTTGTCTGTAATTGTCATTGTTACATTGCCTGTATTTTTACACTTGTCCTTGAGAGCTACCAATGACCCCAGAGAAAATTACTTACAAAACACACACACACACACACACACACACACACACACACACACACACACACACACACACACACACACACACACACACACACACACACACACACACACACACACACACACACACACACACAGCAAGCTTGTCTGACACATTCTCTGTGCTAAAAATAGCCACAGATGCAGTGACCATAAGGCAAATGCAGGTCACTAACACTAATGTTACCATGCAGCATTAACAAAGAAGTAACAGTTAATTCTACATCATGTTATTCTGATTTGCAAATACCACATAGTCCTGAGTCCTGCCAAATCAACAGCGTTAATGGGCGCATTGTTCTGCTTAATAAATCCATGACATAAACAACTAATGTTGTGTGAGTTACTGAATCTGAATTAATGAAGGACTGACTTAGTCATTTACACTCTACCCTGTTGTTGTTTAAACAGTTGAAAATAATCATCAGAGCTCTATTAAACCCACAAGTCTCACAATTGCCTTCATGGCAATCACGATGTGATGGCAATGACAGCAATGTAAATTATACCCTCATCAATACACCTGAAAACAAACTTTGGGACAATTTTTTGTTAAGTATAAAACAGTTTTAGTTGTTGCCAGGGTTACCTGAGGCATCTGAGACAGAGCCGGAGTGAACTGACTCGCCATCTTCAGAAAAACTGACGGAGGAGGCGGAGCGAGAATCTCCGGCTTCGCTGCGAGTATCATAATCATTCCCCTCTCCGCCACGCCTCTCGTACTCCTCTTCCTCCTCCTCCTTCTCTCCTTCCTCCTCTTCCTCCTCTTCCTCCATACCCTCCTCTTCCTCCTCCTCCTCCTCCTCCTCCTCTTCTTCCTCCTCTTCTACGTGGGAGGGGGCTGGGGACGAGCTCCCTGACCCAGGATCTGAGCCATACTCTGCCACCGCTACCGCCTCCTCCTCCTCTGATTGGTTGTCCTCTTCATGGGGGGAGGGGCTTGCCCGCCGTTCATCACGCCGCAGCTTCTAAACACAAAGAACAAGTTAATGTGACTTAATGGTTAGTACATAAAAGGGTTAAAATCAGCTCTGCCTTTAACTGCTGACACATAACTGGTACTATGCTGATACTATGCGTAAATTAATCCAATATCGCATATATCATAAAGAATTCAGGTTTTGCTGTCAAATTGCAGACTTGTTATGGAATGTTATGTAAGATTTTGATTCTGCATCCTCTGACAGATTCATGTCCTTACATAAGAGAACTTGTGTTATTGTCTTTAACCTCTTTTAAAAATAAAATTCAATTTTATAAAGTCAAGACTAGAAAGAAGTATAGAAAAAACTCAACAAATCCTCCTTGAGCAAGCACTAGGGAAGAGTAGAGAGGAAAAACTCCCTTTAACGGAACAAAACAGAATCAGAAGCAAAGTTCAGAATGAAAAGTATGTAATAACTTGTTTAGGGCTCCTTTAGAATGAATTTCTGCAATCAATACAGCGTGGCAAGGAGGCAAAATTGTGCTTGACTACTGTACCCAAAGCTTGCATTGTAAAGATTCTAGTCCTTGGTCATTAGACCCAGTATCTGTCAGTCCCGCTCACAAAAATTACTTGGTCAAGGTTAGTCCATGTTATCCTCCTCTTTACATCTGATTTATCTCCTTTTTTTGTGTTTTGTTCTTTTATTCACAAAGTGATATATTACAAACTCAAAGTTCCTGGTTAATGCCATATTTGTTTTGACACAAGAATTTGGGTGAATTTCCCAGTTGTTAAGTGTGTTTCCCCCAGCTTATTCAGTTGTCGGGTGTGCTGATTTCACGCTGTCAGAGACTAGAAATCGGTGATAATTGTTGCAAACAGTCTGGATGTGTGAACTGCTCAGTCGTTGACAGTCCTTGCCAATAACTAGGTGTGTCCCCAGCTTAAGCCGTCTTACTTTTTTACTCTCTGCAGTAGCTAGGGTGGGGCTGTGAGGAGCTGTGCCTCACCCTCCATTATACAGAGGGAGACAAACTTATTGTTAAATTTTGTCATTCCACTTAAATCGGTGTGTCCTGGACGCTATTTTATTGCCTACAAGACAACAGAACAACATTACTTTGGAGACCTGGTGTGAGGGCACAGGCAGACACAGTTACTATAAGGTGATTTATCTGATTTTTTAAGTACTATATGTGTAATGGCGGCTGTAGCTCAGTTGGCACGGACCACAGGGTCAGTGGTTCGATCCCCGTTCCGGGTACATGTCGAAGTTTCCTCAGGAGAGACACTGAAACCCAAGTTGCTCCCAGTGGGTCAGGTGAGCACCTTGCATGGCAGCCACACCCATTGCTGTGTGAGTGAATAGGAATCAACATTGTAAAACGCTTTGCATAAAGCGCTATATAAGTGGCCATTTTTTAATTCATCAGGGGTGGACAGCAGGAGAAGTACAGGAAACCGATCCAGGACTTTGTCTCATGGTGTGACTCCAATCACCTGCACCTTAACAGCACCAAGACAAAAGGAGATGTTGGTGGACTTCAGAAAAGCCCAGGCCTCAACCAGTGCCTGAGACTATCAACGGCGACTGCTGGAAATTTGTTATGAGTTAAAAATACTCTGGACTGCAGCTGGATAATAAACTGGACTGGACTGCTAACACAGACACTCAATGCAGGAGAGGCAGAGTCAGTTGTACTTCCTCACAAGACTGGTGTCCTACGACATCTGCAAAAAGCTGCTGGAGATGTTCTATCAAAACACCTCACAGCTGGAAAAGCTGATGAGAACGGCGGGCTCTGTAGTGGGCACAGAGCTGGACAGCCTGTCATCTGTAGCAGAGTAACAGGTGCTGAGCAGGATCCTGTCATTTAGCGACAATCCACTGCACACAATCATCTCAAGGCAGAGGAGCAACTTCAGTGACAGGCTGCTGTCACTGCCACTGACTGACTGAGGTGAGGAGGTCATCCTGCAATGCTTTGTTGATGGGGTTACCGGTATCCACAGTCAAACCCTTGCAGATGATCCAAAACGCAGAAGCTTGCCTCATTTTTAATCAGCCAAAAAGGACCCGTGTCACACCACTCTTCAGATCTCTACACTGGCTTCCTTTACCTGCTCGCATCAGGTTCAAAGCTCTGTCTCTTGCTCACAGGGTGGTTAACTCGACAGCTCCCGCTTACCTCAACTCACTCATTCAGGTCTACAATCCTTCCCGCCTTCAAAGTGTCTGCTAAATGACTAAATGGAAATGGAAATGTTAATTCTTCCCCCAAGTCATTGCTGACATTTCTTACTGTACGGAACTCTAGTATAAACTGTACACAATGCAACCATTTAATACCCTGATTGCACAGGTCATGTAAATTTACTTAAATTTTAAGTAGACCTTAAATTTTTAATATATTGCATTTTTGCCTTACTGCCTTAAGTTGTGGATACGCTGAAATGTTCTATATTTCCCATTAGGATGAATAAAGTATCTATCTATCTTATGGTAGCCGTGATAGTATTACCTGGCTCAGACCCTCCAGGCCTCTGTGGGAGTCTCTGCGTCTTGTGTCCTCTCCTCCACGATTCCTGGTTGACTCTCGGGGTCCTCGCCGTCCCTTCCGCTCCTCATAGTATTCATGTCGGTAGCTAGCAGCATGTCGGCCACGAGGGCTAGACCCCCCCTTTTTTGAGGATGAGAGGGGGTGGCCCAGAGCTCTCTTATTGGTGGACCTGGAGGGGGCATGGCCTGACGAGGAGCGCAATCTCTTCAGATCCTGACTGTCACTGCGGTCACTCTTTCTCTTTGTTCCTGACACACAGAAAGCAGGGCTTATATGATCTTATAGCTGGTTTTACTTTAATATAGTACCTCCAACACTATCGTATCAGTGTGATCAATTTTCTTATGAGTAATAAGAGTAGTTTTTTTAAAACCTTTCTTGTCACTGATGTCCCTCTCAGTCTCTGGGTTGTACAGCTCATCATCCTGATCTGGAGCCTCAGTCAGAAGATCTTCCAGAACATTCAGTTCTCCATCTGCAACGACACCTTCCATCAGATTTCTCTTATTTTACATAAATATTACAGCATCTGAAAACATGAGATTTTTAAATAAAAAAACTAATACAAAACTATCGTTTACGGAGTTCTGAATTTTTCAACATGGTTTTAAAAGAAACTTGTGTACTATTTATGCATATGTAAGAGGTTGTTGGCCATTAACAGTTTTCTTGCTTTCCACAGTGCCCACAAATCTTTTGACCCAGAACGCGAACCCACTATTAGAAATGGGGGCCCCAGTTTACAGCCTTCACTCTGTCTAAAAAAAATACAAAAAGTCACCTGAGTCTTGTGGAATTTCAGCAGTCCATAAGGTAAATCTAATTTGGAATCCATCAAAAACCTAACCTAACCCTAACTCCATTTGGAATTTGTGCCAATAAACACAAGTCATATGGATTTATAATCAGGCATTAAACTACAAGTAAAACAAAAAAAATTCTGACCATTAAACTTGCTTAGAGCCTGAAGTGCAGTATACATGTCTGATTTTTAGACCAACAATTGCAGAAGTTTGTTTGGATGTGTGGGTCCTCTTTTCTATCTGCTTACATTACTAGCATTGAAGGTCTATTAGTTATCTGTGTGGCATCTCAGACAGGTGGGCTGCCTCCACTCCAGCTGATCTGAGACAGCACTGGAATTTCCATACTCAAAAAAGAAGAAACCTTTGGAAAAACTAATGTCAGCTTTCCCTGCCATTTCCCATCTTCTGATTTTAAATGTTAAGGATTTTATTGTCTAACCACTTCACTATTATCAAGACACTAAAGCAATAGGTGACTGTATGAATGTGCAACAGTTCAGCCCAAATTTGCCACTTAGTATTGAAAACTGCACAAGTTTTTGTGGACTGTCTCTTAGGTAGAAGTCCCAGCTCTCACTACCAGCTGTTTGTGTCCACCAGTAAATACCATCAGTAGAAGCAGTATCAAGAAGGCCAGAGGATCATTAACTGATACTAATATCAGCGTTATTGCTGCTATTTGGAATGATTTTTTACCTATAAAAACAACAGTCTCTTCTACATAGAACCCCCAATTAGAAAAAACAACCCGCGCCCCCCGGACACGGACACTTAGAGGAATCACTAATGCTTCGCTTAAAACGACAGTACCTTTTATTCTACCGCTAACGGAAGTAAACACTGTGCGGACCGCTGTAATGGGGCGAAAAAAATCAGATGACAAAAAAAGAAGTGGAGATGTTGATCCTTGATAAGTTCTTTTTTTCGAAATAAGATCAGATAAGATCCAGATCTTATCATAGCACACTGTGGACAGTATAAACCCAAATTCTGTTTATATTCGATAATATGTGTTTTTAAAACCGAGTAAAGCCCCAGAAATCATAAATTACGGAATGTTAGCACAGAGGCTAACAATCGCCATAATGATTGAAGAGCAAGACACGTACACGGTGCTGCTGCTTGGTATCTGGCTATTAACTTAGCTGTTAACTTGTCACCAGCAACTAACTAACCTTAAAGCCAAATTAGGATCCATGCAGCATATGCTATCGATCCGCATCTAAACGGAACCTGAATCACTAGAACAAAGGTAGCTCACGTGCTAAGGCTAACAGTTAAACCCTGCCGCGCAAATCACCTTTATCCTCGCGCCGATCTGCCGCCATCCCGCCGCAGTGACGTCCTCCTCCCCTGCGCTTAGGTAACGCTGTAGGTTAAACTTCGGAGGTTTGTCTGACTTAAAAAGTTATATATTAATCAAGACAAGCGCAGCTGAGGAAGAAAATGGTGGACACAGTCTGTTGCTGGAGTTTCTTCTTCTGGTGTCGTAGAATCGGGTGATCCACTGCCACCTGCCGGAGGGGAGCAGCTAACGCACATAACTGTGGACTCGTTTCAGATGACGTGCATCCTTGGCAAACTGTTTTGGCATTAAATCAAACCACACCCCTGTCTGTAGTTACCATTCAGATATCCATATTGATATAATTTTCCGAGTCTAAATTGTATTTTATTTGCTCAGAACGGTAAATAAAGATATCCACAGTTATATTCTAGTAGAAATTGTATTTTACGATTTCTACAAATTCCATTTACTAGAAAAGGGTCATTTAAACTGACAAACAAACGTATATTTAACATTTAATACTTAGACATTATATAAACTACAGGTTTCCAAGTGCAGCTGTACCATTATTGCATTGTGTCAGAAAGCCATCACCCCGGATAGAAAGCTGGTACCACCACGCCAGTTATCACCTGGTTCTGTAAACCCTGGTTTTTCCTCCAATTAGAGGACGTTCATGTCAAAGACACAGAGCTGTTTATTAGAAGCTACATAGTCCTACGCGCCTCTCTGCAGTATCCTTACAACCGTCACCCCCCACAAATCCCACATACCTATAGAGACTGTGTCTGTTCCCCGACCAACTAAATTACAAAAACTAAAAATGACCACAAGAGGAGATAATCATGATAACCTAATAAAAGTTGACTACTCCTCTTACAGAACAACCCCCCAAATCTATTAAATATGGATTATTAAATATCAGATCTCTCTCTTCTAAATCTCTGTTAGTAAATGACTTAATAAGCGATCATCAATTCAATTTATTTTCTCTTACTAAAACTTGGTTGCAGCAGGAAGAATATGTCAGTCTAAATGAGTCAACCCCCCAAATCATATTAATTATCATGTTCCTAGAAGCACAGGCCGAGGTGGAGGAGTAGCAGCAATATTTCACTCAAGCTTACCAATAAATCCTAGACCTAAACATAGTTATAATTCATTTGAGAGCCTTATTCTTAACCTTTCACAGCCAAACTGGAAAACTCAAAAACCACTATTATTTGTTATCGTGTACCGTCCTCCAGTCCCTTATTCAGTGTTTTTTACTGAATTTTCTGATTTTCTCTCTGATTTAGTTCTTAGTACAGATAAAGTCATTATATTGGGTGACTTTAACATTCATGTAGATACTGACAGTTACTGCTCAGCACTTTGTTTAATTCATTATTAGATTCAATTGGTTTTTCCCAAAATGTAAATAAACCCACTCACTGTTTTAGCAACACCTTAGACCTTGTCCTTACGTATGGAATTGAAGCGGATAATTTAACAATATTTCCTATCAACCCTTTTCTGTCTGTCCATTTTCTAATACCATTTAAATTTACAATAACTGACTATACAGCAGTTAGGGGAAAATTCCACAATAGCAGGTGCTTAAGTGAAAATGCTGTAAACAAATTTAAAGAAACAATTCTTTCATCATTTGCTTCACCATATGTCAATACAATGGAAAGTAGCCTCCTTTAATGTTACTCCTGCACAAGTTGATTATCTTGTTGACAATTCTGCAGCCTCACTACGTTCAATAGTCGATAGTGTTGCCCCTCTGAAAAAGAAGGCAGTAAACCAGAAGAGGCGATCTCCATGGTATAGTTATCACACACGCAACTTAAAACAGGCGAAAGTTAGTAATGAAGTGGAGTTCCAGAAATTTAGAAAAATCTCATTTAGCCTGGAAAAACAGTTTAAAAATGTACAAAAAAGCTCTCTATGATGCCAGAACAACATATTATTCATCATTAATAGAAGAAAACAAGAACAACCCCCGGTTTCTGTTCAGTACTGTAGCCAGGCTGACTAAGAGCCATTGTTCTGTTGAGCCTAGTTTTCCCTTAACTCTGAGCAGCAAGGACTTCATGGCGTTCTTTATGAATAAAATTGTAGCTATTAGAGAAAGAATTCACCAGATCCTCCCCCCAAATATTACAGATAGATCTTCACGTACAACATTGCTAGAATCATTAATAAGGCCCCTCTCCCTCTTAGACTGCTTTTTACACGTAGATCTCACTGAGCTAACTTCAATTATTATCTCATCTAAACCAACAACCTGTCTGCTAGACCCTATTCCAACTAGACTGTTCGAGGAAGCTTTACCCTTAATAGACACGTTTGCATTAGATAACATTAATCTATCTTTAGGAACAGGACATGTACCACAGGCCTATAAGATAGCTGTAAACCACTACTTAAATTACCTGTCTTGACCCCGGTGTTTTTGCCAATTACAGACCAATATCTAATCTCCCCTTTATTTCTAAAATCCTTGAAAAAGTAGTCGCAAAACAATTATGTGACCACCTTACACCTTTGTAAGAAGAATTTCAGTCAGGATTTAGAGTTCATCATAGTACAGAGGTGTTGAGAGCTCTTAAAAGGACTAAAATGAATACAGCACCGGGACCAGATAACATTTGTGGGCAGACCCTAAGGCACTGGGCTGAGCAGCTGGGGGGGTTGTTTCAGCATCTGGTTCAGTGCTCAATGACTAGCAACACAGTTCCAGCAATGTGGAAACACTAGATAGAGATTCCTATTACAACAAAGGGTACTGCTAAGGTCCTGAACGATCTTAGACCTGTGGTCCTCACCTCTCTGGTAATGAAGGCTATGGAGAGGATAATAAAGGACTATATCACCAAGGTAACCGATCCGATGATGGATCCACTGCAGTTTGCATACAGGGCTGGCAGAGGGGTTGAAGATGCAAAGATATTCATTTTGAATACTATCCACAAACCTCTGGAAATCCCCAACTCCACAGCCAGACTCCTGTTTGCAGACTTTTCATCAGCATTTAACACCATGCAGCCACACATTCTAGCTGAAAAGCTTACCACACGCTTTCATATCGACCATCAACTCACCCTGTGGATCATAGATTTTTATCAACAGGTGACAGAGAGTGGTGAACAACTCTCTGACTGACATCCTCTTCACCTCCACTGGCTCTCCACAAGGCTGTGTTCTCTCACCACTATATTTTATCCTCTACACAGATGACTGACTGACTGATCTGTCAAGTCAAATTGTCACATTGTGAAATTTGCTGATGACATCGTCCTCCTGTCTCTACTCTCTGGCCTCACACAGCATCACAGCTCAACTCTACAGGATTGGAGTGGTGTGGAAACTCGTGCCTTAAGCTTAATACTAATAAAACCAGGGAGATGATAGTGACCTTTTCCTCCAAGCAGAGACTCATGGAGGAAGCAGTCTCTACCATCATACAGGGGAAGCCATTGGTGATTGTGGAAGAGTATAAATACCTGGGAACAGTTTTTGATAACATGCCGAAGTTTTCATCTAATATTGATGAAATTTAAAAAAAAATGCAAAGACATTTTCCTACTTAGGAAGCTTAAATCATTTGGGACTAACAAGGACATTATCACCACATTCTGTTATGCCTTTATTGAGAATATAATAACCTTTTCATTCATGTGTGGGTTTCACTCCATTTCTCTGAAAAACAGAAATCGCCTGCTGAATATGGCTTCAGCACATTCAGCACGCTTTCTTGTCCAGGCTGCATGACACAGAGAAGAAAAATGATCTTTGTCCCTAGGGCGGTCAAGCTCCTAAAGTGACTTACATTTTAACAAACTATAATTTAAGCACTTTTTAAATGATTTCATTATGAGTTTTATTTGCAATGTTGA
This sequence comes from Channa argus, assembly GCF_033026475.1. NCBI lineage: Eukaryota > Metazoa > Chordata > Actinopteri > Anabantiformes > Channidae > Channa > Channa argus. The sequence continues at coordinate 55,923 of NC_090214.1, read as the reverse complement.
TGTTGTACGGTGTGTGTTGATTGTGTTTATTGTGTGTCTATGTTATTGACTGTGTATTTTTAAGCTACATTTATGCTCCTTTAAACTGCCCCCTGGGGACAAATAAAGTGAATTGAATTGAATTGAAGAAACAGCACTGGTAAAAGTCACCAACCATCTTCGCATGGTATCAGCTAATGGGCTAGTCTATATACTTGTTCTGTTAGAAGTTAGTGTTGCATTCGATACCATTGATCACAACATTTTATTACAGAGACTGGTACATGAAATTGGGATTAAAGGAACTGCACTAGGTTGGTAGGTCTTATCTATCTGATAGATTTCAATTTGTTCATGTTAATGATGAATCCTCCATGCACACAAAGGTTAACTATGGAGTTCCACAAGGCTCTGTGTTAGGACCAATACTTTTTACTTTATATATGTCTCCTTTAGGCAACATTATTAGAAAAACTCCATAAATTTCCATTGCTATCCTGATGATACCCAGCTATATCTATCTATGGAACCAGATGAAAAGAAATCAGTTAATCAAGCTTCAAGCATGCCTACAAGACATAAAGGCCTGGATGTCCCATAATTTTTAACTTCTAAACTCAGACAAAACTGAAGTCATATTATTTGGGCCCAAAAATCTAAGAAATATGATGTCCAACCATATCGTTACTCTAGATAGCAAAAGTCTGGCCTCCAGTACTACTGCAAGGAACCTTGGAGTTATCTTTGACCAGGATTTGTCCTTTACCTCACATATAAAACAAATCTCTAAAACAGCCTTCTTCCACCATTGCCAAAATTAAGAGCATCCTGTCTCAAAGTGATGCGGAAAAACTAGTCCATTCATTTGTTACTTCTAGGTTGGACTACTGTAATTCCCTACTTTCAGGATGCCCCAGTAACTCCCTAAAGAGCCTGCAATAAATCCAAAATGCTGCAGCAAGAGTGCTGACTGGAACTAGCAAGAGAGATCATATTTCACCTTCACTAGCTTCTCTCCATTGGCTTCCTATTAAATTTAGAATAGAATTTAAAACCCTGCTTCTTACATATAAAGCTCTGAATGGTCAGGCTCCATCATATATAGAAAACGTCATAGCACCATATCATCCAAATAGACCACTTTGATGTCAGAATGCAGGCCAACTTGTGGTTCCCAGAATTTCCAAAGTTAGAATGGGAGGCAGAGCCTTTAACTATCAAGCTCCTCTCCTGTGGAACCAGCTCCCAATTCTGATTCGGGAAGCAGACACCCTCTCTACTTTTAAGTCTAGTCTCAAAACCTTCCTCTTCCATAAAGCTTATACTTAGTTATAGTTATGCTGCTATAGGCTTAGACTACTGGGGGACCCCCCCCCTCCTCCTGTAACTCTCTCCTCTCCTCTCACTTAAAAACTGTAACTACTGTATGACATTAACTCTGTGTGTTTTCTCCCATAGTTGTCTTTCTCCTTCTCTATCTCCCTCTTGCTGTCCCTCTTTGCAGGCGTCCCCGGGGCTTGAAGCTGTGTGTTTTCAAGTGTGCAGCTACTGATCCTACAAACCTGCCTGATGTTTTGTTGTTGTGAAATTGTGCTTTATAAATAAAGTTGAATTGAATTGAACTGAATTGAACGATAAATGCAGTATAATATGGTATGCAACAGAGATGCCTCAAGCAAAATTAATTTAAAGCAACTGTAAAAGATTTCTCCTGGGTATAACCAACACAATACTAAACACAATAACAATGCTGTAGGAACATAAAGAAATAATAAAAAATTATAATGTCAGACTAAGAATATAGTGTAGCCTATTTTAACCTAGTATTATTATCAGTAGGCTGTTAAACAAGTATTTTTGCTGTTTAGTCTGACACTGATCAACTGTTCTGAACAAGTGATGCAGATAAAAATATTTATTAATATCAGACTGTTTTAGAGTGTGTGATCAAGTTAATCTGACTGAAATGTTGAGGTATAAAACTAGAGATTTTGTTTTATGTCCAGGGATCACAACAGATTCTCCTTATATTATTCTGTGAGGAATGAAACAATCCTATTCAAAACTTGGAATTGCTCTACTTGTGCCCCAACTCTCATACAGTACATCTACTACATCAGGGGTTCTCAATCCTGGGTCTCAAAGACCCCTACCCTGCTTGTTTTTCAGTTATCTCTGCAATACTCACTGCTGATTATGTGGATCAGGTGTGTCAAGCCAATTTGAAGTGTGTAGTCCTGAACAAGAACAACCTTTATTGTCATTGAGCACATATACATGTTGCACATACATGTTACAATGTTTGTTACATGTTACATGTTATAATACATTGTGCAAGCAGGTTGGAACAAGTATCAGTGAGAATACAAGGAAAGGTGTTCAAGATGGTGGTGAGACCAGAGATGTTGTACAGCCTCGAGACAGTGGCAATGAAGAAAAGACAAGAGGCAGAGCTGGAGGTAGCAGAGCTTAAGATGATGAGGTTCTCTTTGGGAGTGACGAGGATGGACAGGATCAGGAATGAGGACATCAGAAGGACAGCTTATATTAGAGGTTTTGGAGATAAAGTTGAAGAGGCCAGATTGAGGTGGTTTGGACATGTTCAGAGGAGAGACTGTGAATATATCGGTAGAAGGATGCTGAGGTTGGAGCTGCCAGGCAGGAGGTCTAGAGGAGGACTAAAATGGAGATTTATGAATGCAGTGAGAGAGGACATGAAGTTAGTTGGTGCAACAGAAGAGGATTCAGTTAGATGAGGGACATGATTCACTGTGGAGACCCCTGAAAGGGAGCAACCAAAAGACATGTTTACATACAAGACATAAATGTTTCAATTAAATTATTTCTCTGCATTTAACCCATCCCAGGGACACACTGTGGGGAGTGGGATTTGATCCCAGTGACTTCTGTATCCCATCCTGCTGCTTTAGCCATTGAGCTACTGGGCTGCCTGACAAATAGGTCAAATAAGCAGGGTAGCTCTGAGGACCAGGACTGAGAACTGTACTACATAATGTGTAAGATTTAAACATGAATATTTTTAACTTATAACATACACTTGGTTTGTTTCTGGGATAAAGATTCTTTAATTGATATTATGAATTTCTATTGTTGCTGTGCCTCTGTAAGTGTCTTTAATGTGTTCTGCCTTTATTTTATATCTTACAACTAAATTAAACTAAATTATTCAGCAAAGATTAAATTCTCATGTTTAGTTTAAGAGATTTACGTGATGACACATTTACTATATGAAATCAGATGAAAGTAATGAACTTAATGTCACGTTAGTGGCTTTTGTTTTGAAAATCTTATAGAGGAAGTTGCTCGTGTTTACCCTGTTTCAGACAGGAAGTCCACGTCAGTGCTGAGGCCAGAACTGAATCCGGACTGAGCACGTTTTAGATTTAAACCTGTCTTAGGTTGAACCCCTAAAACCTTTGTGACCACACATGGCGGACGAGGCCACGCGCCGGGTGGTGTCGCAGATACCTTTGCTAAAGGCGCACGCGGGGCCACGGGATCGCGCCCTGTGGCCACAGCGGCTGAAGGAGGAGTACCAGGCGCTGATCCGGTTCGTGGAGCAGAACAAGGCCGCCGATAACGACTGGTTCCGCCTCGAGTCCAATGGGGACGGGACGCGCTGGACCGGCACATGCTGGTTCATCCACGAGCTGCTGCGGTACGAGTTCCGGCTGGAGTTCGACATCCCTGTCACGTACCCGGACACCGCGCCCGAGGTGGCGATCCCGGAGCTGGACGGGAAGACTGCAAAGATGTACCGCGGCGGGAAGATCTGCCTGACCGAGCACTTCGCGCCGCTGTGGGCCCGCAACGTGCCGCGCTTCGGCCTGGCCCACTTGATGGCGCTGGGACTCGGACCCTGGCTGGCTGTTGAGATCCCGGACCTAATCAGCAAGGGGCTCGTGGTCCACAAGGAGCGGCAGCGCGAAGCGGCGGCGGAGTGACGCTAGGGTGAACTTTGAAACGGACTGATAACTGTTTGTGTGGTTCTTAGTAAAAAAACAAAAACGAAAAAATGAAGAGAGTTTGGTGAGGATGTCTGTTCCGGGGAGATCTGACAGTGTAAACGTTTTACACTGTCTTGTGGGATAAAACTGAAATAAAGAACGTTTAATAAATACATAATTGAAGACGTTTATTTTGATGAGGCAGTGACTGACTTTGCTAAAGCCAGTTTGTTTCCCAGCAGATTGACAGTGGAACATAGAAACAGTGAAAAACTAAACACAGTCTGCAGTCATTTGGGAACCACAGGGTCAGTGGTTCAATTTCCAGCTCCTCATGGCCAAAGGTTGAAGTGTCCTTGGGCCAGACTCTGAACTTCAAGTTTTCCTGGTATATGTTTCTTACTTTCAAATTGCTTTGCATAAAACTGTGCTGAATGATTGATGGTTAATTGATAAATCCATAAACTGCTTCAAACATCATGTCTGTTATAGTTTGATTTGTTGTTTGCTCCACTGGTCTAAACATAAATATGTTCACAGTAACTGGGTTTACATCTGTCCACTGTCCAGGTGTTGTGACTAACTTTATTGTGGTTCAGAGAAAAGTGGTGAAAATGCAGTCGGATGAGTTCACACACAGAAATGTCAGGGCAAATGGTATCTTAAAAAAATATTATCTTAACTTTAGTGTTTTTGGTTCAGGCTAAAACGAGTAAAAATTGAGAGTGGTGATAAACTTACAAGCCCCAAAGTATAATTCTTTTCAACATTTGTTAATTTACTCATATTAACCTGCATAAAAAAGGAAAACTGTATTTCAGCATTTTAAAGACAGCTTCACCAAAATACACCTAAAATGAATTTAGGAGGTCTCAGAAACTGATAAGTAACCAACATTTCCAAAGTTACATTAACATAGGTGGGGGAAACTGGATTTATATTAGTATAAATATAGTATATCAGTATTTTTTAAATAGCATATCTGGTGCTCACCTTAGTTCAGCCTCCTGTAGTGATTCATCCACACAATAGCAAATGAATAAAAACAAATTAGCAATGAAATTACAAACAGTCCTAAACTTGACATTTACCTTTCAAATCCTCTTTGCTTAGAGGAAATAGTAGCTTGATGAACTCTTCATACCCTCCTGAGACCCACCCTATATTCCCTTATATTTACTCTCACCCCACAACTGTCACCACTCTATGACATAAACTCTGTGTGTTTTCTCCCCTAGTTGTCTTTGTCCTTCTGTCTCCCTCTCTGTGTCCCTTTCTGCAGGTGTCCCTGGCTTTGGAGCTATGTGTTTTCCAGTCTGCAGCTACCGGTCCTACCAACCTGCCCAATGTTTTGTTGTTGCTTTTTTTGTTGCTCTTTTTTTTCTCTTCACTTTCCACTCACCCCAGGAGGATATCAAAATAAATAATCGAAAACAGATCAATAACTAATAACTACATAACTACACTAACATAACGGCCTTTTTATATGAAGCCTTGCTGTGATTAAGCAGTAACATTACAAACTGGTTCAATAAACCATTTACAATATTAATCCCTGTTTTTTTCAAAATCATATCAAGATGCATAATTAAGTTATTACTCAGGTGGAGTGAGGTACTGGCAGCCTGTGAGAAGTGTGCAACAAAAAGTTGAGTATTAGCCAACAGACAAGCATGAGCTTTCCTGTCAACTTTGTAAGGATCTGTTTCCTGTGAAAATCAATGTATTCACATCTGCTTTGCTTCCCAAGCAGCAAACTTCATTCAGCCTTATAGACCACCTTCATGTGTCCCCGTTGTGTTTGGACTGACAGGACCTGGGGTTAAGGCACTAATGCTGACAAGACCTGAAAGAAATCAGACTTCGAAAAAACTTTTAATGGTCGTCCAAAAACACCACAAAAATGAAAAGCTGAAAGTATTAAAGTCTCTGCAGAATCAATGAAATGAGGCATTTGTACCTTTAGTTTGACAACTGTCTACGCCTCAAGCATTATCTTAGTCTATAACTTCAAATATGAAATCCATTTACTCAAAGTACTGCTTATAGCTTTCAACCAGAGTCTATAAAGTTAACAATGTGACATATGATCCTAATGTAGGTCATTTAAAATCTGACGAATATATTTTTTTAATTTATTTGTAGTAAATTCAAAAACTAACTTTAATGCAGTTTTGAAATATTTAGAGCTTCATTGCAAACATCTTCGATATTCACATCATCTAAAATATGATCAGTGAGTGATCAGGAATGATCCGCGAGTGATCAGGAATGATCCAATCACAACATAAGAATGCATAGATTTTTTTTTTATTTACACCAACATTCAGTAAACAGTTACCATTCAATCTGAGGATGAATTTGTGTGGAATCTTTCAGTGCAAGGGCAAATATTCTTGTTTCCACACACTTGTGAGTTTATCTCTGATCTATTACACAGTTTAAAATAATGAAGGTTATGTTTGCAGCTGCTTCACACAGAAACAATTATCTCTGGAAAAGGGCATAAATTACTTTAAAATATATGAAAGGAGCAAAGTATTTTTTAACATTTTCATAACTTTTAACAAGTTATAGAAAACAAAAGAATCCAAAATTATACAAGAAATTTGTTAGAAAAGTCTATAATTTATCAACTGATTTTTTTTTTCCTTATAAAGCCTAATATTCATACAAATGTTACTACTACTACTGAAGTGGTAATGATATTATGTCACATTGGTAATAAGACTTTACATGAACTAAAAATCAGTTTAACTTTTTTTAAGCTTTTTCTACTGTGACTCAGTAAACTTGAATAACATCCACCCACTCCTTGGGAGGCCACATCCCATTTTCCTGGACGTTGCTGGGCGACGACTTCCAATCCCAACTCATCACTGGGATGCTCCAGGAAGGCCCATAGTTTGCCAACACATAATCAAGTGTTTCGCATGGAACACGAACTTTCATATCGAGGAGCTCTGCCCAGCAAAGCGAGAACTGTGGAAAGATGTACCTGAAGAAATAAAAAAACAACACAACTTTATTTCCAAAGACAAACCTGTACAGACACAGACACACACACACACACACACATCGTCTTTGCTTATTTGATACAACGTATTATTTATTTTTGTTAATAAATCATTTGTTTATTTAATGGTTGCTGTATGGCCCTCACTTTGTTATACCGTCTACAGTCCAGCATAACATCTTACTTAAACTTCTTGCCACTTTTTGCCTGCGTTCCTCCATTCCAGATAACATCTCCATCTTTGTAGAAAAAGAAAATGTCCAGTTTGACGTCGTCACTCATGAACGATAGCTCCAGACTGTCCTCCACCTAGAGTTCCAAATAAAAGACAAACCCTTCCAAATAAAAACTAAAGGACTGATTCATACAACATCCTAAATCTAAAAAATGTTAAAATTATGTAGCTAGTAAGAATAAAATTATGCAAATATAAATCCTGACCAAAAAGATCTGACCTTTCCAAACTTGTGTTTCAGTGATAGGCCTGCGTCTCTAAATGCTGTGACGATGTTCGAGCTGAAGTCTGTGATGAAAATCCCGATATCAACGTCATGACTGTACGAGATGATGCTGCACTGCCTGAACCAGCCTGCACGGAGTGAGAGACACCCTCCATTATTTTTGTGATGTTAACGGGTTTGTATCTTTGTGAGTTTGCATATTAGCATGTTACCCAGACAAGTGCCGCTGCTGAGCCAGAACGGGATGTTGAGCTCAGCGAGAGTTTGAGAAGCTAAGTGAAGCAGTGACTTTGCTTTTCTCCGAAAATCCACGGCTGCCGAAGACGAGTCGTCTGGGTAGAGCTGTGAGGGGAGGGAATGGAAACTTTATTTAGGGGGTTAGGTATTGTGAAATTTTCTAAGATTACCATTATGGAAGGTTTCGTTGATGCTGCTTCTCCAGAATTTATCATGTTGGTATGTTTTCTTTTGGATCCAAGCTATCTATACCCTAAAGAAAATTCAGATAAAGCAGTTGCTGTACTTCTCATTTCCTTTTAAGAATGTTTTAGTGATAAGAATATAGTTTTAATTTAATTGAATCTTTTTAACCCTGTATACTGTCTGGTAATCCTGCCAAGATTTGAAATAAATGAAAAGTCAGTTTGCAGGAAAATAAATAAATATTAATAAAAATTAACTACATTGGCTGCTGCAAATAATAGTGGCGGTGACCTGTTTAACTTCTGTTCATAGAAGCCTGTGATTGAGTTAATTTGTCTCTAAGGCAGGTTAAAGAAAACAAAAAACAAATAGGGCGACTATGGTGCAGGATGATAGAGCTGTTTTCCACCAATCTCGTAGTTGTTGGTTCAATCCCCACCTCCTCCAATCACATGTTAAATGTCCTTGAGCAAGACACTGAACCCCAACTTAGTTGCTCCTGAGTGCTGAGTGTTGGCCAGCTGCATAGCAGCTCCCCCATCAGTGTTTGTGTGATTATGAGTGTGAATAGGTGAAAAGAAGCAGTCTAAAGTGCTTTGACTGCCAATAGGTAGAAAAGCGCTATATAAGTGCAGACCATTTACCATACTTAAATTTGAAAATAGGAAAAGTCTACATTAGAGTCATGATGGGTTGTTAAACTATAGAAAATGTTTGCACCTGTATTCTTAAATTGCCTTTATAAGTTGAAAGCATGCTGTAGTTTTTCCTATTTAGCAGCATTTCCTTTCACTATTACTATTACTCATTCAGTAAATGCTGTATCTGGGAATTGTGGTGGAGGAGAGGTTAGGCTGCTAACTCACAACTAGAAGGTCCCTGGTTTAAACCCCAGGCCAACTGTGGCCTTTCTGTGTGGAGTGTGCATTGTTCTCCCCGTTTGTTCGTAATTGAGTTCAAATTGTAAGTTGGAACAAATTACATTTTAATTTGATTAATTTCATTATGTGGTAATTAAGTAAGTAAGTAAGTAAGTAAGTAAGTAAGTAAGTAACAGTGGAAGAGATGCTTCTATTTATCCAAACACAGAAGAAATGCTTGCCTTCTGGAGGAGCTTATCCAGAGTTATATGAAATCAGGGAGTCTGCTCAGGATGCACATTCCCTAGTTGGGGTGGTGGCTGAGAGAGAACTGCTTCATGGTGATGTTGGGTAATGTGAATTGAGTGAGTCAGTGTTTATTAATTTAAATGAACAGAATTTTGTTGAAGGAAACACTATCACTTCGGCAGTCCAATGTGTCTGGGTATGGTTTTTAGTTTTAGTAAATTCTGTTCTTATCGCATAAAAATCCCAAGTAAAAAAAGCATTCTTCACAAAAACTGTGGGTTAAAGAGGAACTAAGTTCTTAACAATGGTTTGTGAATAAGGCCCACATTTTTTTTTTTTAAAGCAACATCAGAAATTTTTTATTATCACTCTGTTCCCTGCTTGCCATTTCCCAAGAAAACCTTTGTTTTCAGTTGGACCTGCAGGAAGTTGCGGGCATCACGGTAATGGCACTCTAGGAAGTGGGAGTTTTGCTGTTCAGACAGGAAGCGGGAAACATTGCGTGGGACTCGGACATCAAGACCATCAAGGACAGTCAGGACCAACTCCAGCCTGCAGGTGTTACAGAACAACCAAAGTTGGTTACAATGCACACTTTGTCTGAGTCTCTGTTAAACATGCTCAGGGTCTGTTCTGAACTACAATTTATTTACTATTTACTTGTTGCCAGATCCCACTAATGTGTCGTCATGTTGTTGTTCACCTGGACATCCAGGTGCCTGGTACCCATCAATAGGTACCTGTCAATTACACTTATGTTTATATAGCATCAATTGACATTATAAATCTCCTCAAGGCACTTAACATAGTCAGAAAAACACATTACGGATTTACAGAGAAACCCAAACAAATCTCCCTTGAAGAAACACTAAGGAGACAGTGGAGAAGAACAACTCATTTTAAAAGGAAGAAAGCTCGACAGAGTCTAGTTCCTGGTTCCACAGGAGAACATGTGATTTTTTGAGATACTATTAGGTCTTTGTGTGTAAGGAGGAGGGTTTTAATTTATGTTCTAGCTTTTATGGGAAGCCAATTGGGACATGCCAATAGTATGAATTTACAGTAGTCCAACCTAGTAAGTGACAAATGCATGGTAGTTTTTCAGCATCACTTTAAGACAGGATGCTCCTAATATTTGCAATGTTCTGTACGTGGAAGAAGGCTGTTCTAGACATTTATTTTATATGTGAGGTCAATAATACCTATGGTTCCTCACAGTAGTACTGGAGGACAAAGTTATGCCTTTCACAACTCTCCATGTATTGGTTGATTGGATTTTCTGTAACTTTTACTTACTGTAAAGCTGTTGTTTAATTTGTTACTAATAATTAATTGTATTTAATTAAACATGATGTTCATGAAGAGGCTTCATACTCATTGAATATGTTAGAGTTTAACATACATGACACGTGTTTGAGTATTTTACCTGTCGTAGGCTCCAGCATGACGTCCGTAGTCTAGCATTTTGAATGGAGCAAAGCTTCGGTCCATGTTTGGTTTGAGACGTAATGGTCCGTGCCACAGGTAGTTCCCACTACGCTCATACAGAAAAACCACCTGGAACAACACCCTAGTTTTAATAAGACCAACATATTTATTACCACCAAACACAACAAAAGCAAGTGGAACTAGGCACATGATCTGTTTGATGTTTACATACCAAATCTGTAAAGTTCTGACACAGAATCACAAGATTTTGCTTTGCCTGCAGGCTTTTGTGTGATGCTGTGGACTGGCCCACAGCTTGTCCTATAGAAACTTGTACATAAGTGGCTCTTTTGAGGTTTTTTTTCAAACCACAGCACATGGATGACACATTGTGGCTAGGTTACCAACTCACCTGGATGATGTACCTATGGCAGCGGAGTAGGAAGTGCAGAGGGATCTCTTCTCCTGATAGGGTGTCTAGACTGGCCAGTCGTGGATCAGTTCCTCGCAGCTGCAGCAGCTCAAAGCCTTTCTGCTCAGCCGCTGACAAGAAACCAGGCTAATAGAAAAGTGAATGCACAAACGTTATTGACTCATTTCTGTAATCTCCCACCATGTCTCTTGATTAAACACTTCAGTACTTACGTCAAATTTCCAGGCATTGGCGAGAAGAGCGAATGAAATAATTGGTCGGTTGGTGCACAAGAATTTACAGTGCAGGTCTTGCACCAGCCAGTCACGATGCTGCAAAGCATCCTGGGAGAGCAGAGTCAGAGCAGCTGTGTCTGCAAGAAACACTGGGAGCCGATAACGCCGCACTAACGCTAGGAACATTCTGACTGTTTGCTGTGGAAACACATGACAGGACAGTTGCTACAGGTACCGCTAACTACTAACAAGATGCTAAAAGCTAACAGAACCCAGAAGCTAGCAGCTAACAGAAATGCTAACATTACAGTTCCTTGCAAAAGTATTCACACCCCTTAAACTTTTCCAAATTGTTTCACATTACAACCACAAGCAACCAATAAAAACAACTGTATTTTATGTGAAAGACCAACAAAAATTGGAACATAATTGTGAATTGAAAGGAGAATGGTATTGGATTTATTCATTTTTTTTTACAAAAATCTCAAAAGTGTGGAATGCATTTGTATTCAGCCCCCTTTACTCCGATACCACTAGCTGAATTCCAGTGGAACCAATTGCCTTCAGGAGTCACCTAATTAGTAAATACAATCCACCTGTGTTTAATTTAATCTCAGTATAAAAAACACTTCTTCTGTAAAGCCCTCAAAGGTTTGTTAGAGAACATTAGTGAACAGCATCATGAAGCCCAGGTAACACCAGACGGGTCAGGGATAAAGTTGTGGAGAAGTTTAAAGCAGGGTTAGGTTATAAAAAAATATCCCAAGCTTTGAACATCCAACAGAGCACTGTACAAACTATCATCCGATGATGGAAAGAGTGTGGTAAAACTGCAAACCTACTAGGCCATCCACCTAAACTGACAGGCCAGGCATGGAGAGGATTAATCAGAGAAGCAGCCAAGAGGCCCATGGTAATTCTGGAGGAGCTGCAGAGATGCACAGTTCAGGAATCAGTCCACAGGACAACTATTAGTCACGGCCTCCACAAATCTGGCCTTTATGGAATAGACGCAAGAAGAAACCCATTGTTGAAACCAAGCCATAAGAAGTCATGTGGGGGACTGAGCAAACGTGGAAAAAGGTGCTCTGGTCAGATGAGAAATGTAAAACATTATGTGGCTGAAACACAACACTGCACATCACCTTGAACACACCATGCCCATCGTAAAACGTAATGGAAGCTTCACGTTCGGGGGATGCTTTTCTTCAGCAGGGACCGGGAAGCTGGTCAGAGTTGATGGGAAGATGGATGGAGCCTAATACAGGGCAATCTTAGAAGAAAACCTGTATGAGTCTGCAAAAGACTTAAGACTGGGGAGGAGGTTCACCTTCTGGCAGGAAAATGGCCCTAAACATACAACCAAATCTCCAATTGAATGGTTTAGATCAAAGCATATTCATATATTAGAATGAACAAGTCAATGTCCAGACCTAAATCCAATTGAGAATCTGTGGCAAGAGTAGAAAATTGCTGTTCACAGATGCTCTCCATCCAACGTTACTGGGCTTGAGCTATTTTGCAAAGAAGAATGGGCAAAAGTTTAATTCTTTAGATGTGCAAAGCTGGTAGAGACATACGCCAGAAGACTTGCAGCTGTAATTGCAGCATAAGGTGGTTTTACAAAGTATTAATTCAGGGGACTGAATACAAATGCATGCCACACTATTCAGATATTGGTAAAAGAATTTGAAAACCATTTATAATTTTTTTTACTTCACAATTATGTAACTGTGTTGGTTTATCACATAACATCCGAATAAGATACATTTATATTTGTGCCTGTAACGTGACAAAATCTAAAACCAAGGACCTAAAAGCCAATAGAGTGGCAAAAGCATGACTTACCAAATGGAGGTCACTGGAGGTCAGCTGACCTGTTCGGCTCTGGACATGAGGAGCAGTCTGCAAAAGAAAACCATGTTGAGTAATGAATTTATTTAAACTGACAACAGCTAACAGAGGGGCTGTGAGTGTTAAATATTTCTGTACTGTAAAAACAAATATTCACAATGTGTTCTCCTCAAATGGATCCATTCAAATGACTAAATTGGACATTTTGTTCAACCCAATGGAGAGACAAAATTCGTTTTTCACTTGGCTCAACTGTTGATATTAAAATGGCCAGTCAACCTGTCCTCCACCAAGAACAAAGTGTTGTTATGCTGAGAACTTATGTACATACATAATTTTACACCACACCAAACACCTCTTTGTGTTATGTAATGACAAGTCTGTGTACCTGCAACACTGGCTGGATAAAATTATCTGATCTATATGCCATTTACTAAATGTTCAGAGGGGTTGGTTAAAGGACGCCTTCACTGATTTTGAACTTGCTTCTTATGATTCTAGTTTGGTTAGTACATGTACATAAATGCCATTAAACTTCCCGTTATCAAAATATCCTAACCCTAACCCTGATAATAAATCTTCTCCTGAGTACATTTTTGATTGTGAATCTGTTGCTGGGATAACAAGCCCAAGGTGGCTTTGAAAAAAACAACAACAACAGAGCCCAGCTGGCATAGGGAGAAAGGAGGGGACAGGGTTCCAGTCTGTCTCAGGCACAGAGATAGACCCAAAAGCAATTTAGCGTCTGTAACCTAATATGCATGTGGGAGGTAACCAGAGTACCTTGGAGCTTCTAGCTGTGGGCCACCAGCGTTAACCACTTCTCCACTATGCTACCCTGTACCAGTAACTCCACACATCGCAGTGCTCTTTTGTACAGGTCACTGGTATTTTATGTTCCTGTTTCAAATTTCAATCGTGCAGCATAGTTATCAAAGAAAATGAACCAAACAGCTGTTAGATCAGGTGAAAACCAGGTGTTTCCAATCATGCCCTGAAGTTCTGCAGTTAGTGGATAGTAACTGCGGAGCCTGGCCCTAAAACTGCAGCCTTGAGTGTGTGTGTGTCCTTGAGCAAGACACTGAACCCCAACTTAGTTGCTCCCGGTGAGTGTTTGCCAGCTGCATAGCAGCTCCCCCATCTGTGTATGAGTGTGTGTGATTGCGAGTGGGTGAATAACAAGCAGTGTAAAGCACTTTGAGTGCCAATAGGTAGAAAAGCGCTATATAAGTGCAGACCAAGTCCATTTACCATACCCGTGAGCTGCATAACAAATGAAAAGTCAGCTGTGGGATCAATAAAGAGTGATCTCTTATCCTGTCTCACCTTGCTGACGTACTTCCGGTAGTAATACAGCTGGAACAACAGAAACACAGAGCTGCTGATTATCAGCAGCGATAACGCCGCTGTCCGGTTCACGCGCAGCATTGGGTAACACTGTTCGAGGACAGTCTTCTCATCACGTTATCACCAGAACTCTCTGCTCGGGATTAACGGCAAGAACAAAAAGGTGCCACCAAGGTGCCAAAACGACGAGTGCTCGCTGCACCGAGATGTGCTGCCATCTTTAAATAACTACAGGTTACTGTTTCCGGTCGAGACGTTCACACTAAAGGTCCGACGAGACCAATTTTATTTATTTATTTATTTATTTGTCCTTTCGTCTTGTCCCGTGAGTTTATGGTTGCCACATCGGATCATTGTCCGCATGTTATTGGGCACTGTTTTTACGCCGGATCCTGACGCAACCCTCCCCAAACTCCACCGGGCTTGGACCGGCAATGCACAGCTTGGGGTTAAAGCTGTGGACCGGGGATCGAACCACTGACCCTGTGGTCAGTAAGGAACTAAAGATATCCTAAATATTTTAAATATAGCTTATTTGGGTTTATTACAGTGATTTTAATGTTTTGGTAAATAATTGTTTGTTACACTAATGATCATTTTAATTTGTGTAAAAAGTAAATGTTTGTGTTTGCTTTAGACTGTTTGCTTTAGACTTTGTTTGTTGGACCTGTTATTAAGATTCTCTATGTTACTTTTGAGGTTGCTGTAATGCTGGTTGCTGCTTGTTGTAATGAAATATATAGTCATTGTTAAAAATTCTTGCTAATAAATCAGTCATTAAAACCCCAAACCACCGCATTACTTTGAATTTTAAACTTTTAAAATAGATAATCACAACAGTCAAAACAAATTTAATAATTTCAAATGTTGGTATATGTTTAAAATAAGCAATAAAATAATTAGAAGTAATAAGTAAGTAATCAGTTAAGTAAGTAAAATATAAATTATTTGACATACTCCATGCCTTAATAATAATGGACTGTTACTGCCAGGCAGGAAAGCAGTTGTCCACGGACCACAGGGTCATTGTTTAGATTCCTAGTCTCCTCTTGTTACGTGTTGAAGTGTCCTTGGGCAAGACACTGAACCCCAAGTTCCTTCTGTTGGGTCAGGTGAGCACCTTGCATGGCACCCACTGCCATTGATGTGTAAGTGTGTGTTTGAATGAGAAGCAACATTGTAAAGTGCTTTGATTAAAAATGCTGTATATGTGGTAATTTACTTTTACTGTATTACATCTGTACTTTTAAATGTCATGTAATTAAGTATTTAGTAGAGTATATCTTATCCTGCTGTTACTGGTACACAGTAGCATGGCTGCAGCCTTTCTGTTTGGAGTTTGCATGTTCTCCCCGTGCTTGTTTCGGTTTCCTCTGGGCACTCTGGTTTCCTCCCAGAGTAAAGTAGTAGAAAACACAGGTTAATTGGTGGCTGTGAATATTGGTGTGAATGTGAGTGTTAATGGTTGTCTGTCTATGCCTCTCTATGCTGAAACAGAGAGAATGGAGACCTGTCCAGGTTGGACCCTGCCTCTTGTGGAACAAATGGAATAGGCCCCAGCCCCTCTGCGACCCTAAAGGGATAAGTGGTTACAGATAATAGATGGATGTTACTAGTACACCACAGGAACATTACTACTCCATTAAAATGAAGTCAGTAATGCAGTACTTTATGCAGTATTGTACATAAAAAATAATGCAGTATTTTTGAAGCAGCTGGTAATGTTAAATTAATGTAGTGTTGAATGCAATATTTAATGAAATGGTTAATGCAGTATTCAGTGAAGTTCTAATCACAGTATTTTATACAGTACTGACACTGCTGGTACTGTTACAAGAACACACAAAGAGTATAACTTAATGTTTAATGCCATATTTAATGAAGTAATTAATGCAGTATTTAGCGCAGTACTTTATGCCGTTAGTATTGGTACATGACCACAGAAACAAGATGGCGGACCGCTGCAGCTCTACTTTCTACATAACAAAAATGCTGAGCTAAAACTTCTCCTGGACTTTTTTTAACTATTTTTTCCTCGCTCCCAGCGGAGACATTAGATGTCTTTACTGCCTCTAACGACTCGCTGACCGGCGGTGTGTGTTTATGGTGATGTTTTCGTAAATCTGCAGCGGTCTGAATCGGAGTTTGGTCGTTTTCACTGGGACGGTAAGAACACCCGTGCTGTTAGCACTGGCTTTTTGCCGAGCTAGTCGTTTGTTTTGGTTGGGTGTTGTTGTTTGGGCACCACTTTGCATAGATGGGCACGGTTACTGGGTTTAACACCGGTAAGAAGAATAGACGGTGTTCAATGGGCTGACACAAAACGTTTTTTTTTTTTTTTTTATTCAGGGAGAAGACTAAAACAACAGCTCACTTTTAGCCGGTTAGCCTAACTAAAAACTAGCTAACAGCTGCTGCTATTGTCAGAGATACACGGATTCTGTGTGTACTACTACGGTTCAGTACTGCCTACTGACACTGTACACTTCTGCTGATACTCTACAGTTAAGTATAGTTTCATTGGCAATAACATGAAAGAAAGTTAAGCAATGGGCCTATTGATAGTTATGCTACTTGTATGGGTACTGCTGATGCTTGTTACTGTACAGTACTGCTGCTATATCCTAGCCAAGTTACATGACTTGACCTAAGTCAGACTTATTACAAATTTGAGGACTTGAGACTACTTTGACTAACACTGATAAAAGACTTTTTACTTGGCATTCATGAACTTGAGACTGACTTAGAGTTGAGAGAAATTACTTGAAAGGACTTAACTTTTATTATATTATCAAAATGTTTTTCTACATTTTGAGAAGTAAGTGTGACCTGATGAGAACATTACTAGAGTAATGTCCGCAAACGCAGCAGACCAGCACAAGCAAGAGGCAGCAGCGGCTCTCACAGTGGAAGCCAGTCAAAATATAACTCAATTTGGAATCAAAGATTATGTTTTAGATTTAGTGTGCTCTCTGGTTTATTGACACTGGGGTTTGTTTTTGTCGAAGTCTGACAGTCCGGCTAGTGATGTTACACATAAAAGTTTCCTGCATTTTTGCTTGATGAAGCAGGGTGAGGTGTGTAAATTCATTCAACGGACATAATCTCTTGTCATTACTCCCCTAAATAGGTCACTAGGCGCATGTCATCAATAATGCTCTCAGTGTAACACTCTACACAGTATTCTTGGCTCCAACTCCTGACTTCTACATACACTGTGCCAGAGTGAACACCTGTCTGCCTTAAGTGTCACAGTATGACTGGAATGGCCACACTTATGTTTTAAAAAGCACAGCTTTAGGCACCATCTTACAGGCTTTACTCCTCACTTTCCTTAAGTGATATCTGTTGCAGCCATAAACCAGCAAGATTGAGGTTTCTTTCCAATGTGTGTGGAAAATGGACTGTAAAAAAATGATGCTTTTGAAACAGCTTATAAGTGATAATGTTCTCATTAATAATTTCATTTTAGAATCTATGGTAGATTTAATAACCTTAATATTGTTTGTCCAACAGCGAGCAGTTACCCTGCAGTTACAATAGGTTTAAGATTTTAAGTATAAAAGCATTTGCCAAATAAAGTAAAACTCTTTGCTGTACTTCAGTACTAAGATGATGTCTTTAATCAGATACCTTATTTTTAAGTGAAATTATACAGAACAAAAATATTACACTGGGTTTGATGAAATTCCTGTATACTGTATTTGGGATGAGGACAATTTTTCTTCCCCTCAAATTCATTTAAAGAGTATCTTCACTCACATTAAAACTAAATTTAAATTAATAGGTTTGTTAGTTCCATTTGAGAAAATTGTATACTTGATAAATAGCTACTCATTCATAATTGTACTTTTTGTTTTTTAATTAATGAATTTAATGTGCACTGTTTAAGTGTAGAATTAAATGAATAATAAATTACTTGATATATAGTAGTGCAGTAATATATTTTTTTTGTCTTAGCCAGGCTAGCTGCTCAGAAATGGGTAGTTTTGCATCCAAACGAAGCAGGTTTGGCTTTAGGCTTTGTGACTATCTGTGTGAGAGCTCTTGAGTTGACGACGTTGTGAACCTTTTATGAAGAAAGTATTTTGACGTAAAGGCTTTTTATGTCATGCAAGGTCACTGTACACAAAAAGCAACAAACAGTAACTAATAATAAACAGACAGAATAGTGTTTTAATAATTTTATT